>NC_064670.1:103885143-104541532 GCF_943734685.1 Anopheles coluzzii | reverse complement strand
GAAATTGCTCCGAGACGCTTATTGCGGTGCTTTCCTGTCAATTCATGTAGCCCGCGAAATGGCTTTCCCTCGACTGGCTCGACAGACAACCTCTCACCCCTTTGGGCGAATGACATCCTATGCACTGCGCTGAAGCTTCAAGGACAAGTTCACGCCCATAACCTTACCTCACACGGTTACTAACGCTCTCGCCTAGGCCCAAGCCACTCACCCTCGTTGGGCTTCTTCACCGTTTTTGCCATTGACTTTGAGCTTGATTTCGGTGGAGGATAAACGTCTTTTTCGCGAAGGTTTTCCCAGACCATTTCATGCAGCCACCGCCGTCGCCACACCAATTGAAACACCGTGGCCAAAATTACTCGAGCTCAAGCGAGAAACTCTAGAGAAGCATGAAGTAAACGCGCATTTACCACAGACACAAGACCTAGGCGGCATTATGCCATGGAATGCGAACAACACATTTAGGCTGCAACGCCACCACCATCACCACCACCACCACATTGGCCCGTAAACTATCGGGCGCAGGCAATCGATTGAACCTAAATCGATAGCCATTGGCGAGTACGTAGAGTGCCTTGCCGACACACCGAACAAAAAAGAGACCAATTTTCTGGGCCACTCTGAGACACAACTAATCAACAAAAGTGTAATCCGCTCGCTTCATTCAAGTTGTCTATCCTGAAAGGTGCTGAGCGACCTTAGCTTGCACCGTCGTTGTCATCGTCGATTCTTGAGCGAAATCCCCTACACACTGTTGCTGCTTCCGATCCAGGGTCAACTTACTGAAGAGCCTTCACCCAACTGTCTGGCGGGTGCTGGGTGCCCTGCTTGTCAATCGCTGGACAGCTTTTTAAACCGTTCTCAGCCGGCTCAAAAGTGAGCAGACACCCGACGTCACACATACGGTGGGAGACACGATGACGGGGCCCGGCATATCACGCGAATGCCAGACTTAATGAGGTGCGAGACACCAATCTGGCGGTCTTTTAGCAGCAGATCTAGCCCCTGATCGGATCGGAAAGCACACGATTGAACCAGATGGTGGCCTTAAGATTGCTAATTGGTACGATTTGAATTTGGAGATTGTCTTGACGTGATAAGTCGTGCGAACACTCACAATCCTACTTGAAAGCCTCCATTCGATCACCATCGTAATAGGCTATTACAGCGAGTAGAGCACATTTTGGCAAAGTAATTGCCATCACATTCGTCCAACGGCTACTGGCTTCCATGAATGATTAGACACACTCGATGTGAAAAGCATTCCTTCGCTTCTCGATCCGGTACAGCGCATTAGGATTTATCGGGCAGGATCTTAAATGCCTTAAATGGTTTGGATTAGAAATAAGCCTCTCTGCCAAATGATTCAGATCTCATGATTACTTCGTTCGTACTATGATCGATCTGTTTGGTATGGTGGACACTTCAGAGTTCCTTGCTTCTCTAGTTTTGAACGACTGCATGTGGAGTTCTGGTGGTGTCACTAAATGGAACGAATATTAAGATTTCTTGATGACTTTGATCGATCTGTCTGGAGTACAGGCACAAATTCCTAAGAATTATGTCCCTATATTCTAGCACTCTAACTTCAAGCAATGCCTTAAAATTCCAACGCAGTTTGAGCTATAATTCGTCAGGTTTTTGCTTTACAAGGGAATATAAACAGACACTGCTTCAAGCCGTGAACATTAAAAACTTTCTTCCGGGGTGTCTTATGCGACGCGATGACTTCTGTACCGGTAGCATTATTTGCAGACCCTCGATCCCATCTCATAATAGGCCCGCGTACTTCGGCATTACACAGACACCCGGGCAGGGTTAGAAAATGAGCCCTTCACAAGGTGCATAAACATCACTCAGCCTGTAATTTATCTTCCACTCTCTATGGAACCTCAACCGGAATCGTGAGATTAGTCCACAGCGGCCCACGGTTACCAACGAGCTGCAGTTTACGAACTCATCAAAACCCCATCATCAATGGCGATAAAGTTGAAGTGCTTAGAGCAGTGAGAGGAGAAGAGGCAGAAGCGAACGAAACCCCACAAGCGTCAGCGAGCGGGCGGTGGAACGGTACTGGGATGCCTGCTCTATCGAGTCGATGGCACCATCTCAGCCGACAAGTCACCTTTATGATCGCGGGAGATACAAACAACGCGGGAGAGGGAAGCTCACCCATCCACCCCGCGCTGACAGTTCGCTGATATCGATCGGGTGAAATTTCGCTACCGTCGGGGAGCCGCATGGACGTAACCGGTTCAGCCGCGCCATTAAACTAACATGCTAATCTTATCAATTTTCCACTCCGATCAGCACCTGAAGACCTCTTGCCATCCCTCCTTCTTCGCTGGAGCTCTTTCAACTGACACCCCGTATGGTGGATACACCTATCAAAATGGATGAAAGATTGGATAAAAAGAAAACCATGCGGACAATTTCGATCGACGACGAGAAAAGCGTCGCCCAGAAGGGCGTACCGTGTGGGACGTCGTCGTTGTCGTGTCATGTCTTCGCCTACAACACCCGGTGGTATCGATGGGTTTGAATAACTTCATTAAACCGGGAGTGGCGCCGGTATGCAAATTAGGCCGAAAGGATCTCCTTTCTTGTTGCTAGATCGCATAGAAAGCCCTGCCCTGTCTGGACATGCGGGAAAAGAGCTTTGGACGTAGGCTGCTGGTAACATGACCGAAAACACAATTGGCCATAATGAACACCACATCGCTTTCCAGGTATGGCTTTGGCGATAGTCGATGTTTTCGATTTCTGCATCTCATGTCCACTCAACACACCACATGTCCATGCCAATAATTTGAGCGCACATCGTTAGGGACCGAGCCTGGAACACGGAATGGAATTACAAATCAAAGCACACCACAATAACTGGCCCTGTTTATTCGATATCTGGCTGGCATGTAAACAAATATTGACGTAGGCACGGTTAATTGAAAATAGTAAGCTCCAATTCGATTCCAGCCGTAAACAAACATTCGCTTGACGTTTGCTTTTGTGTTGCGTGACAGTATACTAACGAGAGGACAAACAATTACGTCATGTCGGCTACAAATTGCTGGCAAAAACATCAAAAGTTGGTTTAACAAATAAACGAATGCAAACTATCTCAACTATTTGTGCTGTGAGTGGTAGGGGAGTCCCTAAAGTGCTGAAACCCAAAAAAAAGCAAACATCAAACTGATAACATCAGGCAACAAATATTACTTTCTATCGCCTGCCAACTCTCCCACAGCCCTGTCAACCGATCAGAGAACTCAATTTACGGCTTCTTACCCTGCCTGCATCCCGTACACACCTCGACTACCTCGGGGGCCCAACGTAACACCCGTAGACATAGACGCGTAACACGTGGCAGAAGTGTTCTTGTTTTACTTATTTTTTTTCCTTCTATCACACTTCAGAGAGCTTTTTTCGTGTGGCGTTTCTTTCGCCTTTCTCGCCAATGCCAAAGATGCCTCGGCGAGCGTCAAAAGCATCGTGTCGTGTTCCAAGAAGCAGTAGCGGCAACAGCACTTGCGTTTCTTTTCTTGTTGCCTTCCTGCAACGAAATCAATCTTCATCAACACGCTCTACCGCCCTCCCCCCCCCCCCCCTTCTCCAGCATGGCACACGACCAGCAAGAAGCGCTCCTCAGCGCTAGGAGAGGCCAATGCGGGTCGCGTCGCTATTTTCCCACCCCAGCTTCAGCCGGCCAACCTTTCTTCAATCGGTGACTCTGCCGAACCGCAAGCTTCACCAGGCAGAAGAGCAGCGGCAGCTCAGTTCAGAGCCGTCGCATTACAGCATGAGCTGTCCCCCACACGTCTGGCCTGGCTCTCTTCTTCCCCCCGCTTCTGCACTATGTTGCTTTCGGGGCTGACGTTTGGGTCTGACAAAATGATA
The DNA here is from genome assembly GCF_943734685.1 of Anopheles coluzzii. Lineage (NCBI taxonomy): Eukaryota > Metazoa > Arthropoda > Insecta > Diptera > Culicidae > Anopheles > Anopheles coluzzii. Next base: position 104,537,638 of record NC_064670.1, on the reverse strand, counting down.
CAACTGTTGATATTATTTCGATAGCAAAACATCAACCCCCCGTGCGGGCCCGCGCAAAGTGCAACAGGGTGGGTGGGCCCGAAAGAAGTGGAAAGGCGAGAGATCAATGGAAAGATTGATGACTTTGGTGCGATGGAGAGCTTTGGGAGCACAAAAAGCGAGCACACGAGCAGGACATGAAAAGCGCCCCATTTCCACGCTACAAAATACGAAAATTTATTTCCCAGCAGGAAAGCAACAACGCGGTGGTTGGGATGTGGTCTGCTTTTTGTTTACATTCTTCATCGTTCGTCCCGTGACCGGGGTGGTAACAGTGAACCTGACTTTGTACCGGGCATAAAGGCGCTTTGGATGTTTGTTGTGTGCAGCCGCGCGCCGTTGCTTATCTTTTTTCCATCAACACCTCTCCCTGGTGCAAGTATTCGATCAAATGCTTTTGCCACAGTTTCGCTTTCACTGGAAGATTGTTCAAATTTTATCCATTCCATTATTTTGCATGCCATCTCCAGCCGTATTCACAAGCCGATGGAAAAGGTAATCAAGTGTATCGGGATAGTCGTGTACTAGGCTTGGAAAATGCACTCAATGCAGTGTGGCTTTCAACTGATGCATGCAGATACTCAAACTTGGAGAGGGCATCCGAGGGCAGGTGGGTCATGCTAATTAACTGCCGAACGTGGAAGGGATGATGAGACACCTCCGGCACCTAGTGAAGACTAAAGCTGGGAGGTGCGATTAGTACGTGGAGGAGGCTAGAGAGATGCAGCCTTTTGCCGCCGGTGATACTGGGGAGACGGGGAGAAAATTGGCTGAGGAAAAAAGGTGTCAAACGATTGAGTGGTGATTATTTTCCCTTCTCAACCTGTTCACACAAGTGCACTCAATCATTGTTGTGTGGTGGTGTAGTGTGAACCCTTCTCTGCCCTGGAGCACATTGTTGATGGTTGCCACAGTGCGTCGGGACCAATCACCTGTGGTTTAGGTTAGGTAGACATGATTAATTGGATTTTTTGCGATATTTTAACAAGTTCGCAGTAGAAAATAGTAAACCAAGCCCCCACTTGACAGTTGAGTTGTGGGATTAAAGCTTCATTTTCTAAAATCCACTGATGGATTTATAACAGGAAAACACCATAACACCTCTTACTTTAAAAAAACGTCAACAATATTTCCTGGCAACAAAGCTGACTCTGATTAGGATTGAACCACCAATCGACAGTTCCTGATACCGCGCTCTTACCGAATGCTCTATATAGTGCGTCCAATATGCGACGGTAAGAATACCAATTTAAACTCCAGCTTGCGTTTGTATGGTGCGCCTGTATATCGTTTCAAAAGTCCCAATTTAAATTAGAGCACTTAAATTTTGCCATTTTCAGCCGGGAAAAGCATTCCTTTGCACTTTCATTCCCCATATCGTAAATAATTGGAACCGCAACCCAAATTGGGCAATTGTCTAGCAATAATACTAAATGATCCGTACAGGACAGAGAGAGAGAGAGCAAAGGAGAGCAAAATATAAAACTGGCACAGCAAAAACCGTTCCGTAAAACATATCAGTAAAATATTAATGCCAAAATTGTACCCACTAGAAAGTTACACAAACGCGTGGTGGTTTGTGCAACCATTTGCTAACCATTCGCGACGAAACACAAGCGCGCGTTCGGAAACGCGTTCATCAGACGTGCCAAGCACCGTCGAATAACCGTACCGAAAACCCGTGTGCGCGTACCCATAATTGAGTTACTTTGGCGCGAAACGCAATTTTTATGATGACGTACGGACGTACACGCAGGAAAGCGCACCGCGAAGGTTATACACTTGCTCATAGCGCAGGGAGAGTAGAGCGAAAACACGGGCCCCATTTCTTCCGACCACAATTGTGTAGCACAGCTAGGAAGGAGGTTCTCCTCCACTCATCATCATCATCATCCACTTTTCACGGTCCGCGCGGGTGAACAGGTTATTATTTTACCTTCTGCCGATATGATCCCAAACACCAAACAGGGAGAGCGCTTTCTGCCGTGTCTTGTTGTTTTCAATTTCAAACCAGTCACACACACACACACACACGCTTTTTTATGAGCACGTGGGCAGCAGTACATCGCCCCGGAGACAAGATAATGTCTCGCGAGCAATTTTTCCCGCACTTTTCGTGTACACGCAAGCCCACTTAATCTGTCACCGCGCGCTTGGCAAAAGCCGAAGCCGTTTCGGAGTGCATCTTTGCTCAGTTGGCGCGAGACAGCGGCAACCCCCGTCGCAAAAGGGAAGGAGCAAAGGAAGATTTCGAAATTGAAGCCTACAACAACTCCCCCCCCCCCCCGCGCTCCATCTATTCACACGTCAGCTAATGCGTCAGTTTTCGTAGGAGGTCTGTTAGATAATCACAGTTGTCGAACGAAATGAATGCGTTTCTTTCTCTTTTTCAATTTCTAGCACCTGCTGCTAGAAATTATGAATCGAACTCGGGCTGGGGAACTGGGTCAACCTGGGAGTGTCCCCCTCCAGTTGGTACGGCGGTTAGGCGCAGAAGGAACATTCCTTCGAAACATTGCCGGCCACTAATCAGTCAGCCAGCGATCAGTTCAGGTGTCCACCTTTCGTCTCTCCTCCGCACGATGTTGACACCACGCGTGATCGCGTGTCCTCGAAAGGAAAGTGAAGGTGAGGAGAGAGAGAAAGAGAGAGAATAAAAAACCACTCAATGGTCCATTATGAGCCACAAACACAGTGGTGGTGGTATGATTTACATTTTGATCGAGAAGTCGATTTCTGCCGGCCGCGTTTGGATTGTTTCGCGCAATTAAAACTTTTACCACATCGGCCTAGTACACACACACACGACAGAGCGTGTTGTCCCTTGTTTCACATAATTGAAAGCATACTTGCCGTCACCTGCGTGGTATTTGTAGTGATCTCAGCAACGAGTAGGAGCGAAGGAGAGAAGCAATGTATGGGTATAACAAGGGTGTGTTAAAAGCCTCAGTGATCAGGCTGGTTTGTTTGTGAATGAACTTCTTTTTTTCGAGAAAGGAGAACATACCACAACCCGCAACCGGTTTACTTTTAGGTCAATATACGATTTTAACCTCATTGTTGACCTAATTATAAGCGTATATTATTACATTGTGTCGAGATAAAAATAAAATTCTGCAAAGATCGCCTAAAGATAATGCACAATAATTTATGAAACGATGACATATAAACAAACAACCCAAATAAACATGAAATGAACTTATCGCTGCTTTCAGTGCCTTTCAATTCTCTCTTCATTCATACCAACTGGTCAAAATGTTCCATTTTTCATTGCGTCCTCCGAGCTCTGCACCAGATTGCATTCTTGTGGGCCAAGCCTGCTCGCGCGTGACGCTCCTGCGTGCGTGAATCAATGATGCAACTCACTCATTTTGTCAACAACGGGCAATTCAATGAACACTTGTTGTGTTTGCACAGCATTCGCGATTGCTTGTGCAACTGTGCTGGTCATGCGTTTTTGCACGTTGTCCCCATGGTCCCACCAGTCGTCCAGACGCGCCAGAATTGAACTACAAGCGAGCGCGCGGCTTGAACTACAATTCTCCAAATGCACAACAAAAAATAAACCTCCTGAACTCGAACGCGCGCGTGTTTGTTTTAGTTTTTATCCGCCCGATACACTCGGTTGGCGGGATCGACCTGAACCGGCACGTGGACCTGAACCGCGTACGGGTGGGCGAACAAATTTTGCCTCCACTGTTGGATTTATTGCAATCACGTATTCCGATTCAGATGTGGCTCGATGCGGTGATGCGGTTTTGAACGTCTGCGGGGATGAAAACTGCATTCTCTACGTGTGAGGATCGGTAAAGTCAATGGGGGCAGAGTGTTATGCAAGAGTAAGGGTATCGTAGCAGAGCTACAAGTGAATGATTGATGAATAAACTTTAACCGAACCAGATCGCATGGCAGCAAATGTTGGAGAAAATTTCCCAACACCGTCGCAAAAGCCAACAGAACATTTTTCATTCTACGTTTCAGCTGCCGCCAAATGACCACTCCACTCCAGTATTCCGTCAAATTCCCAAACAATCTATTCTTTTAGCTCCAGGAAACCGAAAATACAGTGAAAACAATTACATCAGAGAAATGATTTAAACATTGCTCAATCAACTACATAACCATCCTTCCCCTAGAGCGTGCTGAACCTTCCGCTAATTGCACCGACCGACGAGTTTGTCACGATTCATCAAGACTTCATCAATGAAAATCGTGGCCTCCAGAGAAAGAGAAAAAGAGAGAGAGAGAAAGAAAGAGAGTTTTGTTTGCCCATTTCGTGGCAAAACGGGCGCGCTTTTTGTGTTTAGGAAAACTGCTGCCCTAAAAACCCATTCATCCCGGCGGCACAAAAACCCAGCTCGGAGCTCAGGAAACTCAGTGGTTCACAATCCCCAACCCCCGTCAACACACCGAGCATCTCTTCCAGCAGCGGGCCACGGAAAAGCGTCTAGAATAACCTCAGAGCAACGTGATCGGAAAGTCTGAAGCAACATCGAGCTTTTGTTTTTTTTGTATTATTTTGCTCGAAGCTCTCACTTTCCGTTCCCTTATCCCTTTTTCCTCCTCCCATTCACTCACCCATCAAGGGTCCCGGGTAGTGTCCAGGCTGTTTTAGCGCGGGCAGCAGGGGAGAAAATGCCGCTCTCGGGCCGGTGGTCACGGTCACGAACGAAATGCGCTGGGAATTGTGTATTAAAATGCAGATTTTTCCCTGCCCACGGTGCGAACCCCGTTGCCTCGGCTGCCACGGGGGGCTGTTGCCGCACGTTTTCATTAGATTTACTATGTGGACAGAGTTTTAATGGGATTCCCCAACGGCCACCGCTCGGACCGCATGGTGCCCTTCACCATTGTACACACACACAGGAGGGATACGAATTATGTTTTCAATCAAAGTAGAAAGAGACGAACAGAAAAGGAGCAAAAGGAAACACTTTCCCATGGATTGAAAAGGGAAAACAGTGTTGCAATTCATGCGTCATTATGGTGGCGATGGGGTTGTTAGAGTTTGACGACCTGTCGTTTGCTGGAAAATTGGACCCGAAATAATGTTTGAATAAGTACGATTCGAGTAACAGGACACGTAAATTCAAAAACAAAAACAAGTTAGAGTGTCTATGTTTACTAAGGACACAGTTTTTCAAAATTTTTATGAACGACAATCTTGTCTCTGTTATGACGCATACTGCACGACCATCATGCAAACAATAAAAAAAAACATATGCAATAAATGTCACAGACAGAGCAAGAAAAAGAAGTCCACAATGTTGGTCGCTGAAGCGACTGATTAAATAATGAACCCTTTCCCGCTGTTTGCTTCGGGGTCATTAATAACTCTGTTTAAACACGCGTAAAATGCTGTGCGTCGCGTGCATTACATGATAAACACACATTAAGGAGCCCCAGGCCGGTTGACGAAGATAAATGACACCACCGAAAATCCGAAACCACCTCCGTTCGCTCTTGCCCGGCGGGACACTTCGATTATGCGCGCCGAACACAAACCACCACAATATTTCTCACTGCAAACAAAGCAGCTCTAATCAACCCCCCATCAAGAGCAGCACCAGCAGATAAATGCAAAACTTTCGCTTTCATTCCCGCTTTCCCACACCAACGGCTGCTGGGACACACGCCAGACAAACGTTCAATATTTCCCATTCGACATGCAGGCAAGCGACACACACATCGCGCGGCCACGTAGCGGGAGAGAAAGAAAACCTCCTATTTTCTGCCAGATTATAGCAAATTAAAATCGCTTTCACGACAAATCGCTGCACCGCTGGTTGCTCTCCCACCTACCGAGACACACGTGTGGTAAAGCCGCTTTACAAAATAAATATCTGTCCACTTAGCTCTTTACGGTTAAAATTGTCAAATAAGTCTAATTTGTTCTCCCGCCCCATTTAAAGTCCACGGTGCAACGGTTCTCACGAAGGTGGTGGTCGTGAACCCGCACGTTCCTCGGCTAATCAGCTCTTGTGCTCTCTCTCTCTCTCTGTCTTGACCACAAACACTCCGGGGCAATGGTTTGATTAATCAGATCACTTCCTGTCACGAGGGACTTGCCGGCGTGATCACTGCACATCAACGGCTTTTGGGCTCGGATTGCTGCATCCCGAGCCGGCCCTAGGTGATTAGTTCACGCTTTGGACGCCCACCACCACCCATTTCCCAGGAGTGCGCCCACCCACCCAAACGCTTAATGATTTCACCGGAATTGTTCGGCCCTTTCATTCTGGACACACCGACGACCCCGGAGGGCGGTTTGGAACACGCGCCGACATACAAACGGGCCGCGTGAAATCGCTTTCCGCGGGCAGGTGGTGACAACATCCATTGGTCGTGACCCACGCAGGGCTATGCTGCTTTCCCTGGGACACCCACCTTTCCACCACCCACGGGTGTGCACGTAACGGACGGGCAAAAGTGATTTATAATTACGTTATTGTTTGGAAAACAAACAGCACGAGCAGCACGGGACATGATGATCCGCCCTTTGCGCGGTGGGAAGCGAGTGCGTAAATGTGAAACGATTTGCAGCAGAGGTCATTTCCTTAAAACAAACACCAAACAACTGCTGCTTGTCTTTCTTCGTGTACACACACAAAAAAAAAAAACAATTACATCCAAAATAACAAACATAAGGAGGCTCCTCTTCCTTGACCCGTACAGGAAGGTTCATGCACTGTCGGATGCTCTTTGGAAGCGGCGCAAGGAGCAAAAAAAACTTTGTCCTGCTTGAGACCACCGACACACAACACATTTGGTTGATTGATTTATGTCCATGGCCCTGTTTCTCTCTCTCTTTCCCTTCCTTACATTGTTTAGCAATATCCGCATTGCTGGGAAAGGAAGCGAATGAGCGATGTAATAGCGTTAGCGTGTTTTTGTGCGTTCCAATCTCGGCTTTAGCAAGATAAATTGTTCTGTCTGGTGTTTATTTTTTGTCCACTTGTATCTAATTTTGCTTTTCTTCTCTTCTACTCGGCAGGTAAAACATAAATAAATATTTACTTTGATTGGATGATCGTGGTGCCCTGGTTGGAAGCAACAGGACCGGGAAGTGCAAGTATAAAACGAGCTATCCATCTCACACTTTCTCGTTCGATATTGTGTTTCAGTTTCAAGACTATTTAGGTCCTTCTAGGAAAATAGAAATTGTATTATAACCCATAAGATAGCAGAATCGTAATTCAAAATTGAACATCAAAATCAAAACAGAATGTAGCATGATAAAAAAATTACAATTCTTTGTAAAGTAAATATTTAATCATTCTTGCAAAAAATAAATCCACGACCTTGCGAGTGGCCTTCCGGAAGTTATCTGGAGTTTTCATTATGTCAGACAAAGACATGCGTGTAGGCATTTGGAAATTGGTGGAGTAGAGCTTTTGCGTAATATTGATCCAGAAAAAATGTCGATTTGATGTCCACACCTCACTAGAAGATGTTGGATCGGTTCTCGGACTTGGTAGCTCTGCCGAATTTTGCCTGAATTGATTGCATTGAGTACTGGCGTCATTGCTTCATTTTCAGCATCGTTTGGAGTTTCTTGTCGCGCATGGTCGTCGGCCATTCGAAACTCGTTTTTCTTTCGATGCTCAAATAGTCTTCTGACATTGTCAAGATGTTGTAGATGCCGGAATAGGCTTATACGACGTCCACAAAGTACCGCAAGAAGTCCGTTTTGGACACTAGGGAGTGGCGTTCTTTGATCTTGCACGCTTCTAAAAGGAGTTGCTTAACTTTTTTGGCCATCATGGTTAGGATATAACTGATAGAGATGTTAAATTATGTCTACTGATTCATGATATACTCAAGTAATGATAAACGCACAAAAATAGACTAGTTTTAGCAATATTTTTAATCCAATCGTTATACTTTAAATTTCCCTAAATCCTGGAACTTTGGAATAGAACGTGGCAGAGCTCACAGCATCATAGATTGCATAATGCTCACCACAGAAACGCTCAACAAGTTGCGCTGCTTAGTACCAACGTGGACATAAAACCACTTCTACCACGATCGCGCTTATCACTTGCATCGGTTAAATGACACATTCTCACAAATGGTCATATTTCTCCCTAAACGTGTAGTTAGCGGGCTATTGAGGTGCGATAAACACAACACGTCTATCATTATCCAAAGATCAGACCGATCGTTCAACGCTTTAGTGGAGCACACGTTTCCTCCCGCTCTCCGGTTGCCGGTGGAGCTGGCGGTATCGACCCACCAATCGAACCACCGTGAAATGAAATAAATCCTGCAAGAGCTTTTCTTCGTGTCTTTGGGGAAAAAATGCAGGCAGAAAAAACAGCCCCTTTTGAATAGCATACCCTAGCAGGGCGACAACTATGCTGCAACGATTATGCTCCCTCTTTCTGACAGGTGATAATCAACATGTTGGCGACTAAAGGCGACGGCAGCATTTGCCGTGGGAGTGATTGAAAATTTATGGACCTCAACCGTGTTTTTTTTTCTTTTTTCTCGGTTAGTAGGGGGTGGTGGGGTGCAAAAGAACTGTCCCTTTCACCATACCGACGTGGCCGTAGGGAAGGAGGAGAACGATGGCCGCATGTCATCGATGCCAAAGCGACAGTTAATAAACTTTAATTGATGGATAAATTTGTGCCATTTTTGTGGTTATCATTTCACAATCAAGCACGAACTACCCTTCAGACAGTGTGTGTGTGTGTGTGTGTGTGTGTGTGTGCATAAGGTGAGAGAAAAAATCCAGCAAGATTGCGCACCAGCGTTTCGATTTCGTGGTACGCAAAGCTACGAATCGAACACTTGAATGGCATCTTGGCAACACCTCAATTACACCCCTTTGGCAGCGGTCCTTTCGTAGCAGGGCTGAAATGAGTACGACCAAACAGTGGGTGAGGGGCGGAAAGCACGATTTACTATTTCGGTGCTAACATGAAAATGTCACCAGCATGCAGGAATGCACTTTTTTTCTTCTCATGTCTCTTTGATTAATTAAAATGTCTGCAGCTAATGAGAATTGGCTCAATTAGCCAGGGTGGCTGCGACGACGTGCGACTCCTTTTCCACCAGCTCGTCTAACTCTTGTGAAAGTGACTATGTGTGTGCGTGTGTGTGTATGTTTGCAGCTGTCACAAGACACCCTTGTACCGTGCACTGCAGCCATTATTATTGAGTTGCAATTTTGAGCTGCAACATTCCTGCTAATCATTTAATGCGCCTATCCTACGGACAACTGCGCTTAAACAGCTCTGCGTACATTCTACTGAGCTTTTTTGCTTAATTTTCTTACAAAAGCTACGAACGGAACCGTTCGGTTGACTAAACGGCTTGCGCAAGCCTCGTTAGCCATTTTTTTCTGTGTGCGGACGACAAACGGGCTGCAACAACGAGCTCACAAGTCACAAAAACACACGCGCAAACGGCCAATTTAACTTAACCTTGCTTAAATCAAAACGAAACGCTCACTCAGTGTGTGCGTGAGTGTGTGTGTGCACTATGCAATTTCTTGTGCACACACACAGCTTTCCAAAAGCGAACTTTAATTGGTTTTCAATTGCACGCCGCCCCGCGAATGGCTTTATTTGTCCGGCGTGCCTTATTATTAGTACACGCACCAGAGCACGCGTTTAAGGTCGTTCTCTTTCCCTAAATCAATGGGCGCGCACGTGTTTGTATAGAACCTTACGACAGTGTTCACTGGTTCTCGGGGTATTGTTTTTAACTACAGACATTACATTTTATATGCTTCATAATGTCTGCTCACTCGGCGAAACAAAATAGCACATTCGAGCGGCAACTATGATAAGCCAAAATTATAGGTCTCAGATACTAAAAAAGTCTTCACCATCGCCGCACATCACAATCGTCCAGCGGACGAGAATAGAACGTCATTTGCACGCGAAAACCGTGCCGTGCTGCGGAGAAAAATGCCTGTCCCGTTGGGTAAAGTATTTCCAGGCACAAACACCACCAGAGCAATTTTCCCCTGAACGCTTATTGAGCCGTCCTAAATTGACCCACTTTGGGGCCACTCGGGTAGTACCTACCGACATTGTACTAATCGATCAGTAATTAGAATACACTCGAGTTCCTTCTTTCCCATTTGCTGCTGCTGCCGCCCGCTGCAAAGAAACTCGAACCGATTTACGCTCTAGATAGAGTGTTTAAAGTGCTATTTTGCCCTTCTCCTCTGCTCTGCTCCGTTTGCTGAACAGCTCCACCCGGGAAGCGGGAGCTTCGATTACCGGACGAGTGAGGTATTTTTACTCCGCCATTTAATCGAGAAGTTATTTAAGGATCTATTTTTTTCTCGCTTCTTTATGCAATATCTAGAATCGTCGATTACGTTTAACGTTACAACGCCCCAACCCGTTGCCATCATGAGTCATTTCTGTTGCGGTGGGAATCAGAATAGACAACGCATACACACACGGGCAGTTCCCCTTCGATTTGCTCACGGCAAACGGTTGACTGAACGATTCGAAAACCGGTCCGCAAACCGTTACACACTACATCGATTTGCATGTGCGATTCCCTTTCGTTTCGGTAAGGGTGTCTTTTAACACCAAAGGGGCGGTGTGGTTATGGTGGTCCTTCAAGGACGTCCGAATGGGAAGCGAATTGCATTTAGCATTCCTAATTGATACTGTTTTTTACTGTTGTACGCAATAAACCACCGCCCCAGCGAGGAAGCAAAAGGTTGTCCCGATTAGTTATTCCACCTTCCGGCCTCGATGGGAAAGGGTGTTGTTGGACAGCCTGGACCCACAATTAAAAGCCACCGCGGGATGCTTAGATAGTGTCCCAACGACCGATGAAGGGGTTTTTTCAAAGAGGCTGATTTCCTCAGTGAATGAAGCAGTCTCTGTGTGTGTCCCAAGATACTAAGCGAAAGGGGACGTTACTCCGCAATGCGGGCAGTAGAATAACGCTCGCGGGACAGTAGAACTGTCATGTCACACGAAACCGACGCTGACGGACAAACAATTCCCCACCTTTTTTTCGAACGTTAATGGGAAGTTGCGTGAAAAGCGCCCATTACCTTGGGAAACCACTTTCCGCGTTTAGCTCCGGCCAAAGAATGTTGATCGGTCCTCTTTCGGTTCTATGTCGTCTATGTGTCATAGCGTCTGTCTGTCATAGCGGGTTGATAAGCACGGGCTTCGTTTGATTTTTTTCCCATACATTCTTGACATGCTGGAGCTCTACCGGAACGTTGACAAGACAAGAAGAATGTTACACGCAAGCGCGGCATCGGTTGAGAAGGTTTGTCGTTAATGAGACTTCTTGGCCGTCGTCGTTAGCTGTATTAATTTCCTCTTAAATATATAGACACGGTGGGTTGCCTAACTGAAGCCTAACTGCCCCGGCGAACGTTACATTATCTCGTGTGTTACGTTAATAAGTTGCGGCTCCGCTTTTTATTTCTTTTTTGCCAGCTTTTTTGCCCAAGAGACTTGCATCACACATAGCGCACGAATCCATAATACAACACATACACACCACGTGTTAAAGCAAAATTCAGTGTACCACAAACAAAAAACCTGAAACATCTCCAGCAATGCTCATCCGCCACACATTGATGGGATGTAACGGACCAACCAAACATCCTTCTTCCTGCACCAAGTTTCGTGCCGGATCGATTCGATCGGCTCAACTCAGATGGGATCTAAAAAAACCGGCACAAACATAGACAGGAGAAAAAAACACATCGAGTCTCCACGTCAATCTTCGGCTTCACCGCCCATATAGCTGTGTGGTGTCGACCGGTCATCCGGTTGCATTCGTCAGCAGGCACAGGCTGCTGGCCCGGCACACAAAACGGAACAGAGTTTTTTTCCGTTCCCCCGCAACGCATTACTCCTTTACGCTGTGAAACTCTCTTCGGCGCTGGTAATTAGTAGCGGCGACGACCAAAAGCGTACAGAGCGCAAGCGCAATCCGGTGCAGTATCAGGGACAGTTTTGGAGCACGATTGCACATTATGGGATGCTGGAGTGTCGGTGCTGCCAAAATGATTCGTTGCGTCGAGCACACTTGCCCATGCCCATCTGTGGAGCTTTACAGATTTCTTTCTTCACCTCCTGACCGGCTCTCGTTATGAGAGCATGCTTTTACAGTTAATTAACCGTTAAGCCTAGACTAGACCCGGCCGGCCAATGCCAATCAACGAACGCGGTCCGTGTCTCGTCTCGGGACGGTTTTTTGGCGTGCGGACAATTATTGAAAAATAGTGTTAATTATTGTATGTGAAGTTGATTGGTGCGCAAGCGATACGATGTTATTAATAATTTATGCTATTTCATTTGTTTTAGTTTTTAGGCAAACAGGCATGCTTTCTGAACCACATGTCACGTGACAACCAGTAGTTGATGTTCTGCAAAAATAATGACTATAATTAGATCAATAAACAGGTTATAAGGCAAATTTTATTTAAATTTGAAAATTACACTTCAATTTTCTAAAGCGTTATGGCACCTTCAAGCGCACCAGCCCACGCTTGCTTTTAAAAAGGTCATTCGCGATAGGAAGTTCAATACAATCCCACCCCAGGCTGGACCCAATTTGCAAGCAAAAAGCTTCACGCACACGTCAACGCTGCAAGCGACTACCACCCCGAATCGATCAATCACACACACCCAAGAGAAAAGTCGTGCGCGTAACTATTTAGTTTGCCACCCCGCCGTAGCGGCCTTGCATGAGCGAAAGCACGCAAAATGAAAGCCGCGCGGCGTGGAAATCTATGCAAAGCGGGCAAAGCTCAAACAATCTTTAGTGTGTACAGCCGGCTGGAAAGAAAATTCGCCCGAGAAGCAACACCCCGTGAGTGTGTGAAGTGCATAAAAATAAGGCCATAAATTAATGGAAGAATGTTGGGGCGGTGGGTAAGAGTGGGTGGCGAAGGCGACGACAGTGGCTGCGAATGCGGTTGCAAATGAGCTGCATAGAAAGCATCGAGCGCTGTTATGCATATTCGTTAGCTTGTTTCATGAGAAATTTGTTTTGCTTTTTTTTCTCTCTCTCTCTTTGATGCTCGTGCGTGATGATAATTGCCTTCCAACGAGGAAGGATCGCGAGAGCTGCAACAAAGCGAGTCGAGGCACACGATTGTACACGCACAGCAACATTGAAAACGAATTTTGCATTGAAATCGTTAATTCAAGGTGTAGGTCAGTGAAACAAGCAGCCGAAGCAGCAGCCTCCAGCGCCGCCCGTTAAAGCCGCGAAGGCCTGTCGGGTGGTGGTGCGTGTTTGGTACGCTTTTTCCAACCGCTCGGGCCCACCCCGCTGCTGTGAGTTGAGCTCGAAAAGAGTCGAAAGCAGTGAAAAGATGTTGAACAGAAATTGCTTGACTCCTGATCGGTCTCTGATTGTGTGTGTATACCGATCCGATCGAATGGCGCCAAAGCAACAGGCCCCGGCAGTGAAGCAGGCAAAAAAGGGCTTCTCCACCGCTGGGCGCGGATAGATAACAGCTGGGTCAATGCGCACACACACATCCAATGGAAGGCCAATGGTGTTTTGCCTGAGAGCGGTGGAAAACATAGCAGCGAGAAAGAATGACAGACGTATCGAAATGGCCAACCCAGAGCCAGATTCAGCGCAACGAATCAAAGGCACACACACACACAGAGAAAATGAAGAAAATATCACTTTTCATGGTTAAGGATAAGCCGGATCGCTGCAGGTTTGCTGAGCGATTACACTCTCCTTTGCGATGGGTGGGGTGGGTGTGTAAGCCGGTTTTATGTTGCCAGTCAGCCAAGCTGCTTAATTGATGATGGGGTAGAAGTGTAGTGTACTGCGGGTAAAAAAAGCATTGAAGATAGCCAGCGAACCAGCGTGATGTGGATGAAGCTGCATTCTGCTTTCTTTTCGACCAGCTAAAGTACACGCCTTAATCTGATCATTTAGTCCGGTAATTGGATGAGTTATGTTAGAGACTTTGCGTTTGCGTGTGTTGTTTTTTTTCTTGTTTTTCTGTTGCCATTTGTTGATTTGCTTTTGCGATCTTGCGGGAGAAAATTGGCATTAGAAACGGGGGTTTAAATTAATCGGATTCTGCTCTCCACTTTAGCTGGCGCTCACAAATCGACAAATTGATGTAAAGAAAGAGAAAATGTTTTAACATTAAAAATTGCCTAAAACAAATCACAAGTACCCATTAAAACTTTTGAATATGCTCTGTACTTGTACTTTAAGGTAATTTTTCTTTGCTTCTTCTTATGCTTATTGTACAATCTGACGTCAAGCAATTGTCTATCAACTTCTCAATGATGGTTAACCCTAGGATTTTATTACAGAATATCTTCTAAATTGGTCTCCTAATTTCTAAATCTCATCTCTGTTGTAGTATTTTTTGTTATCGTTGAAACTTCATAATCTTCAATTTTAACGCTACATCTGTTAGTTTTTCCCACATCAAAATGCTCTATCAATTAATAACCATATTTTTACCTACTCCTCAAACTCAACACACACAAAAACCCCAGCAAAGCAAACCGAGTCCATGATTTTCAACATTAATTGATTCCAAAGCTCATTCTTTTGAAGCTGCAGAAATAATTGATTTTCCCACCCCCAAAACGGGCTACAACAGCGGGTTGGTTTCGAAGCTTCCGCAGCAAGCAAAAAAAGCACTAAAAGGTTGCTGCTGCTGCAAGGCACCAAACGCACATCAGCACTGTCAATCAATCCGGGTCTCGAAACAAATGGGAAGCAATTAGTCAGCGCGCGAACGCCTCTCGACGCCGGACAGATGAATGATTGAAAATTTCCGCCTGCTCTCGACCTCCAACCCCGTATCATTCAGCGCACAAACACACTCACAAAAAAAGGGGAGTTTCAACTTTATAACAAATCATCACCCGCTCTTCGGCAAATCTCACCCGTCGCTGCCGTGTATTCGCTGCCGTGTCCGCTTCCCATACGACAATGAGACACTCCGGAGACACTATCCCCGACACGACTGTCACTCACGGGGATCTCGGATTGGATGGATGGTTCGGTTTTGTTGTGATACCGGTACGGTCTCGCAGCAGCAGAACGATGCCTTCAGCTGGCGAAAGGGAAACCCACTTATCGTGTTATCCATCATGTCGCCATTACTCATCTTAAGCAGGCAGCACTACCCTTCGCCCACCCCATCCAGTACCGATGCGCGCAATTGACTCTCGGGGTTGTGATTTATCAATTATATTCCGATTTGTGGGTCTCGAGAATGTCATCCGAGGTGCAGGAAATGTGCAATGGGCAAGAAATTATATAGCAATTGCACACACACACACACTGCTGCATTGTCGAGTCTAGCTACTGCTACAATTCAATTAACATTAGCTTGGTGGCTTGGATGACTACTTAGCGATGAACGATGAAGCGAGGGGTAGGCATAAACGATCGTTCAGAAGGAGCTTATATTCGACATTAATTGTCCCATTGCCGGAGCTTTGGTTCGATGACGTGTTGTAGATGTTTTGTAAAAATGTCAATCATTTACTCAGAACTAAGAGAGATAGGATGAAAAAAGTTCAACACAGCAGTCAGAGTTGTCCTATGGTCGAACTATGATCGTTCAAGAAGCAAATCTCCATCACATTGCGTATACCAACTTCACTTTAAAATTCCAACGTATTAAGGCAATATTTTGACTAATTTTAATAGCTTTAATTACGCAATGAAACAACAAAACCAAACACACACACACAAAAAGCACTCTGCCCTCCACTAGCTTCACAACACAAGCGCTGGAAATCGTCACACCGTGCAATGTGCTCATTTGCGGTAATTAGTGCACACCCGTACAACCGAATCTCCACGCTTGTAAAAGCCCTTTCCACTGGAGCCGAGGCTTGTGGCCTCATTCCGCAAACTAGGCAAGCGGGAGAAGCGAGCATTTGGGCATCAACACCTTTGTCTTTAAATGATCCTAAAACGTACGCCCCGACACGCGCCCCGACTGGCGCATGGCGTGCAGTAATAGTGGTGCATTTTGCATTTAAGGACAGGGAGGAGCATATGCAGCACGGTTCGCGGCAGTGAAATGTTTCGGGTCGACAGAAATTGCACCCAAAAAGGAAGCCAAAAACATCAACCACAACAACACGCCTTTGGTTGTTGTTCGTTCGTTCGTTGGCAACAGGGACTGGTTGGCAGTAATGGGCTAAAGCACTTCTTTGCAAACATGGCGAAATAATGCGCCTAGTGGTCATGTTTTGGCTAGCGGTGTTTTTTTTTTTTTTTTTTTTTTTTACACAGCTTCACGTCTTTTTCATTCGATCAAAAGATGTTGATTATATAAGCTGTTTTTGAGTGTAGATGAAAAATACTGCTTTAAAATTACTGATGCAAATCTGTCCCAAAAATACAGCGATACAAAAATAATGATTTACCATCAATTCACAAATTAAGAAACCATAAACAGTTCATGTATCAAAAGCTTTAATATCTTATCAGACACGTTATTGTGCCCTTGATTGAGGAAAACACTATGTTTCCGGTCGTAAATACCTTTTATTTGCCGCTCAACTCAATGTTGAATATCCCTGCGCTCTTAGCATTACAGATTAAAGAGCGCCAATGTTCAAAAACTTAACATCACACCAAAACATGAAAAACCATTTTAATCTAATTTTCCAACCCATAAAACACATTTTTTTCCAAATTCGACACATCTTTCAACAGCTCTCGAGACTTGTTAATTTATATGGAGATCTAATCTAGACTCATTTTGCTTTTCTTTACAGGTGAGACCAACGTTCCGATGGCTTCCGGTAGAAACCGTAAACAAAAACTTGCAGCACCGCTCCGTCACGAACTGGCACCAGCCGACAAAAGAAATACGCATAAATTATTCTACCACCCGCTTCTTCTCGCTCTCTGCCGGGGCTGCCACTCTCTCGGTAGACCATAAATCATCATTAAGCATCGTGTAATGTGATTTAAACATTACATTAAAACTGTCCAGCGGCAAAGTGGCGGAAGGGAATAAACGCGTTCTACGCGTAAAAATGATATGTGTGTGAATTGATTCAGTTCGAGGGGTTGATTCAGTGCGCGAGACACGACTGCACATTCGAGCTTTTTCATATTCATGAACGCATACGGGGAGAACTTTTTATTTGTCGGAAATTCTTTGAAAACATTTCGAATACATTTATGGCATTTAATGCTCGTTTAGTGTGAAATTTTATGCACGGACACACTGGATTCGTTACGATTTTTTGTAACATAACACAAATATCAAACGTATTCATTATTTATGCAACACACACGAAAAATAGTCGTAATAAAAGCAATGCATCAATAAACAACTACACTAAAGAGACTGTTCCGTGTTGCAGGCTTCAATCGCGACTTCCTGGAGCAGATTGAATATGGAACCTCATCCGTGATGCGATTTGTGGCTTTCCGTGCACACATAAAGCTTTCGTTAAGCCTTTTCCTCACCTCGAGCAATCATATCTCAGCGCTGTAATCGGCCCAAAGCCTCTGTCTCATTAGCGAGAAGCTTTTCATTTTACACGTGTGCGTGCGAAAGGGCCCATGTAGACTGTAGAGTGCGTGGCAGCCGAAACTCAACGTGATAATTCTCCAACAATAAATCCTACCCTCAAACAACATTTATGAGACTTTGCTCAGCAAGAGATTTCCAATCAAATCCAAGACCAAGAAATTAAATTACTACTTTATATGACAGAGTAAGAGCTCACACGCACTCCCCCATTGCTGCGTTACATGAGCTCACACAACAGCACACGATGGCTCACACAGCCGCAGTATGCGTGTGGCGATAAATGAAGCCAACGAAAGGAGGAAAAAACCAACCACCGATTTCAAAACCAAGCCTTCCCCCCCCGTTCACTAAGTAGGTAATTATGCACACTCGTTAAACTGGCGCAACACATTCACACACTATTGCTCCAGTTTTTCTCTCTCCCTCTCTCTGTTTGGCTTTGTTAGTACACACATAAAACCATTTACTACAGCACCACTAAGCCACCATACCACTGAGAGGTGCACACGGCCATTAGGTGCACGAGTTGCAGAGAGAATGAAAAAAACCAACAACAGCAGTGCACTTGCCTACGCAACCGTTGCGGGAATAGTTGTTTGGGAAGAAATGAAAACGTCCCATAGACAACACTTGACGTTTGCCACACATCTCGCTTAGTGGCGGCGTGAGTATGTGGAAGCAAGAAAAAGCAAAAAGAAAAAAACCAAAAACAATCCCACTGCACCGCAAAAACAGCCTTTTCATTGTGAATGTTTGTGTTTTTTTTTAATTTTCATTGTAGCCTATATCTTAGCTACCTACTAATGGCATACGATGCTTGCCACCGAAGCACGCTAATTGACCGATACTAATAAACAGCACCACACGCGAGCCCTCCCTCCCTCTAGCGGGAAAAGCGTGGAAGCTTTCCCTTGACAATTGATCGCAGTGTCAAAATCGAGGCGACGCCATTAGACAGTCACGAGGAGCCTGACGATGCTGTGGAATGTGGAACAAACGCCACCCAGAGCACGCCACTCCGCGTGTTTGTAGTTTGTTTTTTGTATGTTCATCCATGCAAACATTGGAATGTTTTACCTCTTTTTGCGAATTTACCGTCGCTGTACACCCCCCCTTACACAGTCATACCCACCGAGCGGAGGCTGGGCCGCATGGGACGCGCGTTTAATTACATCAATCATCGTCGTCAGGGACCCCCCGGCCGGGTGCTGCTGACAAGCGCGCCCAGCCGGGTGCATACTGACAGCGAGCAATTAAATAAAAAGCACTGCAGCAGCTCCCTCTGTCGCTCGCTATCTATTTTACGTCGCTTGAGCTGCAGCTGAACAGGCAAACATAAACAGAATTTAGCGAAGTTTAGGCCGCACGCTGGTGGGAGTTTGTCTCACGTAGCGTGTATGAATTATGTTTTTGGCTGTCTAGCAATCGCTTGCAGTTTAATTGAATCGTGGATCGATGTGCCAGTTCAATCAAACACTTCATTTTGTAAGTATTGAAAAGGATATAAATTAAATTGCGTTTTGGATAACTATGTTGTAATTTTGCTTCAAACTACGCTTTGGCAAAATATTAAAATGAGCAACAATTAAGAGAGAATGAAAACCATCAATAAACACTTTCAAAGATCTATTTCTCTCCAATTATTATCTTCAAAAAAGAAGAAAAGCAATGAAAACAATAGCGTATTCATTATATTTCCCAATTGGGAAGTTTTGCAAATAAACCAATATGCAAATAAATTGCAATAAATCTGATTGTGCAAACGATCGGTTTCGTTTTACAACATTATTTGGTTGTCACAATGCAAGAAGGAAAGAATGTCTGAATATTATTCCATCATTCCAGTTTTTATTGCTCAATTTTCCAATGCACCACGCAATTTTCATTGATTGCAAATACACACACCTGCCAAAATCGTAATAAACACAACCGTGTTCATACAATCGTAATCCCCCCCCCCCCCCCTTCCTGCTCTTACAACCGCTCCTGTGCCTCACCACACGCCTCGTTCGGCGCGAATCCATAAATAAATTTAATTTTCCAACACGAAGATTTTTCCATTTTCCCAACCCACTCGATGGCCCGGCACACGGTGGGAGTGGTACGCAATTTCACTCAATCGAATCCATTGCCATTAGTCGGTGGACTCGGGGTGGGATGAAGGTAGAAATGGCGCTGTTTGGAAATCGATGGAAACGCAATCCTTGACAAAAGGACACTTCTCCATTGCTAACCACACCGACACATACACACGCTGAGCTACAAACATACATATAAAAAAGCACATTTGTTCCAGCGGGATGAGTGGCAGTGGTTCTTGTCGCAATAATTTTGATGGGCCCGTCGGTGAGGGTCACCATAACACAGCCATAACTCTCTCTCTGTGCCGCTCGTAGGCCGTCTCCATTTACCGAACGGAAAAGCGGTCAGCGGCATCATCACATGGTTGAGGTGATTTTATTTTTTTTTTTTACCATATTTCATTTGCGGTCAGATTGGCTGTGATTGAGAGGTGCTATTTCTGCGAATCGTTCAGGTTTTTCGATACCGAGCCGATCCAATTTCCAATACCGAACACCACACGACTCTTCCTCGCAAATATGCATGTTACGAGGTGTGTTTTGGTAATCTTTTTTCTTCTATTTTTTGTGCACACAACCACGACACCGGGATTATTCAACACGGTCGGTTTACCAATCATCCGGGCGGGTCGGTCATAACACATCAAATGTAGATCGAAATTTAATTACGGCGTTCGATCGCGAATCTCATTAATTACTACACGAGTGCTCGCGGGTGGGCAGTTTTGGTGTGCGAAATAATGCTCAATTTTAACCACCAGCGCCAAAAAAAAACTCGTTAATTAAACAAACACTCCGCACCATTACTTGCTGTAGTTTAAGTAGTGTTTGCACAGCGATTGAAATCATTTGCACAAGACGTTAGCAACAAAAAACACGATCTTTTTTTTAACACACACTTAAGAGCACTCCATCCTCCTCCGTGTAATCCGACTGTAGCATCGAATCCGTTTCGCAAACAACGCCAACTACAATGTGTGCAAATTGTTGCCCGATGCCCTCTGCTGCTGCTGCTGCTGCTGTGCTCGGTTAATCCTGCCCACTTTCCGGGGGCTTTGCAGCTTTACATAACCTCTCTCCTTTCTTCTCTGATCCGAGCACACCATTGTGGAGGTCGCGCCTATGTATCGCTCTACATTTTTGCTCCTCCAGCCGGAAGACTTACTGAGCAAAACCTTATCCTTTCTGCATCCATCACACCCTGTGTGCGACACTCAATCACTCTCAATTAGTGCCAGCGCACCAGGCAGGAAACTGAAACCACTTGCACCTGAGCGACCCCAGTGACCCTGGGCGCCACCAGGAAGAAATCTATTCAGACACTCTCACTCACTCGGAGCGCATAGCTCTAATTAGGAGACAACCCTTTGAAGACACCCTCCCCCCTCCCCTTCGGCAGGCTGTTTTCCGGAGCAACCGACCTGGCGCAAGGCAATGATCGAGTGCACTTGAGGCGGGACAGTTCGACGTACTTCTCGATCAAAATGTGCGCGGCTGGATTGGATTGATTTACGTTTGACAGCAAGGCTTAGTGACTTCTTGCTCGGTACACTTTGAAAGAAAAGAAAAAAAAATCGTGCCAATGAATGACGTACGTACCCCCCGTCAGGGCAGCAGCGTCATAAGGGGGCTGTTGGGCTGATAGGTGATTGTACCGCGCCTCTGCGCCTCTCTTCCGGCACAGACACACGGATCGACATATTTCATCTTTCAGCTCACTCACGGGGCCCAATGTATGTTATTTTTGCCCCTCGTCCTCCGCGCATAATTTAACCCGACACTCACACGACGCGCCTGCGCCAGCTGGAACGGGCTGCGCCATGTGGGCAATTTGTGTCCGAACTGGCGCGGGCCGCAAAGGGAATTCAATTTATGACCTCAAATTGGATCATTTCCAATTCGTACGTATCAATTACGGGGGACGTGCGGCTTCTTGCCTTCCGTTGCACGATTCCGCGTTCGATTATTCAAATCAATTGAGGTGGGGGAGGGGGGGGGCAAACAAATACAAGAAAATAATGACACAAAAAAATGTGCTGCAGTTGCATCGTTGGCTGCGATCACAAACGAAAAAAAAAACATCACCCGGATGTGGGGAATAGAAAATAAAAAGCCAAGCGAGCTTTGAGTTGAAGCGCCTTCATCCCTTTCATTCCGGGGCGGGTAATGATGGTATGTGAGCACAAAAAAGGGACATGTCGTGCGCATAATCAGCTGACCCACCGACACAAACGCCACATGATGACGATGCAGGGCACACAGGCGCGAACACATTCAATCGTACAGCGCTGGTCGGGCGACCAATTAATTCAATTTCCTGTAATTACCGTCCGATTACTTCACCTCAACACACTGGTGGCTTTGATGTTTGAGCACCGCGCGCAGAGGACGAACCGGGGAAGGAATGTGATATTTCTATATTTTTCCCCCTTTTCCCTCTTGTTACTTTACCCCCTCTACTGTGGACGGGATGTATTAAGCCTGGGTGAGTTTTGTTCAGAGTAAGCGTTTGGTGACGCGATGCGATCACTAAACAGACCTAGCTCACCGTTGCCTTTACCGGTGCATTCGGTGCATTCGGTGGCCCCTGGAGTGGATCGATTTCACTTGAAAGAGTAGCCAGTGCCTTTGCAAAGGTGTTTAATTTACTTCCAGCTGGTTTGATGTGCTGTGTGTGCATCCGACTCGTTCCATACACAATTAGCGCTGGACGGAGTGTCAACGTACCTGATGATGAGTTGTTTACAAAATAATGGACATTTTGTCTGTAAAGAAACACACTTTTGAAGACTAAGTTGTTATGACGATGAAACGCAAACTTATTGTTTGGATTTTGCATGTCAACAATTTTGTTATTTCAGCCAAATGTGTACTTGATGTTAAGCAAAGGCGTAGTAGCAAATAAAGCATTTTGTTTTAAATTTATGCTTAAATTTGGCGAGTAAACAGTTTATCCCTACTTGCTTTGTTGTTTAATACACATAATTGTCTTGTATAAACATTTCTGATGTTTTTAAGACTAATAAATAACTTGATTTCAACTCAAAGCAACAAAACTGATTGCAAACTCGTAACAAATTCGTTCATTATCGACAACAAATTCGAAAACAAATAAATAATTAGCTTGAAAATGAACTTGTACCCAGAACTAACCAATCAACTCCAAAAATGGTTGGATGAACAGTTTTTTTCAATTAGCTTGTTGGTCACGCCCAACAATATCATGTCATCAAAATTCTCAACAAAAAAATCTATTTTGCATACACTTCAGCAACTTTAAAATGTTCCAGTGCCGGCACACAAATGCATCATGAAATAGAGCGCCTACCGCTTAGAACCGCTCATGCGAAGGAACCATTTGCAAGTTGGCACATTTGCGTCGGTCACGCACGCATTAACTGGGGGGACGGGACACTGCCTCTCCAAACTCTCCCCCTAAACGTTTATGATAAATAAATGCTCGCTGACTCGATTGACGACTACCCGCATACAAAAGGGTCGTAAATCAGCACTTCTTGGAGCTTCCTCACCTAACGACCCACAGAGCACCGAGAGCCAGTTCGTGTCCCGGGGAACCCATTTCGGACCAAACTTTATCGTCGCAGCGCACAAAGCAGAGAGATAGAGAGAGGATTAAAGTTTCACTATCAGAGTGGTAAAACTTTTGCGGCAAAATGCGCAAACAACTAACCGGGGTAATAACTGCAACCGGGAAGTCATCCTCGGGATAAATGGTTCTCGCTCTCGCTATCTCCGGCTACGGTGTGCCGGGAATGTCAATTTATCTTGCGGGAGAGGGGAGGGGATCTGCATCGCAAAAATCAATCTCAACTCACAAAGCATCCATCCATTGTGTGATTGCGCCTGACCTTTGCTTCCGGGGCAGGAGACGATGACGAAGCCCGTCGCCTTCGTCTATGGGTTGAATCGAGCTCTGAATCCACGCGCAACTTCTGCAAAGTTCTGCACCACGATGAAATGGCTGCCAAAAAGTTGCATCTGTTGCATGCCGGAAATGGAGCAAGAGCAGGCAACAGAGCAGAGCTTTGCAGGTGAAATATTGATCAGCTCCGCAACGAAAAGTTCTAGCGCTATGGGTGCGCTTTACACATACAGATTCGGTGTGCAAACTCCATCGAAGGGATTGTACAGATTTTGGGTTAAAAAAAATGAACGCTTTCCATATTGGCAAACCAAAACTAAGCTGATTAGTACCAGGGTTAGTTGGTGCTGTTGTGTTTCCCTAGAATCCACAAATTTGATTGCATAGAACCTACGCATCTTGCGAATTGAAAAAAAAACAGGCAAAGTATCGTTAGCATAAATAATATCGGGAACTGGTGTGTGGACGTGATCTAGTATAGAATCAATGCAACAAAAAAAGATCATGACAACCCACCACAAAGACAGCGGCGGTCTCTCTCTCCGAGCTGAAAAGGTATCACTTACGTCAACAAACCGGAGGTCCCGCCGACCGAACGGTTTGTGTCCCAGAAAAGGTCGTGCATATTGTGCAATTTATTTTGTGCGGGAATGACACCAGAACCGGTGCCATTCCTTCCCTATATCACCGCCCATATCGAGCCAGTTCCGTCAGCAAAACGCCAACGTTGCGTGTTGACTGTGTTGTTCACCGTTGCCTCGCAGTACCAGGTGTATCGGTACCACCAGCCAACCGGGCGTTGTTGCGCACTTTTGGCCCCGTTTTGCGAAACGTTTGAAATTTCATCAATTCTACCCCTGCTCCTGCCATTTTCACAACCAACTCGTTCGGGTTTGGATAGCCCATGTAACATTCCAGGGTGTCTAAAAGGCACGCCCGGGACGCCCGGGTGGCGGTTGCTATTTCAATGGCAAACATTGACATTTTCCAACCCGTGCTGCTGCTGCTGCTTTGGCTGGCTCGATTTCCTTCCATTCCCTTTTTTAAAATGGCTATCGTGCATTCCGCCCGTTTGCCCGTTTGATCCGGACCGATTTTGCGCGTACGCCAACACCTAAGCCCATTTCTGCACCGCACTTCTTCCACCTCTCGATCCGTGTGCGCCCTTGAAACACCAGTTGGGGCTGGCAGGGAAAACAGTATAATTTATCGTCTCCTAACCCTGGACTGCCAAAACCTTTGGTACACCTTTGGGCGCCATGTAGCGCGCACAAGAACCACGACTACGGCGGGTATCCGTAATCGAATCGAATTCATTTGGAGGAACTTTTTACGGTTACTGCCCGGTTCTGTTACACCCTTTTTTTTGTTGTAGCTGTTGGGTTCAGGGATTCACGCTGACGGGGCACGGGAAATTCGCTCAAACGTTGACCATTGATTGGATGAAAAATGAATCCCACCATCCAGCAGCATTCGATCGTTACCGGGATCTGACCTTTCGCGTGCTGGCGAGTTCCGTTGCCTTTTTTGGGGTTGTTTCTGAGGGCGCTTTTGGGAAGTTCGGGGGGAGAGGTTTGCTCTTTTGAACGCTTTGTAACATCACTGTTGCTACACGAAAATGGGCAATTGCTTTAATAGGACCGAAAGGGTGATTATGCTGTCGTTTGATCAAAAGGTATTGTTGGTGTTGCTTTGTATATTGTTTTAATCGTGTGACATTAGAAGATCTTCTTTAAATGTGAAGAATTTAGGTAAACAGGTTTCTGAAGTTGTTCTATGTTATATTATGGACCATATCCTACCATACCATATAGACTCTTAAACTGTTAGGATTTGTCTTACGTGTCTCGGCCGACTTTAAAGATCCTTTCAGTTTAAAAACATTATACTGTTCTCTA
This sequence comes from Anopheles coluzzii, assembly GCF_943734685.1. Classification (NCBI taxonomy): domain Eukaryota; kingdom Metazoa; phylum Arthropoda; class Insecta; order Diptera; family Culicidae; genus Anopheles; species Anopheles coluzzii. Next base: position 104,512,231 of record NC_064670.1, on the reverse strand, counting down.
GTCCGTCCCATCCTGGAATTTGCCAGTGTAGTTTGGTGTCCCCATCAAATCACATACATAGATAAAATTGAAAAAATTCAGAAAAAAATCACACGTGTTATGTTTCATCGTCTTCCCTGGTCAAACCAAATTCCACGTCCTTCGTATAATGTTCGGTGTTTACTATTCGGCTTAGAGACTTTACAGCATAGGAGAACTACGGCTCAGATAACTTTTATGCATAAATTATTAATTGGAGATTTTGATGCACCTGACATTTTAAATTTTATTTGCTTTTCTACTCCCTCTAGAGGTCTTAGAAGTAGAGAGCTACTAAGAAGCCCTTTTAGATCGACTGGTTTTGGTGCCAATGATCCACTGCTCAAAATGATTGATGTGTATAATAGGTTAGGGTTATCAGCAGATTTCAATCAATCCGTTAGTCAGCTGCGTCAGCATATTCAAGTTAGTTCTAGGGCCATAATTTAAACTTGTACTCTGTAAGCATTAAGTTATTTAGGCATACTGCCCGATAACTTTGATTTAAATAAATAAATAAATAAATAAATAAATAAATATCGGTTTCTATTAAGACGTTTAGATACGTTAAGTATAGAGAAGCAATACTTAAATGATTAGAACATGAGTAAATATTGAATCCTAAAAAAAAGGTACAACGAGGACATTGATTTATTGGTCACAAAAAGACAAAGAACAAGACCCTAACAAGTCCTTTTAACAAAACAAAACAGAAGAAAATTACTCAATCTCACGACCAGGAAATGGTTGCATACTTTGCAAAAAAACGCACACGCATTCAATTCGTTATGTGCTTCTTCAAAACGAACTCACGAAACACAGGAGGATTTCGCAATGTCAAGGCCTTCACATAGCAGAAACACATCACAGCGTGATCACGGTGATGAATTGGCCCAGACGCTCTCCAAATGGCACTCCCAGACAAAATGTCAATTTCAATCGCTGCTGCCGGCTGCTTGTTGCATCTGAGGCACACACAGCAACCAAGTGGCAGAGAACAAACACACACACACACACACACATAGACATCCACAAATAAGGTACTATACAATTTCTAGAGCTTGCATGAGCAGGTCTGTTCCCAATTCCCACTGGCGATGGGGATGGTTTGTTGTTATGCAGATGGCAAACGCTCAATACGGTGGATTTGTGTTTCCATTCAGCAAGTATTACGCCTGGGAATCTCTTTAGCCACACATACACGGAACTGCAACAGTGCAACGAGTGCAACGTGTGGGGGGAGGGGAAAGGGGAAGACAGAAGCTGGCGTTATGCATACGAATTGCAGCTTATGCGAGTGCTTTTACGGGCTAAGATGTACGTGGGAACTTCACATCTTTCATCGGTGTACCAGCCCAGACGGCGCTGCTCTGTGTGTGGGATGCAGACCCCCCCCCCCCCCCCTAGTACATACGAACATATTGATCAATAAATTCACATGCACCCAAGCGACCGACCGACCGGGTGTGAAAGGAGTCACTTTTGTTGGGTCAAAAAACTGACTCCGAAGTTGAATTTGTGTTGTGGAATTTGAATGCAACGGTGCTGCAATGCTACAGTTACGAAATGGAAGGAACTGTCACGTCATCAACCCATATGTGAACTAAACATTCTTCTTCTTCTTCTTTTTCTTCTTTTTGCAATTCAGATGAATCATTCGGACACGATCAGACACCGGCCGGCTCCTGGTGGAACTCACACCTGACCGAACCACCGAGCAAGAACTTCTACCAGGCGACGCACGGACTGCTGCAGACGCACCCGTCCGTGCCGAGCCTGAAGCCGGTTGCGGGAGCGCCTGCCGCCCCGGGCCCATCCGCCCTGCCGCTCAGCTCGCGCAAAGCACCGACCGTGTCGTCGGCGGCCGCCCTCAACAGTGGCTTTCCGTCGATCGCCAACCCGAACCCGCGGTCGCCGTTTCGCCATCTCGACTTCAGCACCAGCGCGACGGCCGAACTTCGGCGCAATCCCAGTCTCTCGGCCCCGGATGAGTGTGCGCGCGCGTGCCGCGAGGGCGAACCGCCAAGGATTTGCTACTACCACTTCACCGTTGAGTACTACACCGTACTGGGAGCGTAAGTATTTGCCCTTAGACAAACCCAGCAATATGGCATCTATGGGTAACTCCAACGACTCATCTTCATCTTACAAATGCTCCACAGCGCTTGCCAAGTATGCACACCGAACGCTACCAACACCGTCTGGAGTCACTGTCAGTGCGTACTGGCCGATGGTGTCGAGCGCGGTATCCTCACGGTGAACCGTATGATCCCCGGTCCGTCCATCCAGGTGTGCGAGAACGATCGCGTCGTGATTGACGTGGAGAACCACATGGAGGGTATGGAGTTGACGATCCACTGGCACGGTATCTGGCAGCGCGGCACGCAGTACTACGACGGCGTACCGTTCGTCACGCAGTGTCCGATTCAGCAGGGCAACACCTTCCGGTAAGCATCATCAAAACAACCTCCTTATAGTCACACGACTCTATGACACCCTTTTCTCCGTCTTTTGCAAAACAGTTACCAATGGACTGGAAATGCGGGAACACACTTCTGGCACGCCCATACCGGTCTGCAGAAGTTGGACGGTCTGTACGGCAGCATCGTCGTTCGGCAGCCACCGTCGCGCGACCCTAACTCGCACCTGTACGACTTCGATCTGACCACGCACATCATGCTGGTGAGTGACTGGCTGCACGAGGACGCCGCTGAGCGCTACCCGGGCCGTCTGGCGGTGAACACCGGTCAGGATCCCGAATCGCTGCTGATCAACGGCAAGGGCCAGTTCCGTGACCCGAACACCGGCTTCATGACCAACACGCCGCTGGAGATCTTCACCATTACGCCCGGGCGCCGCTATCGGTTCCGCATGATCAACGCGTTCGCTTCCGTCTGCCCGGCCCAGGTTACGATCGAGGGACATGCGCTGACGGTGATTGCGACCGACGGCGAGCCGGTGCATCCGGTGCAAGTCAACACCATCATCTCGTTCTCAGGTAAGTTGTGATTTTGAAAAGGAGGTTGTAGAAGACGAATGTCTTGAGTTCCCAAACCGATTAAGTACACGCCATAGTTTAAGCTGTTTCTACTAGATGGCGCCAGTTGGAAAAGGAAATTCTAATCTCATTGGATCTCGTTCCTTTTGATCTGTCACGCAAACTTGCTAATTAAATTACGCGTGTCTTGGAGCCATATCATCGTCAAAGCCTCCCATGGGAATGTTTTTCTTGGCTAATTGAATTTCACAACTCACAACTGTGTGAGGGGTGTGTGTTAAACCCTCCCTCAGCGTCCGCAGCGTAATTTACACGCCATTCACTACTAACAATGACTAGCCCGGGGTTTCAATGATCCCTCACTGGAGCTTTGTTTGTAATCAATTACCGTTGCCGCGCCCGGTCAAATTTTACTCCCACTTTACGTGTGGGTCGCCACTTCCCCATTTTTATGGACAAAAGGGCAGTGGGTCATGGGGCGTATCATATTGGTCTACTTCCGTGTGTGTGTGTGTTTTTTATTTCAACCAAACCATGAACACATTGATACTTTACTTGTTTTTCTCCCTTTTACACATCGAAGTGTGTGCGTGATTGCTTTACGGACCTTTCGAAGCGCTCATTCACAGGCCTCGAATTTTTCATTGAGTCACTGTCAAGGCAACAGACATGAGAACGCGTCTTGACCTTTACAACAACCCCATGCCGCCGCCGCCGCAAAGTGGGTGCGTTACGAATTGAACACAAGCGCCTGCTATTGGTGCTGATTGAGAGATTTTACTCCTTCGTTTTGCCCTTTTTTCTGTCTCATTTTTTGTTTCTTGAGTGAGTCACGAAATTTTCACAAAATCAACCCAAACGATCGAAATCAATTCGATGCGTATAAATAAACTCCCACATTGGTTGTGCGGTGTTGGTGTGTCCGTTGTGTGCGGAATACAAAATCAGGCACACGGATCGGATTCAATTTGGTCGCCTCTTTCGATGCACAACAGCAACAGCACAATTGCAATACACTGCTGCACAACAAAGTGATGCATTTAGAAACTCGAAAACGAAAGGGAAACTAGTCGGGTTGCCCGATGCATCGCAACGCACCGCATTGGAAAAACTAAACCACCATCATCATCAAGGTCTCATTGGCATGCAGAACGAGACGCCCGTAACCGGACCAAGGATACTAAGGTGTGCGGCGAGCAGAGTAGTGTCTTCTTGCACCCAGCTCCAAGTGCAGTCCACCCAATGTCCGGTTTTCGTTTGATGTACCCCAACAGTACCGAGAAGCTCCCTGCCGATCCTATTTGTTAGGGGGGGGGGGAGAAATTATTTCTATTACGGGGTGCAACAAACCAACCAGCACAACCCACAGAGAGGGTGGTGTAAGGGCGTCTTTTTTGCGCACCACGTCTGGAAAGTTTTTGATATCGGATTGTTTTACAGTGTGCGGTTGTAATCACACAGCAAGCGCAGGCAGAGGCAGCTTTTCCTTTGGTCTTTTATTTGATTACAGAGCACAAGGAGTCCCTTTCCCTCCCGCTCGGTGTTGGTTTGAGGATGGTAAAACAAAGACGGCAATCGACAGACGTGATGCAATTTAATAAAAGCCAATAAATAGTTTCACCTGCTTTATGTAGGTGGAAGACACCGTTGCGTCCTACTACCAACAAGTGTGGTGTGGAGTTTTGTGTTGCTTGACAGCAATTTGAATTGAGCTAACGAGAGTCGTTGAACTTGTGTACGTTAATCAAAGATAACGTAATAGATTGATATTGAAAACAAATATTTGGATTTTTTTATTGAAATTGCTACATGAGGATAAAATTCCGAGTTATACTTCAAACAATAGGTAATTCACCAAAAGATAAATATGATTTTAAGTGAAGTTAAACTCTCTCATTTTGCTTTTTTTTTAATTTATACCATTCCACATGATGGTTTATGTGAAGATATCGAAGTCAATGTAAACGTTGACGTCATAAACCGAGTTTATTTTGATCCAAATTTATGTTCATGCGTAGGCAAATTCAATTATCCAAATGTTTGGAGCATATAACTTCTAATTTCAACAAGAATTGGCTACTGATTTGGTAGACACGATTGCTGCCACTAAGTCCTTTAGAGGCAATTTACATAAATATAGTATTCTTAAGTTAAAGAAGAACTTTAATCTTCGGTTCCTTGAATCACACTCAGTTTGTTTCTCAAAGTTTAATATCTATAGCAGCTATCAGTCCCTTCGAGGTTCACCTCGTGAATATTTGAGCACTTCACTGTAGAGAACAATGATCCAAAATTCCCACATTTAATCGCATAACATATTCCACGCAGCAATCAAATAGAAATAGACATGGCCTCGTTTACTAAGCGATTATAGTTTCATAAAAGACATCATCCGTCCCATTAAATGTGAGCAACAAATAGCTCAACACTCTTTACTTACTTACTTATCCGGCGCTACAACCGCTTTGCGGTCTTGGCCTGCCTCAGGAGTGTCCGAAACCGCTCACGATCTCGCGCCTTCGTCTGCCAGTCCGTTATCTCAACACTCACACATAGGCAAATCAGAGTAACTGGGCCACTTATCGGGAAGAGATCTCAAGTCATCGCGTTGTCATGCCGTTTTTGATGTAATCTCGCATCTACACACCGTACTGTGCACACATACAGTGCCCTAATGCATTCTCCCCCCCTATTTACTCCCAAAACTTTAGGCGAACGTTACGATTTCGTCATCACCGCTGACCAGCCGGTCGGTGCGTACTGGATCCAGCTGCGAGGACTCGGCGAGTGCGGCATCAAGCGTGCCCAGCAGCTGGCCATCCTGCGCTATGCTCGCGGCCCCTACCAGCCTGCCTCGCCGCCCCCAACCTACGACGTCGGACTTCCGCAGGGCGTTGTAAGTAGCCACACACCATCAATCACCATAAAAACTGCCTCAACACGCACACACATACACATCCTTCTCACTGTTCGTCCCCAAGTCTCCTGCTATCCCGGTAAGTCCGTAGGGACTTATCACACACAATGCCATATCACGATTGGGGTAAGATGGGGAAAGATATCTCCTCTCATTCATCCATCTTCCTTCGCGATATGTGTGTTTTGTGTGCCTATATGCGCGTGCGTGTGTGTTTTATTGTACACTTTTTCACCCATCTTTTCACTTTCCCAACCAAAAAAAAAAAAAAGGAAACCCTCTTTCCCGTACCATAAAACCACACCACAACACGCCGCTAGCAATGGGGGCTTGACCTTTTGTGTTTCTCCTGTAAATATTTCACTGTTTGTACAGAACCGAGCCAAGTGTTTGTTTCGCTACCACTATCCCTTCTTTTCGCCCCATGTTTCATCATTTGTGTTTCATTTCCCACACACCCTCTTCTCTTCTTTCGTTCGCGCTGTTTCTTTTGATATCACTGCCTCCCCACTTCTTCTTCTTCCTGGTGTCATTTGTGTTTTGTAAATGTTTTATTACACGACCCGCTTGAGTTGGTGCTATCCCACTCTTTCTCTTTCACTTTCTGCTTTTTTTCGTTGTACGAGATATCCTTATCGTTCTCTATTTGCGTTATCAAGTGTCCACCACTTCCCTTCCGCACCCGTAGACAGTCACCAAGCTCTGGCCCCCTTTTAAAAGGCAATCTCATCCCCACGGGCGGGAGAAAGATATTGCAGTGCGATCACCAGAAAGTGGTTGTAAATAATCCTTTACCACTTAAACCGTCCCTACAGGGCGCTAAAGTGTCCTCGCTGAGTTTGTCTGTCTGTCTCAGAGGTGTCGTTTGGTGTATAATATTTGAAACATTTCCCTGGTTCGTCGTTTTTTTGTAGATATATAAACGCGCTTGTAGACAAACCAAAGTGCACTGTTTGTACAAAGAAAACAAATGATCACCTCTTTTCTTTTCCGTTTTCGTTCATATATCTGTACCATATTGTAGAAAAAAAGTATGTAAATTCATTGTAAAAAAGGCAGAGTAGCTTTTAGTCTGTACAAATCTATCATGATTCTTGCTCCAACTCTCCAGCAAACAAAATAATGATTCTAGAGCAGCGACCGTTCACGGCAGCACCAACAAACGATGGCAAAAGCCAACGCGTCTTAAGGATATTACGCACCAGTAGCGCCACTTCTCATCCTCTTTGATCTTGAAACAAAAACAAGACAACAAAAAACTTCCTGAATACACACTTTCAGGCAAAGAAAGCAGAAGGTTTCCTTCTCGAGCAAGCACACGCGCCTTGTTGTACGCGAAAACACAAAAACGAAGCGAGCGAGTCGGTAAGTGATTGTGAATTAATTATTACGTTTGTGCAAAAAGGAAATTCCGCGCTGCCCTCGCGCGATTGCCCCAAGGATCGATTTGTTTGTGTCCTGTTTTCGGTTCGCCAAACGCGACTTTGAGCGATCCAGAGATTAACTTCCCTCCGGTGGGCAACACACGACACACCCCAACCTACCAGAGGTAGCGGATTGATCCCCTTTGTTTGCGTACTGGACGGCACCATTTACCTCCAAAGACGGCGCACGGCAGCCAAACACTTCAGTGTGACCAGTTGACAGCTAATTAATCGGTGCCGTTTGTACCACACAACGTCGTTCCATTGTTCCATTAGGCGGTCGTGTGCATGTGAAACGACACCCTAAAAATAAATACACATACTTCCGATTATTAAAGCCGATAGAGACTCCTCCTTTGTAGGGCCTCTCTTGCCTGGCATATGGCCCGAGTCCGGTTTTGGTCGAGTAAGCAAACCCCCTAAAGCGGATATATCCGTTAATCCAACACCCCCAGAAGGATCCTTCCCGGAAGCGATACGGGGCGAGAAAATTTCCGACGAAATTTATTATGTGCGCTTGGTGAGGTGAGTGTTTGTTCTTCTGGTTTTTGGATTAAACGAAACGCATTGTGTTGCGTGCAGGAAGCATTATAAGCTGTGCTTGATGTTTTGAGAAAAAAAACACACAACGAACAAGCAATCATTGTTTAAAAACTTCCTTTCTTTGACCCAAAGAGTATAAAACGGAGCAGATGGAAAGCTCTTTTGTAGCAAACACGCCCTTCTTGCGTTGGGCTGCTGACCTCGATAGCTTGGGGCTCTCGGCTATCTGCCAATCTTCATCGTTGCCGTCGTCGTCCTTTTTCACCTCGGAACCATCATTCCAGTCAGTAGTCGTCGTTGTCGCCTCCCCCCCCCCCCCCCCCCCCAAACATTGACCTCATGTCACTCATGCAACAAACAGAACCCCTCTCTAAATCCCGGATCCGTATCTTAATCGACTGGCTTTTCTCTTCCCTTATGTACATAAAACATCCCCATACACACAAAAAAATCCGTCTCAAATCCCGCACTCGTTTGTACAAAATCTCCAACACCCTCTGCTCTGTGTGATCGCAAAATGAAATGAACAAACAAAAAAACAAACAAATTGCGCACCATCAACAACGTCGTCGTCGTCGTCGTCGTCGGGCAGGTCATGAATCCGCTCGACGCTCAGTGCAACGTCCAGCGGGACGATGCCATCTGTGTGAGCCAGCTGAAGAACGCCAAGGAGATTGACCGGGCGCTGCTGCAGGAGAAGCCGGACGTGAAGATTTTCCTGCCGTTCCGCTTCTACCTCTACCGCCCGGAGGAACTGTTCCAGCCGAACACGTACAACCGTTTCCTGGGTGAGTGTTGCAAACGCGCGCTCGTTGTCTAGGCCTTAATTCTCCCTAAAACTGTGACTATAATATCGCTCTCTTTATTGGACCCAACAGTCGCCCCGACCGGAGATCATGTCATTTCGCTGATTGACGAAATTTCGTACCTGTCCGCGCCGGCCCCGCTGCTGTCCCAGTACGACGACATTAACCCGGAGCAGTTCTGCAACGGTGACAACCGGCCGGCCGACTGCGGTGCCAACTGCATGTGCACGCACAAGGTCGACATTCCGCTCAATGCCATCGTGGAGGTCGTTCTTGTCGACGAAGGTACGCATTACAAGCACGCATTACGTACAGCATCATCCCCAGAAACTCATCTGATCTGCTCAATTACTTTGCCTTTTCCAACAGTCCAACAACCGAATCTGAGCCATCCGTTCCATCTGCACGGTTACGCGTACAACGTGATCGGTATTGGCCGCTCACCGGACTCGAACGTCAAGAAGATTAACCTGAAGCACGCGCTCGACCTCGATCGGCGCGGTCTGCTCCACCGGCAGTACAACCTGCCCCCGCTCAAGGACACCATTGCCGTCCCGAACAACGGATACGTCGTGCTGCGATTCCGTGCCGACAATCCAGGTAAGATACAGAGAGAAAGAAGGAGAGAGAGAGCGAGCGAGAGATAAATGGATAGGTAGATGAATAGAGCAAGATAGACAGAGAGATAGAGAGAAACATGAGAGAAATATAAAGAGATAGCAAACCGAGAGGGATAGAGAGATAGATAGAGAAATAGAGAAATAGAGAAATAGAGAAATAGAGAGATAGAGAGATAGAGAAATAGAGAGATAAAAAGATAAAGAGATAAAGAGACAAAGGGATAAAAAGATAAAGAGACAAAGAGACAAAGAGACAAAGAGACAAAGAGACAAAGAGACAAAGAGACAAAGAGACAAAGAGACAAAGAGACAAAGAGACAAAGAGACAAAGAGACAAAGAGACAAAGAGACAAAGAGACAAAGAGACAAAGAGACAAAGAGACAAAGAGACAAAGAGACAAAGAGACAAAGAGACAAAGAGACAAAGAGACAAAGAGACAAAGAGATAAAGAGATAAAGAGATAAAGAGATAAAGAGATAAAGAGATAAAGAGATAAAGAGATAAAGAGATAAAGAGATAAAGAGATAAAGAGATAAAGAGATAAAGAGATAAAGAGATAAAGAGATAAAGAGATAAAGAGATAAAGAGATAAAGAGATAAAGAGATAAAGAGATAAAGAGATAAAGAGATAAAGAGATAAAGAGATAAAGAGATAAAGAGATAAAGAGATAAAGAGATAAAGAGATAAAGAGATAAAGAGATAAAGAGATAAAGAGATAAAGAGATAAAGAGATAAAGAGATAAAGAGATAAAGAGATAAAGAGATAAAGAGATAAAGAGATAAAGAGATAAAGAGATAAAGAGATAAAGAGATAAAGAGATAAAGAGATAAAGAGATAAAGAGATAGAGAGACAAAGAGATAGAGAGACAAAGAGATAGAGAGATAGAGAGATAGAGAGATAGAGAGATAGAGAGATAGATAGATAGAGAGATATAGAGAGATAGAAAGATATAGAGAGATAGAGCGATAGAAAGATATAGCGCGATAGAAAGATATAGAGAGATAGAGCGATAGAGAGATAGAGAGAGATACAAATAGAGAGGAAAAAGGGGATATATATATATATATATATATATATATAGAGAGAGAGAGAGAGAGAGAGAGAGAGAAATATCTCTTTCTTTGCACACGTGTACTGTTTGCCTTTCTAACGCTGCGTTTTTCCTTTCCTTCATCACTTCCTCATTTCCATCTCTCCCCGTGTAGGATTCTGGCTGTTCCACTGTCACTTCCTGTTCCACATCGTGATAGGAATGAACCTGATCCTGCAGGTCGGCACCCATGCCGACCTTCCGCCGGTGCCACCGAACTTCCCCACGTGCGGTGACCATTTACCACCGATCAACTGAGGCCCTCGCCGTCATCGGCCAGGCGTAGGACAGTAGGAGACGAATCCCTCATGCTCTCTCGCACTGTCTGTCGCAACGAAAGAAACAAACCACACAACACACCACAGGGAATCAAACCACGTTAATAAGCTCATATCGTTTTTTTTTAATTCGCTTTTCGTAAACGCGTGCGAAACGGGGAACGCTCGTGTCCCTCGTTCGACGCGACGCGATCGCCTTTCTTTAATATTATTCTCTTCCTTTGGCGTGTACTTGTACGTACAAACCAGAACAGGGCATGGTTGTACCTTTTTTTCTCCCTTCATTCTAAGCCATTCCCTTATCTTGAACAGCTTAACTGCCTCTGGGAGCGGAGAATGGCACAATTTCTTCCGCTTCCTTTGAACAAAAAAAAACCATGAAAATACTCTCTGTCACCCACAAAACAAAGGCGGGCACAGGCGGTGGGACACGCGTTGTCTTGCTGCCTCTATCGCCTGGGGACAGAATAATTATTATCCCTATGTTTTCTTTTTGAGTACTTCGAGTACGTACGACTCTTACTTGAATGCGCGCATACTACTTTTTTCACGTACGAGAGTTTTATTTTTCATGTTGTAATTTATAGCGCCAAGCTTTCCAGTGTTTAAGTAAATTAATTGTAGATAGAAATAGAACAGGGAGGGAGAGAAAGTGAAAACGAGGTGGCCCGCGTGTGGGTGGGGCGAAGAAAAGAGTGATGAGGTGTAGGCAGAGTTCTGGTGTCCTGCTGCACTCTCATCACTCTGCGCGCTCTTCCGATGCGCTGGTTCGAAGGAAGTCAAATGGGGCAGAGACAAGTAAGCAAAAACAATGCTAGTATTTTTTCTCTAAATGTTTGATTGCATTTCAACACGGGGGCCGGATTGGGAGTCAAGCGCCTTCAAAACATGCAGCGCAAAAACACAGCCGACACATTAATAATAACCGGCAAAAGCGAGAATTAACAGGAAGGAGAAGAAGTAGTAAACAACAACACCAACACATTTCCTAGTGCAAAGGTTTCGTTTGTTGCCATATTTGTTTGCTATTGTTGATTGCTGTTACCGATTGTTTGTTTCTTTTTTGTTCTTGTATCATCTGTTTTTCTCTTTCTTGTTCACATTTTACTATTCTTTTATTTTATTTTATTTTTTTAATCATTTTTGGGTTTCTTTTGTAGTTCTTTTTTACTTTACTTTTTAATATCGTTTTGCAATTGACTTTTCTGTTATACTTTTTTACTTTTTTAACAAGATCTGTTTCTTTTTTGCTATTTCTGAACAATTTTACCATAGCAAATGAAACAAACAAGAGACTTGCACGGATTAATGTTGGTACTTCTTCCTTTCGGCTCCCAAGTAGCATTCGGCCACCAGCCACACGTATCAAATACCATCAAGTAACATCCCATCATCCGCCCATAAAAGAGTGTGCGGTACAGAGAATGCTTACAACAAAAACGAAAGATAAGAACAACACCCCCATACTCCTCTCCTTACCACCCCGCTTTCACAAGGATTCGATGGTTAGTTTGTAAATATTTGATAAACAAAAACAAAAACACAACAAATACTCAGCGGCTCAGAAGCGAACGATAAAGTGCGGTTCGGCCTGCATCATACAATCACCCGTCGTCGTGTATCCACCAAACTCATGCAGTACAACCCGTGTTACATTTTCCCCCGTTACAACGAAGCATAATGGCATATACATTCTCCTCCGCACCCTTTCGCTCCTCTCCAAAACAAATAAAACGAAGGGTAAAGTTTAACATTACATTGTAAATACTCATAGCCTCGGCCTGTTAGCAGACGCTATACGCGCACCCACATATATCATACCACTACTACACACCTCCCCCTTCGTCGACCATCAAAATTTCCCTATGTATTATAAATGTTTTTCTCTTCGGGTTTTCATCCACGTTTTTTGTTTTGTACACATATTTTGATTTGTTTAAACTTTTCGCTGCCCCTCCTCTATCGCCTGTGAGTGAAGAGTGATGAGAAGATCGTCACACTTAATCGCTATGCAAAAACCCCTATCATGGTGAGATTTTCACAGCCCAACACTGGATGCATATGTATGTGTGTATGCCACCACACACCTCCCCTATCCTATTTTCCCCCATTACATGGACAGACAAAGCCACAAAAACGGCAGCCCGCACCCACACAAGCTATCGTATACAATGGATTATATATATTAAATAAAATAAAATAAATCTACTGTTAATGAAAAGTTCAAACACAATCTGCTACACCGGCCAACCCTTCCCCCTTAAAGCGCATTTGTGAAATACACTTCCGGCGCGAGTAAAACCAGCTAAAGCATAGCAAGATCTGCCAACTATTAAAGAAAGTTTTTTGTAAAAAATATGTACATACATTTGTGTTTTGTTTTTTGTTATATTTAGCTTTTAAGTTTGCGTGTAGTTTCGTTTGTATTTAGTCCACATACTACTAACAAACTCTCTCTTTCTCTTTAATGCTTTTGATACTTCTATTTCTATCGCAAATGTCCTTCTCCTCTTCTCTATCACGCTCTCTTGGTCGTTCTGCATTTTAAATCCCTAATTGTACAGAGCTGTTTGATGATGTTCACCTTCAACTTTCAACTTTAACTTTCAGCGGCACACTGATCGCACAGAGAGAAAGAGAGAGAGCGAGACATTAGTAAATAGTTAAGCTAGCTACTAACACAGCAGCATAGCAAACCTCCGCCCCTCAAGTCCGCTGGAACTTTCCTTTACTTTGCTTCCTGTCTGTGTCAGTGTCGCTTAACTGTGTTTTAGCTTTCAACTTGCCGCTTTTCCCTGCTGCTGCTGGGTTACCGCATCACCAGCACACCGTCATGTTTAAACTTTTGCTATCCAACCGGTCGCTTTTTTCGCACCTCAGCGCGTGTGTGTGTAGCACCACTCAATGCCTCACTTTGCCAGCACAAGGTAAGTAAAGAAAAAAGCCAACCCCACCAGAAGCAAAGCAAAGGAAAAATCAATAATTAAAGCTGATGCAAAACTGTTGCCAAAGTGATGCCAAATTAATTAAATATACACGAACGCCCGGGAGCAGGAGAAAAATTTAACCTGCTCCCGTGTCCTGCTCCCGGGCTACACATTCGAGCTAATTACAGTGCCCGTTAAGCCGTAAGTAGGGTTAAAGAGGAAGAGGTTTATTAATCGTGCTCTGTTTTTTTATTATTAATTTGCTGGTGCGCCTGTGTAGCACATGCCCGGAAAATGAGAGGAAATGGTGGCTACACACTCCCACACAGAGTGAGCTATAAAGAGTTAAATTTTTGTGTTCCGTTCCCAGCGGAATCCCTGGTACAAAACGAAAGTTTTAGTTGCCGAGCACATTTTTGTGTGCTTTAAGTGGGGCTGTAATTTAAAAAAAAAAACACACAAAATAAATTGCACATTAGTGTTAGTGATGGAAGTACAGCAAGCACAACAAAGTGCAGTTTGCCATTTCCAACACAAGAGGACACACAAAAGTTACCAACTAAAAGCAGCAAATTGTGGTTGGAAAAGAAGTTCCTTCATTGTCTTGCCACAAAACGGTTTCGTCACGCCGGACACAAAAGAATGCAAGAATAAAGTAGGCAACATTGTTAAAAGTTTTACACGGACAGTACACGGGTCCCCGCGAAAATTCCGCTTGCTCCGGGTGTACCACGAACGTTACAGCAGAAGAAGCTGTTCATTTTTTATGCTTCATTATATGATTTTTTCAGCTTGAAAACAAGACACAATCTTGCATAAATTCATGTTTGTAAATTACCATCAACTTGTTTCATGTCCCTCCCCTTCTGTATATATTAAATATCTGTTTTTTATCCTGTAGCTTATATATGTACCACAATGTGTTTCAAACTCAACTGTTCTTTCACGGGTCTATTCCACATCCCGTTTCATTACCTATCATCTTCTTCAAACTCTACTCCCTTCACCACCACCACCACCACCACAGCTACAAAGCACCTTTTATTGTACAGAGTCGTAAGTTCTTCCTCCATCGGAACCATTTTCTTCAACCAACACCGAGAGCACCAGCAGAGCCTTCACCGTCCCCCCCTAAATCCAGCCAATATTGCGACCTGCCATAATACCTTGGACTTCCATTTTGTTTCAATTCCCAGGTCATGAACCCGCTCGATGCCGTCTGCAACGTGCCGCGGCCGGATGCGGTCTGCGTGAGCAATCTGCGCAACGCCAAGAAGGCGGACAAGGCAGTGCTGTCCGAGCGGCCCGACGTGAAGATTTTCCTTCCCTTCCGGTTCTACTTCTACCGCGTCGAGGAGCTGTTCACGCCGAACACGTACAATAAGTTTTTGGGTAGGTAGCGCGGAAAAGCGTTCAAATGAGTAAATGATTCTTTGACCAATCTCGACAGTAGGTGTCAATGGACAAGCTGGTGAAAGTTGTACTGAAAAGGGAGAATGGCTGTCGCTGACAAAAATCCGTGTCACTAGTCGAAGGGTTTTTTTTTGGTTCTATTCGAAGGAAAAACTGTCCTCGCCATCATTTGCGGTTGGTGGTTGGTTTTATCATTTCAGGAACTTTGTTCACCTATCACGACGGATGGGGAAATGAAGCTACTTTGAAGTACCTAGCACACGCTTCCGAAACCTATTTTGTGTCATGGCCTTCTGCTTGCAGCTGTCACTAAAGCAAGCAAAACGAAAAGCCCAAGCTTGCCATGAAAATTGAACCCATCAGAGAAAGCATGAGCTATTTTCGCTTTCAAATGAATGAGTAATGATTGCATACACGGTGCCGTGTGGATTTCACTACTGTTCCAAGCTCCCCGCTCCCGTTTTTAGTGACAGTCCTTCCCTCGGCAATGAGAGGCTGATAAGACAGGTAACAGAGCAGGCACAGGAAAAAAAAAAACATTACACAAAATCCTCTTTACACACACATACACACACACATACTCGGTCCCAAACGAGAGTGCTAAAAATATCCTCTCATCTTCAATGGTTTTGCCCCACACAGTGCGGGATGAAGTGAATATGGTGAACGATTGTAAAACGCCATTTTCATCGCAAGGCATACATGCGACGAGAAATTGCATTTTTCTCGCACCACATCCGGACGGCCGATGCTGTGATACTAAACCGTACCGGTACCCGGAAGGATGGTCAGTTCACTCGCTACTTGAGCGACTGTTGCGATACTGCGGAAAGTAAAAACCCTTG
Source organism: Anopheles coluzzii (assembly GCF_943734685.1). Classification (NCBI taxonomy): domain Eukaryota; kingdom Metazoa; phylum Arthropoda; class Insecta; order Diptera; family Culicidae; genus Anopheles; species Anopheles coluzzii. The sequence goes on along the minus strand of NC_064670.1, from coordinate 104,496,348 downwards.
TATGCTCGTCGGTTGTCCAAACGAGAATAAGTGGCTTCTTTCGCATGGATGGTGTACGAGTTGGAGAGGGGATAAAGGGCAAAAGAAAAGTCGACAAAAATAGACATCAACGGAGCGCACATTTCCACATGCCACCTGTGGTGGAGGACTTCCTCCCTGTTTTTTTTTTTGCCCTTCCTTCTACCACAAACAGAGCGAAAGGTTGAAACAATTACCAGGTGCGCTGGTGGATTGTTTTGAAAAGAAGGAAGCCGCCTGTGTTGGAGACGACGCACGGCGAACACAAACATTGGCTTTCGCTTGCCTGCCCCGTCTCCTTCACTGGTTGGTATCCCGGGGTACCTCCCGGGATGGGAGGTTTTAAAACGTTGTAGCACGGGTAATGAAATAAAATACCACTCACCGGCGGCAACTTCCCTTCCCGAACGACACTCCCGCCGGATGGCCGGAACGACGATGGCAAGTAAGAGAATGCAAGCTTCCCAACACACACTGAGGTTCGCTCCTTTATGATCCGACAACCGACACCGGGGGACTGCACTGCACACTCACCTGCACAAAAGCACAGCACTGCACTGCACAAACCTCGGGCTAAGGATATTACCATTCCAAGGTGTACTATGATGTGGAGGATGATTTTTGGTCTTGCGACGGACGGCCAACACAAACGAGGACACGGGCAATGTACAGCCACTGCGGTGCTATTTTCAGCCGACCGTGTTGCGTGCTTTGCAAGCGCACTGTCATTCTGTGGTGGACTTGGGAACGTTTCCGTTGAGCCCGAGTGGGACGCGAGGAAAAATCGAAGATAAGACTTTACCTGTAATGAAAACCGGCTTTATCTGAGCCGGTGGTGCTGCAGCCGGTAGGTAAGAATTCGAGTCTTATTTTCAGTCTGCACATGGTGTCGGCGCGGGGAGAACCTGGGATGCCACTTTCCTAACGAACTGGTAATTGTTGCCGCTTTACTATCTCGCATCCTGGGTTGATTCAGCGGCGAGCTGCACTACAATGTTTCCAATGGTTGCTTCAATGTATGAAGCGGTGCTGGTTTGTTGCAAAGAGAATAGCAGGCCCTCGCTTCCTCGTTGAGTGTGGCAATGCGTGGGAACACTGTTTTATTTAGCTTCAAAATGAGATTTGCTGTTCCGAAACCACCGTACTGTAGTTTTACACGGTTTATTAGATCACACTAGAACGGTTTATTACAGACTGACCGACTGCGCAGAGCAATTCGCTCTTTTATAGTGAGAAAATACTGCCAATGTCTACTGTGATGAGCAGTGTCCAACATACTATCAATCGGTCTACTTTGATGGGCAGCATTAAACATACATTAAATCGGTCTGCTTTGATAGCTTGGGACACTTGGTATAGCATTTGATGACACCGGTTGCATGTGGGACAGTGCCGACGAGATTTGTGTGTTTATTATGGTTCAGACTCCTGCTAGGTTCAAGGTCCGAGTTCCAGCCCAAGGTTAGGTTTCAAAGCTAAGGTTTCAATTCCAGGACCTAAGAATTTCACGATAGGTTAAGATTCCACTTCAGGATCAATCCAGGCTTTGAATCAGTTCCGGGAATCGTAAGGAGTAAAGATTTGAGGTCAGTTCCAAACTCGTTATTGATTAAGGTTAGTCTCAAAACCGGTATAATGAGCCCAGGACTGATAGGAGTTTGGTTCCAGAATTGGTTTTGTATTCGGAATCAGGTTCGGTACAGGTTCAAGCTCTGTTCCAGAACTGATATGAAGGCAGAATCAGTTACTAGACTGGTATAGATTGAAGATCAGTTTTAGGATCGAAATTGGCCAAGAATAGATTCCAAAGCTGATTTCACTTTGTTAGCAGATTCCGGATCAGAATCAGTTCCAAGACCGATGTAGGCTCAAATCAGTCATACTACAGGTATTGGTTTGATATCAGTTACAGATCCGGGATAGATTCAGGATCTGTTTCTGTTGAAGTTTTCCGTTCGGATCGAATCCAGAACTAGTATGAGTTCGGAATCAGTTTCGGAACAGGTCCAACACTGGAATAGGTTCTGAAATAGTTCAACATCAACTTCAGTTTCAGTATATAGGGCATTGGAGTTAATCCCATCGTCAGAATAAGTCCAGTATCAGCTCCAGGAACAGTTTCCTTTCGCATGCTCCTCGAAGCTGATGGGAAACCTTGGAATCTGCTCTACAATCAGATCCAATCAAGCGACGTCAATAATAATCTCTCTCCTTTCCCATTCACTTCACTTCACCTTAACATAGTTGCCCCCGGTGGAGATCATTTAATTTCGCTCATCGATGAAATCTCGTACGTATCGCCACCGTCCCCGATGCTGTCGCAGATCAACGACATTCCGCCGGAGCAGTTCTGCAACGGTGACAACCGCCCGCCAGACTGTGGCCCGAACTGCATGTGCACGCACAAGGTCGACATTCCGCTCAACGCCATCGTGGAGGTAGTGCTCGTTGATGAAGGTAAGCTTCCGTGCAAGATTCCAATAAATTTATGTCTTCACTATCAAACGTTTGCCCCTATTTTCCATTTGCCCGCAGTACAACAAGAAAACCTGAGCCATCCGTTCCATCTGCACGGTCATGCCTTCCACGTAATTGGTATGGGCCGCTCGCCGGACAGCACGGTGAAGAAGATCAATCTCCGCCACACACTCGACCTGGATCGACGAGGTCTGCTCAACCGACAGTTCAACCTGCCGCCGCTCAAGGACACGATCGCCGTCCCGAACAATGGCTACGTGGTGCTGCGATTCCGGGCAGATAATCCCGGTAAGTAACGGCTAACGCTAACGGTAACGTCTCTCGCTTCAATTGTGTACTAAAAAATGCTCTCTCTCTCTCTCTCTCTCTTTCTCTCACACAAACTGAAACAGGATACTGGCTGTTCCACTGTCACTTCCAGTTCCACATAGTGATCGGTATGAATCTGGTGGTGCACATCGGTACCCACGCTGACCTACCGCCGGTGCCACCGAACTTCCCCCGATGTGGCAACCACATACCTCCTATAAAGTATAACTAGTAGAGCAAGCTGCGTAGCGTTAGTAGTACATCAACCATTCCTGTGAAGACTCGTATGTGTCGCTATAGCAACCAAACTGCGTGAAATGTTCCAGCCTTCCAGCCCACCATTACTACATACGGCGCTTCCATCGGTTCGCAGGTTTTAGAGGGAAGGCCCCCGTGCGTGCTGCGAGTAAGGAATGTTCATTAGAATAAGGATATAACAAAACCGTATATCGAGTGCATCAGTGATCCATGCCGTACGCTCAGCAGTCTTCCAGCTAGCTGGTGGTGGGCGCTTCCCCCTTCTTGAACGATGGTAGAGCCATTTCTTGCCACAGTGCGCTGTAGTTAGGATAAATGTACTTAATACTTAGTGTTTTTGCGATTCATCCCCTCCCTAGAGGCTTCTCCTCCCCCATAACCCATCAGGCCACGCTGCTAAACGCTGGTTCCATCTAAACACATCCTACATTTAAGTCGTGTCTCTCTCTCTCGTATCTGTCCGAACCTCCCCAAACCCACAAACTATAACCGCGAACGAATCAGTTTTTGTGATTTTATACGCTTACGCTCTCGAACACTATACTCCTCTTCAAGCGGTTCGACATTTGTCCCTCACCACTGAACCACCAAAGAACGCGACTGACTGGAGGGTCGGGAGGAATTCAAAACGGAACTTGTTTTGCTTCCACCTGGCAAACCTCCCACCACCAAAGGTGCTAAAATGTGCTCAATTTAAGCTGGATAAAATATTGCCCCCGGAGCCATATTTCAATTTGGATTAGCAAGCTCCTCTCTACCTCGTGGCGATACCCGATAGCCCCACCATACCGTACGGGCTGCGTACTTTGCGCCTGGGTCAAAGGTCGTTTCGCCAAACGTAGAGCTCCCGGCCCGGCTCGACTTTCACAACGATGCTGCTGGATTTCTTTTTCATTTTCACACTTCTTCAAACGGGAAGTGGATGGTACGGTCTGGGCCCTGTACACCTTTTCGCGCATCTACCAATATCTGGTTGTGTATTTATATGCTTTTGTGACTTTGTTTTGCGCCCCGCGTAAGCGCACGACGGAAAAAGATATGCGTTCTTTTCTTATGGCGCTTGTGGGAAATATGGTGGGAAAATGCTTCCTTTCCTGTGTAGTTTTGTGTTTTGTTTTTTTTCGTTTTCTTTTGTGTTTTGTAATGCGTTAGAAGTCGTGAATTCAGGTACAGGCAGAGGGATACCGAAATGGGCAAACTGAGTGGAAGTAACATTTAAAGGAAGGAAGATGGGCAAAACTCGCCCCAAACTCGACACTACTGTACCACACTAGCGTAAGAATGTAAAATGGAGCAAGATAAAGAGAGAAAAGAAGAGCAAACGAGAAAGAAAAAAACGAAACCATGTTCAGCCAATAAATAAACTCTAATACGAACAGTGAGAAGATAAGAATAAAACTTGTGTTTTCGTGTTTTTTTTTGCTTCCGTTTGCCTCGATTTAACGAGGTTTTGTGGCGGGCGATTTAAGCCGTCCGAAATATTGGAACTGTGGTTTTGCGGTTATGTGGTTATTCTCGGAATTAAGGAACAGCATGAGAAAATTATGGCTGTTATAACTTTTTCGCATGAAAAACATCTGGTACATCTTCTGGTACGCTTCATACTGACAATAAAAGAAATTAAAGGGAGCCTTTTTGTTGTGAAAATGATATGAAAAGGTATATTTTTTGTCGTTCTTCTGTTATTGCTGCTACTTTTTATCTAATTACTTTCATTATACCAGGCGTCTCCATCACCATTACCGCCAGCAGCAGCGTATGCAATCATTTTGTATGCAATGTAATGCAGCGCCACTTTGAATAATGGTGTTGCTTATTCGAACTACTTTCAAACGATTTCATGTGTGCTACATTTTTCACCGGGCAGGCTTTCATGACAGCAATGGCAAAATTGCACGGCGGGCCGTCATCTCCAATCGTAAACAAACGCGACGGATGTAAACAAACAGCCGCGCTTCACCACAAAATTCTATCTTTCGCATCCAAAAATGGGAAAAAGGAGAGATAATAATGTCGAAAAAGATGGTATGTGGCTTTATTTTTCAACCCTTCCCGTATTTCTTCATTTCATATTGTGTTTTTTTTTTGGCTGTTTTTTAGTCGAGATTCCCCCTGAACCATCGCACTCGCGGAAGCACAAAAAGCACAAAAAACACAAACGAGCCCGTGCCCAGCCGGAACCCACCTACGAGGTGGTCGAGGAGCAGCAAGCGCTCGACGAAACCATGGAGGTGGTGGAAGAAATCGAATACATGGAAGCCGATCCCGAGCCGGAAATAGTGTCGGAAGTGGAAACGGAACTGCAAACCACAATCGATTCGAACGCCTCCCAGCTCGACCTGCTGAACGACTCGCAACTGTCCCAGCAGCAGAAGGCACTGTCCCCGGGGAAATCGCTCGCCGCCATGAACAAAGCGGCACAGAAGAAAGGCCGCAAACGGGGCCGAGAGAGTGGCACCTCCAGCGAGGAGGAGCGCTGGCTCGATGCGATCGAGTCCGGCAAGCTGGAGGAGGTGGACGATGAGCTGAAGAAGATCAAACCAAAGGACCCGCGGCTGATGACGGCCCGCCAGCGGGCAATGTACGAGCGCGGCACGGACAAGGAAACGGCCCCCGGGGTGGAGCTGCTCATGTCCCTGCCGACCGGGTACAAGGAAAAGGTCATGACGGAGGAAGCCATCCAGAAGGCGCAGCTAAAGTCGCAAAAGCGCAAACAGATGGCGGACGAGAAGCGGGAAAAGGACAAAAAGAAAACGATGGAACGGTTGCTCAAAAAGCAAGACTCGAAATCGGTAAAAGCGATCAAAAACCGCCCGGTGAAGGAGAAGGTACCGATGATCACGTACATCAACAGTGCCGAGGGTGGATCGATCTCGCTGCCGCCGGAGGTAGAATTTCCGCTCGCCAAACAGCCACCCCGGGATCCGCCGAAGCCGACGCTGTGTGCCGTCCCGAACTGTAACAACCTCAAGCGGTACAACTGCTCGCGCACCAACATTCCGCTGTGTAGCTTCAAATGTTACAAGGCGAACGTGGAATCAATAAAACGAATCATCTACTGAGAAGGGCGTAAGAAGGCACACCAGTTGGGAATTTATTTGCAAAAACTTGCGCTCAAAAATCGACCTGCGGTGAAATGGAAAAGGAGGAAAGAAAATGACCATCAGCGAATGTTTCGATTGCGGAGCTGTTCGGCAAGTGCATAGATAGAGTCGGGTGGTTCATGCTGACAGGGAAATGAGGACGGCAGGAATAGAGCGACTAGTTGATGGTGTAAACGGTGCAAATCTTACCAGCAGCTGGTTAAGGTACAGCTCGTACGCAATCTTGTCCGTTGCCATGTCGACGGCCACTGCCATCATCTCTTCCAGCTCTTCCACCGTGAACGGTTCGCCCTCCTCGGTGATCAGTTTGGTCATGTACTCCTTGTCCACGAACCCTTTTCCCTCCTGGTCGAGCACGCGGAACGCTTTGAGCAGCTTTTCCGGTGGTGCCGGTTCCATTCTGTTTGAGACAGAGGTAACGATAGAGCCCTTTTTCCGATCCGGTCTTTGCACGCCATACTTACTTATGCTCCGCAATCAGCTGACTAACGTAGGGAAGAAATTTGGACAGATGCACTGTGCCGTTCGAATCCTCAAATTCAGTCGCCGAAATGACTTCGTTCACGTCGGCCTCGGTCGGCACACAGCCCAGAAAGCGTAGAATGGTTCCAATCTCACGAACGTCAACCGTTTTATTGCCGTGATGGTCAAAAATTAGAAACGCGTCCGCAACCCTTTTCTCCAGCTCGTTGGCTGGGTTGATGTCTGAAGGAGCAAGATAAAGAAGAATATTGTAAATACATGAATAAAATAGTTTTTTTTCTGCTATAACTTGCCTGAATATTCGAAATCCGCCATAGTTTCTAATGTTGTGTACGAATGCTATTGATCAAACTGAGCGAATCGAGCTACGTAGTTCGTTACCATAGCAACACAGCAAACGACGCACAAATGATTGTAGCAAAATTAAGAATTTAATTTACGAGTAGATTTGTTATTTGTATGATAAAACACATGTTAAGCTTAAATTTAAATACCATTTTTCTAAATTTCTAAAGAAATTGGCCTTTTTCAACGTATTTTTTGAACGCCCTCGAACGAAGCAGCGTTGACAGCAGCGCGCTTCCCCGAACTGTCAAAGCGCAAAGCGCACTGACGTTTGCTCCTCTCTTGCCTGTCAGTTTTATCAAAATACACAGCAAACAGCAAGCAAATTACCAATTTGCACCTCCCAAAATTATTGCTCCCGTGCCCCGCCGTGTGTTTGTTTGCGTGACTCATTTACCGTTACCATTGGCCTGCCTGTTCCCGACGCTCCACGCGACCCACCGGTGAAAGGGACCGCCGCCAGGTTGCGTCCCCCGGAAACGCTCGCGTTACGCCCACCACCAGCAGCCCGGGAGTTCGGTCCGGGAAGAAGGCCCCCGCCAAGTGGTTGCCCTCCAGTGTGGTCCCAGCGCTGCGTACGTAGGTTGAGCGTACGCAACAGCACCCAGCGGCCAAGATTGAGCCCGACGGAGCAGCTGCCAGGATGTCGGGTGATCAGAAAACCCTCATCAAGGGCAATCCGTCCCAGTACGTGAAGCTGAACATTGGCGGCTGCCTGCACTACACCACGATCGGGACGCTCTGCAAGCAGGACACGATGCTGCGGGCCATGTTTAGTGGGCGGCTGGAGGTGCTCACCGACTCGGAAGGTACACTGCATCGATGTGTCACGGAAGGGCAAGCAGGTTTAATGCTCTCTCTTACACGCTCTCTTCCCATAGGTTGGATTCTGATCGATCGCTGCGGCACACACTTTGGCACGATACTGAACTTCCTGCGGGACGGTAGCGTGGCGCTGCCGGAAACGACCAAAGGCATCGCGGAGCTGCTGGCCGAATCGAAGTACTACTGCATCGAGGAGCTCATCGAGGCGTGCGAGAAGGTGCTGGCGAAGAAGGAGCGCGAATCGGAACCGATCTGCCGGGTGCCGCTGATTACGTCGCAAAAGGAGGAACAGTATCTGATCAGCACGGCCACCAAGCCGGTAGTGAAGCTGCTGATCAACCGGCACAACAACAAGTACTCGTACACGAACACATCGGACGACAATCTGCTGAAGAACATCGAGCTGTTCGATAAGCTTTCGTTGCGCTTCAGTGGGCGCGTGTTCTTCATCAAGGATGTGATCGGTTCGAGCGAGATCTGCTGCTGGTCGTTCTACGGCAACGGGAAGAAGGTGGCGGAAGTGTGCTGCACCTCGATCGTGTACGCCACGGACAAGAAGCACACGAAGGTGGAGTTCCCGGAGGCGAGGATCTTCGAGGAAACGCTTAACATACTGCTGTACGAGAACAAGAACGCCCCGGACCAGGAGCTGATGCAGGCGACGTCGCTGCGCGGTGCGGTCGGCGGCATCAGCTCGTACACGAGCGACGAGGAGGAGGAGCGGACCGGGCTGGCCAGGTTACGGTCGAACAAGCAGAACAATCCTACATGATTCACACATCAGCTAGTGCTGAAGCGGAAGCTGTTGCCAAAGAGGAACTGAACCGTTTGCCCCCGGGGGCCCCCTCGCTCACGTCTAAACCAACCGCACACACACACGGGCCAGCTCGAATCGTTTCTAGTGTGTGTGTGTGTGCGAATGTGTATGAGTGCTCGTGGGTCGTGTGTGCATGTGAGCAATGACGCAAAATGAACAAAATGGGAATAGCTATGAGAGAAACAAGTTAAAATTAAGAACGCGTTCACCTCCCTCCTTCCTGGAGGGTCAATCCTAAACCGAATCGTATAAATATTAACTTATCTTCCCCCCTCTCCTGTCTGGGAGCAATCCTGCGCAAACACCAAAGGAAGATGGATTGAACATTACGGAGGGGAGAGCCTTTGCGCTCCGTGGAAAAAGTAAAAAAACTACGGTAATTCAATTTTACAGTTAATTCAACACACTCAGAACTGGATTGTGGCGAAAGAAGCAGAAAGTGGCAGTGGATAACTCTATACACACATACACAATATCTCCATGAAGCTCTAAAGGCATTAACTTTAAAACCACGCATAGTAAAAAAGAATAATAAATAATTAAAAAATAAAAACATTCTATTAGATATAAACGCTGCGAATCACGTTTTTCATTGGTTCTGGTAGAAATTGTCGATCATTTCCTGCTGCTCCGACTCGATCCGCTGCAGATACTGGTACTCGATCTTCAGCTTATCCAGTTCGACCATTTTCTCGATTATTTCGCTCTGCAAAACAAAAAATTAAACAGCATGTTAATTCACGGAAGGAAAAACATCGTTCCATCGCTTCTCCCTCCCGTTCTCACCTGTATTTGCTGCTGTTCCGATTCGCGCTGCTTGGAGAACGTTTTCAGCATGTTCTGCACGCCCACCGCACGCATCTTCTCCTGGTCGACTTCCGCCGCAAACACCTCGACAATGTTGGCAAACTGATCGATGATCCGGCGAAAATCGGTCAGTTCTGGGTGAAGAATGGATTCCGGCAAGAAAAAGGATAGTTAGTTTGCTGGCCCCGCTCGATCGTGGACCACGCGACGCGACTTACTCTCGGTGAACCGTTCACACTCATCCTTCAGCTCGTTCGTTTCGTTCGCTACCTCCGGATCGATCACCCGCAGCGTGTACAGATCGTCAATGTACAGGCCGGATTTACCAAACTCTTCACCCATGCTGTTTTGCGTGCGTTTTCCACGAAGAAATGTACAAAATGTACGCCACGCCAAAACATCGACCGAAGCATAACTGTTTGTTTAGCGCAGTTACCATAGCAACACCGGAGTAACGTCAGGAGCAAAGCGTGTCCCCAAAGCGAAACGACATTCGGCGGTTTTTTACGCAAGTACGCAACTTACCCAGTGGAAGACGGTCCCCCCAGGGCTGAAAATACACGACTCAGGCTTCCATCTACATGCCAGTACATACAGGGCCGATTTCGGTTGTGGTTACACTTAAATGGGGTTCATTTATTTCAACAACAACCCTCTGCTATTGGTTTGCCATTGTTTAACTCTGTACTCTGTGTTGGCCATCGTTCTCGTGCCACACTACTAACCTAGCTCGGGCTTGTTGACATTGATCGTACATCGATCGTATTTCTAAAAACACATCCCTCTAGTGGTTGTTACAATCATTTAATGCATTCTCGTTCTCCTTTCGTCCTTATGGTTTTGTTGCTACATGTTCCGTTTTGCTGCTCCATCTTTATCCTCTTCACTCCCCTTCTTCTATATTTCCATTTTTTGCACATTACAAACCACTAATGTGTATGTATAGACGATGAAAAAAGTGATAATTAATTTTCACGGCTAAAAATAGTGGGATGGGGTGTGTTGCTTTTCCAGTACTTTCTTTACCGAACCGAAAGTTGGGTTTTACAACTTGCAACTGGTTTCAATGTTTTTTTTTAATCTTTTTTCTCTACTTAGCATTTCAGGTGCAATTTGTTGTTTCATCTCTTACTTGTCTCCTGCTTGTTTTCATCTCTTACGGCCTTCCCTCAACAGGAGATATTGGCATATAAAAAAAGTAAACGAAAAATTATCAATTACAACGACCTAGCAAAACCTGCCTCCTTCTTCGTCCTGGCTCTGCTGGGCTGCCTTTTCCCTCAATTGCTTTCTTTTTGCTGGAAAATACTGTGTTGCGATGGTGCCAATCGTTGGACGAAACGTACGAAAACGAGTAATTCCTTCCTCTTGAGGTAAAATCCTGTAATCTCCCTATCTCTGCCTCCCTCTATCTATCTTTCAACTTATCCTCTTCAATAATAAGTGAGATTTAGCTCACCACAAGTGAACGTACTGAACTGGGCCTCTCCGCTAATGCTTGACACGCCGATCTTTGCACACTGACGAAAACAAAAAAACAACCACACTCATACACAAGGATATTACTTTCAACCAGAGAGATAGAGAGAGGGAGTGGAAAGATGATGAGTGTATGAAAAATGAATGTATTACAAATTACTATGTACTGGACCAGAACAAACCTTCCCTTAGCGGCTCCGGTACGGATGATGCCCCTTACACTGCGCACTGTCCACCTCTAAAACCCCCCCTCCCCTACCTCTTTTGGCCAATGGGTGTGGCGTTCTCCCCCCACCGTCTCTCTCATTCCGCGTGTGTGTGTGTGTGTACCGCGTGGTCCCATGGTGGTTCGCGTTCACGTTGAAGAGGAAGCCGCCTCGGACGAGGCAGCCGCTGCCGTCGACGTCGTCGTGGTGGTGGTGCTGTCCTCGTCCGCAATCGAAGCAACTGCGGCGGCCGCTTCCGTTGCATCCGCCTCCTTTCCCACGCCATTGCTGCCGTCGGTCACTTCCGTGGTGGAGGAAGCATCATCACCGTCGGTTTTCACCTTTTTCGTGGCGGACGAGACGCCATCCGCATCATCGGTCCCGTCCACCGCGCTCGCCACCGAGTTCGAGGCGGTACGTTTCCGCGACCCGGCACCGGTAAAGTTCGGCTTGAACTGTACGATGATGGCGGTCATGTTGTCGCAACCGGTACCATCGCCCCGGGTGTGTGGCGCTAAGCAGTGATCGAAGAGCTGAGCAAACGGGAGGAAAAACAACAAGAGTCAGCGTTTACTAGGATGGACTCAGCGACGCTACCGACAACGACGATCCGATTACCTCTTCGCAAATTTTGGACAGCTTCATGCCGGGCTTGTTGATCCGCTCCTGCACAAACTGCACGACCTGCTCGCTGGTCATAAAGTTCCAGATGCCGTCGCACGCCAGCACCATAAAGTCGTCCTCCGGCCCGACCGTGATCTTCTCGATGTCCGGCAGGGCCGATATCATCTGCTCTTCCGCTGGAAGCGATTTGTTCTGCAAATGAACAGCGTTTTTTGGGGTTAGCAAAATGAGAAAGAAATACAGTGAACTCTCTCTTCTTTGAGCGGCGATGGGACAGTCGAATAAGAGGGGTTTTCAAATTACAGAGGTTGAATGAAAGGGCCAGACAAACAAAAAAGAGACAGAACATTTAGTATGCAGCCTTAACTGTTGCTATAGGAAACTGCGAACACGATTGCCAATTTGAGCATACATCATTCAATCACCATGGCAACAACATACACAAATAAGAGGGATACAGATTTCAGAGATTTTTTCAAATTAGAGGGACAAAAATGTACTGGAAATGAAAGGGTCTGTGGAAAATGTTCAAATAAGAAAGGTTTTTCTAATTGGAGAGGTGTCAAATAAGAGAGTGTTCATTGTAATACAGTGCAAGTCATATATACCATTTTGTAACCATGGTCACCGATGGCTCGCGACAGATTCAACCCTCCATTCACCCGACCGTCCAGCGTGACGCGACCGCCCGCCTTCTCTATCCGCTGGTACTCGACCGTGTCCTCCGGCTTGTGGTCGAAGCTCATCTCGAGCGCCTTCCCATTCCGGCAAACGACGCACCGGGAGTCTCCTGCGCAAAAAAAGTGAGGCCAATATTATCAGTACCCTTTGGCACACCCCTTTCTCCCTTCCTTCACATACCGGCATTCGCGACGTAAAGATCCTTTCCGTGCAGCAGCGCAACGACCGCCGTACAGCCACTGTCCTTGCCCGGCTCGTCGGTGATGGTTTTCATGAACGCGGCGTCCTCCTCGTTGATGTACTCGCCCATATCGGCATACTCGTCCGGTTCCTCCTCCTCCTCCTCGGCGCTACCTTCCTCCCTGTTGCACAAAATGAACGTTTTTTTTACATTTTAATACAAACAAACGCCAACCAAATGCACAACACACTTACCCGTACGCATCCTCCTCCCCTTCGTCCGTGCTGGACGTATCGTCGGCCGGTTCTTCCGCGTGCGGGAACTCCTCGTCCGAATCGCTCTCATCATCATCGTCATCGTCGTCGTCCGTATCGTCCATGCTCATGGACACGTCCGCCGGGGGAGGGCCATTCTTCGGCGACGGTTTGGCCGAGCTGCTGTGTACTTTGGCCGCCGGCGATGCACTGGCAGAGGCAGCAGCACCGCCACTTCCACCACTGCCACTGTCGCAGCTGCCATTCTCTGGACCGGCCGAACCGGACGACGACGAGGACGAGACGGCCCCCGAGGAGCCCACCTTACCCAAGTCTCCGTTCAGCTTGCTCGCCTGCTGCTTGCTACCGTCCGACGACGAGCTGTCCGGTGCACAGTTGTCCTTTCCCGGCTCGGCAGCATCTGTAGATTTGCCAGCCGCCACGTTGCCGGCCGTATCGCTGATCTCGTCGCTCTGTTCCGCCTTCTTGCTGCCCGCTGCGGCAACCTCTCCACCGTCCGCCACCGGTTCACTCTTGCCCGGCGAAACCTTGCCAGCGGACGACGACGAGGACGACGAGGACGGTTCGGGCTGCGGTGTCGCTTCCTTCACCCGCTCGACCGCTTTATTGCTCGAGCTGCTCACGGTGGAGTCGGCCGCACCCGGCACTGTCTCCTCCTCTTCCTCCTTCTGTTGCTTCGGCTGGGGTGGCTGCTTTTTGTCTGCCGGATCGGCCTCCGCATCGGATCCCGCACTGTCGCCGCTGCTGCCACCCTCCATCTTCACCGGCCGTTTCTCGCTCGACCCACCGGCCCCGGCATCGTTGCCCGCCGCCGCCGCCCGCCGCTTCCCCTTCAGGTACGGCGAGACCGGTTTCGAGCAGCTGCCCTCCTTGATGGCGGCCACCCGCTGGTTTTTCGCTTCGCCGGGCTTCGTGTCCTTGCGGTACTTCTGCAGCACCTCGTTCAGCGGCATCACCGCCTCCTTGCACAAATCCTCCACATTATCGTCCTCCTCCTCCTCCTCCACCTCCTCGTCCGCCTCGTCCTCGCCGTTCGTTTTGTCGGACAGCACCTTCAGCTCCTCGATCACCTTCTCCTGCAGCAGGGTCGCGTCGAAGCCGAGGAACGCTTCCTTCAGCGCCTTTTCAAACTCTTTCCGCCCGTACGCCTCGACTGTCTTGAGAAAGGTGGGCAGATGGAGGCTGCAGTACTGGGCCACCTCCGCCCCGCCGTGCCCATCGTACACGGCGAAGAACGAGCACTGGTCGTCGAAGTTTAGTATGCAGTTGTGTGCATCCTGTGTGCGAAAAAAAGAGAGAGAGAGAGAGCAGAATTTAAAAACAAAAGCAATGCACACTCGATATGGGAGGGTAAACCCGCGCGCGCGGGCACCGTTTAGCCGTGTCAGCAGATTTGCTTTGCGCCCTCCTGCCCCTCGACAATGCAACGTACCTCCTGGCTGATTCGCCAGCCCTGCATCGAGCTGGAACCGGACGCCAAGAACTCGTTCGACTCATCGCTCGAATCCTTCGTCGTCAGGGGTTCGGAAAGGTAGGCGCCCATCGTTGCTGCCTTTTCCGCTGCTGCTGCAAACCGAAGCGCGTGTCCGTCTGTTTATCTCTGTGTGTGTGAGTATGCACACCCAAACGGCAACTTATCGGACACTAGTCGCAATAATGGGATGTTTTGGCGGCGCGCGTACCGTGTTCCTCCAGCAAACAAACACAAATCCGCTTCACACACACACACAAGCCGGCTTTTATTGTTATTATTGTTTGGCACCACGCGCCACTAAAAGGTTGCTGTCACGCCAGAACAACATGGGAGAAGGCCAACGACAAGGGGGAAGGCAATTCGCTGTTTTCTGTTCTGCCCGCCGGATGCACACACGCAGACACAACACACACAAGCACACACGCACGCGAAACAGCAATGGTTTCCCCCCTAGAAGACGATGTTGCCGTCTGGTGCTGGCTGAAGATAAACCGGCCCGTGGCCACTTCCGGCTAGCGAAGCGATTTTGTGCACTTCCCCGAATGCACAACACAGCAGACACGCACGTACAACCGCCCCGAAAGGTATAGGCGTTGCTACACTGCGCTCAGCTTGCTTTTTCCAGAGACCGCGTATGCGTATGTGTGTGTGTGCGCGCTGGACACGATTATTCCGGTACGAGCGGATGCAATTCCCTCGAAACGAAAAACAAACTCCCGGTCGTTGGACCACTGCACAACTAGACAGGATTTGGCTTCACGACAGGGTGCGCCCGTGTACGGTAGCCGCGCGTCCGTGTATTTCGCCGTGCGTTTCTCCCGTTTGCGAAGCCAGCAACACACTCGTGCAAGAAAACGCGGACCACACTTCCCGGCAATTTTTTCAGCTTGCTTTTGCTCTCACACTCGCGCACCGACGCATGTCACACACTGACGCGTTTGAAGGGTAGAGCGCGTTTGACGCATCCCTGCAAGCACGGGCGGCGTTTGTTTTATGGTAGCGGGTAAGTTTAGCGTCGCGAATAGGAAAGGGTGGGTTTTAGGCGGAGGTTTGCTTAGGCGTACACTAATTGCACTAGTTTGCGGGCGAATTTTACAAGCAAAAGTGATTAAAATGCGGCTGTTTGCTGGATGGGTAGCAGGTTGGCCCATCGGCGTGGCAGCTTCGGTTGACAGCTTGACAGCTCGATAGTTTTGACGTATGTGCGCAAGCACTCGAATTTAATTCGACGGGGCCGTTGGAAATGTTGTATCATAAAGTTATTGTTATAGATGATTATTTTATCACATTTTAGATATGAGATTTGTTAATTCTTGGATGCTTGGGTAAATTTTCATGCTGAATGCCTAATTTTTCACAAACAACTGCTGTCAATACTGCATTGACTACCCATGAGCCACAAATCCGCTAAACAACCACTATACGAATTTTTTACCGCTCAAGCTCTCAATCTAAAAGGAATCTGAAAAGACTTCGCTTAGCAGATGGTAAACGACTATATAATGATGAGTTGTAAAACGTCATCTATTGAGCAAACCCAGAGATGCTATGGAGTTTTCATTGTTTTCTATGGATATTTGATTTTCCAGTCGTTTAAGCTGAATCTGTGGCGCTTGGGTATAATGATAGTGGAATCAGTAACTGGATCGGAGTAGATAATGTATTGGTTCATGGACCGGGATAGGTATTCCGAATGAAATCTAAAACGGACTAGTCAGGACCAGTTCCAGGACCGATGTTTACGTGTGTTTGCATATTAGCTCTTTAAAACCAATCGAACCTGTCGAATCGAATTCCCTGTCTAAATTGTATGGAGTTGATGGTTTGATTGGTTCGATGTCTCTGCTTTTCACCACTTGTGGGTATGGAGTTCGAAGGATTCGATGGGTTCAAAAGAGCTAATGTAAACACGCGGTATACTTTCTGGATCAGTTCCTGGTCCAACGGGTATTCAGGGCCGGTTAGTGAGATCGCTATAATCAGTTCATGATCAGTCCGAAACAGGACCGAAACAGTACCAGTTTCAAACATCATTTGCAGGAGCTATGTGAAGTCAGGATCACTTCCAGTGCTGGTAAAGGTTTTGTATTTGTGTGGATTTAGGATTAGTTACAGGACTGGTATGGGTGCAGGCTTAGTTCCAGGACCAATTCGGGTACGTAATTTGTTCCAAGGCCGGTATTGGACAGTATCAGTTTCAGTAACAGCGTGAGTTCAGGATCAGTTCCAGGCTTCAGGATGGAATCGGGATCATTTATAGGAATTATAGGATGTATAGGATCAGTGGAACGGAATGGAATCAGTATCAGTTCTCCTCGAACGGTATGAGTTTTGAATCAGTTCTGGAACCAATACAAGTTCTGTTTAGGTTCCATATTTCTCAGCGATTTTTCTCTATCTCGGCGTTAATAGAGGACGCTATTTGCAGAAGAAAAATCGAATTTGAATTATTTCTTTCATTAGGGAATACATCTATTAATTAGATTATTAGATTAACATCAATTAGGTCCAATTTAAATAGCAGTATATGAAGCAAAAACCTTAAGCATGCACAACATAAATTGTATAGTACTGCATCTTTTTCACTCTTCCTATAAGAACAATATCGACGTAAACGTCGATCATGCCCCATACCAGAGTTGCTTATCACTTCAGTCCGAGAACGTGTAAAGTAAAGTTGTTTACTTCTAGCATCTATCATCCCAGTAGGAAGCAGCGTGTTGTACATTTTTAGATTAATTAAATAATTAGTCGTAACAAATCAGTGCATGAGTGAAACATTCCAGCAGCGATAGAACAGCTCCAGTATATCAGTTTGATCTGTTGGGCGTTTGGTGCAGTGAAACCAATCGAATGTTAAACAGAAAAGAACATAGCCACCGCTGACACCGAAGCTCAAGATTGATGCTACGCGCGAGCGATTCCATTTGCCGTAAAATATTGATAACGGAAAAGGTCATTCGCGTGCGTAGTTTGTTGAATGTGTGTGACATCATCATGCCCTGAGCAAAACGAACAAGATCAACAGTGTCTAGGTAAGAGAGCTATTTTGTAATGGGTTAAAACGAAAGTTGTAGACAACTTCAACAGTACGAAATTGTCGCTACACTGTTGAGCATCCCCGGTTCGGATTGCCCTAATCTATTATCATTATTAATTCTTCCGATATCCGGCAAGTGCAATGAATCCGGCAAATATCTCCCTAGCGTGCTCGACTCATCCTATTTATGTACGTGCGCTCACACACACACACACACACAACACTTCGTTACGGAGCATTGGTTTCAACGATTGCATGCCATGTGCCGGACTCGTTAATCTAATTTTTTGGGCAATTTATTTCATCGTTACATGCCCGCCCATACATCCCCGGTAGCTGTTATCACGGTGTGGTAGGGCCATGCGCCTACCCAACCACTATCTCACACAACCCTTCTATGGTTACCATTTCCCAAAACAATCGCGGAAAGAACAAATCACAAAAAAAACCTTAACCTGATCGTATTATAAATAAGCTAACGGCCTCGTTTGCATCAGTGCCTGTGTTGTCCTTCCCCGCGGGGCCCCGCACAAATTCGGTCCACAAATGCGGCATTCACCTGGGCACCACCCACACCACTCATCTGTGGGTGGGGTCACCTCCCCCGTCCGAGCTGCAGCTCCCTGTCGCACAAAGTGAAAAACAATGTGTGAAATAAAACTGTTTGCGAAATGATTTAGCCTGTGTGCTCGTGGGACAAGGTAAACCATGCATTACGCCAACGTACGCCTCGTGGTTTATGATTCCCTCGGCGTGAAAGAGAAGAGGCGGAAGAGGCAAGAGGAAGCAAAAGGGACCGATTGTGCATGAGGTTGTGGGACAACACACCAAGCGCCTGGCCGCTTCCAAAACCCCCAATATCAGAGAAAGCAAGCCGAACCCCGAAAATTACCGCATGACACGAACGAAAGGCGCTGGGATCTCGCATCAGATCTGGTAGATTCTCTCCCAGGGTTCTTTTCGGCAAAGACAAAGCAGAACATTCACAGTGTGTGTTGGGACAGGGTGACGTCATCATCGGATGGGAAAGGAGTCTCGATTACGATGCCCGTTTGTTACGCTGGCGCGTGGGCGATGTGCTCGAGGACAGGACGCTTTCACGCGTACGCCTACGCATCGGCAAAGGCCACCAAACCAAGGGAGGGTTTTTTGCGAGACCTTTTTTCAGCGGTACCCAGGTATTGGTGGGTCGGTGGGCGGTATAGGTAAATGAATGAGCGAGTCTACGATGAGCATTTCCCACGCCCACGCTCACGCTCCGTACATGGGTTGAATGTGGGAATGCGGTTCTCGGAAAAGTTCCTCCAGTTCCGGCAGGTGTCTGCTCCGCATGATAGCAAGAAGTGACCGGAGGAATGGGACAAAACCGATTGAACAATAAAGAGATGAGGCACTGATTGGTCCCACTCAAGATTAGCTATCAGTTCGTTACAGCAACCACAGCCGCCGGGCTTTGATTGGCATTGGGGAGGGGAGAACGACCCACACGTGGATAGAAGCTGATGCTAATTCTGTTGCATTCGAGCCGTTGCGATGTGTGTTGTGTGCTAGAAATGTCATGACCTTGCCCACTTGAAAGTCGCGTACCTGGTATACCTCTGGTGGTCCTGTTGCGTTTCGCTATGCAAAAAAGGGGCACAAACCCACCTATACACACACACCTAGAGAGACAGAGAGAGATAGGTTGCACCGTGTGCATGTGACGCGTATAAAAACAAGGCCAACCATTTCCCAGGGTCGCAGCGTTAGAGCGTCATCAGCCCCGTTTCCCGATCCTCGATTGGTTGGCTGGTGTGTTCAAAGTGGAGTGGATGGAGAGTGGAGTACTTTCACCATCACCATCACCCCCCCCTCCGGTATGATGACGTTCGGGATAGTAATCGTAAAATTTACGCTCCGCCACAACGACGGCACGACGACCATACACACACACACCTGGCTTTTGGAAAAGGATAAAGAGTGCAACCTCCCCCTACACTACTGACTGCTGTACTATTGGAGATGCTCTGCAACTCATACACGGACACACACACACACTACTTGATGCGCGTAAAATGGCACCAACGGTGAAGTGCATTCGTTCCCGCGCATCCCAAGGAGGGAAAAAAGGGAATGGAGAGAACAAATGGTTTCGTTCGTTCCGCGCCTTTTGGTGCATTTTCCACCCAGCGTCTAAATGACGCTAACCGTCTGTGTGTGTGTGTGTTGGTGCGCCCGAGCATGAGAGAGAGAGAGAGCGAAGCCTTGCTGGAGAACAAAGCGTTTCATGCGTCGTGCGCAGCCGTTGGAAAATGGCGACCAACGTATGTCGTTGTGTCTCGCTGTTCGTGGGGAACAACGAAAAAAACGAAACATTATTTAGTGAAAGCGACCGTACGGGAAGGACGCCTAACATCCTTGAACGTGTATTGATTCACTCGTGTGAATGTGTTCTCACACACACACTCACACGCACTACTTACTCACAGCGCGGATTAGCTTCCTTCCGGTTTCAGTAGTTCTTCCGCACGACATGATCGTACAGCACGACCTGCTCGTACAGATCGCTCGCCAGCTCGATCCGGCTCGTGTTGGTGCCGTACGAGCGGGCCACCGGGTCCGGATAGATGTCCTTCCGGTCGTACATGTTGCGAAAGATGATGCCCCGGGCCGGGTCGCACAGGATCTGATAGTTGCGCGTGTTGTTCCGCATGCTGCGGCCCGTCTTCGCGTTGTAGTACAGCAGGTCGGCGGGCGTCGGGTAGAGCACCCTTTCCTCCGCAAAGATCGCGCGCCAATCGTTCGAGTACTGCTGGTCCTGGTGCACCCGGCGCAGCGCCTCCTCGTAGTCAATGTAGCCCGAGATTTCGGTCGCCTTCTTCACGTACCGCATGTAGATGATGGTCTGGTGGCACAAATGGAGGGTGAAAATGGTACAAAAGACTAATAATGTTTGCTTTGACTGCCCTACCGAAAGCAAACCCAACCGATTTGGGCGCTCACGTTTGGCGATCTCTTGCAGGAATCGATCCTTCGGGGCAATGTGACGGCTGAACAGTGTGTTCGGGTCCTTCGTCACCTCCAGAAACGTTCGCTGGGCGTCGAAAGCTTCCTTCGTGAGTGCTCTGCAAAATAAAAGAGCGTAAAGTATTTAGGCCACTACCCTGCTCCTGACAGCTTACCTGTAGCCCGTCCGGTAAAGACTGATTAAATTTTCCCGATTACCGAAATATTGGAGACTTTTGCCATCGATCAGCGAGTTGAGGTAGTCGTCGTAGGAAGCGAACTCCAAAAGATGGAGATCCTGTTCCGTTAGCTTCATACTAAGGCCGGAGTGGTAAAAAACAACTGTTCTCTGCTCTGTTTGGTTACTTGGATGGTGTAGTTTTCACAGCGTACAAAACGATGATTTTTTGCATTTTCCAAAAGCCAGCTGATTTTACGAAAGACTAGGCGTCTCCATCAGTTTTGTGAAAAATTTTATTAATATTTTTTGCAAACAATTTAAGAAAAACTATCATTTTTATAATACAAAAAACAATAGTCTTACCCTTTTTATATTGATTAATTCTAACCTACAAACATTACTGTTAACTAATCCCGAAAAACAACAACAAAAACCCAAAAAAGGAGGAGAAGTTCAACAAATGAATCATGAATCATGACGGCAAGCCGCTCCACAGTGTATCCAGCAGGGCCTACCACCGTTTGGTAGCCATCGCCTTAACCTTCACCCTTGCACGCAGCCGCCCTTTTGCCGTCCCGAAGCCTGTAAACCGCTGGTTTCATTGTCACCACTACGAGTGAATCGCGTTCGAAACACGCGCACGTAAGGGGCATCCCCAAAAAAACGCCCGCCAAAATCAATCCCGCGCAAATGGGAGCAAAAAAAAACACACATACATACAATTTTCACCATAATGTACTATGCGCATTTTTTGGTGTAGCATTCACGCGCGGTTCATCCTTCCAGTCCAGGCCCGTTCACTGGCGTAGGGTTCCCGTTTCCTAGGAGCCTTTCTTTCTGTGTATCTAAGAGTGAGAGAGAGAGAGAG
Source organism: Anopheles coluzzii (assembly GCF_943734685.1). Lineage (NCBI taxonomy): Eukaryota > Metazoa > Arthropoda > Insecta > Diptera > Culicidae > Anopheles > Anopheles coluzzii. Next base: position 104,474,910 of record NC_064670.1, on the reverse strand, counting down.
TAAGCACGTGTAGTAGTATTGGTAGTGAGCAAAGCTGGTTACTCTGCAGAGCGGCAAAGCAGGCTCCAATTTTGGAGCGATTCTTCCACAACCAACACCAAGCTTTTCCCACCGAGCGCGAGACGGTGTGTTTGTGTGTTAGAGTGGAGAGTGATGCCTCCGGCCACTGGGAGTTTCTGCTTCACGGAGCTTCCCAACAGCTTTTGCGCGCCTATGCTCTCTCCCTCTCTCTCTCTCTCTCTCTGTGTTGTTCTATATTAGACACCTTCCAGTTGGTGGCGTCGCTCAGAAACGGATGAACACTGGCGCTGGCAGGACCACGGCGCCCATTTCCGGTCCCTTATCGTGGCACTCGTGTGCTCGTGTGTGAAACGTGCCTCACAGTGAGGAGTGAGACGAAACGGGGGAGGTGGGAAGAGGGGGAGGAGTGAAAACCAAGCAAGCAAGCAAACAAAGGCTGACCCAGGGGCTCTGACAACGTCAAAACACGGCGACGCGTCACCGCGGCAAACAAGAGCCTGCTTCGATTGAGCAAAACGCAACAATCCGCGGCACTGAAGATGTGCGAACGACGGAGAGGGTGGTAGTGCGTGCATGACGACGTGTGCCGTGTGTGTGTGTGTGACTGTGTGTTACATAAAAAACGTAGTAGGCAGTGGCAATGTGCTCCCACGTTCGGGCCTTCGTTGGGGCGGCGGAAGGCCTACCAGTGCCGTGCCCAGCAGCGTGTGCGTGAGTGTGGCCGTCGCCGTTTTTCTTTCTTGTACCGGATTTTCACCAGTGAAAAGTGATTGAAGTCAGTCGGCCCCATAAAGAGGTGTCCGCGTGCGAACGGAGCCTCCCTTGCGTCGCCAAACACTGAACGAGTGACAAATGGTGTCCAGTTGTGCGGTGACCGTGTTTTTTCACCCCTCTATGGTGTGTCATCTTCCTTCCTAAACACAGGAGTGGCAAGGCACAAGAAAAGTGAAGGGGTAGAAGCGCCCAAAAGCATCCCTTAAAGCGCTTTTGCGGAAAGAAATCGACCAGCCCGCGGCGCCCCAGCAGTGAGCGTGTGTGCGAGAGAGAGAGAGAGCGTAGTGCGCGTGTATGTTGCATGAGAGCTGTGGGTGAGCAGAAATCCTTGTTTCCCCTCCCCTCCACTCTAAAGCCCCAGTTCCACTTGCCAGGCTGGTCGTGATTCCCCCTGCTTCCGTGGAAACATCTTCCTTCCGCGGCGGACATCATCGCTGGCGCGCTGGCAGCCGTTTCGGTTTCGGTGGCTGTGGAGGTCGCACAAAAGTCGTCCCCGTTCCGGACGTGTTGAATTGAGCGTCTCGCTCGTGTGTTTGTGTGTGTGTTTCCGCTTTCCGTGACCAGAGTGTGTGGGTGTGTGAGAGCGATTTTGTTGTTGTTGTTGTTGTTCCGGAAGGGCCCGTTTTCTTGCCCGTCCTTCGGGCAACTCTTTAAAGTGAACCCAACTTGACGCGCAGCACAACCAATACCATTGCCAAGGAAAGGTACGCCGTTGACCGTGAACCCACACGCGCGTTAGGGTGGTGGTGGTGAGCAGTGTTGGTGAAACGGTGACAATTCGCTGGTGAAAGGCAGCCTGTCATCGGAACAGGTCAATCAAGCGCGGCAAGAAAGGAGGGCTGCCGAGTGATACGATGGTGAGATTAGCTCGCACAGAAAAGAGTTTTCGCGGAGATTAATGCTTAGCGTTGAAAAATCTGTTAAAAAATTCTGTTGCTGCTTAAACAATCTCGCGAGAAGTGTGGTTTTCTTACCCCTTTTTATGGTGTGCCGCACATCAAAATAGTGTACACTTGGCGATTTAAGCATAAATCAACGAAACATATCATGTCGCCGTCAAGCAAGCACCTTTCCAGCATCATTTTGTGCACCGAGCGAAAGGAATCGTCCGTTAGAATAAGGTCTAGAAATCCAAAATGAGCATCAAATAGCATCAACCCGACTGGCGATGGAATTAAAGCCCCCTAACAAGCATTACAAGGGCTTTTAACAGAACAAACCGAAGGTAAATATGGTCAACTTTCTCATTAATCTATCCAAAAGGCATTTAAATTTAATGGTTCTGTTACAAAACGATACATTAAAAACTACTGTGAGTGGAAAAGAATCTCTAAAAAGCTACTGGGAAACCCTTTTTTGCCCACCCCTCCCCCGTTTTCTTTCAATCTGTGAGGGGCCTCCACCGCTTGGAATAGAAATGTCAAACAGCCGCAGTCTCTGTGTGCTGCTCACGGAACTGTGGCAAAACTACTCGAACGAATCGTCCCCGTGGCAAGCGGAAGCACTGATAACGAATGAAATCGCTCCTTCCCTGTAACCGTGTAACCGTGCGCTCACGACCTTTTGTCTGTGTGTGTGTGTGTCGCGGTGTTAGTGTGAGGGTAAAGTAGCTAAAGTTAGTCCTCGGTGGAGCGGACCTTCGTTCGTTGCGTGTTGCGAGAAGCAGGCACTGAACCGGATTGTTCGGTTACAGCCGTAGCCGTCGCGTGCGTTCGTTGCTTCTCGTCCTTGCTTTCGTGGCTGGATTTCTCTTTCCTATAGCAAAGTAGTGTTTCGTTTGCGTGTGTGGGAGAGTGTTTTTTTCGATGGGCATAGAAGCACAGGATTGCGCAAAGCGAAAACGTGTGTGTGTCTTGTGATTCATTTCGATGGTAGACAATCGTAGGCCTTTACCCGCACCGGTGGTTTGGAGAATGCCATGGAGACGCAGTTCCTTTCTGGCTGAGGACATACACATTTGTGTGTGTGTGTGTGTGTGTGTGAGCGTTAAGTAGTATTTTGAAAAGCCGTTTCCTTGCTCACAAACCGTTCGTAGTAGTGGAGTGGATAGTATAGGAATGGAGGCAAAACGACATAAAAAAAACATTCATCCGGCAGGCATTGTTAAGAGTATACACGGCACGGTATGATGCGGGAATTTTGAAAAGTGTCCACAAACAGTTTCACAATTGTTAACGGAATAGTAGATAGAGTTTATCCTACATTGTTGTCCATCGAAAAGCCTTAATTCATTGCATTATTTCTCGTATAATCTTGTTCAGTAATTGCCAACTAATCTAAGGAACTAATCATGTCTAATTATTATTTTACTTTGCATACATTTAGGCGCAAATAGGGCAGTCCTTTAAAAAATATTCTATAACGCACTATTGGAATTACCCATTGGCCCAAAACTTAAAGTTGTCGTGGAAAACTACAGTTTTGTTTCTCTTGAGTTCTTTTAAATTATTTCAATATTACCCTTATAGCTTAAATTTATAATTTAAAATTTTCATTGCATACATTTAGGCGTAAACGGAGCCTTCACGGTGGTTTATTGTTGAATTCGTCCCACGTTTGTTGTGACTGTTTCCAATCCAATTACTCCATGCCATACAAACGTTCTTACATGTCCATGAAAGTTTGTATATTTAATGTATAAAAGTCCTAAAAATGTAACCAAAAATTTTATTGCAATCCTTTGTTTGTTGAAAATCTTGAAAGATTTAATCAGACAACAACGCGCTTCTGTATACTCTGATTGTTTTTTTTTTGTTTTTTGTTTATTTTCGAGCTAAAATCCCACTGTGTGGCGGTAGCCTTTCCGTTCAACTCACTTCAACCGAACAACCGCAGAGTGTGTGTGTGTGTGTGTGTGCATACAGACGGGCTGCTTGTGTGCATGTGTGTGTGTGTGTGTGTGTGTGTGTGTGGCAAAGAGTAGGCGAGTTCGCGCATATACACATATCCCAACTCACTTCTAGAAGGCAAAGGTGGAAAGTGGACGATGGGGAGTGTTTTTCCCACAAATCGAGAAGTTCTCACGCTTCCCTTCTCGCGGTTTCCGTGTGTCTGTGTGTGTGTGCGCTTTGCCGTCGCAGAACGCATCGTTCGACTTCTTGCTTTGGTCGTGTTTTCTCCCGCACCCCATCCACTCTCTTCCCTTTCCCTCTCTTTATCTTTATACTTCTTTTTCTCTCTCGCTCTCTCTCTCTCTCTCTCGCTCGCGTAATTTTTCTCCCTTTGTTTTTGTTTCTCACAATCACCACCCCCACAGGCAGGGGCTTTATGGGCGGGTGGGTGGGAGAAGTGTTAAGGTTCGCTCGTCGTTTGTCCTTGCGATGACGGCACAGGGAGGCAGGGTGGCAGCCGCGCGGGCACGCGCGAATGCCAGTAAATTGGTTTTGGCATCCGGAACGTGCGGCTTCCGTTACGGGGTGGGACTGGTGAGGTCGGAAGGGGGAAGAGAAAATTGGACAGCATCGAGAGACAAGCGTATCGCGTACCGATCCTGCCCACTATCTACCCCTCATTTCCCAAGCCCCAGCGTGATTGCACCGCGCTGTGGGAGGGAGTAGGAGCGTGAATCCTTTGTTTGTTTGCCGCCACATTATCGTGCGCGGGTGTGTGTGTGTGTGTGTGTGTGTGTGTGGGTTGGTAAGGCGTGAGGGAATAGAAATAGAGTACGCGCAACGTTCGCGGGCGGAATTGGAAAGCGCAATTTGTTCGGCAGGCGTCACAAACGTGAAGGTGTGGAAAAATAATAATCAGCAGTTAGCGAACGGAGGAAAGGCGGCAAAAAAAACCATTCCAACAGGATCAAGGCAATCAGACACAACCAACGAGCCAAAGACATTATCCATAAATGAAACGAAGGGGAGCTGCTCGCACAAAAAAATGGCGTTTTTGTTTGTGCAAGCGAGGGAAGATTTTTCGATCCATTTGTGGGCAGATTAAAAAGGGGCAAGCCACACTTTCGCTTCCCACCACGATGCCACAAGATGCTTCGGTGATGGGGTGCGGGTGTTGTAAGTGCCAAGAAGCAACGCTTCACGCTTAAGCGATTACAAACAGGAGGTTCTTCTTTGTATTGTAGGAGACGGGATCAGTAAGCCTTTTGTTGGGTTAGCGTGCGGATGAGTTTAAGCTGGATTGGAAGGCGTCTGGAAGGGTAGAAGCGCACACATAATACGCTCAGCAACGAACAGGGCCAGCAGTGAAAACGGCAAACGTGGTTTATCGTGATACTAACATGGATGATGTTCATGTTACGCCTTTCAATGGGATTTTGACCCAGTTTTACAACGCACATATGATACGGGAGCAAACGGACAGAAACGGCGGTGTTGTGCGCTTGTTGTGATGCTGAAATAGGAGTTTTGCAATAAAGCAAACCTTGCCGGACTGTTCTCATTTGTGTCGAGCTACAAGACTGTTAGCTTTAGTTTTTAGATTTTTTTATATATTTTTGCGAAATAGGGATCAACAATCATCACAAACGCAATTGGAAGGGGTTTAAAGGAGTTTTCAAAAATAAAAGAAATGTTCAGAATTTTACAATTTCAGATAAAATCACAATCGTGTCAAGCAATATCACAATGCAGGTAAAACTCAGTTTAAATGTATATTTTGACGTTATTCTTTTGATTTTTTTTTAAATTTCATATTGAAGCATAATACATTAAACATTTATTTTAGTTTTGATTTTTTTTAAAACAGTTAAAAAGTGTGAAAAGGCTCAAAGCAACACGTAACCCATTTACGCCCCCTGTGTCTGTCCGCCATTTGCCGTTTTTAGAAAGGAAGAAGCAACAGGAACGATAGCAAATCCCCGTCTGTGTTTTACGGTTTGCATAGGAACGTCCGCCGTTCACCTTTCATTATTGCTTGTCCGGCCCCGATTAATAAGCATATGTTGCTGCTAGAGGTTTCTGCCAACAAGGTTCCGTCAACCCCCGCCGCCGCCGCCGCACACCGTGGCGAGATGAATTGATAGCTGTCATAAATAAATTGTTGCATTTTATCGTTCCATTTGACGCCGCTCGTGTTGCATGCATTGTGCTCGAAAAAAACGGAATTGGATCACATCAGTCACGTGCAGAGCGAAAGAAGGGGGGGTGGGGGTGGACTGCAGCCCGATAACAAAGAACTGCATCGCATAACGAATGCAACGGCTGAAGCCCGGACCATTTTTCACAAGGTGGTGGTGGTGGCAGCGGTTTGTTCTCCTCGTTGGCAGGAGATGTGCGATTTGTTCGGGCGTTTTGTTTGCGTCATACAGGCAGGGAGTGGAGTGAAATTGATCGTCCGTGTTCGGGTTTGTTGTATGATAAATAGCATCGGTTATGGTACGTTTTATCCCCCCATTTTTTTTCCGTGGTGGAAACAAACGCACACGGATTAATTATTCATGCGAATTATTATAAATATTTGTTCGGCAAGTGCACAAATCCAGGCTCGCCTGTTTTGTATAAAAAAGGCTTTTGTTTATAATAATAGCAAAACAAAATCAATACCAGCGGTGCATCAATCGGCAATCAATCGAAGGTTGAACAGGTTTGCCCTACCATCAGGATGATTGACCACACACAGTGACAGACGTTGTGACATGATTGCATTCGATTATTTGCTGCCGCGTCCACTCCATCGCTTTTACGTTTGTTTTTCTTAAGCTTACACATTAAAAAAAAAATGCTCCACGATATATATTTCTTGCCTTTGCCCGGTTTGTCCAAGCCGTGTGTGAACACGTGCGCCACATGCACGCCTAAAGAGAGTGGCCATCAAATGGTCAACCTGTACTGCAAGAGTCAAATGCGCAAAAGGCCAAGCACGGTGCTTGAACCGGTGTGCTGTTGAACGATTGAAATATAAAGGAAGCATTTTATGCTTCGCCTCTCGTTTCGGAAGTTATGTCAACAGGCCTTTTTTTCTATATCAACCATTTCTTCAGCATGTGCAATCGATTCGAATCAGTTGAAACGGCGTGGGACCCTAGCCACACAAAACGCGCGTTTGTTTGCGCTGGCCCTCAAACTCATTCGATGATTGCCAGCGAATGAAACCAAATCATTGCTATTCGCCAGTAGCCGTTGAGCTTTTCTTTTTCCTTCCTCACTTCACACTCCAGCACAAACCGCGCCAACGCCACTGGTAAAGTTGGGCGCCATTGTCCGCCCGAAACAAGTTTCAATAAAATAACGTCTCTTCTTTTTTGCTTTCTTCGTCTTCTTCTAATGCGCCTTTCCTCTTTGCTTATCGCTCTACACGCTCCACAAACGCTTCGTGAGTAGTCTCGGCCGGCAATGTCACCTATCTACTTGGCTGACACTTCACAATAGCATCGCCAATGCATCGGTGTGTGACGCTGGAAAGTTGTGAAGAAGAAAGAAACGAGTTTACGGGGAAAAAAAAAAAACTCTTTCACAAAACGTTCGGGGGTTGACGATGGGGCAGAAAGAAGGGGGTTGCAGGAAAGTGGTATACTTTCTGTTGAATAGAAAACGGTTAAACGAATTGTCCGTCATGGTGGTGGTAGTAGCACACTGGACAGGCGTGCAGTGGACAGGCGAGGTTCGCCGCTTGCTGAGATGGAGACGCCTGGTTGACCGGGGTTGGAAAAAAGCAGTTGACAGTTTACCCCGTTTTGTTCGGTTTCGGAGCGATAAAATGGTCATACCGTCATGCCGAAGGACGGCTCTCTATGGACGGGTTCGTTTTTTATCAGTCCATTAAATTCTCATCGAAACGTTCGATAACGTTGCTCGGACGATTGAGGGTTGGGGTTGCCATTGTGCGACATTGGTGCTTTGTGAGGGAACGCTGAATGACACTGGCGTATCGTAACAAGCGATGCAATAGACCACTGATCGCACTGGACGTACTGTGCTGTTGCACTATTGTGTACGGTAGATGTATTGTTCCATTTAAATCGTTTGTTTGCGCTACCAAAGAATGAGTTGTTTGTCCACATTTGTAGTAATAATCGAAGCAAAATCTAGAGCGTACAGATGTTTTTACACATGAATCCGAAAGAAAGTCTATTAATGGGGCCCTTTCCGTTGTAAGTTCGTAGGCTGAAATTTCAGCCTGTCAGCTGTTTGCATAGTATAGCAGTTTTCGAGTAGCTTTCTAGGTGAGTATAATATACAGGTGGGCTTATCCCAAGGTGTATGAATTTAGAAGGCTGATTTTTATCGCTTCTGCTTGTGAATGAAAATTTTAAGAGTGTTTTGTGTATTCGTCAAGCCTCCAGCAAGCTTGTTTCAGCAAAATGTTTCACCCATCCTGTCAAAAAGTGATGTTAAAAATTGGTTGCTAAAAAAATGCTATGGAACCACCTGCACTAAATACACTTTGATTCTAGATTCCACCACGTGATCTCTTTAATGCACCTTGGGGTAAATGTAAATAACACCGTGTTTTCGAGCAGGTACTCGAAGCTAATTCTAGCTATGAGGCTAGAATAATCTAGACTGAAAATTGCAATTTTTGTGTAGTTTTGTATGGAGTGTTTACATGATTTCAGCCTCCAACTGTCAAACTCAATACAAAAAACTGACTAGAACCGTGAAGGGCCCCAATGAAAAGATGTAATTTTTTCAAGTAGCGTAAGTGTACCAGCTATGGCTGTAACGAACAATATTTCCTCTCTAAAACCGTAAATTTGTATTCTAAAATCACCGATGGATTTTTCATTTCCAATATGAACATTTTGAGATATATGTGCTTCATTATTATTATATGTGCTTACCATTTTGCTAAGAGCAGTGCTGTAGGATATCAGCGATATGAAAGCACCTAATTCTGTAATTATGTCTTACAAAAATCGTTTTGGTACAAAATGTTAATAAGTTAATAGTTCCTCATCGAAATTTACTAACATTTCATCGAAAATATGCCTTTTTCCGTATGTGTATGTGATTGGTACAACTTAACATCAACTTACCAATTATCGCCGTATAACATGGATGCCTTATTAATGTCATTTCGGACGTAGTGGAAGGTTTACATGTGAACAAATCGGTTTTCTCGTTGTTATTTTCGCAATCTAAAGTGTTAATATGGGGTTTAAGCACCAGTTATGTGTAAAATGTTATAAAATTGGATCAGTTTCATCATAACCAACTTAAAATTGTAAATTGTAAATTGTGCGATTAATTGAGCGTGGCTTTTAACACAACCATTGATAGAAAACGGAGATTTGAAACTATTAACTGAACGTATTTAATGAACTAATTATTACTAGATTTGAGATTGCTTACAGCCATAATTGGTACAGTTATGGCGAATTGCTAGAAACACGCTATATCCCTCTTTGATACCTTGAGATACAATTTTTGATTGGAATTTTCTACGATTTCTTGAAACACTGGGTCAAAATAAAAAAAAAATGCTCTCGTGTTCTATATATTTCTATGTTATCTTTGTTTTTCTAAGTTTACAATTTTTTATCTTTCTATTGTAAAAGTTTGGAAAATGTATATACGTGTAAACGCTACTTGATGTCACGGTACGTGTATATTAGCATTAGGTTATTTTTGACAGCTGCCATTAGAACAGAATAAAAAGCGAACGAATCAGGACGCAAAATCGAAGTGACTACAATTTAATCGATTTTACATCTCAGAAGTGGGATAGTGAGCCCAAAATGTCCGTAGATGACCAGAGAGTGACTAAGGATGAGATGCTGTGCGCACTCCAGTCGGCCGAAATAACCGTGCCATGTACGGCAACACTGATGCAGATCCGTGCTCTCTATAAGGAAGCGTACCCTAGCTCGCAACAAAATGGCGATTCCAACGACACCATGTGCAACGCAGCCATTGCCGAAAGTAAAGAAGAGAGCGTCACCCAGATCATGAAAACTGATGTGATCAAAGAAAACGACGAAGCTGCAGCAGAAATTGTGCTCCTAAAGCAAAAATGTGAGATACTTGAACTGCGGAACAAATTAGCAGCGCTTGAGAGCCAAAGTCGTGAATACTCCAATACAGCTAGATTGCTTCATCCGGAAGAGGTTAAGCAGATTATTCCGATGTTTGGAGAGGGTGCCAGTTTCTTGCAGTGGATAAAAACGGTAAAACACAGTGCTGAAGTTTATGGTTGGACCGACCAAATGACATTGATGTACGCTAGCAGTCAGCTAACTGGCGCTGCAAAGGAGTGGTACAGTGGTTTCCGGCATTCTGTAACATCGTTTAAAGAATTTGCCGAAGGAATGGGAAAAGCTTTCCCAGACACGCATAATGAAGCTGCTATTCACAAGAAGCTGTTGCATACATTCAAAAGGAATGATGAGTCCTACGCCGCCTACATCTTTCGTGTACATGCCCTTGGAACAACTGGGAACGTGAGTAACGCAGCGATTATAACATACATCATCCGAGGACTATCGCGCGATCCCATGTATGACAACTTAGTGGCGAAAGAATATCGTGATGTGTATGATCTGATTGATCATGTAAACCGATGCGAGATGCATTACCAAATGCGTGAACCACCGTCATCCCCCACTCGTCCACAACCTTCAAGCCGTTTTACATCGATGCTGAAAACCAACACCAAACCAGCCAATGGGCGAGAAGAAATGGTGCGATGCTACAATTGTTCGAGTTTCGGCCATTTTTCCAACCAGTGCCGAAAACCACGTCAGTCTGCCCAACTATGTTTCTTGTGTGGAAGCCCTGATCACAAGAAACAAGACTGCCCGAACGTTGCCCAGAGGATGCCTGCCGCTATATTTGCACCGTGCGATCAGCAGAGTTTCCAACATCAGTGTCCGGCATCACGATTGCCTCAATCCGGTGGCAATGATTACTCACATCTGAACCTGTCGATGGCTGCTGCAGCAGAAAACAATTACGGAGATGATAATGGAAATCAAGTGACTGGTTCAGGAGCTAGGATCGATCCAATTCAGGAGGTAAGTGTCGCATTGCTGAATGATAATGAATTAAGCGCAACGCAATCACGTGTGTTTTGTTTGTTTGATTCTGGCAGCCCTAAAAGTTTCATCAGTGAACAACTTGTGCCAAACATCAAACATACTCCTCAATTTTCGGGATTCTGTGGATTAGGCAACCAGCAGCTTACATCTTTGGGCCATGTGAACATTAGAATAAAATTTCGAAATATCAACGTTTCCCATTCCTTTATGATACTGCCAAAACAACAAACAGCATGGCCCTTGATTGCAGGAAGGGACTTATTAAAAAAGATGAACATCCATTTACATTACCTTTGTTATCGTTATTCTCAAGACAATCTGATGAACTTACTAAAAGAAAATAAATCTACTCTTGCAACACACGTGAAAGCGCGCCTTAATTCATTGGGGATTTTTAAAACTAATTCGAAGGATGAGGCAGACATTTGGACGCAATCTATTTTCCAATCAGACCAGAAAAGATACGATAGTGTTGATGAACATAATCAGACCAACGATAGTGGTACGGAGGCTGAGAGTATTTTGAGGACTTTTTCAGAGTTATGTGCTATTGATATTAGTAAGGAAGCGAACACATTGGATATAGGAAACGAATTGAGTGAAGACCAGATGTGTCTGATAGCTTCATGTGTGGAAAATAACTATCTTCACCCCTTAAATGAAACTATTCTTGAATCACAACATTCAATGAAAATAAGTGTTACAAATGATACTCCAATATTCTGTAAACCTAGGCGGTTGTCTTTTGCCGAACGCAATCAGGTTCGTGATATAGTTAAAAATTTATTAGAAAAACAAATTATTCGACCCAGCAATTCACCTTACGCATCTGCTATTGTGTTAGTACGGAAGAAAAATGGTGAGGTACGAATGTGTGTTGACTACCGTCCGTTAAATAAGATAACAATTCGTGATAACTATCCAATACCTTTGATTGACACTTGCCTCGAACACCTAAGCGGTAAACGGTATTTCACTCTCTTAGATCTCAAAAGCGGCTTTCATCAAATTAAGATGCACGAAGATTCTATTAGTTACACTGCCTTTGTAACACCTGACGGACAGTATGAATATCTGAAAATGCCATTTGGGCTAAAAAACGCTCCATCAGGATTTCAAAGATTCATTAACTCAGTACTGCGAGAATTCATCGACGAAGCCAAACTAGTCGTCTATCTTGACGACATAATCATAGCGTCAAAGACGTTTCAAGATCATTTAGAAACTCTAGGTGCTGTTTTAAAAACTCTTAGGAAGAATGGATTGGAACTGCGTATTGACAAATGCAAATTTGGGTGCAGTAACTTGGATTACCTTGGTTACTATGTAAACTCAAAGGGAATTCAACCAAGCAACTACCACATTAAGGCTATCCAAAATTACCCAGTGCCTAAAACCTCAAAGGAAGTTCAGCGTTGTCTTGGTTTGTTTTCCTATTTTAGACGATTCGTCCCGTCTTTCTCGAACATTGCAAAACCTTTGAGCAATCTACTTAAAGAAAAAGTGCCTTTCCAATTTGATGAAGCATGTATGAACGCATTTAATGAATTGAAAACCAAATTAATTAATGCTCCTGTGTTGGCAATTTATGATCCTTCTCGAGAAACAGAACTACATTGCGATGCCAGCACAGTTGGATTTGGCTCGGTTTTACTTCAAAAGCAAGATGATGGGAAATTCCATCCAGTGGCATATTTTTCGAAAACTGCTTCTTCTAGTGAGTCCAATCTTCACAGCTACGAGTTAGAAACTTTGTCAGTGATTTACGCCTTGAAGCGTTTTCATGTATATGTGCATGGTATCCCTATAAAGATAGTAACCGATTGTAATTCCCTAGTGGAAACTTTGAAGAACAGGAACTGCTCCGCCAAAATTGCAAGGTGGTCCCTGTTCTTAGAAAACTATGAATACACTATGCAGTATCGCCCTGGAACAGCAATGGGTCACGCTGATGCACTTAGTCGCTCCAAAATGGCAGGTGCTGTTGACGAGTTGGATCTCGACATTCAGTTGCAGATAGCTCAGGGCCGAGATCCTACATTAGTTCATCTGAGAACCGAACTAGAAACAAAACCAATTCCAGGGTACACACTACTGGATGGTGTGATATATCGTCAATCCCCTGAAAGCAAATTGCAATTGATCGTTCCAAAAGAACTGATAAAAAATGTGATTAGAAGCACTCATGAAAGCATAGGCCATTTAGGTGTTGACAAGTGCTGTTCACAAATCGCCAAACACTATTGGTTTTCAGGTATGAAAAATCAGGTACAAAATTTCATTCAGAATTGCCTTAAATGTATACTTTTCTCTGCCCCCCCAAGAAAAAACAAGCGCAATTTGTACAACATCCCCAAAAGTTCAGTACCTTTCGATACCCTTCACATCGACCATTTTGGCCCATTACCATCCATAAAATCTAAAAAGAAATACATTTTAGTGGTGATCGATTCTTTTACTAAATTCACAAAACTTTACCCCACCACTACGACCAACACAAGGGAGGTTTGTTCTGTGTTGGGACAATATTTTAACTATTATAGCCGTCCCAAACGAATAGTGAGTGATCGTGCAACTTGTTTTTCATCTCAGGAGTTTAAAACGTTTCTCAGTGATCGTAACATAATACATGTTCAAAATGCCGTTTGTTCCCCTCAAGCCAACGGTCAGGTTGAGAGAGTTAACAGAGTAATCAAACCCATGTTAAGCAAAATTACTGATTCCGTGGATCATGCAGATTGGTGTTCCAAATTATCTGAAGTCGAATATGCGCTGAACAACACAACACACTCGTCAACGTATTTTGCTCCTTCGGTTTTGTTATTCGGTGTCGAACAACGTGGTACCATTATAAACGAATTCAAAGAGTATCTAGATAACAAAAACGAACCTTCTAGAAATTTAGAAACTATTCGTTCTGAAGCTTCTGAAAATATAAAAAGATCACAGGAAATCAACCTGATTCAGTTTGGCAAAAGACACAACCCAGCGGTAGAATTTGCGGAAGGGGATCTTGTTGTTATTCGAAACGTCGATAATTCAGCAAATTCTAACAAGAAATTTATTGCCAAGTTCAAAGGTCCTTACATAGTTCACAAACAACTTCCGAACGACCGTTATGTAATTCGAGATATCGATGGTTTCCAACATACTCAAATACCATATGATGGTATACTTGAGTCTGATAAGCTTAGACATTGGATTGCGCCAGATGCTGATCTTGCCCCAGAATTATGTGATGCGACACTACATGATGAGAATGTTTAACGAATTGAGGACAATTTATTTGTCAGGATAGGCCGAGTTGTAAAAGTTTGGAAAATGTATATACGTGTAAACGCTACTTGATGTCACGGTACGTGTATATTAGCATTAGGTTATTTTTGACAGCTGCCATTAGAACAGAATAAAAAGCGAACGAATCAGGACGCAAAATCGAAGTGACTACAATTTAATCGATTTTACACTATATATATTTTTTTCATTTGCTACTTCTCTACATAATTGAATCATTGTAATTATATTTAAGTTAGGCTAAGATACTCAGTTAAACCTTTAATGCAGACTGTGAAGAAATAAATAATTTGAATGAATTTTAGGTTTCAAGAAAATATGTTGACTTTTGACACTTTTATCCAATAGCTATTTTTACAGGAGTAAATTCGGTAGCTTGATAGCATATTATACACATAATTGGTTCACTTTCCCTATTTGTATTATCGATATACAGGGTTTTCCACGAGTTCTCATAGCCGTGGGACACTTAATGATCTCTTTGTAACGTGAAATGAACTTAATGAAATGGGAATTGGACTCTATAGCACCTTTGTTGGATAAATCCAATAGGAATTTCGAAGGAACCTGTTCACAAAGGGTGCCATAGAGTCCAATTTACATCATATGAAGTTCACTTCCAGTAGGAAAGAGTTAAGGAAGTGTCCCACAACTATGAAAACCCCTGGAAAACTCTGTATCGTTTTCCTCCAATTTAAAGCTCCTGACCGTATCAAGCGACGAACGGACGCTAGTCTCTAACCACCCAAGGATCGTTTCTCCGTAGCGGAGAGCTAACTGTACGGGAAAAAGTCATAAGTCACAAAAGTACCAAAAGTTCACCAATTTTTCTTTCCCAGTAATGTGCTACGAATTGCAATTTCCATTCCCACCTGTGTACGTCCTGGCCCCCGGTGCTTCTCAAACAGCAAACAGTTCGACCTCAAAGGTTGGCCTTTCCTTTCGATTTGATTTCAATAACTCACCCCCAGCGTCAGAGCGTGGCCGGGGTTCATTTCTGCCCTCTAGCACCGAATGTCAATATCAACTGGCGCAGTGCGGAGATGATAGCACCGAATGCACCGATTTCGCGTGTCCGGCAAATAGGTAACGTGGTGGTGTGCTGCTTTTTTGTCCCTTCTTTCATAGCTACCTCCTTCCGACCCGTAAATGCAATCCCAGCAGAACACAGCAGATGCATAACGGAGCCTCTGCAGGTCCGTCCTGAACCGACACCGGGCACACCGGGCACAGGTTGATGGGCTGAGCTGCCTAATAATTAATAAACCCAGACCGCACAGCTGGCAGTGGTAGCTCCTGCTGGCTGCTCGCAGCCTAACATCAAACAAATCTCGGCGCTCCAAAGTTCAATGTTGACATCAATTTTCGAGCGCGATGACTGGCAGGGACACACTGTGTTTCGTGACTCGTCACATATGCATTCTGACAGATGTAGACACGGAAATAAGCTCTTACAGGGCGGGCAGCCAGGGTCAGACATGGGGTAGCGTATCCACCGTAATGATCAATTTAATTGCACAGAGCTAACAGAGCTAAGCCCGGCTAAGCTTCACCGGTTAGGGCTCGAATCAAACCGGATCAACTCCATTCGATTGGAAACACTGACTCATTCCGTTTCGCTCTCTTTCTCTCTCTATTTTACGATCCCTTTTTCGTGCAAAGAAAATTGTATTGGGCTCTCTCCCCCGAACTCCAAATTCCGGTCCTTCAAGCGGTACGGATCTTCGCGGAAGGAAAAGATTTGTCCTGATGCTATTTGTAGGAATTGCTTTCACTCTACATTCTTCCTCCCGGCCCATTCTTTGCCGCAGTTGATTGTAGCGCGTTGTTCCGGGGTGATCCGGCCAGAGCCGTAGATATGATCCTTACTAATTTATGTTAAGACCACCGGACCGGGGGCCATTGCCGGGGCCGATTGAACACTTCTCACGTGTGCCGGACGCACACAGCCGGCTTTGGTCAACTTTGGCTCGATTTATATTCGATGGCAGCACTTCTCCGGTTCCGATTCGATCACATCCTGCTGCCGTTGGGTTCGCAGTTTTCTTCACCGCTTCAGCTTGCCAAAACTTTATCACGCTTTATCGGTTATACCTTGACGATGTGCCTGTGTGTTTTTTTTTCTTATCTCTTTTGGGAGGAGAATGAGAAAGTCTAAAGGCTCGCTTCTCGGCCTCACACGATAACAAGTCGGCCGACCGGAAGGGCAAAAGCTTAATTTAATTAATTAGGTTTTTCTGTTCAACGCTGGCTGTCTCCGTTTGCTGCTACGTTGTACCCCCCTTTCTTTTTTTGGTTATAAAAGACGGATGAAAAAGCACTCTCTCTTTCCCTCTCTCTCTCTGATGTATGCTAACAAAAAAAACGCATGATTGCAACAGCACGTCACTTTAAGTGGCATATTCATCAGTAGAATCAAGAGAGTTTTTGTTCTTCTTGATGTCCGGAGCCAATCTTTGTTCGTTGTCTATAAAAACGGCCTTTTCTTTACAAATGGGCAGGGAAGGTGTTGACTAAAGCTTTCGCTGTTTGAGCCAAAACTGGTGCAGGGCTTACAAATTTGTGGCTCATGATGATGTGAAGAAGGTTGTAGACATGTTGGACCAGAAAACAATACAAAGAAAAATGCAAAAGAAAGGGATGAGAGAAGCTGGCCTCAACCTTTAACCCGCTTAACGTTTTGGTGGCTACGTGAAGCGTGTGTTCGCAATGTGTACGAAAAATTCGTGCAAAAATTCGTCCTCTACCCGATCACACGTGTGGGTGATTTAGGTCGGCCCAAAACCTTCCCCGCTGCGAAAGAACGACGAAAGCAACATCAATTGATTTTTGTTTATTTCCTACTCATGCTCACGCACGCACACACGCACACATACACGCTGCAGACCGACCGATATTGATTAACCGTGGCCCGGGCCGGGGACCCGGAAAACACAGGGCAAGAAATTGCGAAAAAATAAAATTGCTCCAAGCACTAAACTTTCTTCTATCGCCCTGCCCAATCTTACCCTGTCCTCCTGCCTTTTGCTTGTCACTGCTGTTGTTAAACTTTTTTTTTCGGCTGCCCTGTGAAACGCGCACCGAAATACGCTGGGTTTTTTTTTGGTTTTACGACACCAACGTGTTCCAACTAATTAGTGCGCTTTTTCGCTGGCCATGTGGCTTTTACCCCCGTGCCGGCTAAGCGATACGTTTTCCGCACGTACTGTTGTGCCCTATACGTACGCTTGTATTGGTGTGTAGGTACGTGGATGACGCTTTCTCACCTCACCCCAACTGGTATAGTTTTCTATGCTTCAACGACCTCTTGTCGCAGCGAACGAGATTCAAACTGAGGTAGAAAAAATAAAAACTGAGGATAGAAAATGGGTAAAATGGCTGGCTCGTACAGGCCCGGGGGTGAAAGTACGTATACTTTTCTAGCGGATATTTTTTCTTCTTTGGTTTGGTTTGGCAAAATGGGCAACAACATCGAAAAGTCACTCGTTTCTTGCCACTCCCGTTTTAAGAGCAGTACGTGCATCGTAGGGAACGGAACAGGCTGCAATGAGTGAATGTTTTTGAGAAAGACGGAAATTGAAAACACGACACGCTCTTGAAGTACCGACTGTTGAAGTAAGGTTTGGTTTTCATGAAAATAGTTCAAATCTGGCAATAAAAGGTTTTGCAGCTAGGAAGGATTGTTTAAAGAACTGTTAAGGTAGAATAAAGTAATATTTGAGTATGTGTAAATTTTAAGAAGTGATGTTTGTAGCCTTCATTTAGGGATGTGTGTGATTAAATATTTACATTGGTGTAAATTTAGTGGAATTTAAGTAAGTTCTTTTTGTGTCAAAATCAAATATTTTTGCTCTGTATTTCTTATAGTAATTCTTATACTTATTTAATTCTTATAGTAAAAGGCAGTACTCCAAAAGCTAATGAGCATCACGAGATGTTCACCGACCAAAACAATGAACATATTCGTGGTAGCTTGATGCTTACTGCTGATACTCAATGAAAGAGCGTCATGACACGCGACATTCGAATGCTTGTGTCCAACGCGATACTCTGACTGACAAGCTAAGCGTAATGCCGGCGCAAGCATAATCATGATTTTTTCTGACTGTGAACATTGCTGCCAAATGCCACTGTTTCAATCATCAACACACATGACTTAAACGAAGCTCAAATCAGATCACGTACACAACTGAGATGATCTGTGACGATGCTCAAACAGTTGGTGGACCAATCACATGCTTGGTGACATTTTGTTCAGCACCCAACACTTGGTCTCTGACTTGGTCATGACATTTTCTGTCGGTGATAATCACGGCATTGTTTGAATTTACTTGCCGTGTGGTGTAAAGCATGTAAAATGAGCATTCTTTCTCGCTCTTTTTGCTTTGATGGTCTGTCGGGTCAAACAGAGCGAGAAAACATGCTAATTTTGTTGCTTGGGACCACTCACAAGCACCGAATTTTTCTTATGACTATCGTGATGATCACCGACAGAAAATGTTGCGACCAAGTGACTAACCAAGAGTTAGTTGCACAAATGTCACCATGTGATGGTCGCACCAACTATTTGAGTATCACCTCTGATCATCACAGTATTGCTCGTGACGGTGACATGATTTTGTGTCAGCCGGAATTTGTCATGACCATGTCAGTGACATTTTGCAGAACTGATCGCAGTAAAAAAGTCATGACATAGAGACTGGCAAAGCGATGACTGACTATTTTCAGAACTGGTAAAAGGACTTATTATGACTGAAATTCTTATCAATCCAGTTGTATTGCACTCGGCTATTACTTTTTTCATTTAGTCAGTGTTTCGAAGAAGTATGAAACTTATAGTAACTAGAAATTAAGTTGAAATTTGATGTTTGGACCTTAATCATTGTTAATAATTGATCAGTAATAACTTTTGGAATTTAACATCTGTTCTAGACCGTCACTAATAACAGTTCTTTTGGGTTCTTGTTACCATAAGTTCGTCGTCTAAGTTTTTAATGAGTCTTTCTCTCGCTTTATTCGTCACTCAAAAACTTTTCTTCCTAATGAAACTGTACCAATAATTTGGATTCTCTTTGCGTTGAGTATGATTTTGTTGGACAAAGTAGTTGAACAGTGAGGTGCAATGTCTTGTCTCATAATGTTAATTGAACGTTAAGTCGGGTTTAGACAAAAATAATAGTGAAAATGCTGTGAAGCCTGATAATATTGTTCCTTAGTGCACCTTGAACCATCTTTTTGCATACAAAAGCTTTTTTTTATCAATTTCTTTGTCTTTTGTGGTACCAAAAAACCGACACTCACAATTCCCACTAGATTGCTTCAGGATCGGTATTGCCTTAAGCGTTCAAATTTACCAAAAAAGCACCCACTCGTTTAACAGTTTAACATCGTCCGAATCCGTTTGCTAAAACTGTAAATACCAAAACATCCGTACCTCGCACTCCCACACCAGAAACGGTAAGGCGAGCGCAAAAAATCCTTCCCCTTTCCCTAGATATGTTTAGATTGGCAGGATTTCGGAATACCAATGTACAGAAGCGCTTTCGTGCCTTCCCATTCCCGGAGGCGACAAATTACATATGGCACATGATACACACACACACAGAGGTTGTACAAACACGCGCGCTCGTTCACCCACACCGGAAGAAGCATCCGTTCGCTGCTTAGAACGTGCTCGTGCCGGCCAGTCAACCCACGCCCTCCATGCGGCCCCCGCGGGAGCGCAGAAGGGAATCATTCTTTTTGTGCGCTGTTTGAAAATTTTCAACGCCCGTCGCGCGTCGCAATGCCGGCAAAGCATTCTTCGGAGTGGAGTGGAACGCTCCCTTCCCACTCCTTGCGAAACGTATTTGGCCAACATCCAATCTACTCCGGATGCCGCTTTTTTATTGGCATTTCGTACGCCAATTCACGCGGCGTGAGCAGTCCAAAAGCTAAAACGCAGGCAGGAGGCCGCCGCTTGGGAAGATACGAAAGGCAAGCCAGCGGCCGGTACGTTCTAGCTGCTAGCACATTGGATCGCCCCTGGTGGGCGCTGCCCCCTCTCCCCTCCCCTCTCTTTAATCCTAAGCACCGTGCTGCTATTCAGGCAATCCAGCACACCCGTGGTCACACACATACACCCACTCAGCCACAGACACGTTCACTGGGACATTCCCCATCCAGCAGCAGTGATGGGCCGTGATGCTATTTTTGAACCAAAACCCCACACGTGCGTTTCTGCTGGCCGGAGTAAAAAAATGTGGCACGGCGTGCGGGGGCACCTTATTTTTATCCCGAACGCGCGCCGGCACCTGTGCGCCCGCTCGATCGAAGTCAATCTAGCGACCGTAAATCAAATAATATCTTAATTGAATATTTCACCTCAAACACTTTCCGAGCTTTTGCGACGAGATGCTTTGGGGCTTTTAGGGGAGGGGCGTTTTGTTGCGCACGAGGCATTCTTTTTTTTCCAATGTGCCAGTCGGCCGATGCTCCGGAGAAGAAGATGTGGAGCAATTTGATTTAGGCTTTAAAGTCGATCACTTTTACGCCTCGTTTAGCTTTGGCTGGGCTCGCGCTACTGAGGGAAGGTGATAAGCAAAAGTAGGCAAGATTAAGAGTGGTTTGAGGATGGGAGCATGCACGATGCTGAAGGAATCGATCTTGCTATATCGATTTAAAGGGAAAATTGCGACTAAAAATATTTACTAGCTTAAGGGGTTTTTTGAAGTTGTGTGTCAAATGTACAGTTTTCGGTGTTTCGGGAAAGTCGAAGGATGAAATGTGGAAGCATAAAGTGAATCTGTATGATCTCTTGTACAGTTTCTCTTTGGAAGTGCACATCGTTTTCAAACATAACGTTGGGAATATTTAACGATATCAGTGCATATAAGAATAAATCTACGACCTTGCGAGCTGCTTGTTGTCAGTTATCCGGAAATTACGCCAAAGCGGACGAAGACATGCATGTAGAGATGTTTTAAGATCTACCCTGGATCCTCTTCAGTTTTTGCGACAAAATTGTTGGAGTAGAGCTTTTGCATCATGTTGGTCCGGAAAAATCGATGAAACGCAGCTGCGGGATGTTGGACCGGTTCGTGGACTAGGGTGTCACATTCAGGCCGAAATTCGCCTGAAATGATCGCATAGAGTTTTGGTGTCATTGCTTGCCGCTACGAAGCCAGTGGACACGATTTCTGCTTCCTGATGTGTTTGTACATGTTCCTCAGGTACTATTTAACAGTTTAGCCGGTTGCATCGACCTCCCGACTAAGCAAACGCAGCTAAGTAGCGACATTTCCTTCGGTCTTCATTTTCAACTTCTTTTACAGGTTCTTGTCGCTCAGGACGTCGGCCATTCGGAATCGGGCGTTTTTTCGATTATCTGATTGTTGTCTAATAGCACCAAGATGTTACAGGCTTATAAGACGTCCACAAACTGACCCTTGGAGTCCATTTTAGATTCTACGGGATGCGGTTTTTTGATCGCGCATGCTTCTAAACACAGTTGCTTCAGTTTTTTGGCCATCATGGTTATAGTTTAACTGACAGAGGTGTCAAATTTTATCTGCTGACTCATGAGATGCTATTATTGAAAGTGCAATTGACGTTTCGTTAATATCCCGGGAGTCAATAAACCTGTGAAAAAATGACAATTTTTGACCATTTTTTTAATGCAAAGTTCATGCGTCGTAGCAAATGTAAGTAAATTACACAAACTAGAACAAATAATTTATAAACTTTAAACTTATAGCAGAACAGAGAGCGAACAAAGTCTTCTAAAATAGCTTATAGAGATACATATTCAGAAAAAAATATAACTGAAGTAGGTGACATCTACAAATTGTACTAACGATGATCATAAATAAAAACAACTCTAACGACTCAATAACATGTCCGTCATGGGTTCAAGTCCAGAATGGTCCTCGTAGCAAGGACTGACTATCCGGCTGCGTGGTACTGAATTAGTCTCGAATAAGCCGTGTATGGATTGGCATGTCCACTTAGGACGTTAGGACGGAATAGAAGAATTATTCATTTAATAAGGAAAGCAAAGAGGCGCATCAGCCATTCCGTCAGTCATTCTGTCTACTCTCTCTGCGATACGAAACGAAAACATAAACATTGTCAAATCATTTACATAATATAGTCGATCTTGCCCTTCACCTATGTTAAAAGTAACAAATTCCATTTGAACACTCATCTACACAATTGAAAATAAAATGTAACAGACGTGCTACAATTCATCCAGGCATGCAATGCAACACAGTTGCTACTAAGTATGGGGGAAATTTCATTACCCCTAAGCCTGTGCACGTTGAAACCTACCTTTAGCAGCGAAAAAAAGGTCATTGAATTAAAAAGTGGAGCACTACCACCACTGAGTAAGCAGTAGGAAGAGAACACATACAAAAAAGCTACCAATCTACCATCCCATCGTCAACAGCAATTGCCTCATCCTTGCCGCATCCTTGGCATGGCACCACCCGACCCGGTGGAAGCAAAATGGATATTAATTGTCTCAAATTAGGGAAAAAGTGTAATTTACATTATCATAATTGTACAGGAGGAGCAGGAGGAAGCAGTGGCTCGTGCATTTTCCCGATAAGCAGCCGCCCCTGCGTGCTGATCACTGTCGCTCGAAAAAGGCGCCACAGTACGGGAACCGCTCGGCCATTTCGGGGATTGAATAAGAAGCAAGCCGTCCGCTGATGTATTTCCTCTAATCAGCCATCCTCAACAAAAACCTCTGTCGGGTTGGGTCCATCAGCCACTCCAGCGCAAGGCCATCGTAAGGCGTCGTAGCCTGAGCGGCTCGCTTCGTACTTTCTTGTCCGGTCCGGTCAGGTTGTCCTCGCAAAGAAAAGGCGTGGTTGACTCGGGTGACACGCTCGCCACCAGTGTGTGTGTGTGTGTGTGTGTGTGTTACTGCACTGAGTGAGTGCCAAGGACGTTTTGCATTTGCATTTTTCTCACCGACAACGCGCGGTCCGTTGCCCGGTATGTCGTAGGGGAAAGAAATAAATGTCATTTACCCGTTAATTACACCACGCTCCTTCACCTGCTCCGTTTGGCGCCTCAGCACAGTGGTGTCCCTGCAAAGTGCTCTCCGTAGCTTTTGTATTATTTACCGACGGGGTGCGGTGAAGCAGGTTGACATTCACCCGAAGCGTAATTTGGTTGGAAATTTTCGGCTTCCTTTCCCGGTTGCCGTCGCGGGGCCAAGGGGGGAAAATAGAAACAGCGTAATTTTGCCCTCCATCCGCATTGGGGTAGGTTTTTGTGCTTTGTTGGTGCAACATTCGATCCACACCATTGTGCTGTGAAAAGTGGGATAAAATATATCAAGAGAGAGACAGAGAGATAGAGAGAACTTCCGGTATTGCCAGTGAGTGGTTGTAATGTCCGATTTTAATTCTACACACTATCTGGCACCGTTCTACTTACAATTCGCATTGCAATTGCTTTTGAAGCGTAGAGCTTTCGAGATGATGATGATGATGGTGGTGGAGCAGGGACGCAGGCGTGGTAGCTGTAGCGTAGTGATGCCCTTAATGACACCGCATTTAAATGAGCTTTCGCGGAAAACGTTATCAAATAGAGCGAACGGTCAACGAGGCGAGTCGCAGTACCCAGGTGCGGTTTGCAGTAAATTTGTTACCCACCAGTTAGTTTCGACTGGCCGGAGTGGTTTTAATGGTGTATTCGTTCCGATGCCGACGACCGGGAACGCTTACAAAAGATCGTGCTCGTGAGCAGAGGAGCTTACTGTAGCACCTTTCTTTTGTGTGTCGGTGTGGTTTTGCAAATTGTACATTTAAATAATTTATTTTAATTTGACTATAAAATGTTAAAACTCGTTTTTTTTCTCTTTCCTCTTTTTTTTGCAGGTAGCTTAACCTTCAACGATACATATCATGTAAAAGTCTGAGAATGAAGTGAAGGGAAGTGTGCGCATCATCCGCAACAAATGCATATCAGCAAATTGCCTCGTGGTAACCACAGTAAACTATAGCGTCGGTAGTGAGCAAATCCGTTTTTTGATAAGTAAATAGTGTACACCCCAAACCAAAAGAAAGCTTTACAAAATTTTAGTGTAAGTAAACGGTTATATGAAAGCATGAAAGTAAAGTTCGTAGTAAATCAAAGATCTCATACATATCAAAATCAAAGTGAGCGTGAAGCGTTGAAGTGAACAAAAAACGATACCAGTTAAGCGTTTATACTCGTTAAACCCCTGTGCGTATGCAAATTGCACAGCAAAAGGTGTTACTGTGTCATCCGGTGTAGTTGCGATACGTGCTTGAAACCCGAACGGCACACGCGGTGAAGCCCCGACATCAACAGCTGAACTACTGCAAACCCGGGGAACAATTTTGGAGTCCTTCCTGCCAGCCAACCCACCCACCAACCCCGGGCAAACCAAACGAACATCCCCTCCCTCCCGGGCCATCCGGGTAGCGGTATCGCGCGATGCCGCTGCACCTCATGCATCACGACGGCAGCAGATGGCACTGTCGGAAACGGAAATAATAGAAGATCGATTTTGCTGTCACCGGGCGGCACCGTCGGGTCGGTGCCGTCGCCGTTCGCACCATCGCCCGCACCGATGCCCACGAAACGACGCGGCGACCAATTGAGGGATTGTTCCGTCACCTTACCATTGGATATTCTGTAAGTGGTCCGGCCCCACCCGTAACTCAATATTCGTTTCATTAGCTCGATCGGTCGGCTGGATTGGGAAAAATTGGGTGGGAAATGGGCGATATGATGATGATGATGATGATGATGGTTTATAGTGCAAACCGGAGATGAATGTTGACCCCGGTGCTCATGGCGCAGCTTAGAGTGGCAATAGTGAACTGATACCGGTCGGTGCATCCGATCCGGTGGTGATTGGTTTTGAGCATTGAACGGATGAACGGAGTTGATGGCGAGCAATAATTACTTCATAATTGTGTCAGAATTGAAAATTAAATTGATATGGCCTGAAACTGTATGTTTTAGTTTTGCAAATCACTTGAGTTTTGCTGTGAATTAAAGATAAATTCAACATATTTTTATTATCTTCCTGCTATGTTTTATAATAGAAAACTCTATCTAATATTTTTCATTTTATTTTCGTATATATTTTGTACTTTGACTATTCTTGTTGTAGATCATACAATTTGAAACCCATTTTCCAATGGGATTAATGATAAAACTAATAATTAATGGCCATAGCTCTTTGAAATATTCATTACGGCTTTCGACGAATAAATGTGCCCTTGAATTTTGCTGTGCTTGGTAACCGATCCATAGAAAAAGTTAGTATCGTTCGATAAATCAAAGCGAAACGAGTATGTTCGTCAAGAGCCAGAAGCGTTCAAATTTGCAACCCAAAATCATTATCCCTACAGGATTCCTGAGCGATCAAAAGGACCTGTTGGTAAACATAAAGTTAAAAAAGATCTCTCGCTTTAAGTTATAATCATATGTTATTTCAATTCCCTTTAAAAGTATAGCAGCATGCCCTAACTCATCAATAAGCGAATGGAAGCGTCTGAAACACGCTAGCTGGTACACTACACCGTAGCGCAAGCGATGAGCAGTGGCGCCGGCAATATCTTTAGCTGAGTGCAATTGGTAACGCCACCAGCCTTACCTTGCTGCGGCAGCGGATCGAATAGCATCTGAAGCAAAGATAGTAATCAATACACTCATCACATGACTGCGCGTACTATTGCCATCGCCTCGCTCGTCTCCCGCAGCCCTCCTCCAGCCAGCCTTGCAAATGACTGATGTGCAGTGAAAAACGAAAGCATCGTTTATATTCTCAGCCCAGCCCCAGCCCACCGGGTTCCATCTGGGGTGTGATGATTCGAATTTCCATTCCCTTCCACGCACCATGGCGCCCTTTCACCGTTAAGCCGTTGCTCACCTTCTCAAACGCACACAGAGCCAGCCATTCGTGTCAGGAAATTGAAATCACGAAATGATAATGGAATTAGGATACCGAATAATTTACAATGGACTGGATGGAGATTGGCAAAAGCGGGAAAATCAATAGCTCGGATCCTTGGACGGACGAGACCGACCGGGTCGTGGTACAATTGTAGTGTGTAGATGTGTGTGTGTGTGATGGGTCTTTGTATGTGTATGTGTATGTGGCTGTGGCTCACAGGTGTGTATAAGGGTTGTCAGAATGTCGACAAACCGGAGCACATGACATGATGATATCCTTGTGTGCTTGTGTGCCTGCCTCCTATCCCGTGCGCTCGTGCAACGGAAGATTGATGCTTTCCAGCGAATGAAGCTCTCAATTTAATTATTTGCTGCCGCCTCTGCTCTGCCATTCCGGGAATGCGAGATCTCTTGCGGGCTTTTTTGTTACGGCTTGTGTGTGTGTGTGTGTGAGGAAGTTTGTATATCGTAGCTGCCCGTGGGGAAAAAGACGATTTGTTTTTGATGTTGCTGACGTGGCGTAGCAATTTTGCTCGCTTCTTTTCCTGAAGAAGATTTTCAATTTTGCTGAAGAAGTGCTACAATTTGCGCGCTCCTGCCTGGGTTGAGTGGGGGTGGGGGGGATTTCAAATACGTTTATTTTGACAGATCTCGTGTGCGGATGCTTTTAGCGCTGCTGGGTTGACATTTTGTACACCGAATGCTTTCCGTTTTGTCCGGGAACAGTTGGCACTCTTGCTCACAGTCACTTTGACGACGCGTCACGCCACATCATGGCGTGGCATAAATAGGGCCAGATTATGCGACCCCAGCGCCGTGACAGTGCACTCAAGAAAGTGTGCGGAACCTGGAGAGGTCTAAGAGTAGTGTGGGAAATCCTTTTTTAACTGGTGACAGCAGTGAAAAATCTTTGCGAAAAGCGCAACAGTCATGGGATGAGGTACGAACTGGCGTTTGCTAACCCATGACTCGCTTGACCTGCTTGAGTGGTTCCGAATCATTCCACATACCACACGACCCAGTTGTTTCCGCCCAGTGTCGTAACTAGTGCGCTAATCAAGCAGCTGTCAGAGATTGAGTCTAACATTTGCTAAAGTTTTCTTCTTCTTCTTTGGTTCTGGCGCTCGCCCACAAGCAGCAAATCACTCCCAAAGGTGCAGCATGGTTCCCTCCCAAGTTCCGACAAAGTTTCCAAACCTTGACTGCAAGCAACAATTTCGTACGTTGCGTTGCTAATGCTTCAAGCTAACCCCGAAGCTTGAGGGAACCTACCTCCTACCTGACACTATAAAAACCAAGCGTGCAGGAAATGAATATCGAAAAGGAAATCTATTCAAGGTGTGCAGCAACATGTGGGCCATGCTATAGGGCCGTTTTTATAAGCTAGCTACTAAATGCTTACCTTTAGCCTACTTTACACACCGTCCGTCCAATGCACCAATGCATCCGGGGGAGCGCAACCCTCTTTACACTGGAGAGTGTTTGCCCTTACTCTGTGCGTGCGTGTGTTTGTGTTTTTTCTATGATGTGGAACGGTTGGTTTGAATATTTTGGTTTTCAAACCACACACACACAGTAACCTTCTCGAGTTTGAAGCAGCTGGCATTAAGTAGAGCCTGCTGGGAGGAAGAATGCGAGGTCTGGCGCTAAGCGTGTACGGTGCACTTGCATCCGGAAGTTGTCATGTTTATATTCATGCACTCATGCACCACCTTTGGGGTTTTGCTGGACAACCTACCCCATCACTCCCTAATCGTCCCGGAGGGTTTGGGCTGGCATTGATTTCGTGCCCTTAGAAACGCAGTTCCTCGTCTGAAGCCTGTTGAAGTGACTTCCTAGGAACTAGGACCGAGGACGAAACCGTGGCCAGACGCAACGATACAACTCTTTACCTACTGCAATGAACCTTGCTTTTGTGGTGTGATATTAGTCCTTTTTCTCCTCCCACTTGGTCTTCCCTACGCCTTTCCTACGCCTGTGTCATTCCAGTAATTTCTTCCAGCCCTTTTTTTGCTGGAACCAGAGAAGGTGAGCTAAATTCGTAGCACATTGCGTACTACAAAACAGCAACAATGTTTTGCTGTAGTGAGGCCATTAAATGACCATAGTAATTATATTCCTCCTCTTCGTATTCCTACCCTTCTTTTCCTTCCCGAATTCCCGATGTTGGAGTGTGTGTTTGTGGTTACCTCTGTCTC
The DNA here is from genome assembly GCF_943734685.1 of Anopheles coluzzii. Classification (NCBI taxonomy): domain Eukaryota; kingdom Metazoa; phylum Arthropoda; class Insecta; order Diptera; family Culicidae; genus Anopheles; species Anopheles coluzzii. Next base: position 104,446,770 of record NC_064670.1, on the reverse strand, counting down.
CCTCTCTCTCTCCCTTTCTCTTTCACGTTAGCTCCAAGTCTATCAAGCGGTGTCCTCAGTCCTCGGGAACAACTTTGCCTATTTGCATATGAATGTAGTAATAATCAGCGACATGTGATTGTTGCAGTGTGTCGTGACGGTACGGCATTCCAGCCGTTGTGGTGTCCCCTTCCCCCACCACTCACTTCACGCACCCTTCCGATGCAAGCAGCCGGTACGGAAAGGGACACCCACTTCCGTTCGATTTAAGCCATATTAGCAGCTACTTTCTTTGCCCTCCTTGCCTATCTCTCCTGGCTCCTGGCGCGTCTCACCGCTCGCCCGGTGAAAAGCAACGCAAGCAATCTCTCTTCCGAGGCTGTAAACTGACTTCCGGGCGTAACGAGTTTACGAGCGATGTAAAACGCCCATTAAGTAACCCTGGAACCTCTGGCCAGAGCGGAAGCACATAAATTGAGTGTGGGTGCAAAGGCTTTTTTGCTCTTGCTTTGCACATAGTAACGATCTCCGTAACACCGCTAGCAGCTCGCCAGTTAAATGGCCCCTGCTTTGCAGCGTACTAGAAAAGCTCCATTGGGCAAGATTTTCGATACGGGCTTGCCACCTGGATGATTGGTTCGTTCGCTACCAGCCGCATTTATGCGGGGGCGTTGGAAGCCGTATCATTTGATTGACCTTCATTAAGTGCGTCTGCGGACGGATGACGCCACCGGAGACGTAAGGTGCAAGGGCTCCACTTTCGCCCTCAATCAAACGCTGAGCTGATAATTAAATTATAGATGATCGTCATGCGCTACGATACGCTTCCTTGCTTTCTGTCTCGAGGGTCGTTCGAATTGGAATTAGTTCCATAAAATCCCCATTTCCATTGTGTACGCGCGTGTGTGTGTGTGTGTTCCGGCATTTCGTGCGAACGAAATCCCAGCAAAAACCTTCCCCCAAACCTCCATCACATCGATATATGCCGCCGTCTACTGGCTTCGGGCCGGAGAAAAACCACTCGCCCAGCAGCAGCAGCAGCTGAAGCCTAGGTTTCGTAAATACGTAATGAATTAGTTATTGATCGATATTATTTTGATACGTTTGTCTTTCTTTGAATTGTGTCCGGAACGTTTTGGAGGTCTTTTTGTTATGGAAAAAAGGATGCCTGAAACCCGTCCCAATCTCGATCTCCAAACCATTTTGCAGGGTTTCGGAATTCGAACCCAGGGAAACAATGAACCTCAAACCGCCCCCCTCCCCCCCGCACACAGTGATAATGAGGGTGCTTTTGTGTTTGTGTGTTTGATGGCTTTCGTATCTTCAAAAGGTGCTTTCCAAATTTCTCGGGAATTGTCATGCAGCAATGAAGCACACTGCCCAACTGTGTGTCCTTTTCCGGGGATTTTGATGATGGCATTTGCTTGAAAAATGGTGGGTACGGCTGGCTTGGTGGCATGCCGAAATTGAATTCCGGCTAGCATCGACCTGACAGTGGATGGCTAATACTTATCACATTATCGAGGATTAAGGTTCCCGGCGGCACGGTCGACGTAAATGATGAAAAGTGATTCTCTGGACGGTATCAATTGGAGTTTCGCTGGAATCTGGGGGTGGGCTGCAATTCCCCCAGCAGCACAACACACATGTGAGCCACAATTTGACAATTGTGGGGGAGTTTGAATGTGAAACAAATGACCTTTTAGCTCACGACAAGCAATATATTAATCGTGATTTTATTGACAATATGATAACGGTATGGTACGGGAGAAAAGCTTCGAAATTCCCCAGACATTGCTGCAAACCTACCTACCCGCCGATATCGCTAGCAAAGGCTGTGCTCTTGTAAAACAAACGGAACGAAACGGAATGCATTCCACACTCTCCGGTGAATCGTACATTTTCATCAAACATCCGACGGGGAAAGGGAAGCTACAAACTTCCACCGAAAATATGACTTTTACGTAGAGCCGTGTACATTTGACAAGGTTTTTCTTCCTCAACCCCCCCCCCCCCCCCCCCTTGCGTTATGTTCCCCTATCGGTACGTCGTTTAGTGCTCACTCAAAACACACACACACACATGTTACTTTCAACAGGTTGCGATTTGGGTGGATTCTTCTGCTGCCCGCGTGAAACAAAAATTGACCACAAAAAAAACACGGCGAAGGCAACAAACAGTCAGACGAACATAAAATCCGTCCGGTCGTGAAAGACCGAAAGCGTCCAGGACCGTATGTGTGTATGTGTGCGTGTGTGTGTGCTCGATTTGGTTTCTCGTAAATCAAATTAAGGGGGCTTTTTCGCTTCTCCGAATTGATCGATACTGCATGTTATGATTTGCGAGTTTTGATTTGTCCAAGAAAGCGGCAGAATCGGTGGAATGTTTTTTCTATGTTTCTTTGTTGTTTGCCTCTTTTTTCAGATGCCCTTTGTTTTTTTTTTGTTTTTGCTGCGTGTGTTTGTGTGGTTTTTATTGGAACCTATTTTTAAAGCGTAGCCAGGTGACTTTAATGGTGTAACACTGTGCCATTCGCTTTGAGCTTGCTCTAATAGACGTCGCCGGTCGTGGCATTTGAAGTCTTGTCTGATAGAGCCGTGTTTTTCTTTGTTTTCTTCGACGCACCGTGATCATAAAATAAAAGTTTCCGAACTATATTTGGCCTCCCACTGAAGAACGCTAAACGATCGGCGGATCTTGTGCCAGACGTCCCCTAGCGTAACAAACAGCGCAACGGGCTGAGAGCGTTTATGCTTATGAATAAATTTATTTTCGAAATAATTATTTTATCACCAACCCTCCAACCCCCCCCCCCCCCCCTTTGATTTCGGCCGCACCACGCGGGGTCAGATCGCTCATAAACGCTAATGCGCGCCGGGGTGAAGCGATTTTATGGTGCCGGTCCTTCCGGTCACGAATTGTTGCACCCACGGCTCCCACGACTGCAAACTTTACCTCCGTTTTGTGGTTACTGGTGGTGGCAGTGGTGGTGGTTGTGGCGCGTTCAAAAAAGGCCTCCGCCAATTAAAGACAATGTTTCGGCTAGATAAATTTCATGGCCAGTTCGCGTCTTTTTTGCTGTTGTTTTTTGTTGTGCGTTTGCTCTAAAGGGGTTTCACCGCGGCCGTGTGCTTGTCGCAGAGCGGCAAATCGTTTTCCGTGCGCAAACTGGTAATAAGGCCGAACGAGATAAGCGAATCGTTCGTCACTTTCTCGGAATAGGGAAGGAAAGAAAGGGATCAACACCGTTGATGTGTAAGGATGCGGCCAGACCTCGAAGCAACTTACTTTGGGGCAGTTGTTTGTACAGATAATTGGCTGTAAATTCGTGGAAGAAGTACGACAGAGCGTATATCTTTTTCGGTTTATGCATAATTATTTATGTACTTTGATGCTTGGGAGCCTTTAAATAGCGACACAAAGTTATTACTTTTTAGCCTAAATTTCTCAATTCTCCATGTTCGTGTTGTGGTAATATTTTTAAAACAGATTTTATTTGTCCTTTTTACTCTTCCAGTAAATCAATCACGTCGAGTGCGCACCAAGAATCTCCAGCGCCAATATTTGTTCTCGTACCAACGGGGGCTTTTCTTTTTAATTGATGTGATAAAACCAACGCACACCACCATCGCATCCTTTCGTTGCGTTTCGATCGAAGTTTTCGAAATTTAATTTCTCCGAAAGCTTTTAATACTGCTGCTGCTGCTGCCATCATCTTACTCTCTGTGACTGTTTGCATAAGCGCGAGCACCCTCAAAGACTGTTTGGGCAATGGTTTCGCTATGTTTCACAATGTAATTGACTACCAGAGAAATGCTGTTGCCTTTTTATTTGTGCTGAAAGTTGTGAGGGATGGTTTAAAATAAGTTTGGGTTGTACTGAGGACAGTCATTCAATCTCAAACCCCAACTTCGCATGTCAATATCAATGCTAATGGGACGGTGGAAATGTTTTCAAAAAGTTGTGTCATATTAATTTAACTGTATGTTCTCTCTCTCTCTCTCCCTTTCTTTCCTAGATGGTTACCCAAAGCGGCTATGAGGCCCTTCGGGCCAGATTCTTCACACTCCGACTGCGTCCTCGTGGTAGGCGTATCGAGGCCTAAGCTGGCAGCGCTCTTTCTCTCGGTGATGCTGCTGTCGCTCTTTCTCACGTTTCACATCCTGTACGACAGTGCGGTGTACAGCATACAGGTACGAGGGTGGGCGATTAATAAATATTCATCCAATGCATATTAATGACCCGCTTCGCGTTCGCTTCTTCACAGGCGGCAACTGCAATTTCGGAGAACAAAATTTCCATCCTAACAAATCACATACCCAATCCACCGGTGATCAATCAACCCGTCGTGTTTCCGAACCGAATACACTTTCCCAAAACTAGCCGTAGGTTACCACAAGTAAGTCGGCTCGAGCCTTCCTTCCTCTGCTTATTTATATTCATTTCTTTGCCTAAGAATCCTTCACTGCTTGCTCTCCTTTTTTTCCTTTCTTCTTGGCTTTCGTTTCCCAGTGTTTAATAATCGGAGTGAGAAAGTGTGGCACACGCGCCCTGCTCGAGATGCTGTACTTGCATCCAAGGATACAGAAGGCCGCCGGCGAGGTGCATTTTTTCGATCGCGACGAAAACTACCTGAGGGGGCTCGAGTGGTACCGGAAGAAGATGCCACACTCCTTCCGTGGCCAGATAACGATCGAGAAGAGCCCCAGCTATTTCGTGACACCCGAGGTAAGTGTGTGCGTGCGTGCGTGCCTGTCATCACCGTCTCCATGACCCTGAGAGCTGCGGCTGGATGTGTGTGTGTGTGTGTGTATCTGTGCTTTGGGTTAACCCCCTTGCCACCCCAAACACGCAAACACACTCGTGCGCGCGTCGTGGTGTTGGTTGGTGTGGTAAATTTTCATAATTTTAATGCAACTGGGGACAAAAAAGCTCCACCGTTTTGAGGGCGACGAATGTATGGCAGATAGGGGGAGAGAGAAGGGCGTAAGAATAATTATATCATCGTGGCATCGTGTGCTCCGGCATACCGGCACCATCGTGTGATGCTCATCAGACGAACGCAAACTGTCATGAATTTAATGAAGCATCTGTTTGCATTTCCATTTTCATCCACCGCCACCACGGTGATCGGTAGCGTTAGGTGCTTCGCTGTGCGTGTGTTTGTTTTTGTAGAGATAGTGCCAGTGCAACCCTAGTGGCAGATAGTGACACATCAGTGAGGCGATGAATCGATAACGAGGTGCACCATTTTGGAGCAAAAGGATGATAAAGTTGTAACGATGGCAAATAATTAGACGGTATTTATTCTGTCGCTACGGAACGCGCTAATAGAAGTTTTTAGGGGTAAGTTTTGGTTGGAATTGGTTTTAATGCGCAAACCATAGCTACAGCTATAAAGCATGATCCGGGCTAACGCCTAAATGTATGCAAGATGGGCGGTAATGGAGGGCAAAGTTCTCATGAAACATGGACAAAATATAAAAGAGCGTTGATTAACATCAGCTAAGGTGATAGAAGAAATTTATAGAGGATTTGGGGTTACTATTTGATGGAATTGGTTTCAATGCTCAAACCATAACTAAACCCCTAAAGCATCAGCGATAACGCCTAAATGTATGCAAGAAAATACTTTTAAAGGGCAAAGCTCTGATGAAACATGGGCAGAACATGAAAAAGCGTTGATTAACACCAGCTGAGATGATGGACAAAAAGTGTGATATGGAATTGAAGGTTTTTTTTCTTTCATGTTGAAATTACTACATAAATTTGTATAAATAGCTGACACGCTGCATGTTTTTATCACTTTTTATTGCATAACTTCAGGCGTCGTGTTAGAGAAGATTCTGCTCCACTTACAATGTATTAATTCATAGTAAATAAATAAGTAAAGTCGCTCTCCTATCGCTTGCATTGCCAGCGTAGCACGCGGCAATACATTCGAAAGCGTCAGCAATAGATAACGAAAAGGTCAAACACACATACACACACACAAAGGCACACAGTACCCGATTAGTGTGTATGGGCGCTGCTACTGTCAATGTAAGAGCTGGGTGGTAAAATAAATTTATCCACTTATATTTATTGCGCGCAACAAACACTTCCCTTGCCGGTCCCTTGGCACGGCGTGAAGCCCTACGCTACGCTAGAGCAAGCGGCCGAGCAAGGTCGATCCGGCTAATATTTATTTGTTGGTTTGAACGGTTGTAAGCTGCTCTTTCATTTTTAGCGCTCCGCGCGCATCTCCGTGCTGCACAAAGCAGGTTTTGGCAGCCAAAAACCGAAACCAAAAAAAAAAGAGACAAATAATTTATTTCACCCAGATTCACCTCGGGGTAAAACTTGCCGCTAGTTTGTGTTGCTTGCACGTCGGGATGGGTACGAATGAAGCAACCAAAAGCGCAAAGAAACACGAACATCACGAGCTGTCGCAAATTTGCAGTAAACAACATAAATAACATTATTTCGCAGCTGTGTGCCCCCTAAATGAGCCGTGAGAGTGTTCGCGGGCGTTCGCTTTCGCTTCGAGCGACCGGACACTGTGTCAGCTGAAAAGTATGACAACTAACGAACGATAGATAGAAACACACACAGATTCACACTCAGAGAGCAGAATACTTGCCCTCGAAAAAGCAACAACTTTGTTAAAAAAAACCCCACGGTAACCTTGTTTGCGTCGGATCGGAGCGAACTGCTACTTTGTTCTTAACTTTTTCTTTTGCTCTTTCTCGTCCTGCCCCCCCCCCCCCCCCCTTCGGGGAACTGGCACAAGATTGTCGAACTGCATCGGGAGGCATTCGAAGGTGTGGAGCAAGTGCAAACCACCAGCAGTGGCACACAAACACACACAAAACACACAGCCACAGAAGCGATGTAACGAAATGGTATTGCAAAAGTGAAATTTTCATCCACCACAAAGTCAAACCCCCCGATCTGCAAGCGTGGAGTGGAGTGCAGTGGGGTGGTTCTCTCGGGCAAGGCCAACCCGAGGGATGACATCGAAAAGCGCACCGTGCCCTCAAAACCATGCTGCCCGCACGCTAAATAATGGCTGCCCGCGACTGTAGCAGTAAATGAATCAATTTCAAGTGACAAGGTTTAGCGTGAGAAGGCAAGATTACAATCACACACACACACACAACCACACGAAAGCGAACTGCACACCTGACCCTGTCCAACGTGGTTTCGACGTGTGCAGGATTGCGACGGGACCCTTTGCCAAAGGACATTCGTTTGACCTAGGTCGTTGCCGGTGAACTGAAGCGATCGATCGCTTCGCTGGCAGCGCGAGCGTTGGCTGAGAAAACGGAGCACTGGGAAAGTTCACTGTGATGGACAGCGCTCGGGTAAGCGCTCGTGAAAGCGTTTTAGCTTTGATGGTTTCGGAGTGGATGTGATCTGCTTGCTCAGGATGACGGCGACGGGGGTTCAACTTCTACGTCAGCCAGTGTTTGGCAGACGATGCACAACGGGGTTTTCGTTGTTTTGGTTCTGCTTAATTAAAGTCGCTGAAAGAAGGGGATGAAAGTACGAACGTCGATGATAATGAACCTGCTTTGTCAGTATGCTTTCTTTGTGATGGTTCAAATGGTTCAATGCACAAGTTCAGTAACCATCATTTGGGAGTAATTGGATTTCGTTTGATGTCAGTTTAAATTTTTAAAACGTAATTTTTAAAATTGTAAGTTTAAAGCGAATATGATTGATATGTATTTCAAACTTTATTCATTTCCATCGAAAAATTCTTCAACCTGCCAAAAAATCGTTATTTATGCATTAAAAAATTGTGTTTGTACTTTAAGCTCACAAATAGCCTACTTTTAGGCGCTTTTAAGCCTACTGACTAATCTTATAGGTTTTAAGAATGAAATTTCGATTGACTCTTTTATTCATATGTTGGTTATATAACAATTAAATTGATTTAAGTATTAACTCGTTTTTTAAAAAATGTTGTCTCTTAATTATTGCTTAGAAATTGCCTACATTTAGGCGTTTTGGATATTGTCTCTCGAACGAATCTATAATATTTAATTGTTGAATTATGTTTCATCTTCAAGAATTTAATAATGCAAAGAAACAAAATGTCTACTTTAAACGAGCTGAACAGTTCAGCAAAGCACAGCACATCATCCAGCCTCTCGCAGCAGTGGTTTCCAACATTTCAGCGTAATTTTCTTCATCGCCGTCACCACACCGCGGCAGTGCCGCTAACGATCGCTCGTGTGCTTAATTATCTGTTGCTCTTCCCTTTCCCTCCCCTCGCCCACCCCAACAGGTTCCGGAGCGGGTCCGAGCGATGAATGCGTCCATCAAGCTGCTGCTAATTGTAAGGGAACCCGTAACGAGAGCAATATCCGATTACACACAGCTTCGAAGTCACGCAGCAACGGCAACACTACCCCAGCAGCAGAGCCTCTCGTCAACTTCGCCTCTGTCGAGGTAAGTGTACGGTGCGGTGGGTGTAAACGAATTTAAACCGCGCGCCGGAAGACGAACGAAAAAGAAACTGCCAAAAGAAGCGGCGGAAACACAGGGAAAGAATCAATTTTTAATGAGCCGAACCATGAGACCAGATTTTGATGAATACTTTATCGGTTGGTAAAAGTATGTTGTTTTAATGGGGAAGTGAATTAAAAGCGGCTCTTACCTAATACACATACTGCTGCCCCCCCCCTCTCTGGTGCATCCCAAATCAAACCTACCTTCGCCTGCCTACACACTCCTCAACCATCCTAAATCTACTTTTCACTTAAACTTTTTTTAACCCATTTCCAATACACCGCAAGCCGCAGCTCCATCCTCCGGTTGGGGAATTTCATCGGCCCACGACACACATTTGTAACCTGTTGTGGTGACAACACAGAGCAATACCAGTCTTCTTTCCTCCCATTTCCGAATGCCTTCCGCATGGCGACTCCTTTCCAGCTTGTATTCCGTACAATAAGGCAAAATACAAAACACACACACACACTCATACCAGGAATGGCTGCGACGGCTGTTGGTTCCGCTGGGACGGACCGGTTGACGTGTTTGTAGCTTCGCAGCTTTCCCTGGGCTGTGGTTTTTCCTGCCCCCCTTGCCTAAGGCTTGCCGCCCAGCGGTAGGTGTGAGTTCAAGCAACCAGGCAAGCAACAACAAAAAAAAGCAAGTTAGTTGACAGATATGTACAAAGCAACATATAAACAAGTGTTTGCTGCGAATGGAACGGAAACGAAGTGGGAACAAAAGCACCAGCAGTGGTAGGTGGTGTTCGCGTGTTGAGCTTCGGATTACTTCCGAGAAGCGGCAAACGCGAACCGACGCAATCGGCCGTCCTTCTTATCCTCTCCGTTTGTGGGAGCATGGTGTAAGAAAACGCCCGCCAGCAGATTGAGCAGAAGAGCCCGCTGCATCTGACAATTTTTGCCCAATCGACCTGAGGTTTTAAGCAGCAGCAGCAGCAGCGGCAGCGGTGGTGATGATGGTGAGCAGTATTGAAATGTGTCGAACGCGTTTCTGGTGGAAGCGAGGGAAAAGTTTTACCCCGAATGCAAAAACACCGGTTGGTGGCAAGTGTGCAAGTATTTCGATACACTCCGGCTCCGGCGGCAGGAAATGGTATAATGTTAGGGAGAAAAATGCTTAAAAATACCGAAAGCTGCTGCTGTTGATAAAATAAACAACCGAACACTCACGGCACATACGCTCAGCCCACTTCAAAAGAATCGGAAATTCGGAAGAAAATTATTTACAAATGGAGAAGAGTATTGGAAGTTCTTGCCTCGTGCAGAAGAATTCTCCACACGCACGTGTACCATCGGGGCAAGTGTTTTTCCATTTTTCGCTTGAAACCAATCGTTTTGCTTCACCGGGCGAGAAAAAAGGAAGAAAAAACGATAGATGCGGGAACGATTTGTCTGCTTTTTTTCTTCTTCTTCTTCTTCTTTTACACCAAAAAGAAACGTAAGCGCCAACGGAAAAAGTCACTAATCATCGGTCTCACGTGGGTCTAATTTGTTGGTAATTTTGTTTTAATTTTTGTTACCGACTTACTTTTCCACCGAGCGAGCGACCTTGGAAAGGGGAATGCTTTTTTCTTGTCTGTTGCTTGTAAGCTGCGTCTTGCGGATGCTTCATCCGAATGGCTCATGCCATTCGGTGCCCCTGTGCCATGGTCACTTTGAACGATGGTAAACTTTTAATGCGAACTGGTATCATCCCGCCCCGTCCTGTTACGCTGCCCATCTGTACACTCCGTCCTCCACTTCGATTGTTGTTTGAATATTTGTGTCTTTCTTTCTTTCTTTCGCGGGACGCGTTCTCGCCGTGTTCGTTGCGGTCCCCGGGAGACAGGTCGTTTGAGGAGCTGGCCCTTCTGCCGAACGGTACGGTCAACGAGGCGTACCGACCGCTAGCCATCTCGCAGTATCACGTGCACGTGCACCGGTGGCTGGAAGTGTTCCCCCGCGAGCAATTACTGGTCGTCAACGGTGACCAGCTTATCGACGATCCGGTTTCGCAGCTGCGCCGAATAGAGGATTTTTTAGGTAAGTTGATTTCCGCCGCCCCCGTTCTTGGATCGCTGTGTAAGTGCTATGTGTATGTGTGTGTGAGAGAAGGTGAGCGAGTGTCCGTTTGTGCGTTTTTATTCGCTTGCGGGATTAATTGCAACCATTTGCACCGTTTGATGGGGGCACCGCCGGGCAAATGAATACATTAAGAGATTAAGCTTTTTGGAGTTTGTTTGGAATTTTAGGTTCGGTTGAAAACTTGGATGACCGCTTTTGTGTTGTGTTGAGTTTTGCTTTCTTTAAAGGTTGTGTTTTTATTGTTTCTTGGAAATTCTTCGATTCTTGGAAGTAGAGTTGGCATTTGGTGTGGCATAGACTACGATATCAGACAGTATTTAGCTAACAATGGTGCCGTCTATACACCAGAAACATTTATAAATTCAAAGTTCAATAATACCCAATAATTTACTAACAGCTAATCCCCGAGAGCTTTCACGGAAATTTCAACAGCGCTACTAATTCTTCAATGTTGTGCTCTAATCCAGGAGAAAGTAGCAGAGAACATTACACTTTAACCTTCAAAATTCGAACGGTGTATTGCCTCTGGCAGTTTCTTCGACCACAGCCATGTTTCAATGATGCCGATATCATCAACGTATGCCAGGATCTGGGTTGACTTACAGAAGATGGTTCGCGTAGTCCCCACCCTCGAGTCACGGATGGCCCTCTCTAGCGCCAAGTTGAATAGGAAACAAACAAGCCCGTCCCCCTGGCGCATTCCTTTGATGGTAGCAAAAGGTCCTGAGAGTTTTCCATCAGTCCTCACCTGGCAAGTGACGTTGGTCATAGTCATTCCTACTAGCCTTATCAGTTTGGCCGGGACTCCAAATGAGCTCATAGCGTCGTACAGTTTTACCCTGGCTATGCTATCATATGCCGCTTTGAAGTCAATGAAGAGATGATATGTGTCGTGTCTGTATTCAGCCATCTTCTCCAAGATCTGCCGCATGGTGAAGATCAGTGGTTGATTTTCCGTTTCGGAATCCTCTTTGATAGTATCCAACCATCTCTTCGACGTGCGGAACAAGACGATCCTGAAGGATCAGGGAGAATATTTTATAGGCGGTATTCAACACCGTAATACCCCTGTAGTTGTTACAGTCCAACCTGTCTCCCTTCTTGTATATGGGGTAGATGATGCCGAGATTCCAATCACAAGGCATTGATTCGCTATCCCACACTTCAGTAACAATTTGATGAATCTCGTTTTCTAGTCGTTCACCTCCATTCTTGACCTGATATTACCTACTTATTATATACCTGATCTGATATTGATATCTTCAACTTACCACAATATAAGACATAGATATCAGTACAGGTACAATCGTTAACTCGTACGACTTAACATCATGACCGTCTTGGATTCAACCGAAAGTCACTGAAATTCAAGCCCACTAGTGGTTGAGATAACAGTCCTTGATCGACAACGGTTGTTGTGCAAAAGAAGAAATAGAAGAATAAGATATAAGGTTAATGTTTCTCATTTCCAGCTTACTACTATGATCTCTTCTTTTATTCAACTTTTAGTTCAAGATTTGAGTTTTTCTGATACATATATTTCAAAAGTTGCAGGAATTGTAACTCTTTTAAGAACTTGCAGTTGATATCCATCAAACTTACCCGACCCTGAATGATGATTCTGGCTTTTAACTACCACAGACAATATCTCTAAATGCGCCTTATGATTGCTTCCACCGCTAAGCAATGCATAAATGACATTGAAAACACTAGAAATACCCAAGGCGCCGGTAATTATTTGCCCATGACGCAATTCGAGCCTGATGGAGGCAACAGAGCTAATATTGACCCTTCGTCAAGTAACAGCAGCGAACACATCAATGGAAGGCGTAACGTTTTTGCTTCGTGTACGGTGAAGTTAGTTATTACACCCACCCGTTGCCTATGATTCCCAGACACTAACGCACACAGTGTAGTGCGCCTCTTGTTATATGAAACTCATCAAATGCTACTATAAAATCCACATCCACGCAAGACTCTCGCGTGCTCTTTCAAGTGCAATTGAAGTTCATTTGCAGCGTGCTCCGTCTAATCCATTCGGATCGGAATTGTAATCATCTTTTAATTAACCTCGCGTCGCCACGGCCAGAGGCGCCCGGTGGCAGGTGGATTATTTGCCGGCAGTCCCGCTGCTAGATGGTTGCATTGAACGCCCAACGGAACCGATGAGCAATCAATCATTTGCTGTCGATGGCGTATCGGAAGCATCAGTCATTTAAAATTGGTTTCCACACAAAAAAAAGAAATACACTCACACACCATGCTACTATGTGGTGCGCGCTTATACTTGTGCCTATTATGGAGGTTCATATACAGCCTTTAGAAACAGGAGAAGGAGCAGGAACAAAAGAGTGCCAAGACAAGAGTAAACAACGCCACCATAGTTATACGGGGAAATTATGTTGCTTTGCTTCCTGTTTTTGCTGATCTCGTTTATTAAAAAGCCGAAGCAAAATGAGAAGAAACTACCAGCCAGGACGCAACTCCTGCGTCGTACTGCGTTCCGAAACGACTGAAAGAGCATGCGAGCGGCTTTTCAATTTCAACCTCAACCAATATGAACGAAAACAATCACCCTTCGTTTGCTTCACTTGCACGCAGGCACGAACGTTACGAACGTTACGTTACGAATACGAACGTTCGGCGGTGTGGCCCCCGCACGGATGTAATGTTGGATGGATGTTTGTCTTTTTCTGCTGCCGGGAAACGAAAAGCCAGGAAGCTGTGACAGTGTAAAAGGAAACCCCAGACACATGCCAAACAGACCTGCCATCTTCAGTAATTAGAAAACTTTTCGCTCCGACCGCGCTGATGCTCATTTGAAATTGCATTTATTCTGCCGGCATGTCGGCACAGGAGACATGTGTGCTTGGCGTGCGGCGTGAGGTTTTTCGAGGTTTTCGATTGGATGTGGGAAAGATAAATACGTCCCCAAACACAATCAAAAGCACAGTGGTTGTGGTGTAGATGGTGTAAGGCATTATTGGCCAGCACAAATGTTTTCAAAATAGCACCTTTTTCCCCTGTAATCAATTTCAATTGCATTCACTAGCTCACCACATCTTCCCGGCAGCTCGCTGTGTAAAGCTGGGACAGAGATTAGGGACGCACAATAAGTGATTGTAAAGCTCCGTGGAGCCGATCGAAGCACACTCGAGGGAGTTTTGATTTATTTCGGAGCGCATTAGCCTCGGTTATCTGGGCAGCCCTGGAAGCTTCAACACAGCCTACACCGGCCTACGCGCTTGACATTTCACTGTTATTGATTTTCCACCCAAAGAGCATTACGAGCCGACTAAGAGTGTGTGTGTGTGTATGTGTGGGCATTATGGGCGATCCGGGTGGGTGATATATTTTTATAACGAGTTGAAGGATAATTAACAGATGCTAGCCCGTCGATAGTGCAACGAATCGTTTCCCGATCCGATTAATAATTCGATACGTACCGTGTCCGGCTGCCGACAGCACGCGTGGGCACCAACGCAAGAGAGAGAGAGAGAGAGAGAGTGCTTAAAGGGAGAGGCACACTGCACAATGGGTAATCGAGTTGAATAATGAAACTTATCACATTACGGAAAAAGGTGATTTGATGGGCTTTCCCAACGTACGCTTTTGATGGCACCAAAAAAAGTTCCCAACTCCGCTCGCACTCGCAAGTGGGTCAACAAGTTTCCAAAACTGACGCCCAGAAAGCGTACGTCATACGGGTCAAATTGGGAGTGAAAAAAAGCGACGCTAGTTCATCCCCAGCCCAAAAAGCGAGCGGAGCAACACACTTCGGAAAAGGAATAATTGTGACAGAAATCGCTGTCGCTTCTTGTTGGCGCTGGGCAAGAGGCCGCCCACTTCAAACGGCTCACAGATAGGAAAGCAGCGTTGAGAGCAGCGCGGTTCCTTCCTTCGCAGCAACCATCGCTGTACTAATTGACGTTCATTCTGCTTTCCCAGCACAGCAGTATAGGAGGTAGTACAGGAGTGTCTTTTGCAGAAAAGAAAGTGCACCAATTATTATTGAAATATTTGTCCGTTATTTTAATGAGCCGATGGTTAAAAACAGGACACTGATCGAATTAAATATGGTTCTTTGGGTATAAAGAGAGCATGAGAGAGTGTGTGTGTGAGTCCCTTTTTCATATAAAACCAGCATTTGGAAAGCTCTCATATTATTATTTTTCCATTCCACCTCTAAAAAGAGCACCCAGCATGTGAGGAGCGTTTTTGAAACATTGTCGAGTGTTTATGAAAGTTTTCGGAAGCGGCAAACAACACGCCTTCCCAGGAAACTGCTTTTAACCTACTTTCCCTGGGGGGCTGGGCAGAGAGAAAGAGCGAGAGAGACAGAGTTTTCCAGTGAAATTTGTGCTTAATTTTCACCCTTGCGTATTTTGTTGTTGATCATACTTGAAACATTCAGTTTGGTTGCGCGTGTGTGTTCGAGTGTGTATGTGTGTAACAAAGTCCATACATTGTGCGGTAGTAGTAACGGTGTTGCATTCCATGGTGCAAGTTGTGTAGCGGTTTTCCCCCCTCTATTTTTCTACTAACTGCTTTTCTCAATCTCTTTTCCAACAGGCATCGAGCCACGGATCGGTAGCAATAACTTTTACTTCAACGAAACGAAAGGCTTCTACTGCCTGCGGAACGAGACGGGCGACAAGTGTCTGCGGGAGACGAAGGGCCGGAAGCACCCGCGCGTCGATCCGGTTGTGATATCGAAGTTGCGTAAGTTCTTCGTGGAACACAATCAAAAATTCTACGAGCTCGTCGGCGAGGATCTCGGCTGGCCGGAAGAGTAGGCATGCGGCGGCGGTGCCGAGTGTGTGTATGTGTGTGTGTGTGCTTGCCGAGAGGATGCACATCCGCTGCAACAGAGTGGAGGCAGAAGAAAAAAAACCAATCGGACAAGTGGCTGGGTATACAACAAACAACAAACACGCATACACAACTAAACATGTGAGACTGAATCGGAGCGGAACACCGGTGGCGGCAGGTAAGCGAAGGATGGATTGGTGAACCGATCGAGGGGGAAAGTTGCGGCCAATTTACTTCGATTTTAACACATCACCCTCCCGTCCATCCATCAACGGGTGGTGCAACGGGAATGCAGCTGTTTGCGGGAGAAGAGTGTTTTTTGTGTTACTTTCCTTCCGTTCCGATAGGTTCGATCTGCGGCAAAACTTCGCAACAATGCAATGGTTCGCTGAGATGCGGGGGAGGAAAGGCTCGCAAGCAAAGTGAGCGCAAGTTGTTTTGTTGTTTTGTTAGTGTACGGTGGCTTTTGTTCGGTGCTCAAAACATTCTGCAAACACACATTAGATAGGAATTAATTAAAACATTTGCCTCCATTGTTGCTTGCAGCATACGAGTGGAGCAGGGTGGAGCTAAAATGCAGTCGATGAGAAGGGAAGGATGATGTATTTTTGGTTTTGATGAACTCTTCATTTCAAATACTTTTTGTTCAATTTAAACATTATTCAACCGACTCTTTCACGGAATTAAATGCCTCTGCAACTTTTTTGACCCAGGAACTCGTTGTTTTACAGTCATTGAGGATAAAATGTGTCTCTTAGTTCCCTATTTTTTCCCCAAAACACCATATTTTATCATAATATGTCGAATTTTGCCTCTAAAAGAACTCATATTTGCTTCGTTTTTATAAATGTTTGTCAAATGGTACGAGCTTTGGGGAATAAATTGTCCTAAAATCGGCCCAAACACCATATAAATAATGTCTAAGAGCTCTTTCACACCGGACGATTGTGACAATTTGCGCGTTCGACGAACTTAACCAAATTCAAAATTGATAAATGAAAATCAACCAGTTCGTGCCCAAGCGAAATTTTTCGGGGATAATGAACATAAACTCATGCCATCTCTTTCTATTCATCAGCTCTACTCTCTCACACGCATCGATGAACTTTTACACATCTCTTTGTTCATTGTGCTATATTTGAAGGGTTTAAAACTGATAGATAACGATTCGTGTTCATGAACTAGTAGTGGTCAAATGGTAATGGTGTAATGTTTGCACCATGGTCGACATGAGTTCAATTCCATTTTTATTGTTTTCATTGATGATTTAAAGTTTTGATTTCTTTTTAAAACATGCAGCTCCAGTAACTTCAGACCCCTTTACTCATTGTTAGAAATGCGTGTTTAATAGTCAATCTATTATTTTTATTGTTTTATTTATTTCTTTTAATTCATTTCGTATCAGCACACCTTCATACAACAAAACAAGCAAATAGCACGATCATGAATAATAATATGGTGGCGCAACTGGCAAAGTGATTCGAAGTAGAATTAGCGATGTGGTTGGTAGCATCAAGGATGAAGCATGAGCATGAATTGGAATATGAGGGAAGGGAATGAATCCGAATGTTCATTTCTATTTTTAACTATTTTTTGCATGGGTTCATCCTTCACGTGTGTTCACTATCCCCGAAAATGATCTGTATTTCGCTGGTCTTTTCGGGGATAATTCGTTAACGAATTATCCCCGAAAAGACCACCGAAAACCAGCGTGGTCGGGAGCTTGGGTTGGCTTTCAGTGACTTTTTGTTACCATAGCAGGATAGTCAGTCCTACGTATGGGAGCACGGTCTATTCGGGACATGAACCCATGACGGGCATGTTGTTACGTTGTACGAGTTGACGACTGTACCACCAGACCGGCCCGATTTTCAGTCTATCAGTGGAACAATATTTCGGGTTGTATCCGTGTGATAGTTACGGTCCGCCATATTGGATTTCAGCCATTTTACAGTGTACAATCAAGGATGCAGTTTGTTGTTTTCTTTTTTTTTCTGTTTGAGCTGTTACAATACTTTTGAAATGAGTTATTGTTTAAAATGAGTTAAGGTACTTTTATTAAACTTATTATATTTTTCGCTAAACTAAAAAACAAAGTTCCAAACAATTTTTTACCTTTCTTGGCACAATATTTATCCTTTAGCAAAAAATAGAGTCCCCCTTTGAGCTAACCTTTGATTCGCGCCAGCAATGCATAGGCGTTTGATTACAAATGTTTCAGGCTGAAATAATCTAGGCTGAAAATCTTACGCTACTTTTTTTGTGCGTGAGTGTTGACATGATTTCAGCCGCTAACTGTCAAACTCCATATAAAATAGCTGGCTGATATATTGAAATCCCCTGTTGATCAATTTTGTTAACTTACAGACATAAAAAGGTCCATTAAAGGCAAATATTGAACCTCTTGAATTCAGTCTTAAAAACCAAATTCAATGTAAACTGTGCGAAATTGGTGATATATAGACAAATTTAGTGGGCAAACACTGTACTATTGCTGAGCCAATCAATATCATACTTTGTACAGCGATTTGCAAATGTTTAAAAACCCCTTATAAAGTATTTCAATATGAGGAATGTTTCAATGCATCAAAAGGTTCTAAAGAACAAAGAAGCAATTTCTACAACAGCTCGCTTTGCTTTCACCTTGTTTACTCTTGCACAGCATAATCAAGAATTCGTATTTATTTAACAACTGCCATCAACCAACATCCTTTTGCCCAAAAAAAGGATCTATCTCGTTCTCGCTCCACCACCAAGGATAAGCGCGTTACTTCCAAATCATTTAATGATAGCCGAGCAAAAGGAGGAATCCGTCCGTGTACTGACCAGTGCTGGTCCATAATCATACGGTCCCGGTCCCGGTTAAGGTAAGGTCAGTGCTCAGGCGAACGCTTACCGTGCTATAAATATTCTTTCCCGATTACATTCCCCCATCGCGTCGCCCTATCGCAGCACCCGCAAACCCGTGCACGTGCACACGTTGGCAAATGTGGCATGTGGAAATATTTCATGAGTCCCCAATTTTGCTCCGGTTGGCGGGTCCGAACATAACGTTCGGACACACTATCCATTTCCCAAGACCTGTGGAGAGATGACGGGGAAGGGGGGGCAGTAAACCCATTCACCCAGCAGCCGGGTGTAATGTAATCGCTTTGAAGAGAGAAAGAGAGAGAGAGGGTGGAGAAAGTGGAAAGCTCACTTGTTCCACCCCATTTCCCGGACCCCACTGGCCGTTTGGCTAGGGCTGGTTGAAAGTTGAAAATAATCGGTCGTTTGCGCGGGACAAATTGAGCTGAAATGTGTTCGCCTCCGACGGCCATTGCTGCTTGCTCGGCGAATGCACTCTCTGCACAAGCGGTCTCGCTTTCCCATTCGGTCATTCAGGATGCATCTTCTCCCTAGCTCTAGGGATCCAACAAACGGGCTGAGTCATCTTCAGGCGACGCATGTGAACGGCGACATGTGCTGCGGGAGTGAAACGTGCGCCGCTGGTGAGATGTCTGGACTGAGATGTCTGAGGCTTGCCGTGCCGTTGGCGGTGCTTTCGTCTTTCAACTCGTGAATCGTTTTGCCCGGGGGTTTGGAATCGCCCTGGGGGGACGAAAGGCATTCAAACGAAGCCGAAAATCCGAGCTCATCGCAAAGTCCATTCGATGGTGAATTTGCCATTCCTCGCCATTCCACACACACACACATACACATTCACGCTTGCATTTGCCGTCCCGGCACGGATTTTGCCGTTGCCCGGTTTGCATGCAAAAGTGGAGAAGGATGGATTAAGTTTTCGTACCCAAAATTCATCGAGGTCGCACGTGTGTGAGCGCAAGTGTACGTGACTTTTGCGAGTGCCCACGAGACCCACCCACCCGCGCCGGGCAAGAGCAATTGCGCCGTGGGAAGCGCGCAGGCGAAGGTGGTAAACAAACGCGCAAAGCGCTTCTCGTTCGTTCACTTTGCGCCCCCCTCCCGTTTGTGGGACAGAAGAAAGCTCCTGCCGCACGAGCTGATGATGGAATGTGGAATGGTACTACGGGCGAGGTTGTGGTTGTGGTGAGCTATTCCCACTATCAGGCAGTGTGTGGTGTTGGTGATGCTGCAGACAGCAAGCGACGAACAGGCGGGGTAGGAAAAAACACACACACACCCAAAGCGAGTTGTGAATCGTGATAAAAACCGGCGGCCATCGTTAGGATCACGAAGCGTATGGTTTAGTTTATTTGGCGAGCAAACAAAACAAAACAAAAAAATCCCATTCTCCCGTTTGGTTGTAGTATGAGGGATGGTGGGGGCGGGGGTTTGGGAACGGGGTAGCAGGGGGTTTCAAATGGGGTGCGAATTGGGGCATTGCTGGCAATCGAAATCGAAAAACGCACACATCCCCATGTTTTGTGGGGCGACTTTTCGATTTTGGCGCTCAACCGGGGAGCGTATGTTTTATGTTTGTGTGGAAGAGAGAGAGAGAGAGAGAGAGAGAGAGAGAGAGAGAGAGAGAGAGATAGAGAGAGAGAAAGGGAGATTGATTGAGTTGTGAAAGGGAAAGAATGATAAGTAAACATGGTTTTCATTCATTCGGATGCGTTTATTTTGAGCTGTGTCAAAACAATACATTTTCACAGATTGTATCGCATAAGATAAACTTTTCATCTTGTTACATATTTTTGCAATTAGAAGATCAAGTGATGCATGAAAGGAAATGACTATTTGACCTTACAACTCAAATATTTTAACTTAAAATGTGTACACTAACCTAGCAACGTGCACGAAGTATCAATTATTGCTCACATACCGTCCCCTAAAAAGTTTCTATTCCACTGAACAAAGAACTATGAGTGACACGTAGCTGTTTCACCCGCTTTTTTACTCTCCCCTTTGTTCCGCTCCATCTTCGGGCGTGTGTGTGTGTGTGTATGTGTGTGTGTGTATGTGTGAGAGTGAATTAATCCGCAACCCGTACAGGGCACCATGCGTCTCCATCGGCAGGGAAGCGAAACGCGCACACAAGATGCTGCTGGCTGCGCTACCGCAGACTAATCCTATTTGCACCCTTCCTCACTCTCTCTCTCTCTCTCTCTCTCTTCCTCTCTGTTGCAGTGTCATTCTTTCCCATCTTTCAACCGGAGCTGGCCACCATCGCTGTGTGGCCACGGTCACCCACAACACCCCCAGCCAGGGGTTGTTTGGGATTAATGAAAAAGAGCCCAGGCGCGCTTCCATATGCAGCTGCCACGGCCAAACGACCGAAGCCAATTCGTTAGCGTTTTGTTGACAAATTTTTGCATCCGACATGCAACATGCAAGAAGATTATTGTTTGTTTTGCTTTGTGCAAAGTGGAGAGGTTTTTCTTTCTTTCTTTTTTTTAAGAGAGTTGCAATCGCAAAAAAAGAGAGAGTGTCGCGTTTGTTGGACGAGCAATAAATCGATTGGCCAAAGAGCTACGCAGCAGATTTTTTTTTTTAGAAAAAGCAGATTGTTTGAAATGGATTGTTTTAAACCAGTTGAATTCTTTGCTTTAGAGTGCAGTTTGCAGGAAGGAAGATAATAACCATGCATTCAGAGAAAGCGTTCTTTCATTAATATCAAGCAGTGTTACCACGAAAGTGGACCCCTCCGCTTGAAATTAGTTGATGAAACTTCCGGTGAAACACTCCTGGACTTTCCAGCTCTAAGAGCGCGAGCATGAAAAATTATCCTACTCCTCGCTGCCAGCGGTCACAAAATTCCCGACAACAACACCTTCAGAGCTCGGCCACCGTGAGTGGCCTTATCGTGTCTTGTTGCCCGGTGTTCCGACACCGACACGTAAACGTGTACGTGCATAATGAGCCTCAATTCCGGGAGACTGTTTCAATGATTCTTCCACTTCGTGGAACCAAAACCCCCGCCCGCGTACACGAATGGATGGGTAATGAAAAATCCATTACAACTTCTGCACCAAAAACCGTCCGAGTCCGGCGCTGCTTGAAGCTCTTGAATTTACATCCGCACACCGCAAAGGTCATTTCGATTTCATGTCCACGGGCAGAAGGCCTTCTTGCAACTACCTTCAGAACACATGCGCGTGTGTGTGTGTGTGTGTGGTTTTGTGTGGGATGTGGGTATCGCGTGCAGCTAGCCGATAAGTTGACCCCGTTCGGTGTCGGCCGAGGAGCACCACACGGGTTTTGCCCCATTCCGGGAAGTGATTGAAATCGGAACAAAATTGTTGCATCACGCCACGCGATGTCCAGCTGCACATACACACACAACTGGACACAACTGGACGAATAAAAAGTGCGCTTTCTGGTCTATCTGGCCGAGCCCGAACGACAAAGTACCGAAAGTGTTTCTTTTGCACTCACCAAGTGATCGAATACTATCGTGTAATGGGCGTCGGATTGCATCAACTTTTTTTTCTCTCTCTCTCGCCATTTTCCCTTCTCACCGCTTTGATAAGACCCGGGGGTCTTCCGGGACTCGGGTTCATTTTTATCGCTCTTTGCCACTTCGAAGAAAAATGCTGCGAGCAAAAAAAATACAAAAAAAAACTACAGAACCACTTCACAAAAGTCAACCCGCTTGCCCGTCCGCTTCGTGTGTTTTTCGTGTCGCTTATCCTTTTGCTTCGACTGGCCGAACATCCGAATCACGTAACAGTGAATGGGCACCGGGCCCATCCATCCAGCGTCCGGGAATGCGGGTGGAAAAGACGAAAGACGTCCCCCCCCCCCCCTCCCCGGAAGATAGCCCCAAGCTTTTTGGCTAACGGGGAAAGTTTCCTGTTTGGAAATCAAATAATTAGAACCATTTGCATAATGTGCCCCAACAGGGCGGCGGCGGCGAACGGTTCGGTCCAATACCGTCAACAAATCTACAGAGCTTGCAAAGGGGCAAAAAGAGGAGAAGAGGAGAAAGAGAAAGAGGAGCAAAGTGGGGAAGGTTTTATTCGACATCGATCGGATCTCGGAAGCTCGTGTTGCTGTCGCTCTTGTCATGAGTGGTTGATAGGTTGCTTTAGCTGGTTTCGGGGTTTTCATTGCTCCCCCCGTTCCTTTCCCCTTTACTCCCCCCCCCCCCCTCCATACCTCTCACCCCGTAATGTTGAGTGGGGTTTGCTGGCTTGCTGGCATTATCTTGATTTGGAATGTATCCGTTTTTGGCGGGGCCCAAGCTTGCTGCTCGGAAGTGAAATCGTTTAATAGAGCGATTTTTAAAGAAGGCATGGTTTTCAATATTTGAAGCAGCGCTGAAAGGTCTCGCTTATCAGTTTTTCAGCTATTGATGCAATCGATGCAATTGATCGCCACATCATGTTTATGAGAAGCTTCCATTCAGGCGCTTTTTGAATTTGAATTTTAAAGAGTCTTCTCTTCAATCGAACTGAACTGCTTTTAACTTCATCGTAAAGCTGAGTGCAATTGCAATACTTAACCCATTTACTGAAACATCCTTGCTCTGCGGAAATGTACTACCAAAGCTGTTGCGGTCAACCACACAGTCGCCAACTGAGCATCTCGCAGATGCAAGATTCAACCACGAGGGACAGCGCAAGTTGACAAGCACCTTCACCGCATTAAAAGCCACGACCTCCGACAAAAGACACTTTGCATGCGATGCGTCCATTTTACTTCCTTAAAAAAAGGGAGAGAGAAAGAAAGAGAGCGGGATGACATTTACGTACAAAAGAAATGAAAGAAAAAAGCCCTACCTGCATACATTCAGGCGCACAGAGATACAGTTCCCACCCGGAACGAACTGTACGCGATGGTGCCCCACGTTTCCCATTGCTGCTGTAGCAAGGAAAAGGGAGTAAAAGTTCGTTTTTTCTCCGTACTTCTTTTTTTGTTCCCTTACACCATCCCGGCCGTACGACCGCTTCACCCGTTTACGCTTTAATCTGCTTAACTCGAGCGGCTCAAGCTGCCTTTCAGCGTGATGCGTCATAACTGTCACGTGTTTCGTGTTTGCCCATGCACGGAACGGGATTGCAGGCGACATACTGTCAGTGCTTTTCGGATGCTTGTTGTTTGTTTCTCTTTCCTCCCTCTTTTTGCGAGTATGTTGACGCTGCCTATTTTTACTGCTGCATAAAAAGGGTTTGCTTGTTCTCGCTCGCGCACCCGCTCGCTCAGACGAGTTGCACCAGTTTGAAGTGTGCTCGGATTGTGGGATTGTGGCCGGTAACCATATGCGAAAGAGGGCGTTAAATTTTGATGAGAAACACAAGCACAAGCAACGCTCAGTTGCGATGCGAATGGGAAAAGAAACGCGACCTTGTCTCCATGCATTGGATGGTGGTGCTGTTAGTGCATACATTTAGGCGCTTAAAAACTGTGAAAACTGTGTTATTAGTGCCTAATTTTTTTATTCGATTTAAAAATGAAATAAAAAAAGCTCAAAATTAAACTACACTAAAATAAATTTGATATCGATTTTTGCAAAAAAAAACAATTGCAAGAAAAACGAATACAGCCAGCAGCGATTCCTCTGCTTCCACCAGCCCACAGCTATTTCCCAGCGGAGCCTAGCCCCGTCCCATAACTACACACAGTGCACCGTCAAATCCCACCTTGCGTGACCGGAACGACATGTGTGAGTCCCACCGCTGTGTTGGGGTCGTAAAATACGGCCATACGCTGCAGAATGTAGCACAGAAGAATTAATAGCAAAAAAATAAGGGAGCCAGTCCCAACACCCAAAACCCATCCTAACAATTTATGGTACAATTTTAAAACCTCACCACACACCTCAACACCCATGCGTGAATGTGTGTGTGTGTGTGTGTGTGTGTGTGCGTGCGTAAAGCTGATGCTGCTGCTATTTTACGAACACGCTGATGGACAAACGACACTGGTTGCAGCTCTAAATGGGGAAAAAAAATGCTGCAAAACTGCAAAAAGCTCAACGCGATGACAAAAGAAGTGCGGAAGATTAATGCTGCAAATATATTATCATTCCTCCCGGTTTCTGGTTTTTTTTTTTGCCAAGTGATATGGTACGAGGGAAAAGGAAACATACGCAAAAAAGCAACGGCGCCACATTTTTACGTACCACGCGTATGGTCGCGTAGCCTCAGGCTGCGAGGTTTGGAGTGAAGTGGATTTGCATTTTGAGTGGAGTGAGCGGCAGCAAAACCTTCCCATAGCAAAAGTGTATGTGTGTGTGTATGTGGATGGAAATTTTAAACGAATTTTACACATTATTTCTTGCCCCCCGTGCTACTACCTACCTACCTACTTCGCCATACGCAGCCGGCTGGGTAGGTGCAGCGTATGGCGATGTAATTTAGGAACAACCGTGCCACTGTGTGGCGGGCACGAGCCTGAAGCGGGTACCCGCTGTAACCCACCGAGTACAGAGAGGCAAAGTAACCGACAAAAAAAAAATGCGTCGTATGATTCATGTCCCCGAGCACCGGGGAGCACTGTGAATACCCCATAGCCCCCTCCAGTGAGTTTACGCGAGCGTAACAGAACGGATAATCGAAAGCCAACGGAAATATTTATGAACATTACATCCCTGTGCACGATTTTATCGAAAATCCGTGTTTCAAAAAACAGGATCTGTAATGGAAGGTGAGGATGGTGGGGAGGAAGGAACCGTTCCACCACACTTTTACTACCGCGCCGCAACGAAACGAGACAATAGACAAAGTGGGGCGAAAAAATTCGTGGTTCTGCACTGGAAAAGCTCGTCCTAAGCTTCGCGGAGCGATGTGTGGTGCTGCACACAGTGGGATCGAAGCCAGTAATCCAACATAATTACTGCAAAACAATTCACACAGCCCAGCATACGCATACTGATTTCGATTTCGATACGGGGAGTAGGGAACATAAATTTCTCTTTCCGCGCTTGGGTTTGGAAACTCGAATGGATGCTGCACACCGTTACCTGCTGGTGGTGGTGGTGGTGATGCACAGCACTGTTAGTAGATGGGTTTATCTTGTTGCTTTGCTGCTTCGGTGTAGCCCGCTTTTGCCCGCCCCATTCCACGGTGAAAGGTGTACAATGAACTCCTAGTGCTAAAACAAGTCACCGGGATTTGGCCGATTTCTGCCCCGTTCTGCCCCACTGACACAGCTCAGGCGGTTCCCGGTAGCGTACCTTTCCAGATCAGCCTGGGTGATGGGGCCAACAGTTTTGCTCCTGTTTAAATCGCGCACACACACCGAGCTACAGATGCCCTACTTTGTACTGTTGCATACAAAATTACATCCTTGTGCAGTGCCGGCTCGAAAAAGGGTCGAAGAAAACGGGTCCGTACCACGGTAATGGTTGGACGCTGGGAGCTGGCTCTCTCTCTCTCTCTCTATCTCTCTCTAATGTGAAATAAATTGCCGAGGCTGTGGTTTTGCACAAGCGGGCTTTGCGTTTGAAACAGCTTTAACGTTAACGTATCCCACACTATTACTAGCTAGCTATTGCTAGGGTGAAGTGGCTTAGTTTCTGTGCCCCTGGATTCACCGAACGGGCGGGCGTACGCAGTGGGCTTACAGGTAAAGTCAGTTTTTTCCGGGGACCGTGATTGAAGCGGGCTGTACGCAACAGGTCATCAATCATGTTTTCGTCGTAATTGATCGACCGTTTTGGAGAGGGAAATCTGTTTCAAAGTTCTCAAAAAAAAAAAAATAATACCAAAAGGGAATGATTAACATGTTGTAAGACGCTTCGGGGTAATATCGTGAGGCGGAAAGCTTGATTGGCCCTTTATACATTTCTCGGTACGCAAACGGACATATCCTTAATGATGATGGCTTGCGTTAGGGTGCGTTTACACTGCTTGAAATTGCGCAGCACAAGCTGATGTTGTCAACAGTGCCTGCCTTTTTTGAGCCTTTTTTGTTTTGGTCATATTAGGTATCTTTTAAGGCTCTTTTTTAAATGCTATAAGATAACGTTATTTCTCTATGCGCTTTGCCCATTTTGTCTCTTAAATAGATACATAAAAAGTTTGGCATTTTCTTTTATTTTTTTTAAATCCAATTGGAAAATAATAACTGGTTCGATATTTTAAGCCAGAAAGATGAAATTTTCAGCTAGCCATTGGAACAGTACTCATCATACGGGTTGTATCCATGTGACAGTTACTGTCCGCCATATTGAATCTAACAAATTTTGTACAAATCAAAATCCTCTTTTTTTCTTGTTTTCGTTTGTAATTAGTTTGAAAAGTTAAAAAAAAAACTTAGAAAATCGATCCAAGCTATTCTTTACTTTTTTTTTTGTTAAAATATTTATCGTTTAACAAAAAAAATCAATCCTTCCAGAGCTATCCTGATTGCGCCCGCGGCGAATAGGCGTTTGTTTACATATTTTTCATGCTAAGCTGAGTTTTTTGTAGGGATTTGTATAGAGTGTTGACAAGATTTCAACCTCCAACTGTCAAAATGTACGTAAAACAGCTCGCTGATATCGTAAAAGCTCCCAATAATAATAGAAAATATTGCATAACTTTAGGCGTTTATCATTGCTTCATTTATTAATGTCGTTTGTACACGCCGTTGCTATGTCTATCATCAATTTCGACCTCTTAAAAACCTCCCTTAAATCGTTTCGTGTAGTGTAGACGTACCTCAAGAAAATCGCTTACCCACCAATTCTCTACCACCAATAGCAAACGGATTCCAGTGGCATGTTCGCTGGCGGAACAGCGAAATGCAAACGGTTTTAACAAGATCGCCGGCCATGCGATCGATTCAAGCGTGCCCGTTGTTGATTTAAGCGTCCGCAGCCGCACAAATAAAAGCCGAAAAACGTTCCACCACGCACACTTATTAAAATAAACAAACAAACAAACAGCAGCCCACAATCCGCAATCGATAATAATTCCTGGGAGATTGGGGATTGGGGGGCCCTGGCGCCCTTATCTGCCCGCTGCCGATGGTACCAGATGCTTATCCCAGCGCTGGCGCGTACCGGCGCTGCGTGGTTTTGATGTAGAAACTCAATTTATTTTATTTTCTTCGTCCCTAACCTAACCCCCCTGGACAAGCATCTTCCGGAAGTACCCAATACCCCGCGACCAGGTACGTGACGCGGGACCTCTTCGTGCAGCAAACTGTCGTGAGCTAAACTTTGGAAACGTCAGCAAACGCTGAAGAAGCACGAGAAGCAAAAGAAACAACAACAAAAAAACCTTAAGTGACATGTTGGCGTAGAGATGGCAAAATGATGTCAATATTTGCATGCCCTTCACTACCACACCACCACTACCATCAGAGGTTTGTTTCTAGTCAGCACCCAGCTTTACGGAATTTGACTTTCCGATCCGATCTTATCTGCCAAGTTGGTGCTGGCAACGGCTACGTTCGGTGCGCTGCGTGGGTTTTGCTGCAAGAGCAAGAGCTTGGCTACGGCCACGCCGCTCGGATGTGATGTAATTTCCGGATAAGAGGCAAGCTTTCCAATTATCGAAAAGTTATGCCAAAAAAACCCCCCCACTGCCACTACAGAATGTGGAGTGCTTGCCCGTCCGCTCGCGCCCGGTTCAATGCGAGCGATGAATGCTAATTCATTGCAGCAGTGTTTTAAGATGGAAGCTTTTCGTGAGTTTAAGCCTTGCGTGGTTTCACAATTAATTGGACGCCGCTTGGTGCTGTCCGGGGCATTTTGTTTTAAAGCGACTAAAACTCGAATGATCTAAAAACAAGGGGGGAATATAATTACAATAATTGATTGTGGGGCAAACGGCGAACGGTGTGTTTAAAACGATTCAAACGGTTTAAGTATAATTGGTTGGTATTTAAAGGTTATTTTATTGTCAGTCTTTTAAAGCTTAAATTGCTGGTAGAATTTATTTTTCAATTGCTTTAGAAAGCATAATTAATTATTGATCAAACAACTTATTTAAAGAGAACTATTTCTTAGCAATCTTACGAGTAATTTAAACTGCTTCGATTTAATTTTAATCTACAACATTTTTAGCATAATCTTTGCTATAACTTCCCATTTTAAAATTCATTCAAATTCATGCTCTTGCCAAAGGTTCTCAAATTCTTTTACAAATGCTTTATTTGCTTCCTCAAACTTAAGCACATTTAAAGAGCCACCAAATGATACGATCTGTAAGCCCGTTTGTGTGACAAACTTTGGCAGTAAAACACACCCAAGCTCCACCGAGTCGACAGACAGGGCAAGGAATTAATTTCCTTCGGGCGACGGGTACGGGACCGGGCATGCTGTTTCCACCCTATCATACATCAGGCGCAAAAAGTTTGCTCTTGCACCCCAAAACACGCCGTAATCAGAATCCGATCCGGAACCCCGAAATCGAAAGGAATCGCCGCAAGTGGAGCAAGTGAAACAGATTAATATCCTCGTTTTTATGCCACAAAACCCGTCAAAACCATTCGAGATTGTCGTTTCGCTTGCGGGCAGGTGCTTTAATTTTGCTCCTCCTCGTCGTCGTCGTCATCGTCGTCGTCGGCTGGTAGCAAGAGTTTGTGACTTGTGAGCGCGAAACGGTTAAAACGGGATAACGACCGACTCTATGAAAACCCCTCGCGAAGCTTCCACTTCGAATACGGAACGGAAAATACGGGAAACGATTAACTTTCGCATCGTTCGCCTTCAAACACATACAATCATTCCCATTTTCCCAACCATTTCTTATCACGGAGCAAGCGAAGCGGAGTGTACGAGGGGGGGGCGGGGGCATCAGACAAGGAACTGTCTGAAGTGGCTCTCCCTCTCACTACCTAGCCCTTGCTCTAGTGTACAGTGTACAGTGCGAGGGTCCCGAAAAGTTTGGGCGGGAAATGCGGAAACTTTGCACATATTTCGCCCTGCCGACAGTATCGTAAATAATTTATAACCCTCCTCAATACACTAACTCCCCCCCCCCCCCTCCTGCCATGGTCCAGTTCTGTGTTTTTGGGGGGTGAAATTCATCGACAAAAACACACACACACACTCAGAGAGAAAACGGCCAACGTCAAAACAGAGGGATCCAAATCGAAGAAGTAACGCGGTCCTTTTGTCGGCTGCCCTCGCTTGTTATTACTGTTTGTTCCGGGTTTTTGTGCAAGGCCACCCCCCCCCCCTTCCCCATCCCGATAAAGGAAGGGGGGCTGGAAACATATTTTATTTCCAACTAACCTTTGTGCAGCTCTCGCCCTCCCATGCTGCACTGTTTCTGGGGGTTGGATGACCCCATCCCTTAAGGAACAGTACAAACTGGAGCGAAAAATAGCGAATTCGCACCACCTTGCACACTCCCTTTTTGTTTGCTTCGAAGCTTCTGGGCAATTGGCAATTTGGGAGCCGATTTTCACCTCAAATTCTCAAGCCGTTTTAATACATTTTCCTTTTTTTTTTTTTTTGGTAATTTTAAAACTCCATTTGATTTTAAATGTACCCTCCAACTAAAGCAAGCTCTCGTTGCGAGATACTTTTGCCGAAAAACTACTTCAACTGCCACTTATACCGCTGCCTTGTACTCCACTGTTGGTATTGAGCTTTAAGCTACACTATGTGCAACTTCAACAGTAGCCCGATAAACACACACCTACTTCCCAGTGGAGTGTAGCCTTCTGCCGCCATCACCATCGTTCGGTGTGCACCAAAAAGCGCACACGGAAAACGGAACGATGATCGCGATTTTTTTCCCCCAGCTCCTCTTCCCGGAGGAAAAACAAAAGGCACCCGCAATAAAAATGGTAGCTTTGAGCTGGAGGTAAAGCGAAACACTATTCGCCCTCACACGCCCCCATAACCCGGAAACGATCCGTCCTCCAAACCGTCGTCGTCGATCGTAAAAAGGAACAACGAACGGTGCTGGGAAAGCTTTCTTCCGTTTTTTTTTCGTTCCATTTTATTCATTCGCCCTTTAGTAAAATTCGATTGGTTGCTGGTAGTTTGGTAGGTGTAAGGGTTGTAATGTGAGTTTCGGTTTTGTTTTGTTGTTTGGTGCTATTGAATGGTGGGGAGGCTCATTTTCCGTTTCGCCAGTCGATTGATATTTACGTGATGTAACGTAACCGCCGCTTTTCCGAGAAATGGGTTAAAAAATACCGTCCGAAAGCCGATTAGAATGGTGGAATAAACCGGGACCGACCGATGCTTGGAGTGGGGGTGAAAGTTTCGAACAAAAACCCACTAAAAAAACAACTCCCAACCTCCCGAAATGAAAACGAGTGTGTGTGTTTTTGTTGTTTTCGTTCGTTATTTTCGCTAGTGGCCGCTTACCCTCTTGTTTTGATCATCACCACGATGCGTTTTATGCTTTAGTTATATGCTGCTCGAACGTAGCAGCAAAAAAAAAACAAAGCAAACTCCAAAGCTACCTTTCCACGCAACAGCACCCTAAACTAATATGGCTGGCTGTGTTAGAGGCGTCTTTCTTTTTGGGCCACCTTTTACCACAAACTCGCCTCTCGCCTGCAGATTCGGATTGTTTTTCTTCGGCCGCACACACTTTCAAAACAGTGCGTTCAGAGAGGACGTTTTAAAAACGTGGTAAGCGCGGCCGGTTTCGGGGCAAAAGTTTGCCTCGGCCGGGCATATATTCATTCGAACAGGAGCAGTTGTTTTCAACGCTCGAGAAGCCGGTAGGGGTAAACGGGGCAAAATGAGCACCCGTTTATTTAAGCATTGTTTCACAGCATGTATAAATTCCAAGGCAATTGAATGCGTATTTTTTTATAAACAAAATATAAAAAAATATCTAGATGCTTCGCGTAGGGTTGAATGGTCAAATGCTTTTCGACACATGGCGCTTGGTGAGTCTATGGTTGTATTTACCACATTTGACACAATGTTGTAGGTTACTACGGCCTACTCCGTCTCGTGGCCTGCATAGAAAGGGAGATAATATCCCGCACAAAAGCCTTGAAAAAGGCCCGCACCCCGATATATGACTCTGCTATGCTAACTGCGGAACTTATTAAAAAGGTTTAGTCCCCTTCTCTGTGGAAATCGAAATTCCCATTATGAGCAATGCTCACCATTTTTTTTGAAGAAACAAGTTAGTTTAATAAACTGGAATTCCTTTAGTAGCTTGATTTAATGACAATTTCTGGGGTGTTCTGATCAGGAGCCTACGTGCTCCGTTAGCGATAGATACATTTTCTTCTACAATTCTCATTAAGTATGCACTATTCCAACTGGACTTTAGTTAAATGAGATTTCTGGCAGAAGGGTGTGCTCTGCCTATCTCAAAATCGAACAGATGTTTACTGTCCCAGGTTCAAAAGAATCTATTTCGTCTATTGAAACGTGTAAAAAGTGTTTTAATTTTAATAATTTATTTTTAGATCCATTTGAATTGCATTCCTATACAGCAAAACAAAAGATAGGAAGAGAACGCATTTCACGAAACGTGCGCAAAAGCTTTTACCTTTTGAACCATCTCGTGAAACATCAACTTTTATGTTACACTTTTTTCATATGTTTACGATATTTAAAGGCTATGTTGCAATTTTAATCCATAGATAAATGGTGAATATCCATATAATAATGTAAGAAGAATTGTGTTTTGTGCAAAAATTAAAACGAATATTTACTAAACTGTTTAACATGCCCATTTTGCCCCGCTTTCCCCCCTATACACCGGTAAGGCATTCGGTATGGGGCCGATTTTTGCCTGTTTATTCAAACTTTAAGTAAATATTTCAACCTGGGTCGCGTTCGGGCTTACCTGGTCGGCGGGCGATTGTGGAAACGGTTTGTTTTATGGATGTTTGTGTAAATTAGCCAACAGCAGCTCAACTTAAAATTGTTAATTTTCCTGTGGCAATTTTTTGTGCGTGACAATCTGTTATTATTTGGTGAATTTTGCTAACAACCACCCCTTGCACAGACACAAATCGAATGTTTTCCTCCTATAAAACTTCGGCTTTCTGTGGGAATTCAGTTAGCAAGCAATCGAAATTATTCATTCAAAAATTGATATAAAATACACACATAAGCGCATAAAACAAGGTAGTGTCAAAACTGAAGCCTGCTCAAGCTTAAGGGCTCAAGACCATCTTGAAGATCAAGCTTCACCTTACCGAGCGTGACCGGGCGCAATAGGGGAAAGCTTCCATTTCCCTACGGGACGTTGCGTTTACTAGGTGGTGCCTGGTGGTGTCTCCGGTTAGCTGGAAATTGGATTGAGTGAAATAAGATTTTTTTCTTTCGCGTATGGTGTCCCCTACTGTCATCGTGTACTCGAGAAAACCCCACGCGTGTTTTCCTGTACGTGTAGCAGCATTTCGCTTTCGTTGCCTTTAATTCCATTAAGAACGGCTCCCTCAACATGGTCTGTATCTATTGGATTTGATCTGCGCTTTGTGCAAGCTGCGCTGTTTGATCGTAAAGCTTGCAGCTTTTATTTCTTATTCCCTTTTGAGACTCTCATTACGGTATAATTTTATTCCTTTCTTCCTAATTGTGCCGCCTTCTATCCAAAGAAAAAAGAACGAAGCAAAGGTGACACTCGCCTTCAAAACCAGTTAATGTGGAAAATGTGTGGATGAGCAAAAAAAAAAAGAAAGGAAACATAACCTGGAAACCTGGTACGGCATCATGTTTATTTTATCTCTCGAACCCTCGAGTTTCGTTTGAAGCCCGGATGTGTAACAAAATCAGTTAAATCAACAGCAAAGGGCAAAGCGTGGCAAAGATGTAAAGATATGAAAAATGCATTGCGCATAGGGGAGGGGGGGGGAACGAAGGAGGGACAAGGACACACCTCACAGCCTAACGGTGCCCGTTTAAATCAAAAGAAACCCGGGCAAACCTACTTCTCGGCAGGCAGCCACGCGTTGACCGTCTCCACACATTTGAAGGCGTTTGAAGTCACACGCTTCAGTTTGGCCTCCCCCCCCCCCCCCCCCCTATTCTGTCCCCTCCCACTTCACCTCACTCGATTACTCCATTTACTTTGGGCCTTTCCGTGGCACATTCCGTCACGTTTAAGTGGCTCCTTCATCCTGTGGAGGGGTTTTTTTAAATATTTCCCTTCCAATACAGACCCTTACATCCCATCTTTAACATCGCATCTTGCCACTTTACATTCTTGCTCGTTACATCATACATAGATTTGAAATGTTCAAAGATCTTCTGGCGGAAGTAAATGGTACATTAAAAAATGTGTTCGAAAGAAAGGTAAAAAATACAGCCCAGAGTTAATTTCACCCTTAAAAAGCACCTTCCACCTTCTCAGCGACTGATTTTGGGGCCGGCTGCTGCTCTTACTCTGTTGGGCGCTTCAAAAGAAATTACGATGTTGAGTAACAGCAACAAAATATACATATCAAAAGGCAAAAGCTATTAAAAAAACGGAAAAAAGTGCAAAGCAAACCTATATTTTGTGTTTCAATTTTTTTGCTTCCTTTCCCGGCTAATGATACTGGTTGGAGAATGATAAAAGATTAAAGGGCGGGGAAAGATGGAGTAAAATGTGAGAGCACAGAGAAAAACACACACTCGTACACTAAGAGTTAGAAAGGAAATACGAACGGAAAAAGAAACAGCTTTGCGGTTGTTGTGAAGGTTCGAAACATGTGAGCAATAGAAGCATCTTGAAACGGTGTAATTAGCGTGTAGCGGCATTAAGGCATTATTACGCGATATTATATTAGGCGATAAACAAACAAACAAACAAAAAACGTGTGTAAAGGAGGAAGGTTGGCAAAAGCGTGGGGGGGTTATCAAAGCAAAAACGAAGAAGTGTAACTTGATGCCAGTTTTAGAAATAATAAGGAAGATGATCCGTGTTCATTGCAATGGATTTCAGTGTTGTTAGCTGGTAAGCAACCGGCGACAACCTTTAGTGTGTAAGTGGATCGTGTTCGATCGAAGCGTGCGATCTTCATTCGTGTTCGGTTTTTTCTGTTTCCTTCTTGCCATTTATTAGCTATTTTAAGCTTTTTAAGCGTAATATTTTATTGCAGCTGCGCTTCGCTTGTGCTTTTTTTTTTCTTCCCCCAAGTAGTTAGCATTCAAAGTCGCTCAAAAACATTCCAAAGAAATGGCCTTTGGAAAGGGCACCAAGCCATCCATTGCTAGTTTTGTTGTTTCATTAAACTGTTTTTGTTGAGCACTGTTTGGGGGGGGGGGGGGGGGGTTTGCCCTGAAACTGACACACTCATCACGAAAAGTCATTATTCATACTCAATGGCTTCGTCGTCTTCGTTATCAGCAACCATAAAGCATTCTGTTTGTGAGACAGACAGCTCAAATCAAAGGCAGAGATAACCCTTCTATTGTTTCTCGTTTTTTTCCTTTTTTCGAAGAACATTGAATCGTATAATCGCCCATAGGCCCATTGAAAGCATGAGTTAGCAAACGCCAGCCTAGAGAAAGCAGAAGGCCAGCAATCAGAGTTCCTACAAATGGATATCGTTAGCGTTTAAGTCAACATAAGGCGTCCCCTGTATCCCCAGGTCCCTTTGCGGCTTATCCAACGCTCCAGTTGGTTTTGTTTCCCTTTAATTATTTTAATTGTAAACGATTTGTCAAAGATTTCGCTATTACCAGAGCCTTCAAGAAGGGTTTTAGTTCACTGGATTTGATTTTTAGAGTAATAGAAGCTTTCAGCTGCACTTTCTGCCACCACATTTTGCCAAACCTTCTGAAACACTATTCCTTTTCGTGCAATCACTGTATTAGGTTAGCGGTAGAGCATCGTTTATTTTGCATCGAATTTCGGAAGCAAAACAATCACAAGAAGTATCTGCTTTATTGCTGCTGTTACGATGGCGGAGCTGTAAAAAAAACGAAACAAAAACTAAAACACGATAAACGCTATTTTTGGATGTTGTAATTAACTGATGTAACTCTTCAAACATTTTCACAAAACTTTCACTGTGCTAGTAAGGATAGTGTGGCCGAAATGAAGCAAAAGATACAAGCGTGTTGTTTCGAAATTCCCTCCCAAAAAAAAAAAAAAAAAGAAAGACGGCAAACAACCGAAAATTTAAACTACTATCACTAAACTTTAAGAAATCGCTTTAGAATTATAAGCAAGACTAGATGTGCAGATGTGGTTCGGAATTCGCATGAAATGACTTTTGTTTTGTGAAAGTTCCAAAGCAAACAACGTGCAACCTTGTAATACATATCATTCAAAGAAAAAATGGAAAACGGATCGAAAAGATGGTCCGTTGCAGGTGATACTATATCTGAAAATGATTGGAGGAAGCCGAGGAAGAAGAAAAGGAAAAGAAAACTCCCAAAAAGGAAACGAAAACATATCATAAAGCAAACCAAAATGCGGCAAACAAACGAACAAAACAAAACAAACAACACAGACATATCAAAACCAAACCAAATGATTTAGCTTTCTATCAAATGGAAAGAGGAAAACGCATGTACATATAAGTATATATACACACATACACAGTATTGAGCCATAAGAAGTGTAGTGCGTTTAACGTTTTACGCACCGTAATCGGGTACGGTTAAGCTTGTTAAGACAAAGAGAAAATCGATGTATAGCTTAAGAAAAGAAGAGAAAAGAGAAGAAAAAACAACCACATGAATGACACGTTGGCGATTAGTGGTACGATTTATTTAAGCTCACGTTGCGATTGAAACGATGAAGAAAGCAAGCAAGCAAAATGGAAAACTGATCAGTAGTTAGGGTTAAACACTATGAGAACGAGAGAAAACAAGGAAGGAAAGAGAATGGTAATAGAAAAATGAACATGTTTGATTGTTTCGTTGGTATTGTAAGAAGAGAAATTTAATAGAAAAAATTAGAACGCAAACAAAAACAACCAAAAAACGACTAAAGACCACAGACATACAAAGTTGAACGATATCTGTTATATTCGTGGAAAAATGTTTGAAAAAAGAAACCGAAATAATATAAAACAGAAGAGAAAACATAAGACGAACGAAAAGAAATAACGAAAAACCATACAAACACACACAGACATGACAGGACACATCAGCTTCAGCGAATGTTGAAATGTGATGCAAAACACCTTTTTGTACATTATTGTGATTGAATTCATATTCATATTGAATATAATTAGGGCCAAAAGGGTGACGGTGGTGTGCGATAGTTTGTGTATGATTGGAACCGATTGGCAGCGGAACACTCACTACACTGTACAAGTAGGCATTGGTTTATTGCAAAATTGAGAAAAAAAAAGTTAAGCAAGTATGCTTTAAGTAAAACAAACAAGGGGGCAAACGGGAAGTAACGATAAGAAAGAAGACGATAGAAATAGAAGAAGATCAAAACAATAGAAACTAAAAAGCCCAAACACCGCGTTGTGTTTCAGTTTCAGCAATAAGGCATGTTTCCGTGAAATCCCCCCTTTATCAGAATTAGGAATTTTTCAATTACGGTGTACCCAATAAAATGCAATGGAAAAGCAATGAATAGCACAATTTTTACAACAAAATGAAATCAAATCTTTAACGGAAAACGAAACCAAGCAAGCAGCAAACAAAAAAAGGGGGAAAAAAATCCCGCGTCTGATGAATGCATGTTCTGTTTCTGGAGGTCCAAAGCATATCCTGTTGGATTTAAATATATTGTTGCGTTAAGGCGTTTGTTTGTAGACAAAAAAGAGAGAGAGAGAGAGAGAGAGAAGCATACCAACAAGCAGATTAATTAACACACGTTGTGAGATGATCGTTAATGGCGTTGAGTTTATAAAATCAGTACATATCAGGTGCATGGTTGGTGGTGTATACATAATTTATAAGCAAAATGAGGCCCGTTAAACCGTTAACGCGCGGAATGAGAAGAGAGAAATCACACACTCCATACACAGTGAAGCGCTTTGCTTTCGTTTGCTCTGTGCGTATGCTCTGTACTTGTTCAATCACTTGTTACAATCACTACC
Organism: Anopheles coluzzii; assembly: GCF_943734685.1. Lineage (NCBI taxonomy): Eukaryota > Metazoa > Arthropoda > Insecta > Diptera > Culicidae > Anopheles > Anopheles coluzzii. The sequence continues at coordinate 104,409,646 of NC_064670.1, read as the reverse complement.
AAACCGACAGCTGCGGGCGTTGGTTGGGTTTTTTCTAGATGTATGAAAGCTATTCTATTTACCTGTTTGCTTGAATTTCGTTCGCGGGTTAGAGGAGTATATGAGTCGTTCTAATGGATGCAACAATGTATTTTAAAACATCTGTTTTTAAGTCGTATTTTTCAATAGAATATACATATTTTCCCCTTATATTTACCCCTCTTATATTAGTTACGTTTATTAAAGCGTTAATTGTGCTGTTTTTGGTGTACAAAAGTTTAAAAGAGCACTTGGACGAACGCTTGACCGTTTAAAACGAGATTAAACACGAGCACATACACACACACACACACACACACACACACATAGAATGACTTCTGACTGCTAACTTAAGCTTAACTTCTTGTCTCTTTACTCGTTGTCGTGAATCAAAAGGAATGAAAATGAAAATTCAAAACCAAATGGAAAAGCTAGAAGAAGGAACGATACCAAAAAGGCTATACTCTAAACCTTCGTGTTTCACTTTATGGTTTTGCTTCGAAGCTGTTTAATGAAAACTAAAAAAAAACACCTGTTAAACATTAACAAGCCCGAACGCAAACAACTGCAGAACCCGTGTACAGCACAAAAAAAATAAAAACAGTGAGCAAAGTATTCGACAATGCCTGTGCGAAGAGTGTAAAATAGTTTCAACAACCTATTGCGATGCGAACATTCATTTCTTCCATCCTATAGCGACACGAACGCATGCTTTCGGTACATCTCATCATTACCTTACTCAACCGATGATCACATCATATACAAAAGCAGAAGAAAGAAAAGAAGGAAAGCATACACGAAACATTCTAGCGGAAGTATCAAAAGACAGTAAAGTAAAAAGAAACAAATTGCAAGCAAACCCATACATATCTCATATCTCGTCTTCGTAGTTATGTAAAGAATACTATTACTAAAACTGCTATCAACTGTACGGTGAAAACGGGCAAGAGGGAAAGAAAAAGGCAGAAGAAAAAATAAAATGAACCACAGGAGGTGAATGAACATTGAAAGGTTTTCTTTTGGTGTGTACCTGGTATTAAGAAAGAAATATGGATATAATAATGCAAGTAAGTAAGTATTTCATCATGATAAATGGTTAATTTTCATGTAATTAACTGTGTTGGTAAAAAACATACTTTTGCGTTTGTTGTAAAAATTGCATACAACCAGGCGCTGAAGCATTTCATTGCATACTCACAGGGTAGTAGCGAAAGCGAAAGATAGATGACGTGCGGCTATAGTCTCACATTCTCACTCATAGATGGCGCTAGCTTCGTTTCATTTGAATGGGACGTTTGTGCCCATGCAGCATAAGGCACGAGCTCTTTCTTTTTGTTTGAGCAGAATTGAAAGGATTCTAGTAAGTTTATGTAATTTATATTGATTAACAAAAATGTGATACAAACACAAAACTCAAAAAAGAATAGCAAACATGATTTTGTCACATACACTGTATTTTATTACTGGTTGGTCATTTTCACTCACAAACACGCACAAGAGCGCCCTCCTCGGTCTCGGGGCAGTTTATCATTGCCTCGGGGCCGCGCTCGTACAGAGCGCCACTTTCCTATGCTGGTTTTGGCAAAACACGAGGAAACAAATACCGGATCAACGGTGATTTGGAGGGGGTTGGGGAGAAGGAAGGAGACTGTTTCATTAAATTTAGCTTTTTTGCTAACTTCGAGTCTGTACAATAAATTAGATTAACCTTTACGCATTTTTATGTGTGTTTTTCCATTAGTTCATTAGGCTTAACCGCTTCTTAAGCCTAGTTTTTGTTCCGTAACTTTTTGATTTTTGAGTGTAAGCATGAATGTGTGTCGATGTGTGTAATGTTGCTCCTACGCTTGTATGCGCTTGTAGCCGCCGCTTGGCTCCGTGGTTGTGTGTGTGTGTGTGGCTGTGTTTCGGTGTGCAATGTTGGTATGTATGTAGGAACCATTAGAGATACTTTAAAAACAAATCATCGATCACCAGTTCAATCGTTGTAAAAGTTTTGCATTTATGGGTGCGTGTATTTGTGCGTTGCACGTTTAACATGTTTGCTCTTTTCATTTTCTTTTTAAATCGAACTCACTCGTCTCTTCCCCACATTTTCCAATTTTAACATCATTACCTACGCATGAAATTTGAGTAACGTTTTTTTGTTTTCGAAATCCTTTTAATAATCATTTTCTCCCTTACAACCCGCAACACACGTACGCAACACATTCTCGTTCGATTTTTTAGCTTTTCACCCAGCTTTCGTTCGCCCATCTTTCGCACGCCATGCCACGGTTTTGTTCAAATTCAATTAACTAATTCACTCACGAGATCACATATTTTTTCACGCTCCGCTTCATTGCCAGCATTTACTTCTAGCTTTTACCTTTCTTTTCACATTCTCTTTCGTTTCTATCTTTCTATTGTATCTTCTTTCCTCTTGCCTTCTTTATCCTTCCTTAAACCTCCTTACCTAAAGCAGTTTACACCTAAGAACAGTTTAGTATCATTTTCACTGGAGAGTTGGTTTGTGGCCTTGTTTCTAGTTATTTATTGTTTCTTTAATTTTAGGTTTAATAAAGTCGTACCTTAACTACTTCTAACCGTTTCCGTTCATCCTTTCCGCATCCTTCCAGCTCGGCCCCCTCTAGCTCTAGCGAGATTGGCTTAAGTAATCATTCTTTGCGCCTCTTCAAACTCGACGCCCTTTACGCAAAAAAGCATGATGCGCAGCGCAGCAAATTAAGTATCCAATTAAGTATCAGCAAAGGATTGTTTCTATCGTGTTGGCACGCAAAGCAAAACCAAACCAATACAGAAAATGCAACAGAAAAAAATCCCATGGCAACGGTCAATGATGGAATGTTGAGATTTTCTTCCTCTGTTTTTTCACACGTGCACACCTCATTTTCGCATCCAAGTAGCTTCTCGCTATTGTTTCCAAAACTTGCTAGCTAAACATTTCCTTCCCAGCATGCGGGCGCTCGAGGCGGTCGATTCTTCCTACGGCGGGGAGTGGCCCACCTCAAGGGGACAAGATAAACTTCCGGTGCCAAATAATGGCCAGACTAAACACGTACGCAAGCAATAAACACAATGCAGTGGGGGAGGGGGGGGGTGAAGGAAGGGGTTTTAGGTGAAATTAACCTTTTCAAAATTATAGCAATTTCGTCGGAAAAGCGCGACGAACCAAGAAAAAAGGATGTTGAGCGATGAACGTAACGGTTATGTGTGTGTGTGTGTGTGGACAGTTTAAAAACACGCAAAAAATAAATACTGATGAACTGTCACAAGAGTAAGAATTTTACAAGATAGCATTCTTAATCGTAGTAATAGGCGCTTAGCAACCTTTCAAAAACATGGGAGCTGAAAGTTTCGCTAGGATGAGTTTAATATATAAAAAAGTACAATTACATACTAAGATAATAAAATTACTAAACTAGGCGCGATTCGAAGAAGTCGATAAAACAAATGTTGGAAGGCACAAGGATAAATTGTAAAACGATAATAATAATGAAAAATCATAAAAAAGGCTTCTAGAATAAAAACCATTACAAAAAAAAAAAAACAGATTTCAAGTGGTGTAATTCCGAACCTGAAAGGCAAAACCATTCTCAATCACCTCGCGACGGTCGGTGACTGTTTGCCGGTTTGTTTTTGTACTTAAAAATAGAAGACTTCCAGCCCCCGCTTCAATCCCCTCTCCGTATTTCCTCTCCATTCCCTATTTTTCACTAATCAATACGAAAATTTAAAAACAATAGTCAAAAAAGGGACGAATAAGCTCCCTAAATGCTCCCCTTTTTTGGGTTGCTCTGGCAACCGTTTTGTAGGTTACCTATTTGAGGCCGGTTAAGGACTATGTTTGCTTGGATTGGTTTTGGTCGTTCATTTGCACTCTCTCATACATACAGACATTCATACAAACACACACGCACACATTCATTATCTTTTTCGTTCTGTTTTGTTAAGTGAGATTATTCATGTTACTAGCGCAGATTCATCATCGTCCTATTATTTTCCCCTTTTCTTCTACTTTCTTCGGTGTAAAACACTCCAGGGAGGGATGGGGAAAGCATAACGGGGCGGGGGCCAGATTGTTTACACACACACATTTTTCCCTGCAGTTAACTAATATGTACAAAAAAAACCCCAGATGTGGCCGGGTGTGCCTGACGGAAATTAAACTACGGACCTTAGCAAGCAAACAAATAATCCTAAACGATCCTGCTACAAAGTATTAAAGTAAAGGTGCAATACAACACAAGCGAGAATTGCGCGGGGAGAGGAGGGGGGGGGAGGGCATTTTGTTCTGCTTCGGTAATGTGAGTAGAGAGAGAGACAAAGACAGAGAGAGAGATAGAATGAGGAATTAATGGATGGGGTGGCATATACTGGGGTTGTGGTATGGCATGAGGAGTTGTTGCAGATCAGATTGACCACCCTGTGTTCGCTTCCAGAGCAAACCAGAGGGGAGGGTGAAGTTCAGGAAAGGAGACGACTCTGGGAAGGGACCTTAGCGCTGCAGTGGTGGCGGTGTCCGACGATTGCCACTGATCGGTTGCAATGGGATGTTGTTTTGCTGCTGCTTTTGCTGCTGCTGCTGCTGCTGCTGCAACTGCTGCTTCCGGTACAGTGGATGATGCAGCAGCTTGTGATGCTTCCGGTCGTGCGTGAGATGCAGCGGCAGATCCAGCTCCAGCCCCTGCTGCTCCCGCTGCTCGATCAGCTTCGGCCGGCGCAATCGCTTCGGATGGCGCCGTATGCTGTTGCCACCCGGCAGCTGCTGCTGCAAGATGCCGGCATCGATCGCGTTCGGCTCGAGCAGCAGCAATGGTCCACCGCCTGCTCGAGCTGCCGGTGGCAGCAACCCGGACGCATTGCGACTACACCCGGTCAGCGTGCGCCAGTCGGGCAGCTGCACACCCTGCCGGACGCACTCGTGGGCGTACGCCGCCATACTGTCGCAGTAGCACTGCCGATGCGGGCACTCGCACATGTCGAACTTGCAGGACGCGAAGTAGTTGTCCGGGTTGAGCAGCGAGTTGCACCGCCCAAACACTTCCGCCGTCCGGAGCGGCTTGCACAGCGGGTACAGCTTCTTCGTTTTGCACTGCGGATGGCGGGCGGCCAGCTCCTTCTTGCGCTGGCGCGTACACGCCTTCGGACCGCCGACGGCCCACGATCGGGCAAAGCGCCACACGTTGTGCGTCATGTTGAGCCCGGCCCGGGTGAACAGATCGTCCCGGAAGATGCTGTTGTAGTTACCGCACAGCCCGCACAGCTTGCCCTTGTACGCGGTCGGTACCTGCACCTGGATGAAGTTTAGCCCGTCCCAGGACAGCTTCACGCCCAGCGCCGTCTCCACGATCACCTCCGTGCCGTCCGCGCTGCGATGGATGTCGAGCGTTTGGTTTAACCGGTACGGTGGCTCGACCCGCGTCCCGTTCACCTTCACGCGCATCCGGTGGCCCAGGTTCACCTTCACGCCCTCCAGCTTCAGCGTGACCGTTTTCGTCCAGGAGGAGTACTTCGTCAGCCGCGCATCGTTCGTGACGCGTATCGAGAACGTGTGGCCGACGCAGTCCGCCGTCAGCTGGTACTTGCACGAGCCCTGGAAGCTGTAAAAGTTCCCGTCGAACGTTTTGTAGTGCGGATCGCCGAACACGGTACAGACGGCCGGGCTTTCGACGCACCGCGGGCAGCATTCGCCCGACACGGAGAGGAGCGTTTCGTTCGGGCCACACTTTTTCTTCGGACACTGGATGTTGGCACAGCGGACCTCGCCCGCCCGGCACTCGCAGGACGTGCACGCGTTCAGGCTCCACGTTTCGTTGTTCTGGAGCGGTTGTTCGGGGAAGAGAAATTTAAGAATTCAAAATGAGTAAAGTTGTCTTGCTGATTCATCTCCACTCTCACTCACCTGATAAACCTTCCCTGCCGCAGCACAAGTGCTCCGGAACTCGGCCGGCATCGGGCAGGACGGACAGCATTCGCCCGGCTCCCGTTGCTGATCCTCCAGCGCACACTCCAGTATCGGGCAGGTGCTCTTCTCGCACACGGACGTCCCATTCTGGCAGGTACAGTTCGAGCACTGATCTCCATGGTACGGTTTGCCCGGGAAGTGAACCGCCTTGCCAAGGATGCACAACGGCGAGCCGCGATGGATTTCCTCCCGCCGGTCGTTACACCGCGGACAGCATTCGCCCGGCGTGCGGATCTGCTTGGACAGTGGGCACTGCAGCACCGGACAGGAACGCTTCGTGCAGGTCAGCTTGTGCCCGCTGCACGTACACTTCACGCACGGATCCTCGCTGAGTGTCGCCTCCCCAAGCACCTTCTGTCCGTTCAGTCGGCAACCTACAAATAGAGAGGGAGAGAGAGAGAAGAAAAGGGAAGGCAAAAGCATGAAACTCGACTCTACACGAAACGAACGGTACGGGATCGACCTACAACGAAGTAGGCCTTGTGTGTCTGTGCCCCGCGCAAGCAAGCAAGCAAAAAAAAGGTCACCGTTAATAGGGGAATAGTGGAAAAAGAAGGGGCACGTGTTGCTTGGATGGAGTGTTGCTCTACTCCCCTCTGGACCGACAAGTTCAATGTCACACGGAATTGAATCAGAAAATATGCTAAACATCTAACCCGCCGTCGACGTCTCCGGCTTCAAGTTGTTATTGAGTGTCTGTGAGCGTGCGCGCTCGCGCGCCTGGCGCGTCTCAGGATCGTTGCGTAGGTGTCACCGATGCCAGAGCCGGCCCCTGCACGAAAGCACCGGAGAGCAGTTAATCAATCTTCATCTAATTTAAATCGATTTTATAATCGACGCCGGTGGCGCGCACTTGAATCCGCCCTCTCCCCCGTTTCCGAGCGCGGTCGTAACGCGTGCTGACAGATTTGGTCAAGGTAATGGAGGCGATTCCGGGCTGGAATTTCGAGACGGAACAATTTGACATTTTGCCTACAAGCAGGAAGTCTACGGGCCCATAACTACCAGCCTACACACAAGTACGCACACGGTCGTTGGAGGTATTACAACTGCCCGCCCGAGTCGGGATTTGGAGAAAGCCAGGCCACACTGGAGGAATGTGTTTGCTGCTGTTGCTGCTGCTGCAAGTACTTCCAACCTGCTCCAAAACCGGCGGACTTCCTTAAGACTACCAAACTGGGGGGATTATGTCGCACAAGCTCACGGCACGGCTGGTTCAAGAGCGCGCTACATTGTTGCGCGGGATGTGGACTTGAACTTTTTGAATGCCGTCCCCTTGTTTGGGTCTGACTTAGTGGGTTAAGGTATGTGATCTTGGAGTTGGATCTTCAAGTGCTTTGGCTGACAAATGACACCATCGTTCCGGTGTACGAAACGATTCCTAGGCTACTCCACATGAAAATCTGTGCAGAATGCTCGACAATCTTCTGGAAATTGTAGATTCCACCTTCTAGCAGTGCACAGATGTTGAAGAGATCTCTGTAACATTGAGGATCACCAATCGACGCAAACAGCGATCTCAAGAAAGAACCTACCGGACTACCAATGAGCCATTCTGAGAAATTCTGAAGGAAATGCAAAAATTGCTCAAAGCAAGGGCAAACCTAACTTAATGCCCCTGACTTCATGTCTGTGATGTTAGAGTTGATTCTTCTAGCGTTTTGGCTCAAGTGACACCTTCAAATCAGTTGCAAAATGCTCGCAGCTCTGTCACATGGATGATCACCGATCGACGCAAAGATCGCTTTTTTTAAGAAAGAACCCACCAAACATGACATTCGGAAGTATTCTGACGAAAGTGAAAGAATTACTCTTTTAGTTTGCAAATTTTCAAGAAGTTTGCAAGAATTGCAATTTGTAGGTTAAGGTTGGAAGTAGTTGGATATTCACGTGTTTTGACTCAAATGAAACCATCCTTGGATGAAGTTGGATCTTCACGTGTTTTGGCTCAAATGACACCATCCTTCCGGTCTACCAAAGGCTTCCGAAGCTACTCCACGCAAGAAATGTGTGTAGAATACACGAAAACCTTCCAAATATTGCAGATTCTACCTACAGCAGCGCGCAGATATTGAAGAGATCTGCACAAGCCATTGAGGATCACCAATCGGATGCAAAAGGGCGGTGTCGTGAAAGGACCTACCAGCCTTCCAGGGAGAACCACTCTGGAAGAATTGCACAAAACGAATCTCCAACAAAAAAAACCCCACAACAGGAAAAGGAAAATAAAAACTATATCAATTCCTTTCAACAAGACCACCTGAAACTCCCTTTACGCGTGTGGCGGATTCCCCATCCCCGTATTGGATCTGGCGAACCGTTGCATGCGAACACTTTGAAATATGTTTCATGTGCGCTAAGCTGCCTTCTTTTCTTCAGTTTTCGTTGCGTTCGTGGATTGTTGCTTTAATCTTTTGCTTCCCTCTTCCCACTGGCCAAAACGAGGCGGTAGGTCAACCGTTTTCGGTATTTTATTGACTGCTTAAAACAATAGAGTGAAACACTAACAACAACAACAAAAACAAACCCCCGAAGAACATTGAAGTCCATCCGTGGGCCCCACGAGCCTGCCAAAATGAATGGACTCCCAATCAAGAAGCGGGGAGGCGAGGTCTTCCCGGGGCATTTCACCGACATACCGACAATCCACGGAGAGAGGGAAGTGAGGGCAGTGGTTGCACCCGAACGAAACAAGTCCCACCGTCGTACCCGGTCAACCTGTCTCTTCGAACCTTTCGGTGGGCAGTTCAGGCGGTGAATCGCGGGACGAGATGTCGTGAGTAACGCATCAGCGCAGACCACCGACAGCGCAGACTGCGGATTTTGTTCTGTCCCTTCCCATGTTCTGTTCCCTTGTGTTCTCCCTTCCCTTCCCCATCTCCTTTCTGGGGAGGCTAGCACACACGAGTAGCCAGCGCCATTAACGGAAGGGCGCAAACAGCAAACAACACACGTGAGGGCCACCGGTGAACTGTCAGTACCGGGTGGGTTCGGGACGTTGTTCTACGTCCAGCACCGGACACTCGGAACGGACGACACGGAGGCAAAGTACAGGCAACAAACAAACAAAAAAAACCAACAAGAAACAAAACGCCACCATCAAACCCCGGCTCGGCCAAAGCTGGCTAAAGAAAACGGTTAGTTACATGCTTTTCCAAACCGTTTGTTTTATTCGTTCTGCTCGAGCTGCGCTTATTTTATTATGTGGTATTGTGTGGTTAAGAGATGACGACTGAGGAGAGTAGGAGTGGAAGAGGGCTCTATTACCGAGTCTGCCCTTTCAATCTGTTCCCACCCCTCGCAGGAAGGGAGCAGAGCAGGGAGGAAATACAGTGAAGAAACATTCCACCTGGGTCTCGACACGGCCCCGTACCAGGTAGGGAAGCAGGAGGAAACAGGAGGAGGACAGAACAGAAAGAGATTTTACTTTATATCTTAATTGCATGTTTCACGTTCGACCACCACTCACAGTGGTGCTTCCCCCGGGTCAGGGCAGATGGGGAGCGCCAAGCGGACCGGCTTTCACAATGGACCATCGGATTCGGTGGGACTGTAACTGATGGTGGACCATGGGGCGTTTCGGATAATCCAACCACGATAATACGGAAGGAAGAGCTTTTAGTGGTGGGAGGGCGGTAGGGGACGTTCGCTTCAATATGACTGTAATCGGTGCGCCGATGAGCACAATTTTCCAACCGCGAGCGAATGGAACCTTTCTTACAATGTATGGTATTGATAGGATCACTGCCAAGGGATCTTGAGCATGAGAGTTAGCTGACTGCAAAAACTGAGGGAAGTAATCAGGATGTAGTGTAGTAAATATTACTTTGGTCTTCCCAATTTAAAATAAAAAATATTATAAAAATTCCCTTAAAACTTCACAACTACTTCTGAACTGAAGAAGATCATGATGATCAACTTCACAGTCCTCCCTTAAGACATCTCCTATTCCATTCCAGTTGGCCCGGCACAGCGCAACGACCTTCAGCTGATGGCTCTATTCGCGTGTCGCTCCCTGGTCGCACCCTCCTTCACTTCAAGGACCACTCTGCCCACTTAATCTACTTAGAGAGTGAGCAGCAAAGCAAAACAAATAACATAAAATGTAACAACATCCCACCCGCTTGCGGGTAATTCCCCGGACTTAAAAGCACCCACCGCAAAGCAAAAAAAACTGTGTACAAAAAAAAAACCCCCCACAAAACCGCAACTTCGATCTGCGGTGGAGGCTCGTTCCAGGGCAGCTTCCCGGGACGACTCGGGACGACTTCTGCCGGTGCGTTTTTCCACGCCACGACCGCACACGGTGCTCGAAGACACCACGGGGTCTGCAAAACCCAAATCGGCGCGCATTGATTTGATATGCTGATTAAATATGAAAAACATAAAAAATAAATCCACCCAAACTGCCCAGCCAACGGGGCCAAGGGAGCGCAGGACACGATCGTTTGGGGGGAAAGGGTATTTAGGAATTTAAGGCTCTTGCAAAAAAAAAAGAAAGAAAACCCAACAATAAAGCGGCATCTGCGAATCGATCGTGCAACAAACTTTGCAGCAAAACGGCAAAAAGAATGCGGCAAACTTCTTAACCAAAAAAAAAAACATGCAAACAAAATAAAAGTCTCAATCTACTTAAAGGATCAGCTTTTTAGCAAGCGGCAAGTGGGGGTTTATTTTTACAACTTAAAATAAAATTAACGACACAGAGAAGCCTGCGCCCTCGTTTGCCTCGATTTTGAATGCCAATAATCTTTGTAATGGTAATATTATGGTAATGATATTATAATCAGTCAATCACCGTTCGAGTGATCATGCGAGGATCGTACTGAGAGGTCAAATTGTCCACTGTCCAAAGCGTCACCAAAACACACCTGTCAAATGTATCCTTTTTGGCTGCTGGAACTAGCATAAATTGGTCTTTTTACCGGGTCAAAAGGTCACTCGATCCGATTAATGCTATCCGCTAATTTGCACAGGAATGCTACTCCACCTTCACTGATAAGGCGGGAATTCTTCCTTCTCCAAAAAACAGCTTATTGAATAACACGTCGTCTTCCTCCATCAGGCAGACGGTCCTGCCTGCCTCCTTCAACAAAACCGGTACGGACGGGTGTGGAAGAGATATTCGATTTTTTATCGCTTTTATGGAGATGTTTATCATAAATTAGCCGAGTCCGAGAGTGCGGCCGACGCTACACGGCAACCCGCAACCGCACGGGCCGCACGGAGCACGAGCGCAGGAAGGCGGACATTAGCAACATCACAGCCACAGAACAGTGTAGAAGTTAAAACATAATCATAAAATACTCACTCACGAAATGGCAACCCAAAAAAAACCGATGATCGTTGGGGAGGTGACAACCACCAACACCCTCCCGGAGCCGGAAGAATACTTGCCCCGAAGGGGTGTTTTAGGTGTATGGAGGGGTGTATGGTGTGATAAATCTATCCAACTCCACTCCACACACGCACTGTACACATCCGCCAGTAGTGTCACACGTGTAAGCCCGACGGCTCCTGATTTGTTTGTCATATTTGCAATAATTTTTCGCGCCCCGCTACGTCATCATCGTGATCGCGGCGTTTATTTTTTATTAAAATATTGCATCTGGCACGCGCTGGGCCCACATCATCATCGTTAAATCATCTGCCGCAACCGAACTGGAACCCGGAGCGCTCCAAAACCGTCCAATGGTTGCTCGGAATGTGGTTCTGATTCCACTCTCACCCTCTCTTTCGTTTGTTTAGTTCGTTTGAGTTGTCACGATCTGCACAGGCAGCCAGCCAAAGCTCATTCCTGTCTATCGGCGCGCGATCGTGCGGTTTGTTTTCTTCATCATCACTACTCGGGCTCGAGGGGTGTGAAGGGGTAGGGGAGGGGACACAAAACACAGAACGTGCACGCGAGTGCTCGGGAAGCTCGTTAACGATAAAATATTATCACTCGCTGGTTTTGGGTTTTTCGTCCCGCCTTTACCGCTTCCCTCCACCGCAACGGGGTTCCAAGGCGTGCGTCGGCAAGGTGTCGAAACGAAAAATAGTCTCATTTCACCGGTGACCGGTGGGGTCGTGAGTTTTCCCGTTTCCACCCCACCCCACCACCATCCTTCCACGGAATTCCAACACACAAACTCCGAACACACGACCCGGACACACGAAACAGCACAGGCTGCTCTCCGGCTGCTGGATTTTAGTTCTATTTTGTATTATTGGAAGATGGTTGGTGATCTCCCAGCCGAGAGTCCGGTAACAACCGGCCCCAACCGGCCGGCTGACCCCACGTCGCATGGCAACAGCGCACATGGAAATGTCACCGCTGCTCCTGGTGGAATGACGGCAAACCGGCGAAAAACAACAGCAAAAACATGCTGCCCGTGTGTGTCTTCTACCTTTAGAGCGAAATTTTGTTCTCTAATTTATGTGCCAAAATTTATCATTCCACTCCGAAGCGAGGACTAGAGTAGAATAAATGTGCTCGTGTGTGTGTGTGTGTGTGTGAGACGAAACGATAAGCTTGGAATGCAAAAAAAAGCAACAACAGCCAACAAAGACGACGAAAAACAGCTGAAAACACTTTCGCCGTATCAGAGAGCGCTTTTTGGGTTTGTTTGGAAATGTCATTGGCTTTGGGAAGGATCCCGTGCCACAGGGATTTGCTTGCGCCCGAGAAAACAATTCCCTCCGGACGATGAAGAAGTTAAGCAAAGAGAAAGAGAGCAAGAGAAAGAGAAGGATGCTGGAATTTCGTAAAATAATAATTCTTAACAGCACTTATTTTATTATTGTGTTTTGTTTTTTTTTCTTTCCTTTCCCCTTTGGCTCGATTGAGGAAGAGGAGAAAATTAGTTTCGTGCCTTATTATGCCATCGTTTTGAAAGCGTTCATCCGTCCCCTCCACATGATCGATGATGCAACGCGTGCTTCCAAAAGTGCACATAGTGCCAATTGCAGCACAGCAGATATTTACAGGGGTTCTCTGCACTAATCGGCAAATGGTTATTGTCAACATTGTATACTGTTTGCTGCAAGCAGATCCAGAAGTAACCAGATCGTAGATCATTTGATCGTCAAATGCATTTTCCACGATTACGATTGAATTGCTTGTATTATTGTGATCGAGAAACCCTGTGAATCTACTTTGCGCTCCTTCTTTGCCAGCCAAAAGGCAATGGCAGACGCGAAAGCTGTAACCACCTCATAAAAGGGCATAAAATCGATCACCAAAACCAGCGCATACAATGTTGAGACAAAAAAAAAACCCCAACAGTGAAGGGAATCATTGAACCTGCCGTCCTGTTTGTCTTGTGCAAAACGGGGAGTACAATCACGTACACGGCACAATTAACATGTGTGTTAGCGGTGGGTCCCGCCCGGACTGTGCGGACGAAGATGAACAGCCAATCCATCAAACGCATCTGCCGGCACTTCTGCCCCTGTCCCATCGAACCAGAGGAGCAATAAACAGCGATGCGAAATTAATGTTTGTTTGTTTGTTAGTTTGTGTGTGTGTGTGTGTGTGTGTGTGTGTGTGTGTGTGTGTGTGTGTGTGTGTGTGTGTGTGTGTGTGTGTGTGCTTTTTTGTATGGCCAGTGCAACATAATAAATCATTACGAAACATAAATAACTTGTGAGCATGATTGTTTGCAAAACATCGCACAAACACAAGCAAAAGTACGATTCATATCGAGGTGGCCGTTGTGTGCGATTCAAAAATCATACAAAAATCGTTCATAAACATAAAATAGAATTCATTCAGTCGAACACATAAGTAGACCAAGAGTAATTTATTTATTAATTTTAATTACAGGGTTTCCAATTGTTTTTCATATAATTTCTCTCTGATGATTGTGATTTTTGAAGATTTTTTAGGTTTAAATTGCACCAAAACCATTTTTTTGGGTAAAAAGAACACTAAATAGATCATGTCAATAGACTTAATCATGTCAATAGACATAACAAATCTGTACTAATTTATGAATATTTCATTTTACCCTTCAATTCTTGCTGAAGATCATAATAATAACAGGGGATCTTATAAGTTTTTGCCCCAGTTTTGCTCCAAATCTATACACAATGAAATCTCTCTAAGACGTAGTCTCTTCAGAAGAATTGTTTCTTTAAGATGAACATTTTGACGGTCGCATCATATTCCATATATTTTGTGTCTCTTAAAAATGCTTGTCTTCCTAAGGTAAATGTTATTCAAGCTGCAAATGCGATTTGTTAGCCGAAATTCGCTAAGATGAATGTTTGGATGATAGTTCATAAAAATATTCGTCAAAGGATGTCATGTTTTTTTCGAAGATTCTGGGATACTTCACAGCAACACCTTAATTAGTTTTCCTGAACATGAATATCTCTTAAAGCTGACGGTCCCTTGAAGACCTCACCTCAGAGAGATTTCACTGTATGTGATACACATTATCATCTACCTTATTCCAGAATCAATACCAAAACATTAAACGCTAGCATTCGTTTGGATTTTTTGTTTTCAGGAATGCCCAGCTAAGAGACCAAGAAACGACCTTATCTTACAACATTTCCACACACCACACTCCATTGCATCAAACAAAGATTCAAATCAGTGCTTAACCGAATCCAAACAAAACAGCTAACGACACCATCTAACGACGATGACAAACCGGCGGTAAACCCCCCCCCCCCCCCCCCCACTCCCCCTCCCTCGTCTAGTGGGCCACCTGTTCGGCCCACTCGGCCCGTACCACCAACCTGTGCGTGCGTGTGCGGTGAGCTGGTATGCGCCTTATTTTATCACTCAGCCAGCCGTTTTGGTGGGCACCCTCTACGCGCAAGTGTGCGGTAATTCGGGTTCAGCAAACATTCGAATCAAACCCCCCCCCCCCCCCAACCCCGGCTAACCTCCAACACTCCCTCCGCCCGCCAACCGGTTCGGCCTCATTAAAAGCGTATAAATTATAAATTCATAATTCGCTTCGCCGCCCCGTGGTCGTCATGGGGATGATGGCTAGAGCCAACGGAGCCAGCCAACTGGGAGACAGCACACACATATAAACACACAAGCACACACACACACACACACACACTCACATGGGTGCCCCCTCGAGCTAGCAGGAAAAGGGGGGGGTGGGGGGCAAAACTCCTACGGCTTATCAACCCCCGCGGGGTGGACTCAGCAAACTTGTGGTGCCCCGAGCCGTTGCCGCAGTCGCGCTGTCTGACAGTCGCGGTACGCCAACTATGCCTGTGCCGGGGCCGGGGGCCGAGATGGAGCCGCAGCTTGGGGAAACCCGGGGGCCCGTTTCGTCAAGTGGAAAGATAACGCCCGCCTTTGACGGTTGTTGTTGCTGTTGGACTGCCCGTCAGATGTCAGGAGAAATTAGCGTTTCTCGTTGGAGCGAGGCCTGCTCCCAGGGGCCTGCTTCGGACACACAAACTCGAGGTAAGATTTCGATGAACGATTTCCAGCTAATTGGTGAGCGGGGGGGGGGGGGGCTATTTCCACCCAACGGAGGATTACCACGGACCACGGATCACCTTTGGGAGGATGTTATGCGTGCGGACCGCCCCTAAAGGATGCCCCACATGTGCGTCCGGTACGAGAGAATTAACGACCAAGCAAGCTACAACAACCCGTTAAGATGTCTTCGCGCGGAATGTGGTCTCGCTCTCACCCTTACATCCATTGGGGCGGGCGACATTTTTGGCAGGTTCGTCGGTACGATCCGTTGTTGTCGTCCGCGCTCGAGAGAGCTTTTCCGAATGGATTTCAATAAATTTCACCACCAACGAACAAAAAAAAGATCAACATGTTCATCAAGCTTTATGAGCGCGAGAGGGCGCGCGCGCGCGCCCAGCGGTCCCCGGTGTCTGGCTGGTAATGTGTTATTTTGCTGTGCTGTGTTGTCCGGGCCTTCTTCTCGATCCCCTTCCCCCCTCCCTGCCGCTTTACCATGTGCGGGCGCGGTACAATTCAAGCACCCGAGAGCTTATGGGTTTTCGCGCCAAAACCGGATCGTTTATCGGTTTTGAAACGACCGCAAATTCGCTGTTAAAAATCGGCATTGGTGGTCTTATGGTGCGCTTTTTTTTCTTCTTATAAAGAAGAGAGAAAGAGATAGAAAGAGAAAGGGATGGAAGTGGAGATGTTCCAACCATTTTTTGAGGGATTTTTTCAATAAAAACAAGCACCAAAACACAAAAAACCATTAGCTGCTCTTCACATTTTGCTGCTTGTATGTGGCTCTATCTATGTATATGTATATGTGTGTGTGACTTGGTGCAAAAGCAGCACAAAAATACCACAGCGAACTTAATTTCTCAACTTAAAAAGATTACAGCACACAAAACAAACAAGAAACTTTTGCGGCTTTTTTTTTGCTTTTCTTTACTCTCCATGGTTCAAACCTGATTGGAAATTCATCAATCTCTTCCAAGCATAAAACAAAGCAGCAACGAAGAAGAAAACAAAGCGCACGCTAAGGAGGCTTCAGCGCAAACAAACTGGAAAATCAAATTCCAGAAGCTACAAAAACTACGCCAAAACAAATTAATATCATCGGATTAAATACGCTAAACATGAAAAACGCATCGTTTGAACAAGCGAGCTAGCAACAAAAAAACAGGCGAAACGAAACAAAACCAACCAGACAAACCGACAGCACGGACACGGGGTTTCCTGCCGCCCCATAAGCTTCCCATTATTAGCATCAAAAGCCTTTCGCTTTGCAGCGAAAAGTTCCACCGAAGGAGGCTCCCAAATGGAGGGAGAGAAGCAAAAAAGACAGAAAAACAAACCCACCTCGAAAGGTATTTGCATTCATTAAGGGCAAAAACAAATGATGGGCCCACTGGGACCACACGTTCCACCGTCGGCGGCGAGCTAATGGATCACCCGGGATACTGATTTTTTTGTTTTATTTTGCACCCAGTCGGCAGTAAATCGCGATAAAGCTTTTTCCACTTCACCCACCGAGCTCATACGTCAATAAATCGGGTAATTTGTATTCAATTTAGATTGAGAGCTGCGAGAATCCTTCAAAACTGATTACGCGCACTGGATGCACTGGGAAGCCCATGGCGGAATGCGGAAACTATGCTGCTAAGGTCAACCTGCGGGCCTGTAGATCGTTAATTCTTTCCCTTTCGGTCCACAGAGTCCCTGCCAATCTCGACTCGATAAGCTGCCAAACCCCGCAGAGCCCGCTGGACGGGACGGGGGAACGGGTAATAAATGATAATCCGTTGCGAGCGCACTGAAACGTTTGCCATTGGTCGAAAGGAATGCAGTGTCGATTGTCGGGAAGGATATGGACGAATATCGGCACCCGCGCAAATGGCATTTGCCTTTTATTGGGTTACATTTTTACGATCGAGCATTCAAACGATCGATCGGTGCGCGCTCGCTCGATCAATCGGTCGCAGGAAGCTGTGCACTATC
Source organism: Anopheles coluzzii (assembly GCF_943734685.1). Lineage (NCBI taxonomy): Eukaryota > Metazoa > Arthropoda > Insecta > Diptera > Culicidae > Anopheles > Anopheles coluzzii. The sequence goes on along the minus strand of NC_064670.1, from coordinate 104,392,241 downwards.
TGTATGCGACAGCTATGGACGGTAAGTGGTAAGAGCGTACGTACTTGCCGGTATGGAAATCGGCTGTAAAGTGGTTTAAAAAATAAACATAATAATACCGTTTGGTGAGTGTAATAAAATTGTAATGTGTTTTTAAATGTTTGTGGCGCACAAGGCGTGTAATACTGGGTGCTCGCATGATTAAATTGTGCTACATAGTTTGTATAGAAAATATGAAAAACAGTTTTCAAAATCAACTTTTCATTTCAAAATTATCTACAAAGTAAGTGTAAAGTGGAGTATATGTATATATAACACATAAATAGGTCTCAACATGTAAGGTTAGTATACTGCGTTATTAATTGTTTTCCTATTAATTTAATAATTTGTCATTTACTTTGGCATTAAGATGATGTCTTTTTCTTTTTTGTCCTATAAAGTCCTTCTATATTGTAAAAGGTTATTTATATTTCACTAATAAGAGCATGTTTTACCACCAAAAATTTACATAAATTTCAAATCTTATTATTTCAATTTTATTTTTTTAAGTTTCCTTATGAATTTGAACGTTTATCAATAAAAAGGAACGTTTTACTACTTCACAAGTCATCAACATTTCATTAAAATTAGTAATTGTATTTCCTGCTGATTTTTTAAACAAAAACTTACCAAAACATCAACGAAAATTTGAACAAAATATGATTTGAGATAAGATATTGAATGTCATTTAAAAAAAAAAATCAAGTTTAAAAATAGTAAAGAAAAGAGAGCAACAATACATTGAAAAGATTAAAAGTCATCGACTGAGGCTGCAATCATGAAATTATGCAAAACTTGTTGCAATAAAGACAGATGCTTAAGAAATATCACAAAAAAAATCTTTTAAACCAACAAATCCAACCAACCAACAAATCAAATAAAACCATAACCAAACGCTAAAGAAAAACTCCTGTCTGTTCGCGTTGAAGCATTCCTCTCCTTATAATTTACCAAAACCGCACCACAAATGCCTCACCGAAGATACAATCGAAATTAGTTAATGACTTCTTCAGCGGGTCGTCCAAAGCCGCTCATTCGAACACTGCCACTTAAGACCACACCGACCGTCCGCTCAGGGCTCTCATCTTGCCGCAGCAGCCCAGAACGTACGACCCTGCTTGAGAATGCCCCCTTTCTCTGCGTCTTCCGCTTCTAAGCGCCAACCATGTGCATTTGTTTTACGACTCCCATAATTTTCTCCATAATCAAACAATCACTTCACCCCGCTGTTCGTTGTCCGCCCAACGAATGACGCATGATTCATCCTGCATCGGGACCGCCAACCGACCGACGCACCCGCTTGTCGTAACAAGCAGGTCGGCAGTCGGACAGCAACCATAAAATCGATTCGTAGCGCGTTAGACTCCCGCTCTCGGCCCGAAAAGGGCATCCGACACACGGGACGCACAGGTTGGACGAAACAAAACAGTCGAAAAAAGATCCCAACAAAAAGCGTCTTCGTTCCGGTATGCGGTCCGGTCGAATACGGGACGGAAAGAGAGGCAAAAGCTCAGCCAAAAAAATGGTTCGTTTCCATGCAAGATAAGCCCTTGGTGGTTTGGATTTGCCCGATCGGTTTATTATTAACATTTCTATTTGCCAAAATGAGCAATAATTGTGGGTTAGCGTTGTCGCTGAGCGGTGTCCCTTGCGGGTAGATGGAGCATACAGCAAACGACAGCAGCAGCTGCTGCTCCATTGAGGATTTGCCAATCCTCGAGACTGTTTCCTAAATCAACCCGAACAGTGGTTGTGTTTGTCTTGTTTGTGCAGGATACGCTCAAACGTGTTGTCTTTCAAAAAAAAAAACCCGCAAAACGAAACCGATTGCCCCAACATCCCTCGCGACCAATCGCGTGGTTCATGCAGGTCAACCCGACCGCTGCTTCCCTTACAATCTGGTATCTCAATCTCCTCAATAGTCATCGAGGAGGATGGACAGGCCCGAAAAGGAACTTCGGACACATCGATGCAAAAATGTTAAAATACTTTCCGCACTACAGCATCCGAGCGGCAAAACCCATTGGACACGCGGGACGCCAAGAATGGCCTTTTAATGTTTTCATCTGCACACGACCCAACATGACGGATTGCCGAGCTGACCACCGGTGGGCTCCTTCCCAAAACAAAACCAAACAAAAAAAAAAAAGAAGCACATAATGATCTAAAGAGGAACCACAAAAGAACGGCCCAAAGCAAACAAACGGACCGACCGCGCAGCCAATTTCGGACCGCCCAGGATGACTTGAAGGATATGGGACCGGAGAGAGGCCCATGCCCCGGAGCTCATAATCATACCTCAGCCTCTCTTCGCTGATTTGCCTCTGATTTCACCGCTTCACGTCGATTATTACATGGTGCGTGTGCGTGTTTATTTGCTTTCGGTGCGCGCCGTACCCCGCCGTCGCTCGCCTTGTCCATCTTGTCGATTGCATTAATCAGATCCTTATTTTGTTCCATCGGGAAGAACATCTTCCCCTCGTGGTTGTTCTTGCTGTGGAGTACAGTGAGGGCCGGGAGACCGGAGGGGGAGGGGGGAGAAATCAAACAAATCATGCTCATCATTCTCATCATCATTACGCGAATCGCGATGATGGTGGCTGCTTTCAATCAACAGCAGCAGAAGCTGTAGCTCACTTATTGGTAGTTATGATCCAATTATGTTCGGTGCGTTTATTTCAATTAAAATCAAGAGCCCGGGAATTGGGACCGCCCCTCCGGCAAAGTAACGATGAGAAAATGGGGAAAATATGCAATAGAGGGAACGAGCAAAAGCCAAAAAAGAGCAATGCATGCACAAGGAACTTCTCATCTCCATCACATTCCGAGTTGGAGCAGCCTCGGAGCAACATCGCGTGGAATTACTGCAACCTGGCTAAAGTGTAGCCACAAAAAAAGACATCGTTTAACAGCCACATAAACTAGCATTAGGTAATATCGTGCCAAAAAGGCGAAGGCTATTGGCACACACACACACACAAATAAAATCATGATGATTTCCATATTTGTCCCTAGGTGTTTATTACACGCCAGTATCGGAATTCCGGATTTAACAGAGTTTTGTTTTTCCCACACCTCTTACTCCACCCCATCCCCAACCCAGCACCATCGGGCCCCAGATGGGCTATCCCCACCCCAGCCGCAGAGTGGTGCGCATAAATTAGCGTGCGGAATTCCGTACGAGCCGCCAAGGTCGCACAAATTCATCACACCTCGTTTCTAAACACTCCACGCTCCTCCGCTGACATTTTTAAGCGATCGTTTGCGTGTTTGTGTGATTGTTGCTGTTTTGCTTTCCATCCACGATGCTTTTGGGCACACTCTCTAACAATATCTCAATATCGATGTGATCACTGGTTGATCGTAGGGGGCACACGGTCGCGTAGAAATGGCAAGACAAATCCATGCGCCATGTTGCTTTCCCCCTTTACCCAAAGCACAGCATTTCATTTCTATCTGTCAGACGCGAAATGTTAAGTGATAAATCAAGCGTACTGTGTGTTTGTTGTTTGTACGCTGCTGGAAGCACAAAGCACTAAGGCGCAGTTGCGCGATTAGATTGAATCATCAAGCGACTTGCGGAACGTTTTGTCTATTCTCGAACAAAGCATTCTCCCATGCTGCGCACAACAGCAACAGAAGAAAAAAACCAGCCTCCCCCGTTTGTCACGAATCTATCAACGGGGCTGTCCCGATCGGAGAGGGTGCGTTGAAAACCCGACCCCGAAATCGATTAATATTGCAGATCACCCGTGTCCGTCCGGCTGTCGACAGTAAATAAATCGATAAATAAATGTCAAACATTTATGAGGAATCTATCCCGCTGCTCCGGTCAGAGTGTCTCGGTGTATGTCCTTTTGTTGTTTCAACGTTCCAGTCCCTGGAGATGAAGGGGAAGCAAATGGGGATCAACAACGATTGTGCAACGCGGTGGGCAAGAGAACGGAACTTGAAAAAGGCCTAGGCCCTCGACACACAAGCTCGGACGGCATGCGCGGCCGGACCCCGAATCGTATATTAATGCGCTTGTTAATTATAGATTAAGCATATAATTAAGATCTCGCTCGGGAGATAAAAATCAATTCCGAGAAAACGGAAGATGCTGTCGAGGAACGATTTGTAGAGCAGGCGCAGCGAACCATTCATTTCACAGCCCGCTGGAGAATGGGGCCGAACTAAACTATTCCCGGGACGGGGGAAGTTAGAAGTTCGAATGGAATTCTCCATGATCTCCCGTTCGTTCGGTGCAACAAAAGCTTGCATCGTTTGTTTTTTCACTAGACCCTGGATAGATTCCAGGTATCGGACATCTCGCCGCTCGCCAACGGGAGGTCCCTGCTGCTTGTTGGAATGTCCGAGCGCCCGGGCAAGAACACACGCGCAGCACCAATCATAGTCAAATTAGCCTGACAGCTTGACAAAGCCCGAGGCGCAAACGGGGAGGTAGGCAGCAAGATAAAGAAACACTAGAAATTGAGATACCGAAAGAGATGAAGACAACGTAAGATCTAGCAGTTGCAGGTATCGGCGATCCGGGAGACCCCAACATTCGGGCAGCGATACAATCAAACGAAAATTAATGATAACCCAGGGGGCGTAGAACACACCCTTGGAGATTCTTGGGTAGAAGATCGGGTAGGCTCCTAGCTGCTCCCAACAGAAAACGGGTGGCCATCGTTGACATGATGATGGGAAGAACTGCTTCTTCTTGGGCCGGAGCCGCACCCGCGATCCCGCGCTGGCAGAAGACAAATTGAGGTCTCGAAGGTTGGAGAAGCGGAACAGTTCAACACTGAACCAACATGAAACGCCGCAAGGTTCTATCTCAATTTCGGGTGTACCGCACCGAAAAGCTCAAGCTTCCAGAGCCTCCAGAAATGAATTGATGAATCAATTTCGTTCGGTGAAGGACGGGGCGCGTGTTTTATGAAATTCACGGTCGTAACGGGCGCGTCCGTGTCTGTCAAAGGCGAAGGCGCTTTTGTAGACGCGTTGGTTTTCTTCCTGCTCTTCACCCATTGGTGTCGTTTTTGTGTTGCTAGACAAACGCGTTGACAAATTGGAAGCCACGAGGAATTGGTTGTGTGCGTGTGTGCGTGTGTGTGTGTTTTTATTGCTATATTTTACCCCCGGACCGAGTCGTGTGTGATCTTGCGAATCGCGGCCTGTGTGGCGTGACATTTCGCAGGGTCAGCAATTGTTAACCCCATCGAAAGCGGTTTGCCATTCCGCTGAAGGTTCTGAGTTTCGTGGCTTTTTTTCATCCCTGTTCCTACCATAGCTATTAGCAATATAGCGTGATCATCACTAGACAAGACACTTGTCATTGCACGAACACGCGATGAGGAAGAAAGCTTGACGTTTGCAGACCGTTTCTAGGGGTATTCGTTTTATTGCGTGCGTCAGTGTGTGCAGGACCACTTTAGGGTCGCCCTGTACCAACCCACGCAGATCTTCAAAGACAGACATTTATCTAACAACCGCATACGCGATAACTAACCCGCAATGCTGACACACTATCAAACCTACTCTCGCCAACCTTATTCATTTACAACAACGCCACACACCGCCACACAAAGAACTATCAGAATCAGAGAGCCTGGTGAATCGACACTGAAGAAGAGGGAAGAATCATCTTAAGGGATTGTCGCACGAGATTGTCACGCACTTTTCTTGGGTGGGCCCCAACAGTGCCAGGGTGAAAGTGTGAACAACTGCTGCCAAGCGCAAAACCGTCAAAAATGAAGAAATGAAACAAGAAGCGAAGAAGCAAACCGATCGCAACCAACCAACCCAACGCCGCCGTACGCACGAAACCAACGGAGATTACCATGCGCGCCGAACCCCACCCCCCTATTCGCCCTGTACAGTTCGCGATAGGAAATATTTTATCGCAGAAAGATATTTCTTATGTAAATACGACATTTTTATAGCGCGATCTCAAAGGCAGCGGAGCGCTATCGTAAATTTTACCATCTTATTGCCCGCGCGCACCGACCTAATACATCCCAACCTGGGGGGGTAAGGAACTCCACGCACGGGTTGGGGGACGGTTTGTTAATGGTTGCGGCTGGTCATCGAGGAGCGCGCGAACGAGTTTGAGGCTTCGAAGAAGCCTTACCCGAGGTCCAATTGGTGATTGCGATAAAAATTTACAGCAATGGGAAGACGTGCTGCTGCTGCGGGTTAGAGGGCGCTGCGAAGGCAGGCTAAGAACTCTCTGACAAGAACCGAGGAAATAATCAATATCCTTTCAGCTCGGGATGTCCTAGAGAGGGAATCCAATGAGATATCACCAAACGATCAACGAGCAAAACACTTAACGATCGACGAACGTTGCAAGCGGCGAACTCGATCGATCCGAAGTTCATGTCCTCTTCTCTCCGCCATCACCGGAGCAGCGTCTCTCCCGCGCAGGCGTTCGGAAAAGGTGTTGATTTAATTTATCACAAATCGATCTCTTGCTCACCTCCAGCCAACTTAGGCCGAGCAGAGTGATCAAATAAAACATATTCTACACCCTGTGCTCCGACCGTTTTGCTCCGACCGCGTTGCGATTAGCATAGTAAGTGTGGATAATTACTTCTTCGAACAAGTGCGAGCGGGAATAATTATCTGCTGGGCGCGCACACCCTGAAGAGACACCCCTGCCGATCGCGTCTCCAAGATCGAGGTGTGTAATAGAACGGTGTGTTGTGGGGAGTTTTTTTTTTATTATTTTAATTTATAGTCCGTCGTGTAATGGGCACTCTTCAACGAAGCAATAAATTACCGCATTATATGGATTACTCTCGCACACACGCGCGCGCGTTTTGTACGCCAAAGGTTTTGCATTTCGATCTTATCGGCCAGCATGGTCAGCACGGTTGTGATCGTTCCGTTCGCGACCAAGACCAAGGTGGTAAAGTTCACAATTTATTCCGCGGTCTTAAGCGGCACACAGCGAGAGCGAGGAGAGGCTACAGAGATTACATCTTGCATTGATCTTGCTGTAGCACTGCAACCGTTAATTTATCGCTGGACAGGTATTGAATTTATTGAAGCTACACTTGCGGGAAACATTATTACAAAGCTGCTAATGCAAAATGTTACAAATTTCTTTTGTAAAGAAAGAGTTCCCTTTCAATGTAACTTCTTTATAGGAAACAACGCTCCAAGGTAATGGCAAATCGCCCGATCGCTCATCTCATCATGTGCGTAAGCAGCACTGACCCCACCACCACCACCAAGCACGTGCTTTCCGTCGTGCTGTCAGCTCGCAGGAACGGAGAAAGGCCTTCAGCTGTCACGCGGGGCTAACCGGCGCGAGATGATGCGCGTGATTTGTTCTCTCTTTCTCTACAGTTTTTTTTATTGCCATTCCCTCCAGTCGCTTAATCATCACCTCATTGCAGGCGATAGAGAGCCCGGCCAGCAACGGTGGCGTTGATGAGCCGCGCACAGTTTGAAAACAATGCGCCAACGGCTGCTGGACCACCCAGCGCGCGCCAGGTTCAAATCGAAAAATTATCAACATAAAAACAACAAACGCCATACAAACTGTTGCAGCGAGCGAACGAAGCGGTGGTTTGCCCGCTAAAGGCGCGATACCGTTTGCTGCGGAAGTTGCTGCTTAGCACTGAGTGTGTGCTGTGTGACCCTTAGGGGAGACCGGTAACTGGCAACACTCATCACCAGCGGCGTTCAAGCGTGCGCGGAGCGGTTTGTTTGCTAATTTCTGCCGACCCTGCCAAACTGTAGGAGTAGGTCGGCGAGCAACTGGGGCGTGCGATCGCGCTCGCTACTTCATAAATCTTCTTCGACCCCCCCACCGGGTCGACAGACTTTCCCATGGCAAGTCCCGCAAGCTGCGTGGTCATAAAATCGAAAGCTCTCGCGCAGTTCTCGTAGCAGATAACGATGGTTCGGCCAAATGCCATCGAAATACCTTCTTTTAAAAGGTAAACCGACCAACCGACCGGCCGGCCGGCTCGCGGACATCAATCATCAAACGCGGGTCTCCATGGGATCTTCCTGCGCCTCTCGGAGGTCGTTTCGGAGGCTCACTCGGGGACACCAGAGAACGGGAGGCAGAGAGCGGCTGATTAGAGCAGATTGGTTAATAAATCATCGACTCGTGACTCGGGACCAAGGATTTGGAAAGCTTTGCCCTCTTCTCCCATCAAAACATTCCAGAACTTCGTCCCAAAGAAGACACAGCCTAGAAAAGGGATTTAGAGTGTCTTTTCGAGCGTCCTCCGCTTTCCTACTTCTCCAGGTGTTTCTAGCTTGTTCTAGATTAAGAAGAACAAAATTCCACTCCACGGTTTTGGTTTTATTGATGCTTTTACGCTTTATCTAGTTATCTACGCCTTTCTCCCAAACTCCGTTCTTCCCCAGCATCGTCACTGACAGCATCGAAGAACATGAAGAAACTATTCCCATTCTGGTGGCGCTTGTGTTATGCTTATTATCCATTCTCACCCCCAGCGGGACATTCCCCTGGGGCCCTTCCGCCAGAGTGATCCGTCCATCAGCAAGATCTTTACGCGGCGACCAGCACGCCGAGCTAATCGATGAGCGTAATGACCCCTACCGAGCAACCCCGAAGCCCCCCCCCCCCCCTGCCTCACTTTTCCGGTGCATTTGGGCAGCCGACGTGATAATGAGCGCACACTAGACCACCCAGCAGGAACGAACGCTCCTGACCTTCTAGGCCGGGAACGCACACACACACACACACACAGAGCGAAAATATGATGTTCTGGCAGGAAATTTCTGCAACTCACCTAAACAGGTCGGACAGCACTGGCCTTTGCGCGGTGGACTTGGATCGGAGCACGGTGCGTAACATTTCATCTCCGAGCGCGTTACCACACCGGAAACGCATTTGTAGTGCATGCAGGGATCGTCCGGATCGGTCCACTCGGTACCGCTGTCGATGTGTCGGCCCTGGTATAAACATCCTGTCGTTTGAAGGAAGAGCAAGAGCCGAAAACGCCAAGAAAGGGTGTTAGCGAATTTTATGGGTTTTTTTGCGTTTGTCTCTAGATTGCCCCATGGAGAGCTAACTTACCGATACACTTGTCGCAGCATTCGTCCGGACCTTTCTTTTTGTAGATGTAGCAATCGTCCACCGCCGGGCAGCTTTCCTGCTCACACTCCACGAAGCCGTTCTGCGTTTAAGGGGAAGAAACAAAAATTGCGAAAGAAAGGAATGAAAATTTGCTGTCATATTGTCTTATAATGATTTGTTTGCTTTTTCGCGTGCTTACAAGAATCTAAGTACTATAAAAGATATGTTCCTTTCACTGCCGCGCTCCAAGCGCATTTGCAAAACTCTTTTATTGCTGGCGACAGCTTGCAGTAATAAAGCGCATCACCATGACGATGCGTCGCCTCCCTGTACTACCATTACTGCCACATTGCATCGCATGGCTGGAGAGGCACTGAGCCAGTCCGAGTATTCCGGTAGCGAAATTGGACTCCTGCTGCCAACTACTGGCTCCTAGGGCCGCATGCTTTCATGTGGAATGTGCATTTTTCCCCGTAAGAACGACTGGCACACTTTCAAGCCGTACTATCCCCCCTTTTGCGGGCACATACACGAGGTTTATCTCGCAAGATTATCCGTTTTGCTTTCAACCCCTCCAATTCTGTGACAGCTTCCGTCCGGATCGAAACTCACTGACAGTGCTGCAGTATAATCAATTGGACGTGGTCATGTGTAGCGAGTCCGTAAATCATCCCTTTCTACGGTTACAGCAGCGGTACGGTACGTTGAAAGGTTTGCTATTCCTGCTCATACTTAAGGAAGTTACTAGGTCACAGAAGCGTTCGTGTATCTAACAGCTAATAGGGCTTCACGTCTTTCTCATCGATTGTTGGGAGCATGCAAAGTTACTCTAAAATTTGAATCCATTTAATGCTCGATGTTAAAAAGTTTTGAATTCATTTGCATCACCAAATCGAATCCACTGTTTGTAGCCTTCCGGTGAACAAAAACACACACACAATTCGACACTTTTCGTGCCCTGCGATTGCGATATTTCCACATCAGCGAGCTTTAAGCTGTGAATGTTTGATTGAACTTGCTGCTTTATGATTATTTTACTGCTTCCCAGGTCAGTGAGCATTAGCCCAGATGTGGCCCGCAAACTGCTCCGAACTTTTGCCAATCTTTGCCAGAAGGACTACAAACGAACACAGGCGACTGTTGACAGTTTCATTGGTTTCATGGCATTACTTTGCAAACCAGTTTTATTGTTCAAATTTTTGAATAACATTTAAAATGCTATTACGCGTCATTAAATTGTATCTTTTGTCTCGATTTAATTGAAGCAAGCAAGAACATCTTTCCCAAAATTAAGCCAACGTTTCAAAAGCTCCTGCTCCAACTTTTGTCCTTCACTGTGTCGTGTCCGCTTCGCTTCGATTCGGCAGGCGGCAAAGCTCAAAAGACTTTGCTCTTACGGGGGCAATAAAAGGCAACCAACACTGGCCTCTCCCACACACGCCCGCATTGTCATTCCGCACGCATTGCCGCATCCGTAATTGCGAAACACTTGCCGGACCAACTGGCCACCGCCGCCGCCGCCGCTAGGACTGTTATGAAGGCTAGCATAACCGCTTCGTACGCTTCGCGACATAAAATCTCGTTCTGCCCGAAGGCATTATTGTTTTGCATTAGAATATTCTCTTTCCCTCCACTTTGCTGCCCGATCTGCTCTTCACCCCCTTTTTTTGGCTATTTTTCTATTATTTCTACTTCACTGAGCCCAACTTGAGTTCGTCTTTAATCGTGCAGAACGGACAAAGTCCAGGGCAAAGTGTGGGGAGGGATGATATTGGAATAGATGTTTTGTTTTATTTCGCTCCTATCCTCCGTTCGTATTCCCAGCACGTGCAATTTCTCTGCCTAAATCACAATCCTTTCGAGGGCTCGCTCGTACCCTATCGCTCCCACGGCTATAATATGGAGGAGCGCATTAAAACCGAACGGACACCATCCAGACACAAAAATGGGGAGCAAGAAGTAGGAAGACTACCGTACTCTGAGAAGCATCAATTTCAAGGTTTTTCGATTAATTTTTCTTCTACAGCCCCGATCCGGCCGTATTGTGAATGTTCTTGGCCTTTTGTGCTGAGTGATAATGAACCATAAAGTGGCAGTCCAAACGGCGGAACGTGCCACACAGCAAAAGCTTATCCAAACGCACAACACACCATCCACCGCGCCAATCTGCAATCGGAAGTTTCTTTGGTTTTGTTTGCTGGACGCATAAAGTTCTTCTACTCCCTTTTTAGCACTGATAAGCGTCCGGTCCGATCCAGTTAAGCATTTAAACTTGACCCGTCGTTAACCGGGGGGTGGTTGAGAAGGCCTTACTATATGCTTTGCCTTTCAGAAGAAAAGAACAAACCAAGCCACCCTCGCAAATGTGCGACACAAAACGGGATGGCGCCATTTTTGCTGGCCGCCGCCGGTAGTGTGGTGCGTTATCATGACGTCGTTTTGCAGGCGTGCGATGGGTCGAAAGGCATGAAACGATGCAGGCATGTGTACATTGTAGATAAAAAAGGGGCAACCATGCAGCACGTGGAAGACAGCGAACGGAACTGTGCACTGCTAGTGCAGTGCATTGCTATTAACCAAACTCCAATGCTCCATAAATCCATCAAATGCGACTTTTGTTGACTAAACATTCGCTTTCGCCCATGAAACACAGCTTAATTTCCCTCTAATCACCACAACAAACGCGCATTATCGATCCGACGGATCTTGGACGGTTCAGGCCAACGATGGTGTTGCCGCACCATGATGATCATGATCAAGTGTTTTGTGTGTGTGTGTAATTGCAAAATTTATGTGAATCCTAAACAGCGCCAGCCTCGCGCACACCTTCGCACGATCGGGTGTGTTTAGTAATTTATATTACAACATTTTTACTTCTGTTTGTGCCGAGAGACTGTGTATGATGTGCTTCACAAAGTAGCCTGCCGGCGGCGGTGGCGACTGCTACCCACGTTATGATTACTTACCGGTAGGAGCAATTACGAGCGATTTTAATTACAAACAACACAATCTTTATGAACCCCTGTGTGTTGTTGCAAGCTGCAACGATTCCCCATCCGTGCACACTACTATGCAGTCTTAATGCAGTCCGAAATGGCGAAACCCCGGGTTCCCCTGTACAGCGTGAATCTAATCCACTTCGGAAGAAACGATCGAGGGAACGCCACGGCGCCTGAATCGCAGCAGAGAAGGGGAGGGGGGGGGAGGTGATGTGCGGCCAACGGGTGGTACCTATTAAGCCGTCACTTTAAGCTGCGCTTAATCGTACATGTATATCATCATCAGCAGCAGCAGCGGCGGCAGCAGCAGCGCCGACAACTCCGCAACAGGATGACGATCATTGGGTCGGCATCAATAACATCATCATTATCATTATCGCCAACAGCATCGAAGGTGGAGAGAGAGAGAGAGAGAGAGAAGGGGGTGGGGGATGGTAATGCAGTCCCTTTTTTTTTAAACCACAAACCGCTCCTAGAAAACGCATGATCGACCGTTCGATATCGCGCCCATTAATAATATTATCAACGTTTTCATCGTCGTCGCCGTCGTCGTCGCTGTCGTCGTCAATGTGCCAAGAGCCAAGTTCGTCGTCACTACCGGCACCATAGTCACCGGTCGCCCTGCCTTGGTGGCGGGTTAGGGTGTGTGTAGGTAGGGGTGACGAGCCTGACACCGACAGACAGGCCACCAGCTCGGATCAAATGGGGCCCCGAGAACGAATGGGGGTTTGGCAAACCCTTCTTCCATTTTCCCTGTACACACACAAACACACTTCGCACACACACACTCACACATACAGAGGCACATATTTGACGCCGGGCTTTGCGATTAACGCGGGTGCTACCGTGCGAAACTAATCGTGTCGTCGCCGTTTGGCGCGGAAACTGTACATTAGCGTCATTCCAATGCAGATCATATATCGGGTTCCCCGGTGGGGGAAACGGGGGTGTAAGTACTTACCCCCCCCCCCCCTCCCTTCATCCTTCCCCAGCCCTGTCCCACTCACTCACGCCTGTGCTATCCATTGCTATCTTTGCCATCTCATTACGGGCCGGGTCGGATAGTGGAGTGGTGAAGGCAAAGAGTGGAGCGGGGAAAAAATGCGCGCAGAGACGGGACAAAACTAAAACTAAACACCGAGCGGGTAGATTAGTGACAAGGAAGGGTGGTGCGTGGAGGGAGGTAGAGATAGACAGGCCGATCATTCCAATGCTATCACGCCGTGGTGGTAATGGAACACTCGGTCAAACTCAACATCGGCTGGCAAGGGGTAAAAAATGGACCTGCTGGTTGCCCTTTTCCCTTCCCACCTACTGGTTGGATAAAACAATCGCGGCGCGAGGTTCTAGCACAGGCCCGTTAAATACACGCTCGTTGAACGGCCATTTTCTCCCCCCCCATCCATTTCCACCCCTGAGAGCACCATCCGTTTGTGCGCGGGTGGTGGCGCCAAGCCGTGAGACTAATACGCGAACACAATACACAATTCGAAAGGGAAACCCATAATTGGCTCGGGGACGTGTTAGTAATGCACCACACAATAAACACACACACACACTCACACACACGGCAGCGGTCGGTGATGTGTTGCTGCTGCCGTTGCCAGTGCATAAGCAGACGTGTACTGGGTAATTTGCAAAGCGGTGGTGCTTCATTCAACTGGCAGTGGGAGGAAATATTTTGATTGAAAAAAAAATCATTCAATTTCGTATTCAATTGATGCACTTTGTATCGAAAATATATAAATTATCTAATTTACACCCGTTTTGATTCTGCTAGCAGTGGAACAATATTCATCTTCTAGGGTGTATCCATTTGACAAATACGTTCCGTCATATTGAATTTCACCATCGTTTCTTTACAAACAAAGATGCATTTAAAAATCGTTTTGTTTATTTTTTTTTCTATGCGAAGTGGGTTAAAGTACTTTTAATAAATTTAAAAATATCGATTCAAACCATTTCAACCTGTTCTTGTAGAAATATGTATCTTCTTCTTCTTCTTTGGGACAACAACAGTTGTCGGTCAAGTTCTGCCTGAACCACTAACTAGGGTCACTAGGGGCTGACTTTCAGTGACTTACTTACACATAGCAGGATAGTCAGTCCTATGTATGGAGGTCCATTCGAGGCTTGAACTCATGACAAAAAATTGTGTACGTAAAACATTTATGTACATTTGATTTTGTATGAGCTATCCTGATCGAAATGGTTTAAATGAACTTAGTATTCCTATCAGCTTTATTTTAGACTTTAGATGTGTTTTAGATGTCACGAAAAATTCAAAAACTATTTCGTTAATTTAATTCAACTTTCCAATGAAATCAATAAAAATATAATAAATTCCTTGTAACCAAGAATTATTTACTATTTGCTATGTTTCGATTACGGAACAGTGTGGTTAACGATTTTAAAATGATGAAAAACTGAAAACTGATATGAAACCGATTTTAAAATGATGAAAATCTGATATGATGACCTCCAAAGGAGCTTTTTCACCACCGGATCTGTTTATTTCACCTTGGGCAAATTGATGTTTGTTTACAATTTGTTCAAATTTGTAGCTAATTTCGTGTCTGGTTTTGCATGACAGTGTTGACATGATTGGAGCCACCAACTGTCAAACTCTATATAAAAAAAGTCTAGCTAGTATCGTGAAACTCCCCTTAATTAGATTTGTTTTTCGGTTGTGTAATTTTGATGATGTTTACATCAACTGATATTACATGTTTCTTTGTCAGTATGTTTCTTACTTGTTTGTCAATATATTTCAAAATGTTGAGACCAGTTATTAGTTTTAACTGATTGTTTATATTTAAAAAAAAGATATTTTCATATGTTCATCCTTTGTTTTGCTTCATCCCTTAAAAAGATACAAGTTTTCTTGTTAATCCGATTAGGATTTAAAAAATTAAATTAAATCTTTTAAATTATTCTACTACTTTGCATTTATCAGCACCTAACAGCAAACACCTTTACAAATGATAAATCATTTTCTGCAGTTGCTACGAACCCCTGACCAACCCCCTCCCGCCCAAACCTCAACTTGTTCATGTCCTGTCAAACTAATTTCTATAAAGTAGCCATTAACGATAGAGTGGCCTGAGTGCCCGATGCACTTCACTGCAGCCCGCGTTCAAGCAATTCCCGCTCATCCAGTAATCACCCGAACAAACACACACACATGCACGCACGCACACACATTCCATCGGTGCTTTGATTGACATCCGTGGAATTAAATATGTTAATTGCCCGCACGTTCCTCGAAACTGACTACCGAAAGCACCGCGCGAGCGCGCGCCCCCGGGAGAGTGCACCCTACAAACGCACGCTCGCGAAGAAGAATAAATAGAAGAAGAGGAAGAAGAAGAATAAGAAGAAGAAGAGGTTACAAATTATACACCTCGCTCACGTAACTCATCTGCGGGCAATCAAATGCAACATTGCAGCAGGCCCCACGTCCGTGCACGGTGCAAGCGTGTGGTGCTGCATCGTACACAGCACAGACCGAAGGGGGGGCCGCAGCAAAGCGGTACGGTACGGGGCAGCTGAGCCATGGTGTGGAATGGAATGGAATTATTCATTTTGCTGTCGAACGTTTGTCCCATTGATTGAAAGCGACATTTGTCGATTTGCTATTCAATTGCCTGCTAGCGCAAAACCGATATTAATCTAGCGGCGGTTGTAATGGCATATTAAAATCGGCAATATTTCACCGCACTGGGCCACCGAGAGAAGTTTGTCGTTTATTTTGCTCACTGCTGCTGTTGTTGTTGTTATTGCTGTCACCCTGTCGCCTAACCTTGTTAGACGAGAAAGAGCTGCTGCTGGTGGGGCGAATCGCTTTGCCCGCTTTTTTTTCTGAGAAGGACACGGGACCAAATACACGAGCGCCATAACGCCAGTGCTACAATAAATACGTTTAATGTTGTCGTAAATATTCTATGGAAGAAGCAAACACACGATACAGATTCGATTTGTGTGTGTTTGTGTGTGTGTTTCTTTTTCCAGCAAAACTTCATTCCCACTACAGCCAGCGAGATCACTTAAACTACGAATTCTCGATAAAAGGAATCCACCCAGCTCGTCCTTTGCTGGTCCACAGTTTTTCCCGCCCTACCAAGAAGCTCCACCGGAAGCTCGGGCTAAACTACGAGTGCACTAATGCTAAGTGTTATGTTCTTGGAAAAACCAGCAGGACCAAACCCCCGGGACGAGGGTAAAGTGCTTTCGGTGGAACCATTTTTTGCTTCTTATCCTTCTCCCACTTCGGCCACAGCCCTAATACGCGAAGAAGACGGGCGATATTTATGTGCTGTAAAATGGATTTAAATTTTACCCGGAAATGCGCAGCCTTCGGGAGCGCAGCCTTTTGTCCTTCGATGGGGAGAGGGAGAGTTTGTCTGTGCCACTTCGGTGCCAACTCTGCACGGGAACGCACGCACCGCTCTGCCCCAGTGGCAATGGAGCACAAGCGTGCACAAGAACTTTACTGTGTCCTGGATGGTGGATGGGTTTGCCCCGTTTCTTCGGGCCACCACTTTATGACGCAGTGCATGTTGCATCCGGCAACCGGCATTTCGAGGCCCCATACAGGGGCATCGCGCAACAGCCCCGTCCGTTTCGATTCGATGCGCCTGGGCAGTGAGCAGTGACCCAGATGGGGTTTGCCCGATGATTTATGCACCGAAAAACCCGTACACTTCCGACATGTCCAGCTCGCCCGGGGGTGAAGTACTCCGTTCGGTCACAGTGTGTCCTTCGGGGAAAATCGAGCCTCCTTGTGATCAATTTCTAGAATTACAGTTTTAAGACTGTCAATAGAATGGTGGTCCTGGTGGAGCTTTTCGCAAGTGGTTGAGTCGTTTTTCAGGAAATTCCAGGAAAATTCTTGACCAATGAAGGTTTACTAGTCTCTTGATGGGAATTTAAAATGACAAAATGAAGTGGAATTTTCCTATTTTTCAGTTTCATGAAATGTACCATGCGTCTCCACGGAGCTCTTTTGAAGATTAAAAAACGCAAGAATGCTTCTAAGAAAATCGTTTCTTCGCATAAATTGATGTTTATTTTGGATACATTAAATTTATTAACATTTACTAGCATTTTAAACTTCTAGTTTGGCTACGATTCATTAAAGAAAGTGATTTTTTATTCCTTTGTTTATAAAGCGTTATTGCTTACTTTGCCTTTTTCTTCTTTTTATCACTTTCAATTATTACACATTATTCTTTATTCTAACATTGTTGACTAAACTCTACTTCTTGCACATTCTTTCAAGCGATACAACCAACCGCAAAGCAAACTTCGCACTTCCTGTATCAACACACCTGCGCAATATCGGCTAAACCGCTAAAAACGTGACGCCAATGCCGCTTCCGTCAGCGCGCTGCAATCACTGCTGCAACCGAATGCAACCCGCATCTGCATGTTGCACACCGGCTTCACCTCAACTACCCACCCACCCACCCAACGTGCTCCCCATACGAGACAATACCGCTCGGCCGGCGGGCGAACGGTTCAAGCGTTGCGGCTCCAGACGTTTGCGCCTGACGTCGTCTCGCTGCTTGCTGTAGCATTCTTTCCGGCACACAAGCACCTCCCCCCACACGTCTCATATTCCACTCGTGTAGGGTGTAGGGTGTAGTGAATTTCCTCCCCCCCCCCCCCCTCCCAGCCCATCGATCAACAAGACACCTCTATTCATCAGCGAGCGGGCGGGTGCAACGCGCAATCAAAAGCTCTCAACACGTCTGGACCGACGAAGCTTAAATGTCAGGTCGGAGCCATTTCTCTGCGGACCCTGGGGCATGGTTCTCGGCACAGCGCGAAATTACAGGTGCCAATGAAGTGGTGCCCGCTAAAGTGTCTCGTAATTTTATAAAAAGGGTGCTGCTGCTGCTGCCTGGTGGCATTTCACGAAACCGAAGGTGTGCGAAACCGTCGCCATTTAATAATGAGCTCGGTTGTGATAATCGACTTACAACAATTGCTCGATACACACACACACACACACAGGGAGGCGTCAGGGATCTGTATCAGCCAGACTCTCGTGCGAGGTGGAATAAATTCGTTGCAAGAATGCCTTTCTCCCTACGGCGCTGGAAGCTGGGAGCTCCACCAGAAAGTCACCAGACATAGACAGGCTTGCCAGACGGCTATCGAACACGCTATCGACATTCTATCAGAAGCAGTGCTATCAAACATCGATCCAAAGGCAGTCCGAGAACCACTGGTACCGGAAGCACCGGAAAGGAAAAGGAAAGTTTCGCTCGTGGCTGGCTAAAAATAATCCTCCGTCTTGCAGCATCGCTGCAGCTCTCGCTCGTCTGCCAATCAGCTGCAATGGCTGCTTGTGTGTGTGTGTGTGTGTGTGTGTGTGCACACCGTCTATCTGTCTTGTCTATCTCACTAGCTATCCTCTCCCTCCTCCCTCCACTTTCCCCCGCCGCTCTTTATCTTCCACGGCAAGGCCACAACATCAGCGGACAAACGGTCCCATCGCCGGCAGGCAAGAGAGACCGGATCTTGCCAACCGATTGATGGTAAGCTCGATGCTCCATCATCTTCCAGCGGGCTTATTTTGCCCTTGCAAGCACACACACACACACTCTTTTTGCGCCCTCCCAATCTCCAATCTATTCATATGCGTGCATGGCTGTATGGGTTGTCTGTGTATTTATGCTGACCTACCGTCAGTCCAGCCATTCGCTCTCTCTCTCTGTTTTGTGTGCGCGCGCGCGAGACAGCACGGCATAACTCGTCCAAAGCTGGGCTGGGGCTTGGAAATCATGATATGCAAATGACTTTCTACGAAATTTATTTATTTTCATACAATATTCATCAACGTCAATCATTAATCGTTACGTCGGGGGACCGATCGTGGCCGGGCTCGAGGCCGCCGTGCTTTGCGCGTCGACGTGAGCGCGGTGGCTTACACATGCATCATATGCCTAGCATAATCTCCCCCGTTCTGTGCCGCTGCCTCTCCTTCACCCAGAGGTGACATTTTGTGGGGCAGCTTTGGCCGGCCTTTTTTCTGTGGACAGGAAAGGATGGCGAGGGAAGCCCCACAACGAAAAACACAAACATGGCTGAGATTGGACGCGCCGAATGAGTGTCCATCCAGTCGAAATGTGGTCCACCAGTGTTTCGTTGGCCAGGAGAAATGGAAGGAGGTAATACATGTAAATGAATAGCAATTGTTCAGCCATTCGATTTTGTGCATTGTGCCTTTTTTGAGTGGTGAACGTTCACCAACGCCAAGGACTGGAGTGCCCCCCGAAAAATGGTCTTGTTACCGCAAATAAATATGTTTTTTTTTCTGTAAGTTTATGCTCATTACATTAAATAATAAAAAGCAACAACACACACACAAATGGCAAACTCAAAGCTCGTCTGTGAAGGGATGGCGACCGAGAAACGCAATCACAGCATCAACCACAACTGGCAACTAGCCGCGCGAGTTAAACGCAACAGTGAAGTGAAATGGAATGCGCTACCCTTTCCCCTTATCAGTGGTGGACCCCGCTTAGTATGAAACGATCGCACCAGAAGTATGCACAGCCCCGGCACGGCACGGTATGGCAAGACGAAAAACGAAAAGCATTAAAACGAAGCACAGCAACATTCAAAACAAAACCGCACACGCACACGGGTAAGGGAAACCCGAAAATTCGATGACCCACATTCTCGCTCCGCATTGGCTTGATCACTTGATTCTCCAGCACCATCAGAAGGGATCGCAGGGGGCATCTGAAGGGGGAGTAGATCAGCGGCACAGAACGCAGCAAACGAGCAAAGCAATGTAGCCCCACGGGAAAGAGTGTGGCACAAGCATGGCTCAATCAGGTGGAATATGTAACCCAAAGGAAGAGCAGGGGGCGATGAAAAATGGCGCACATAGGCCCCATTAAGCGCAAAAGTAACTCAACGCAAACAAATAAAACCACGTGCCAGGATGCAAAAAAATAAAATAAATATTTAGAGCCCCTTTACAAATCACAACATCTTTATCAATCCAGTTCGCCCAATAAGCACGCGGTGGCTAGTCTAAATCGGCCTAGTTTAACTCCCCCGGCATTTCATCCCTCATCCACAGCATGATCTTGGGGAAGGTTGATCACACACACACACACACACACACACACCTTGCAGATGAGCCACCTGTGTGTGCCTGTGGTGCGATTGGGGAAGAAGGCCCGCTTTGCTAAGATGAAAGCGAGACGGTCCCCCCAATCCCCGGGCGACCAAAAGGGGGGGGCAAGGGAAATGTGTTGCATGCCTTTCGCATGTGCACCGCCACCAGTGCCTTCCCCCCCCCCACCAGGGGGGGTGTTGTTTTCACCCCTCTGCAGAAGTGAAAAGAAGAGAAGAGGGAAAAAAATACGCAACCACCACACAACCACCACGACCGACCCCAAACGGAATGGCACAGCGTGGAGTAGTGTGTGTCTGTGTGTGCGCGCGCTCGAACGGCCTTTATCGACCTTGTTCATTGTATAATAACACTCGGCCATATTTTTATGTGTGTTTCTCTTTTGCTGCCTTCTTCTACTTCTACGCTCTGCCGCCCCGCTTGGTTCCAGCCCTTCCTACCAGCTTGTGCGTTGGGGTTTGGTGGTGTTATGGACCGGTTTTTTGCTTTGCACCTATGTGCAGCGTCGCTCCGGGAAGGGAGGTTAACCTTACCTAAAGGGGAAGGTGAAAGGGGTGGTCAAGTCGTCAGCTAAAGAGAGAGAGAGGGTGAGGGAAAGCACGGGTAGAGGCTAGCAGCTCTTCACTGTCGCGCACGTGGCCATTGCGATCGCCGTGTCCCGCTCGCGGCCGCTGCGACGCTCGTTTGCGCTTACTCTTAATGTCACTACCGTCGCACCGCGCCGCCCGCTACCTACGTGCATCCCTTCTTGGTGGTTTCGGTTAGGCCCTCGCCGTCTACTAGCGACACACACACACACACAGCATGCAGCCATAAAACCTTTCTCTTCGCCGGGATGCCGAGGCACCTGTTTCGCAGATTCGCCCGTCCAGCTTATCGTGCGCGACCCTCTGTTGTTGCTGCTGTTGTTTCTCTCCCCCTTCGCTAGGTCCTGCTATTTCGCATTCCAAGCGTGCACAGCACCCCTCTGATGGCTGATCTTTATCGCCCGGTCGACTGCCAATTGCATTATCATCCTCCCGACCGCGA
The DNA here is from genome assembly GCF_943734685.1 of Anopheles coluzzii. Classification (NCBI taxonomy): domain Eukaryota; kingdom Metazoa; phylum Arthropoda; class Insecta; order Diptera; family Culicidae; genus Anopheles; species Anopheles coluzzii. The sequence goes on along the minus strand of NC_064670.1, from coordinate 104,370,982 downwards.
GTTCGCGAGGGTTGTTCGCCCAATTTGCGGATTATTCGATTAGACGCTGTGGCAAAGTCGCGGCCACCCTGTGCCCTGTCCTGCGTATGATAATCGCGTGCGAAAGACGCACGTCTTGTCGAACGACACGATAGTGGACGGTCCCGAGCGATCGTAAAACCTTTATCGGCTTTATAGGATCACTTCGAGCGCGCGCGCGCGCACGCTTGTTTTCGAACCCGCCAGCAGGAGGTGACTATGACATTTTCCTAGTCGCTGCCTGCCGGTGGCCAGTGTTGCCAGGCAGAAAAAGCACACACACACACACACACGGTAGCAGAAGAATGGAAATGTAGGGGGGAAAGGGGGGGGGGGGGCGGCCCGTGGGGAGCCGTGATTCGAAACAATTCCGAGCCGCATAAACATAAATAAATAAATAAAACCTATCCGAAACGATCATCATCTGCATGCCGGCGCGCTTCGCTTTAGCGAAATAGGGACGGGGATAGTAAGAGAAAGGGAATATAGGGGGTGTGGAATAAAAATCCCGCGAGACACCTGTGCCTCCGAAGCGTCTTTTTTTTTTCTTTCAAGAGCACACACATGGTGAACGGATGATGATGATGATGGGACCGATGCGATCTCGAAACCCCGCAGGTGGATCGCGGATGTTTTGGCTCCTTTTGTTGTTGTTTTTGTTGCTGCTGCTGTGCGTTTATCCCCTTGACACTATCACGCTTTTTATACTTTTTTTGGCTGCCTTGTCTCCTACACGTTACGCAGGGAGAAACATCTTTCTCTTCAGACCATGCGTTTTTTTCGGCTTTTCAAAACATCGTCTCCGTGTCTTGATCTTCGAAAAACACGCACGATACGGCTTAATTTCCCCCTTACTCCCCCCCTCACTGCTCGCCGACGAAAAAAAAAACACACATTCCCAATCTGCTAAATAGCGTGGAGCAACATTCTTCTTCGTCGTCGGTAGTAACAATGTGTAAGACCTGGACTGGACTAGCCGGCCGCCCGAACGGTTTTGGCTCCCTCGCAAAATCCGGCTTTGCGTGCGGAGTTTCACCGTAAGCGGCTGCCGGCAAACCCAGCCGGCCAGACACACACACACACACGCGCAGGAGAAGTGTGTGTGTGTGTGTGTGTGTGTGTGTGTATGTCAGTGTGCGTTGGCAGAGCTAACGAGAAGCAGCAGCCAGCAGCCGCACACAGGAAGCGAGCGAAACTATCGCCGGAACGGGACGGGAATCATGGCACGCACGCGGAACATTCCACCCGATGAATACTAATGCCCGTGTGTGTGTGTGTTTTTTTTTAATGTATGCAAAGATTTTAATTCTCCCCCCCCCCCCTCCAGCGATGAAGAGGCGCGATGTGCGGACACAGCGATAAAAAGAACATTCTCTACCTCAAGCGGTCCTCACCCACGCTCTCTCTCTCTCACACACACAACGGGGAGGGCGAAACAGCTGGCCGAACACCTCCTTCGATACACGGTTGGTTAGTCACATGATCTGGATGCTGGCTTTTCTTTTCGACCGGTTGGGACCGTGGGCCAGCTGATGATGCTGATGCCCTGCGACACATAGGGAGGCAAGGTTTGGGGCTGCCCCCGGAGCACGATCGTACATTCTTGCGTTCGTCGTACCGCGCATCAAGATCAAGAGAGCGCTACTGAAGGCGGACGACGGACGGATACACACACACACACATACGACCTGATACTCTTTGCGTTACTACCGTCGGGGGTCGGGGTATCTTTTCTGCATGATTGCCGATCAAGAATCTCTCCCAAGACATCGCTGAGAACACTGGCGCGTAAACATTGGAGCTGGATTGGAATGCATGGCCAATGAAGGCAGCGATCGGTTTGCAAGAGGCACACAGACGAATCGCTTATCGTAGTAACGTGTACCTAGACCTATTGGCAATGTTGAGTTGAGACGCTTATAATGAGAAACGTGTGTGCTTAGTATCTCTGCATGCAGTCCGAATGTAACACTTTGAGATCAGAGCTGCTCCGTAGCAAAGTTGGCAGCTCTCCGTTTTAGTAAGAACACGGGTAGACGATCAAATCTCAAATATGAACCTAGATCCACAACTAGTTCAGAACTGCATCCAAAATGGTTTTAGGGTGTATGATATTAGTTTCAATTGTTTCGAGAGAAGTTCCAAAACCGGTACGGGTTTAGAATGATTTCCAGGAAATGTCCCGGATCTATGAAGGTTAGGAGCAGTTTCAAAGACGGTATATTAAATGAGATTCACTTCTAGGGGAGACGTATGAGTTCAGTATTAGTTTCTAGATCGGGAAGGATTTGAGATCTGTTCCAGGATTGGTATGAGTTATTTACAAGATCCAAGGGCAATGTTGGTTCAGTCTCAGTTTCAGGGTTGGTATGGATTGGAGATCTATTCGAAGATTGGTATAGGTTAAGGATCCAGTACTAAAATGAGATCAAGATCAATCCCATAAAGAGTTTAGGAACAGTTTAATTTCCGGTAACATGAAACAGTTTCAGAAACTAGGCCAAAGGAACTAGTTAAGAATAAATAAGATTTTGAGGTACTGATAGACTTCATCTTCAGGATCTTGGACAACAGACTTCAACTTAAGGATCTTGGATCTTTAAATATTCAATAAGAATAACCTGTCCCAAGTATCTCAAGTGCAAGCAAATCTCTCTTTTATTATTACTTCTCATTTATTCTTTAAATTGTAATACATTTCCAACACATATTATCGAGCAGAGAGATGCCCAAATGCCGTTTCTTCTTTCGTATGACAGGTCCACACTGAAACACACTAGCTCAAAGCTGCATCTACCTGCAATGTAAAAACTCGGGAGGAAGGGGAGTTTGCCTACAACCAACAACCGGGGCGTTGGAAGGGAACCACATCGGTGTGCTACCGCCCAACGCGTTCGTTCTGTTGTTAGCTTTTCATTTAGGTTATTTGTTCGACACAAGTGGCAAAAGGAAAAAGTTAACACACTACCGTCCCCGAACCGGTCGGTCTGTGTGTGTGTGTGTGTCTGGCTGGCGCGTCATGCGCTGCCCATATTTACCGTGCGGTTGCTCCTGCTCCGCGCGGTGGTCCGTATGTGTGTACCCGCTCTGTCTGCGCGTTTGTCAACAAGCGGCAACGCCACTGTGGCCCTCGCCGCAGAACGTGGCCACTGTGGAGGGTCCCCGAGCGCATCGCGCTATTTCAAAAGGATGGAAAACAATAACGAAACGGAGATGGCGCCCAACGGATCGGGGCTCGGTTGCGATCGGTTCGATCAGCTGCAGCGGTGTGCAAGTAGTAAACAGTTTTTTTTTCTTGGGATAGAGGAGAAGCTCTAGGAAGGAGAAAAATCAACAACTCAACACATGAGGGATGAGTTTCCACAGCTGAGCGTCGGCTCAGCGCCGTCCGTCGGCTCAGGTAATAATGGGATAACTGTTCCGTCCGAATCTGCCAGTTATCAATGAAATGAACAGAATGAAGGGAACACGCCCTAGCGAGAAGGACCACAGGAAGGAAAGGTTTCGGTCATTAAGATGCTGGCGCCGAAGCTGATCGAGACCTGCCGACCAGCGGGTGCTGGCGTCAGCAAACAAAAACCCATCCCAAACGCCACCCGCTGAGCCGTCCTGAGGCGAATCCTTTTTGTCTTCTCTCTACCTGTCACACACCGATTGGCTCGAAAGTCCTTAAGCTAATAAAAGCACAGCAGGACAACAACAACCTGCCCGATGCGATGTAAGCAGCAGCGGACTTTCCACTTGACTTTGGCAATTACCGAGAAATCCTCTTCCTCTCTCTCTCTGTCTCTCGAACCGGAACGAATCGAGGGACAGGGATCCAGGGGGAAAATGGTTAAATCAACACTGGCGGCTGTCCAGACTTACCTTGCAGATACACTTGAAGCACGGCATGCTGATCCTAACCTCTTCGCCCTCGTTTGTGCACGGTTCCCGATATCCAGCTGTGAAAGAGATGGAGAGAGAGACAAAAGCAAACGAAGACATTAGAAAACATCCTAACTATTCTCGAAAAAAATAAAACCCTTGGGACATTCAATAAACAAACCTAAACGAGGGAGAAAAACAGACTTGAATCAACAAAGACGTTCCTACCGGAGTTGGCAGAGGGCACTTTTTTGTACTGAACTATCAATGCTTCATTCATAAAAAAGGTGGGGCTGCGTTCGACAATAGGCATCAAAACCCGAAACGCCGACTCGTAAATTATCGCTACAATTCCGTCACACCAACGAACGATTTGCACCGTAGCGAAAGCTTCACTGTTGACTGTGCCGTGGCTCAAAATTCTGAATAAGCCTGCAAACCGCAACAATGTAACAGGGCCGTGCTCCTGGCCACAAAAGCCGGTCTTACACAGAGCCGCAAAGTAGACACGGAGCATTAGACGGGCGTGCGCACATTAGCACATTAGCACACGCTCTGCAACACACCCGATTCGCCTTCACCGCAAATGATTGCTGACAGTATGGGGATCAATTCCGAATTTGCTCCGTATTTGCAGACAATCCTACCAAAAGCCACTCCAACCTGACAGTGACCAAATGACCGAGTTCAGACTTCAAAAAGCGAATGCCGCCCGAGCTGCACCCGCGTATTAGCGTATTAGTTAGCACATTTTGCGGCCGAACAAAAAAACTCCTGACCAAACACGTGAACTGGAGTGGAATTGGAATTGGAATGCATCGGGAGCGGATGGCCCATCCCGCCATGAAGTCATCACCGTCCCCGGGAGTCTGCAAGGTGTGGTTCTTGCTCCAACCGAGTCGTCCAATCGTGATCGGGTTTAAGTTCAATCCGATTGGGCGTCATCGGACCCAGCTGGACGGTTTTGGCCACAGCACACAGCATTCAAGGAAGATCAACAACAAAAAACACGACCCGATGCCATATTCCCGTCCCCATGCGGTCAGCGTTCCCTGTTATGGATGTACTGTCGAGACCATTTGTCAACTTCTCGCCCATGTTGGAGCGCACAGTACGGGTTTTGGTGACGGGCTGTCACGACAAGTCAGACCAAACGGTGGTGGTGGGGTGGTGAAAGGTAGGCCTGGGTTCACCTGCCTTCTCGCCATATTCCAACCGCGGCCGATGACGATGATATTTCGGGTTTCCGAAAATAAATCAATGTATTTATTTTTAATTCTCCGTGGTCGATATTTTTAGCGCATGATACAGCGTTTAGTTTCCATTTTCTGAATAGGGAGAACGGCGGAGGGCGGTGGTGGCCAGTTTGCTGACGTTATGGTTGCTGTTCTTTTTTTTCTGTTGCGAATTTGTGCCTCCCTCGCCGGCTTGTTTGTTGCTTTCTTCTGCATTCTTCGATACATGGAGTGGGTCGATTGAGTTCACGCCGTTCACGCTCGCTACGCGTACGGAGTTTTGTTTCTTCAAAGATTACTTAAAGATCAGTCTCCAGAGGGGAATAAGAAGGGGGGGAGGGGGATGTTTACAAGCCCACAGGAAGAGCGTAATCCCACACTCCCGGACATTTAACCCGTTTTGCCAATCCCGTTTGCCTATTGTCTGCTGACGTCACACACAAAACACAACAAGGTTCGTCACAGCTTCGATGCCACCGGCACGGCATGCCTGTTTGCGGTCGGGTCTACGTTTGCCTCCCCCCCACTCCCTCCACTCAAACCCGTACGAGAAATTCACTATCACGCACGCACGCCCAGCAGCGCGATGCGATAGCGATGGCAAACAAGATTATCCTCAACCGGCGGGATTCTCCTCGGCAGACGTCACCGACCCGGATCGGGAAGAAGCAATGGTTCGCACCAGAAGACATTTGTGCACATATTTGCTGTTCACACTTCGGGCGGAACGCACTGCAAAACGGGTGGAGGGGGATATACTTATACTGGGTCGGAAGTTTAATTCTCTGATAACGTACCTCACTTAAACCTATCTCTTCGCTCCGGCCACACTTCCCAGCGAATTAACGACGTCATTCGTGCAACAAAGTGCAGCAGATGAATGAATGAACCGAGCGACATCCTCAATTCCTGTTCCGGTGACGCCAACGCACACCCCTTCATTCCTCTACTACCTCTTTCTCTCTCTGTGTGTGTATGTGTCAATACACACCTACAGAGAGCGCCATGTTTACCGACCGGCACGTCGTCGTCGTCGTCGTCGGTGTACAAGCAACGTTTCGGGGAGTAAACAAAACCCACCAAGCGATGACTACAACCCGGTCGAGGGCCCAGGGAGGGCACGCGTGGAGGCAGGCAAATAGTAACGCGGCCACAATAACAACAACCACACACACACACACACACCGGTTGTAGCTGTGTGAAATAACGCGCAACAACACACCGCGGCTGTGGTGACTCACGGGATGACGTTGGCCGGAGGACGTCGGTCACACATCGCCGTAAAGCGCCATCTCATCGTCCAAACCACCGCCACCCATCAGCGCCGTCAACAAGAAACTGGCGGCATTTTTGGCAAATATTTACATCCTCTTTGCAGGCCGCTTCTTGCTACGCTTCCTATTAAGCGGGGAAAGGGGTTTAGGGAGCGCTTAGAAGCAGCTCCGGCAAGGGCAGCTTCTTTTTTCCCACACACCGGGACGTCTACCAAGACGCAAACCGGAAGCAGGACCCAAACAAACGTGCGCCGGAAGTTTGCACAAGTTTGCCGCGGTTTGGTCCGCGTCAATGGTCACGTTTATCGTCACGAGCTCATCCTCCGGAGGTGGTGAGAAAATGCTTCTCCTCGTGTGCTTGTTTGTGCAGCGCCATCTAGGGCACAGAAGACACCAGATCGCACACCTGCGATAGTGCACGATCGCTGGCAAGAAAATCGTGATAGGGTGGCATATCGTCTTCCCCCCCTTTTTTTGACACGAACTGGGCAAAGTGCAATGGACTGTCACCGATGCACCGGTGCAGATGTGCAGAGCGACCGAAAGACACTGAATTACGGCTAGTTGGACCCCAAGATAAGCATCGCGGACGACACCAACCCCGGCGGGGGTTTTGCAACAACATCCTAGTATCCAGCGCCTACTCGTACTTGTTTATCATCACTGCCCGATCTCTCCATCTCTCCGCACAAGGAGAAACACACCTCATTGGCAAGTTAATTGCCAAGTTTCCCGCCCAGCCCGCAGGATCTGCAGCAAACGGGTGAAAACGGGCGTCAGCGGGACATGCGAAATGTGGTTTTGGCACAACGGCACTACGAGCTCCAACGAGACCCCGCACAACATGCAACACAGCAAACGGTCATTAAAAGTAGCCTTCCATCGTCACCTACCATCAGGGCGACAAACACAACACACACTCACACAGACACCAAAACCCTCGAGGTGCTGTACCTTTTTTTTAATCAAAAAACATTAACCATCTTTACGGCGGTTACGTGTAGTTTCCGCGCGGGTTCCCAATGAGGCGGGATGAATCGGCCAACAAAAACGGGCTGAAATGCACGTACACGACACATTACGGGTCGTCGCATGGATGCAGCTCGCGATAAGATGCTGCAACGGATAAGACAGCATGTTGGTGGCACTGGGCGCTGGAGGTTCTCTAGTAGCGAGAAACTGCAACAGTGGATTCATCACTTCAGAAGTGCAAACATTTTCTTGGAAGTGTAACCTCATACTAATTCATCATATCTTAACGTACCAACGACAATTTAGAGCAAGCGTGACTCATCAAACTTCCTCCACAAACTATCCCAACAAAAGTCTTCTCTCCAATAGTCATCTCTCTGGACTCCTCCATCTAGACACGAAAGGCACTTCGAAATACAGCTTCCACTTCAGTGATTAATTTAAGCGTCCTTTTTTCCTTCCAAATACGTCCTCCACACGGCACAGGTGTGTGTATATGCACAGCACAACAGCTGCACCACAAACGCATTCACAGTAACCGTAAGAGCGTAAGAAACCACATTCTTCAGCCGATGACGATGCCCCGCGATGCCTGAGCAGTGTGTTCCCGGGCAACGAGAGAATCTCATCCGGGACGAGTTTTTTTTTCGGGGTGTTTCGACGCAGTTTCGTACATTTCTTTGTTTTTTTCTCGTTTTGTTACTGCGCTTGTTGTCGTACACATTATTGGACCATCATGCGCGATTCACGGTGTGCGCAATCGTTCGCTTGTCACCAGGATAGAAAGGCAACATGCAATCGCTTGTGCCCAGACTTCAACAACAAAACTGCACCCAGGTACTGGTTACGAGAAGCGAATGGCCGCTGGCAGCAACGGGATCCTGTTTGAGGATATATCCGTGTGTGAGTGTGTGTGTCTGTGTGTATGTGAGGGCAATATTTTCTCCAATCCCCGCACCCAACCACACTCCACACCAACATCGAAGTTGTATCGAAATCGCGTTGTGTTCCAATGGCTTTGGTTTCAGGATCCAACACACAAAAAAACGTACAAACTGTCGTCAACTGTCCGCCAAGGGGCTCAATTTCGGGTTCCCCAATTCTCCTTCCACTCCTGGTCGTTTCTCTTCCCTCATACACTACGCTTCGGGTGGGGAACTTGTCACCGACATCCATCGACGAACCTGTACCTGTGTCCGTGGAGACGTCATTAAGGAGTTTTATTTATATTTTCAGATGATGTTTTTTTCAACCCCCCTCTTCCTATCTTTCTCCTTCTCTCCATCCCCTTCTCTTTCACCTTATTAACTTTCATGCACTTGTTGAAACTTTCGCGCATTTCCGATGCAAGGCAGTGAAAGGAATGCAACGCGCGTCTCGATTTTTTAGCTCAATGTTTACTTCCGCCGTTCGCCGTCTGTCGTTTGAGCATAAAGAAATTACTGTAAACTGTAACAGGTACCACAAGCGAAGGGTCTTTTGATCCCACAAAACTTTCCGTAAAAGCAGAAAAAACCCACAAAATACTTACACAACGAAGCGCTGGCAGTGGCTTGTCGCATCGAGATCGCGAGGATCACGATCGCACCGAGCAGGATGCGACTGTTTCGGGACGCGTCGACCGGACGCATGGTGCTGTACAGGGGTGTTGGTTTTTTGTGGCCGCTGGTCGAATTATTCGTTGCCACTCGTTACACGGCCCGTGTGCCGTGTCACGCTGGAAATTAATGGCCCGTTGTTCTGTCGTCGTAGCCGTCTCGTCGCACTGTAGTGATGGGAGAGAGAGAGAGAGAGAGAGAGAGAGAGAGAGAGAGAGAGAGAGATAGAGCAGAAAACGGGAATGATTAGTTCACCTTTTCGGTTCTTGTTCTTTTCATTAATTAGCGGAAGTTATCCCCCCGTATGCCTTCTTTATATGTCGCCATCGTACTGCATGCAATTCCCTCTGGACATCAAACCCGGTCCAAGAACCGGCAAGCATCATCATCGTCGAGCGAACAAGAGCCAAAAAAAAAACACCAAAAAACAATTACATAAATCTGACTTTTCATCGCCGTCAATGAAGATTGAGCACGCTTGAGCCGGAGGCTGATGGGCCGGCACCGTGCCGAGAAGTACCATCCAGGCCCCACAACACAACCCCGCTTTGGCCGTTATGGGCGCACTCACAACCTGGAATTCAAAACAAATCCTCAAAAAAAAGCGCTCCCACCAAACCCCCTTTTCGCCTGCGTTCGATTCTGAAGTGGCCAGCAGTTGAGACGGAGGAACTCATCGAGATTTCGGTTGCCGGCTGGTTGCCGGGTTGTTGGGGTTTTCCACCAACCGATCTACCGGATGTCAGCAAACGTTGGTTGGGTGTCGAGGATTTTCGAGTGACTTTTCGAACGCAAATACTTGAGGTTGGTTGGCTTCGGTACCCTCTTTCCAACAACGTCTCCGTCGTCTTCGTCGCCTGTTTCCCCGTGTTTTATTTCCGCTTCACACAAACGGCCGTCGTCTAATTTGGCTGCCGAAACCGAACGCCAACATCGAAACGATAGATGATTAATAGGCCGTAACCGAAACATGCCGTACCGTCCTGAGGCCGTAGAAACCTCTTGAGCCGCTCACAGTGTCCGCCGGTACAGCCCTCGAACCATATTGACATATCAGTGTCAAGGCGCAGCGATAACAAGTGAAATAAACCGCACAAAAATCGGCGTATTGAAGTTGTCCGTTGCACCGTTCTCTAAAACCCTTCTAATTGAAACGTACGCAACCCTACGTAAGCGAAAACACGCTACGCGACCTTTCAAAGAGTTGGACGAGGAAACACCTGTGCCACCAGTGCCAATAAAAAGGTTACCATTGCCGCCTAGAATGGGAAAATCAATCAAACCGTTTGGATGACTGTAAACCTGCCACCGATCAAGGGTAAGAGAATGCACACACGCACACGATCACCTGCAGGAGAAATAAAGGTAAAAGAGTAATGTCCAACGTACAAAGTAGCTTGAGCACATGAGAATTATGATGCATTCGTCTCTAACCAGGCAAATTTACATCCACGACACATACCACACTGAGCGTAAAAGCAATTAGCAGCGAGCACGTTGTCTTTCCGTTGGATTTGCTAATAACCTCTCTCTCTCTTACATAATCTCTCAAGCCCACCGACTCGGTAGGCTCGAAAGGTGACTTCTGCACTGCACTGCAGGTAGTAGTAAGCATCCAGTATGCATCGTTTACTAACGCAAAACGAGCTGCACACGCGGTCGGCGGTCGGCACACAGAAAGCAACGATTAGTAGCGGTTTCCAGCTCCAGCAGACCCCGTGCGGAGTCGGTGTGCGGTGCCAACACACACACACGGGAACATGGGAAAAGAAATCTTGTTTCACTTGAAATTTATTACACCGCGTGCGTGTGTGTGTGTGTGTGTTTGATGAAGAAACCGTACCGCGACGGTTCGGTTTTACACTGCCACGGTATTACAAGCCGTGGTTCTAACCGTTTCGGCAGGCAAATCTCAAGTCTCACCGACCAATTCTACGTTCACACGCGTTTCTTCCCTTCGCGAGCATTAACTCCGTTCGGAGGGGGTGTGTGAGAGGCGGTGTTCGCATTAAGCCACACACACAAAAAAAACCGGCTGAGCTGCCGCGAGGTGTTGTTTTCCCTCTGTCGACACTGTTCTTGCTTGCCGAGAGGCCTTCCCCATACCCTATTTTCAAGATGATGACCAATAAATCGTCGACGATTAGACGATGCGGATGCGGGCGCAGCAGCGGGGATTGGAAAATCTAATACCTTCACCTAGCCCTTCCCCTTCTCAATCGGTGTTCCAATAATCAAATCAATTACCGTTGGCAAGCCCTGAAACTACCGACGTACCGAGTTGGCCGGTGATTGCCGATCGGCAAAGACTCGAAATATCCGGTTGATGGAAACGATGCGAGCTGATGGGGATTGGGAGGAAAGCAGAATCAAACTCCTTCCCGGACAGGTGAATGCTTCGCTTGGAAACAAAAGCGGCTCTCAAACTCAATGACCAAATTAAGCCTTGATTGCCCAGTGCTGGCTCAGTTTCAGCGTGCTATTAAGCGACGAGCCGCACGGCTCGAAACACCGGAATGGAGACGCGGCTCTTGCGCACGCTACACCATACCATCGTTTGCGTCGTCCGTTCGCCAGCCTGCAAAGCGTGGGAGCCCCGGACACGGACTACTAATCTCCAGGACAGGAAACCATACTCCCGAACCACCAGCGCCATGTGTCCTCCCCCGGGTGTTCTTTGTGCGATCATCCTCCGTCCTCCTTCTGCGCCACGATCACAATGTCTGAAGTCATACAGTCTCGCTGGCAAATCAACTATCTCATCAAAAGCGAGTGCGCACACACACACACACACACACACACACACACCAAACTGCACGGGGCCCTGCATTGGGGTGGCGTGCGCGAGCGCGCACACACGGCGCACAGATTAGAGATCGTTTTTAAAGCCCGACTGGGGCACAAAGAACGAAACTTACACACACCCAGCACACCCACTCTCTTTCCTTCTAGTCTCGAGCTCCGCGTGTGTTAAAAGGCGCGCATCGTAGACTAAACACCATTTCAGATAAGTGGCCCGGAGGGTAATTACAAGCAAATGACTGGGAGGAACTGAGCGTTGAGGTGGGTGGCGCTGAACAACGAACGCTATTTAAGACACTGTTTTGCTCGGAAGGCACGTCGATGCCCCGCGGGCTGCGGACGACGCTCGGTTAATGTCCTTTGTCTTGGGTCCTCTGTTGGGTGTATGTGCATGGGACATTAAGTGTTGCTAATGTTCTACGGCCAATAGCTAATGCAACGCTGTGCAAGTGGTCGCTTCCACAAGGTGCATTCTGTAAGCAACAAGACCCATTGAACAGTAACACTAGTGCCTTGTGACATCAAACATTGGATAACTTGGTAAATTGGGAATATACAGTGAAGTCTCGTCGGTGAATTATATGATCAAAAGAGGTCATATTTAAATACTCGGTTACTTGGATGCGCCATAGCAACACGTAGAGTTACCCGCTCTTAACTGAACTCTTAACTCGAATGGATGAGGATCACTTTCTAATGAGTTCGCTGTATTCTTCAGTATCATCTGGATGACTTCCCCAGACATGCCCTAGACACATGGAGATGAAAACTTAAATTTAGTCTTAAATTGGTACTTCAACATTGAAACAAAATAACTTTAGATTGATTCCAACGAATTCCAACCCAACCAGCATTGTTGTATGTATCGTAACATAATGTATCGCGAGATGTATCGTAACAGAATAAGAATTAATTTCTACGATTATGGCATCCAAGATTTCGGTCGATCTGGAAATCAGTTTTCTTTCCCTACCGTCCCATGAAACACACAAATTGCTCACGCCCACCGTCCGAACAGTGGATTAGATTTCCTAATCTTCCCAACGTAAACGCAATAGCATTCCAGACACACACCACCGTAACAAAAAAAAACACCACGCTTTCAAGCAGCAGCTGCCGGCGAAGAAAGTATTGCTTTAGCTGATTACCACGCCCGGGAATGTCTTACACCACCAACGGGACGAATGGAATGCTGCCGCGTGTGCAACGAGCGGAAAACATATTACCAATAGTGGCCAGTAGTAACAATAAAAATAACAATTAGCATTAAAATCTCTGCTTCGTCTCTGGTCCCTGGCATTTCTCCCATCCATGCCATCAGCCGGCAGCACTTCACTCTCCTAACGCAAACTCCCGCTTCACCGCGCATCTTCACCGACCGGGGCCTGTCGGGGTCGTTAATTAAGACATTAAATGCGAACGAGTGTGCATGCATAAATGTATCTCGTCTCTGAAGCATCATCTTAATTGCCGTTTTGGGGTTGAACCGGGTCGAGACGCACCATCCATCCATCCATCCATCCATCCATCCATCCATGGTCGCTGTACAGGCGATTATTGCTGGGACCCCGAAAAAACCTCCCTTCTGTTTTTTACTCACTGACCCACGGGTTCTGCGGTTTCACTATAGTTGCCCTATAGTGCAATGCTAAAACGGCCCGGGCATTTCTCTGCACACCACCGTCTCGCAGTCTGTCTCGGTTTTGCACAGGCGACACGTTCCTCACCTTCCTCACGCCACCCCGACGCATTAGCGTTTTGATAAGTTTGTATGCGGCCATATTTTCTTGGGCCCTGGTGGCATCGCCCTTTTTTCCCATGGCGGTTCATCATCGCACGGCCGCGAAAGGCCACCGTTTGCTTGCGCGCTTTGACGGAGTCATCGAACATGGCGAGGTATTTTGCTGGCGGTGGGTACACATTTTTCACACACCATTCTTTTCTTTTCCTGATCGTGATCTTCCGGGAGCGCGGGAAAGCACGGTCGGCAGCGGGTATGATGCTGATGTTTCACATATTTTCTTCATTTCCTCACTCACGCTACGTAATAAATTGAGCTCTGTTGTGGACGTACAGGAAGGCGCTGTGGTCGCGAGGTGGATTGTTTTAAGCCATTACTCTCACGAGGGGCATGCTTAATTTGACAACACTTGTTAGAACACTTGTCTGATCAATCATCAGAACCGGTGACTTGCAGGTTTTGGAGCATTCAAACGCGACGAAACAGAGAAGACTGATTGCTTCATCACGGTTTATTGATTCTTACTTCTGTCTGCCTTTTTAATTCAAAGATGCTTCTTCCGCTAGAAGCGAAAATCAATACACTCTTTCCTCTCGTACTCGTACGCAATGAAAACAAACACAGCCTGTTCTATACCACAAAACACTAAAAGTTTGCGCTTCATAGCACATTAAATGTCCCCTCCCTAAATCATTTACATTGATTAACCGTCAGCTCTGCTTAGCGTAGCCGTGCGTTCCTCCTCGGTGGTGTATCTAACCGATTAGCAAAACGTAGCTCCCCGCAAAAACCGCCAACCCGCCAGCCACGAGTCATCTTGCATTAAAATTCAGATAAAACACGGCCCGGGTTGGTGACTCTGCGTGTATTAGACACACACAGACACACGCACATTCACTTGGGTCCATGTTTTCGCATCGGTTTTACATCATGCTCGTGTCGTCTCGTATCGCGCAGATGAAAAGATGATACCGCACATTTCCCAACAATCTCAGCCTCCTCCTCCTCCTTCATCTTGGTCTTGCAACGATCAGGAAATATCAAATCGAATCATAACTTATGCCGGTTTCAGTTTTATGATACCACCGAATAGCGTGCGCGCGTGAAATAAATGCGTCGTGCGTCGTGGCCACGGTAAATCAGTGCCGGCTCGCAAAACCATCCACCAGCCAGAGCGATATTTAACGAACGTATCCTCGCCAGTTTGTGATACAAGAGGAAAAGAGGGGGGGAGCGGGGGAAGCTAATTCTGCCGGATGATATTTAGCGTGCCATCTGTGTGTGCTACTGTTGTACGCTGTACGCACCACGGTCGTAAAAGGGTCGCATCGGCCACGTTAAGACGCAGACGACACGACGTCACCTCTGCACGAAACGAGCGCAACGCAAACAGGATCATCCATCATCGGGAAGAGAGTGCGCGCGCGAGATGAGAGAGATAGAGCGAGAGAGAGGCAACAGTAACCACTCGAGACGACGCGGCAGAACACCTGACCGTGCGAATCATCGCACCGAGCGCGCGTCCTCTTCAGCAGCTGAACCCCTGCATCCAAACACACTAGCGCTAACACGATCTCCTTCCCTTTGCGCACAAACACACACACACACAGAGCACACAGTTGGGCTGCAGGAATTATGAGGAAGTAAATATTTATACACCTGTTAATTATTCCACGTCGCAGCAGTCGTTGCGGTTCTTCCCGGCCTCTGCACTCCGGCTCACACCACCATCCGGAGCTGTCCGGTCCTTCGGGCAACACGTTTGGCAGCACGTTAGGATGGTGCTAGATATAGGCGAGCTTGCTGTAGCGCAGAACGCGGCAGACAGTGCGTAGCCGGTGCCGTCGAGGTCAGTTGCGAGCTCGAGGCGAGTTGCGACGACCGTCGCAACGGGGTCAACATTGTGACTGCTGCTATCGTGATGGCAGGTTCCTCCTGTGTCGAAAAAAGACTCTACCACACACTAGAAAAGTGTACTCTCCAGAGACATTGAAAAGACCCGTGCCTGCCATCCTTCAAACCGGACCAACAAGTGCCACACTGTTGCCCCCTTGCGGTGCGGTACGTGACGGATGCTGAGCTAGTAGCACCGGCAACCGCAGAAGGTCAATGTTTATTTGGAGAACACGAGTGTGTGTGTGTGTCTGTGTGTGAAGATGCGCACCCCAACGCACATCATCGGGCTGAGTATGGCGGTACACGGCGGTGTTTAGAATGCGGCTGGCTTACCTACTTCGGCTGCTAATTCGCAACAACTGCGCGAAGAGTGGATCTCCCACCGGCAGCAGGCATTAGTGCAGCACTTCACTCAGCCAGTCGGTCCAATTTGCTTACGCTTAATTAGGTACCGAAACACGAGTTGCCCATCCCCTTGGCTTTCGCCATAACAAGGTGGTAGACGTGGTACATCCGCGTTTGAAGTGTTGTAGCTCCGCGTAGGTTCTTGCGCGTGCACTGCCATGCCATCTCGCACCCTGTCTCAGTCTCGGTCATGTTAAGTCAGTCCCCAACTCTTCCGGTCGAGACAGTCGTTTGTGACCGACGAAACATCTTTTAATGGCCAAATTTACGCATTTCCACTATAGCTTTGATATAGCTATAAATCTGACCCCGCACAGTTTACTACCGACTAGTTTGGCGTCCTTTTTATCAGACTTTTATCGTCACACACAACTCACTCTCCGGACCCGTGCTCACGTGCTGTTTGCAGAGAGTACTAAAACTTTACTCCATAATCGACCCCGACCCGAGATGGATGGTGAAACTTTTTCGCCCATTTCGCTGCACCGCATCACTGATAAATGACCAGATACACACACACACACACCGAACCTTCCAATCGGGTCAATGGACGTGAGACATCCGGAAAGTTGGGGAGAAGCAGTGCACTGTTTCGGAGCATTTGGGGACCTCAAAAATACTATCGATATATATGTCACCGGTCGTTAATGGTGGTTACGATAGTTACCAATTCCAGCATGAAAAAAAAAACTGGAGTTCCCTCCACAGTCGATAACGAATCGCAGAACAATCGCTACCGACCCGAACTGGCGCTCATAAATTGCGCTTTCAGCATGCATTTGCCCGTTCCATAAATTACGCGTTCTGGGTGCAAACACATTCCACACAACATATTCCGCTGGGCACTGGCTGGCCCGCTAGCTGGGCCTTGTCCACTGCCGTTCCGGTACAAAGTAGTCAACCGTTGGGCTAGCTCGTAAATTGAAACGTACGTCGATCGAACCAAAAAAAAAAACAAGTAACACTACAAGCGCATGGGAGTCCCTTTTTTCACCAATGCTGTGCACTATCTTTACATTATTTATGGAGCTTTGGCAAAAAGGAGGGGCGACACGCTACTCGTTGGACCACACCATCCATAGACACCAACCATCAGCCACTTTGTAAAGATAAACGTTGACTTTCTGCCCGTGATCGATAGCTGTGGAGCATGTTTCTGCGTCTTTTTTAATGCGCTTTTCTGACTTCGGGACACATTAGTGGGACAATGCTTCTTTCGCATTGCTAGGACAGTATCACCTGAACCTAGCCCCATAGTACCTCTTTTACTTTGTATCCACACAACATCACCACACTGCAGAGTGGAGTTGGAATTCAATACAACCAGTACCGTGTTACCATAGCTTCATGCTGGCCATCAAAACCGATCATCTTCCAGCAGGCGAGATGTTGCGATGGGAAACATTTGTAATGTTTCATCGAACCGCAGACCACCGCAGCGGTACCATGGAGCAAGTTGGTTTTAGTACATCACCGGCACCGGTTGCTACTGGAGAGTTGTCCCTGCTGTCTGCACTGACAAAAAACCGCAAAACCAATCCATATCCCGTTTGATACGAATCAACTCTGGGCAGGTGAAAAGGATATCATCAAACCATCAAAACCCGCACTGCCCGGGACATTCAAGAACGTGCAGTCGAGTACAAAAGCAATGACACCTCGCCTATCTTCTCGCCTGCTCCGGTTGTCCTTCTTGTGGTACTAACTCTTACAAAGTAAAACCTTGCCGATAATGAGCAGTAACTCTAGTCGGACCATTCAAACGCGAACAAACTCCATTAGCGCACCGAGCATCGCACGAGGTCAAGTGTGCGCTAGAGTTACTCCTAGCGTTACCTGGGAACCAAACCCCATCTAGTATGACCTTTATATGAGCTCCCGCTCCCGATTGCTATTTGCACTAGGCCTTGTGTTTATTTTAGTTTCCTCCCCCATCTGCCCTAATGGTATCAGATTAACACCTTCACGGGGCGAAACCATGGCCACGCGAAAACACATTGTGTATCGCAACAAAGTCTGCAACGGTCGCCTACGTTACACACCGGTTTCACCAGTACTGTAATTCTGCGCTGTGTGTGTGTCGGTGAGTGTTTTTTTTTGTTTTGCTTATTATTTTGCTAACCTCCCCCCACATTCCCATTTGATCATTCCCTTATAGGTTATCGCTCAGTTGGATACACGGCCCCCAGGATGCAGCAGTGGCTGTCCGGATCGGCGGGCCGGGACCACGCCCGGGTGCGAATTCAATTTTTGGCCCCCGGGCTTTGCCCATCTGCATAGTGTAAATGTTTAGATAAATGGAAATTATCTAATGCCGGACCCGAACGGTGCAGAGGAGTGAATTGTTTTTGCCTGTGCCGTTGGTCTGTGTAGCTTGCACAAGTGTGCGTGTCTGTTTCTTTATTTCGTATTTGCTGTACGGTGAAAATGGTAACATTCGGTTTGCTCTTTGGGTGGGGTGAGTTTGAACACTAGCTTGATATAGCGCATCAGCATATCTTGCTCCGGAATGCTCCGGAGTGCAATTTTGTGCATGATAAGAGCATTTGTTAGGGTTCACATTCGCATGATATATTGTTCGATTAAGATTAGAAATCTTTTTATGAGAACAGAGTCATCCCGTCTGGTAGACGGTGGCATACTTTGGGACATACCAGACTAGACTTGAGCTCTTATCGATTATTGTTTGCATATATTCATGCAGCTGTGTGACATTTAATTTGCGATACTGCTGAATTATGTTATGCACACAAACATACCTCCAATTGCTACAAAAAAGACATCCTTTGTTGTTGGAGTTCCAACTCCACCCATACATCAGGGAGTTCAGAATTGCTGGGAAATCATTAAAACAAAACTTCCCCATCATTTCTCAGACGCTCTACCACTCGCATAGGATTTTCCACTGAGCTGCGTGGTGTGTTACCCACTGCCAATGAGTTGCACTGTTTTGTGACGTCACTGTTCGATCGACCCAAAATAAAACCTGCCACCAACACCAACACCCACACCACAACAGAGAGCAACATAAACTATCCCGCCACACTACCGGGAAACCAGTTGGCTTTTCTGCCGAACTCGCCCTACGAAAAGCCGATAAAATACTCGGAACAATCGAAATAGAAACACACACACACACACACACACACACACACACATCCCGGGGGACAGCGCCCCGTTTACCGTTTCGTAGTAAGAAAACTTTCTCACGTGTAAACAGCACCGCCATTACACGCCACGCTGAGTACGCACCGCAAGGGAAGCTAACGCTAACCAGCCAAATCTGGGTGGAGGGGGCGGGATGGGGGTCTCGGGGCCAAAACCCCGCGAGGGCGGAACTTTTGTAAATCACTTCTAATTGCTTGTTTACACCATTAAATTAGTAGTGCATTAGAGAAGTCCACTGAACGTACACGCGGCTCCGGACGCGATTATCCATCCTCGTGCGCTGGTCGCGTCGGGCGCGCTCGCGCGCTCATGCTGCATTCGTAAGTGCTCAAGTGTCTTGACAACCCTCGTAACATACCTTCTCGGTGTTTTCTGCACACAAAAAACGGCGCGCAATTGAGTCTTGTGCTTTTACTACCCCCTCTTCTCGAGCTCAAATAATCACACTTTATAAAACGCAATATACAGAGGAGCCGGTGCGCACGCAGTGCACCACACGTGCACCACACCGATGAGATATGGCAGTTTTGGCAAGAGGATAAAGAGAGAGAGAGAGATAGAGAGCGGAGTATAAAGAGAGCAAATACATTATGGTTCAGCTGAGGCGAGGGAAATTTATCGGGTAAATAAACCGAACAAAAAACCGTAGTCTCTCGTAGTCCAAGATGTGTTTCCCATCAAGCGTTGGACAGTCGAAAGCTGAGTCTCGAGTCTGCCCTCTACGCCAAAGGGACGTCGTTCGCGTTGAGCGAGCTGACGGTGCAAGTGCACCTGATGATGCTGGGGCCAACCGTTCGTTCGACCTCCCTCCCGGAGGGTTTACACAGTTGATTTCAATCGCTACACACTTTCGAACGTACCGGCCAGCGTGTGGCTCCGGTACACCTTTGATCATTTTTGCTCTCGTTCACTTTTATCGTTCACACAGCACTACAGCTAAAGCTACGATCTGATCAGATCTGATCCGTGGCAGTGGTACGTTCGCTAGGCTAATGGGAAGGGGGGCGAGACAAGCAATGGATGCAATTGATCAATCGACGATTTACGGGCACGGTTTGATCGGAGCAGAAAGGGAGCAAAAATAGCTACGATCGAGTACCCGTGTTTCACCCGCTAGCCACAGCAAATAGCACCAGGAAGTGGTGGTTGTATCAATTTACCATTACGATCGCTTCGGGCTCTTCGTCTTCCCTGGGACAACTGGCTGAAGATTTACCTCGAGCTCTTCTCCTTGAGCAGTCAATCTGGTCTGGGAGGCGCGCAATAAAAAAAAACTTCACCTGAGCTTGCAGTTGACCGAGCGGAGGGACCGAGTTTTAGCACGAGGTCGATAAAATATATTTAATGTTTTGCATTATGTAAAAGGGGGGTTGAATTATTACAGCCGCTATTACGGGTGATGACTTTTGGATGGTAACAACACCTATATGGCAATAGTTTATCTGCGCATAAAGTGCTTGTAAGATCATAAAAGAAGCCCAACTCCTTGTCAGATGGCACGTAATCACTTTCAAAAAATAACTCCAATTCGCCCTCGAACGTCACCGTAATCTGTGACGAATATCTGCAACAAAAACAACAACAACTCTTATCGACTGCGGCAACCAAAAGGGAGCCGATCAAGAGCGCTAAACGGTCCGCTAAACTCCATTCGCCCCCAAAAGATTCCCGTTCCCACCCGCGAGATCTCGAACCAGCGGATCCGTAAAGCGGCCCGGCGCGGCATCGTCTCACTTCAAACGCAATTAGTGGTATTTATTTTCTCTAGATCAGTTACTAATTTATTCTGCCGTGCGCGCATCAAGCAAAACCAGACCCGAGCCGCCGAACTGCGTCGTCGTCGTCGCCGTAGTCGTCCGCCAGCCCATCCATCGTCATCGTTGACGCCAGCGGATACACTACCCCGGTCAGCCGACCAAGGGGGGGAAGGGTACGATTGTTTACGATTCTTCGCTCGGCGAAACCGACGTCTTTTTTTTTTGTTCGAACGGAACGCGTATTCCCCCGATCAAGGGCACCTGATCGACCACACATTGCTATATTCCCCACAGTTTGCTGCAGCCGGCAGGTTACGCGCGATCGGACGCTGCAACACAACGGTTATGTTTGTGTGTCTAAGAGAGTGTACGTGTGGATGTGTGTGTGTGTGTTTTTTTTCTTCATCCAATTTATGCTCAACATTTGACGGACGAAGGTGTGAAACTCAAACCCCATAACAAACTCACCCGCACGCCGCTTCAAGATTGCTCCTCATAAGGGTTTACCATTCGTTAACCGCTTTATTTAGTAGTTCCTCGTCTTTTTTTCATCACACACACGCACAGTTTGAGAGATTGAGAATTCATAAATTTCCATTCGTCGGCGTGTGTGCAAGCTGTGGTTTGAAAAACGATAATTGCCATTGAGTGTGGAAAAATTTATGAACCCAACACAAGACAGTGACTTAATTATGAACCGATTAGCGATGTATTCCATCCTGTCGATAGTCGATATCTGTGGACGTTTCGGTGGCAGCACTTGAGCATGGTTGATGAGCTCGGTGAACGGAGGGAGCTGAGTCCCTCTAAACCAGCTCATGTTTCAGTTTAATTGCAAACAAAACTCTCCCCCCGGGGCGTACTGATAAGCGTTTTTTCGGGGGGAGAAAAACAAGATCAACAAAGCGCCAAAACGAAGCGCCAACTTCAACAAGAAGCAGAGATTTCAGATTTAAGACTAATGGTAATTAATCAACCAAAATTCAAAGGCCTGATAAGGTAGGCCTGTTAATAACCTGTTCATGTTAATATTTTCAGGAGCAAAAGATCATTTCTAAGGGAAATTATGCTTATGATTATGAGTATGCCCAGAGCTCTCGTGCACGAAGCACGTCCCAGTGGAAGTGCGATTTCGTGACAATGTCTAGCATGTGGTCAATTCAAAGCACACTATTGATTTAGTTAATTGATCATACAGCAGACACACAAACACATACAGAAACGTTTGATCGTGCCTTACGAAATACCTCCCGGCACGCAAGTTCTGGTCACGAGAACTTCGAATCCAAAATCGGTGTGAGCTGTCGATAGTTGGCCCTCCTAATTGTTCGACACACTGGCAAGCTGGTGCACTATTGCCGCCCCGGTATCCAATTAGCAGCCCGATCACGTACACGCACGGATCTTGAGCTCTGCTCCTGTCCCATCAACCCCCCTTTCAATAGCACGTTTTCGGATTGATCGGGGAAGCATTCGGTTAGGTGACAAAATTCACCCACCACGCGAGAAACAATGAAGCGATAAAAATTCAAACGGTCTCCCGGCACCCGGTTTTGGAACAAACCCACGGGACCGGGACCGGAGCGCTTTTGGCCAGCTTGTGACGCAACGCGGATCCGAAGCATGGTGTTCACTGCCCCGCGTGTAATCTCTTCGCCTGGATTAACGCTCTGAATTTGCCAGCACTCGAGTGCGGTTCCCTCGCCCGGCCCTGATTAATGAGCGTTATTTACCGCTTCGGGGCGGACATCTATCGGCTTTTCGCCGTTTCCCACCGCCGGCACAGCAGCTTGCCCCAGTGCGGATGATTTGCGCGGCATTCCAGAGAGCGCGTAAAAGCGCGGAGCATGTGTGTTGTTTGTTGTTTTTGCTTTATTTCACATGTTTTAATTTGCTTGCCATTCAAGCCAGGCGGGATTTGGTTTTGTTCATTGCACCGTGCCCTTTTTGTCGTTTGTGTTCACATTGCCGCGATTAACCTTTCACCCCGCTCGGTGTAATTCTCCGACCAAGCGAGCAAAGCAGTACCCCCAATTTCGGCGCTCTCGATCATTCTGCCTCGACCGTTGCCAACACAACACGGGAGGACAGACGGGCAGACGGCAAATCAGCTGTGCTAATCGGCCGGCAGCCTGGTGCGCATGGGTGCAATTATGCTCCCGTCGCGTTGCGCGGAGGGAGGGCATGACGCGCTCACTGGCGACTGGTGTGCGTGTGCCAGATCCGGTAACATTTGCTGCGGTGTGGTGTAATTTGTTACCGGCGGACCGATCAAGTTTACGGATGTGACTGCTACTGCTGCTGCCCCGGGAGCCGGGAGCCAGAAAAACTGCACCGATCAGCTGGAGAGCGCAGCTGGTGCTGGCGGACTTGGAAATCGGAACTAGCGCACGAGGACGCCAGACTACGTCAGACATTTGAGCTGTGCGCTGGGACGTTTGAGGCAACTCTTCCGAATGTTCCAATTAGGCGGCACAGGGGACAAGAAGGAAGAGCCCCAAGATCCGAGACGAACTGACATCAGAATACATCTGATCCAAATCACTTTCCAACTTGGACGATCTAAACCAGCGAAAAGGAAGCGATCGGGCAACTAAAGGACACCCCCCCCCTTCCCCCCCCCCCCTCGCACACACCCAAAACCGATCCAAGCCCTCGCATAATCGTAATTCATGGTAATTTGAGCGCTCGGTACGAGTTTACGTCACCCTGTTTCTTACCCACGGCGAACCCTTTATTGGGCGCTTTTTTGTTTTCTTTTTCGCACAACAAAACCTTAAGTTAGCACAATTACTTGCGCGTGTAAAATGCAACCCCCGCGCGGAAGCGGGCTGGTCCCAAGATATGGCATGCCAAGTCACTCCGCCAGTCGGTACAATACAAAGTCCGTAATTTGAGTCCCGCGGCTGGATAAAGTTTCCTGTAGTGATGGTTTTCTTTTCTTTTTTCTTCGCTTCGTGCTTGTTACCCTCTTGAGCGCCACCAAATGTTCATCCAAACTTCTTCAATCGAGCGTAACACACACACACGCGCGCGCATGACAAAAAAGGGAATTCCTTCACCTCAGCAGGGCGGCAGGCTTCCAAGTTGAGTGGAAAACTGATGACGGCCGGTGTTTACTACCGGAACTGATGGACGCTGCGTAGGCAGCGCACGACGTCACACACGCCTCGTTTGCGTGAGGAGGCAATTTTGTTGCAATACTCTCAGCATTGTTAGTGATTAGCATAGCAAAGAGATGTCTCATCCTTTCGGAAGATTTGCTACTGAATTGATTGACCCCCCCCCCCCCCCCCCCCCCACAAGTCGACAAATCCCACTGACAAGCGAAATGATAAACGAGCTCGAGCGGCTGGGAGCTCGTTTCCATCTGGTCACTCGATGTGCTCCTGTTTGCTGCCTCTCCAGTGCTCCAAAAATAGAACCTATTTCCTAGGAACTTTAAGCCTACGCACACGGAAAAGCCGGCAGCTTCGCGTAATGTAAATCTTCCTGCTCTAAAAGCTTCCCAAGGCTGTGTGGCCCACGCAAAACCATCAACAGGGAGGAGACCATCTTGCTGCATCATCATTTGGAACGATTTTTCTTGATTTTTAGGTTCTTTGTTGCTTTTTGGAGAGTGGTCTACCCCGTGGTTAGCTGGACCTCTTCTCGGGCGTCATGAAGAAGCTCGTTTTGAGGGGCCCCCAAGCTAATCGCTAGGAAGTTAGACGGCCGGAAGACACGTCCTAAAACAATCAACAAGAAAGACAAAACTTTGCAAGCAAAAAAGAAGCAAAAGTGCAACCATGCTCAGGAGAATTTACAGAAAACACTTGGACATAAATAAACCCAGACACAACCATAACAAACAG
The DNA here is from genome assembly GCF_943734685.1 of Anopheles coluzzii. Taxonomy (NCBI): domain Eukaryota; kingdom Metazoa; phylum Arthropoda; class Insecta; order Diptera; family Culicidae; genus Anopheles; species Anopheles coluzzii. The sequence continues at coordinate 104,346,395 of NC_064670.1, read as the reverse complement.
CACAGTGCCACAGGACAAAGCGACACAGCAACAACAGTGCCCTGATGGCAACACAGACAGTTGTTTTAAACTTTGGCTTGGCTTTGGAATTCTTTTCCAATCTTCGGCCGTCTGTGCGAGTCGCTGCCCTGTGAGGTTAGGAGCACTGGTGGGTTCCCGCGTGACATCATTTGCGGCTGTCTTAAACTCAAATACACAGAGATTGAGAAAGAGAGAGAGAGAGAGAGAGTGAAAAAGAGAGGGAGAGAGAGTGCTTAATCGCGTAACGCTGGCGGCAGACGAGTTTGGTTTAGATTTCCTAATCCCAGCTAGATCCTACCGTCCTAACCTTCCCCGCCAGTTGTCCAGTATTCCGGATCGGGTCCGACTGTCAAAACAAAAGCTTCAACCTCAATTCCAGCACACTACCGCCCCCTCGGCGGTTTTGTTGACGTGCTTGCTTTTTGTTGTATGCGCTTGGGGGCGCTTCCCGACAGACCCCGGCGTCCCCATGGTCGCGGTGAAGATGAAACCGCGCGCCAGCAAAAGTTCTCCAAACTGGATCCGGTGGGACCCACGTTTGGCGCCAGGCGCCAACTCAACCAGCGTGACAGCTTTTAAGTGCCCGGTTCTGCTGCCTCCCCGTCCTTCCCAATCGGTGGAATCGACTCCCAGCCATCGGGGGAGTTAGGGTGACAAGAATCCAGTGAGTGTCCCCCCTTTGGCCGTGCTAATAAGGGGTTATATAAACACTACCCCTAATGCTATCACTGTGCACCAAGAAGAGGAGCAGGGAGGGGGGGGGGGAGTTGGGGCGATATCCTCTTTCATGAATGTTTGCTGCGAGGCGCCCATGGGGACCACTCTCTTTGCAATCATAATCGCAAATATTTCAATATCCATGATGACAAGACCGACCCAGGGCTTTTGTACAATCTTGCAAAACTCCCCTGGAACGGTGAATCATCCGTGTCCGTGACAATCGAACCAGTTCGATTAAATAAACACCACCGCGAGGAAGCGTCGTCTGGAAGCGTGAAGCGGGTGCAATGTGATCCAGCGATCTCGATCCGCCTGCACCAGGCACCGGCATGAGGCTTGGTTTGCCGTACCACACCCCACTCAGCCAGTACAATACGAGCTGCGAGATGCGAGAATCAAAGCACACGAAACGCACGGTGACACATGAGTAAATAAACAAACAAACCCCCCCCCCCCCTTCTTACACGCCACACTCGTCCAGAGCATGTCGGGAAGATGCGCGGCTGGCGCGGCTGACACGATTAGGAGGTGCGAAACGGAATAGGAAGGCAGGAGGTACCCGCGTACACTCTCGCGTGTCGCGTTCCGTTAATGGTTATATGGTGAATCAATTCGATTGAGGCGTCCACATCTCCCCCTTCCCCCTTCGGATGGTGGTACATGTGTACTGAGGGATGGCGCACATTGCACGACACACACACACACAGACATGGTAAATGTTAGGATGTGGTGAACTGATTTCACTCCGGCATCGAGATGGCGCTAATTAACAATGAAATAGTTTCAATTAATGGACGAGCGAGAAAACAGGGCCATCAGCAGCAGCACACACATATAAGCAGACAAATCACGGACGGACCCTGCTGTCCACACCCCGTCCTTGATTTAGAACCGTGAACCGGTCAACCGGTATTGACTGCCCGTGTGCGTATGTTATACTATACTAGTTGTGTAGGGCTTTTGGGGTTCCTATATTAATTTTGATCATTTCTGGACCTACGTAAATCATGGTCGTCCTATATAGTCTTCTCGTAGAACTACACCACAGCTGGATAGACACACACAGTCCGTGCTCTTGGAGAGAATTGAACCCGTCCGACCTTGTGGGTGCCGGCGCGTCTATCAAACAGACCACCAGACCACACAGGTACGCATGGAGATACAATTGCAATAAAAGACATTCGGAGTCTATTAATTTGTCCTAAATACCATTTAATGCTCAAATTACTTGTGTTTAAAGAGGATTACTTATCCAAATTTAAGAGATAATAGTTCCATTTTTTCCATTATATTCTTTACGTCTCTAACCTGGATCTATGTCATGTACATGATAGCAGACGTTCATCATTAATAAAGAATATAATATCCAAAAGGTTTAAATGTTTAGTTCCTGTTGTAAAGACTCATTACCGTAATGTATCTCTGGCTCAAGGATGCATAGAGATGTTCAGGATGTATATGGATGTTTGCTCTACATACAGATACAGTTATCTTAAAAAAGTTTCAAAAAACTTTTGGCACTTTTTTTTCAAATGTTACGTTATCATTATCCAAAAGCTAGACTACATCTACAAACAGCACAGTACACTACAAAAAAGAACCCTCACCGAGCAACATGAATAAACATGTTTTGCTAGTGCCCCCGGACAGGCCCTTTAGGAGTTCACCATTTTGCTGGGAACCGAATTAAAAAGGGTAAACGCAACAAACACGCGAAATGTGGAAAACAAACCCAACCCACTCCAAAATGAAATCCCTCCCTCCTCTTCTTGTCAACCGGGACAGACCTTGCACAAGCATTTGTCACACAGCTTCCGTGCCGCGACTGGCAACTCGTTTTCGGCACAAACATTCGGCCATTCGCTCACGCTTGGTCACTTTACTAATTTGATTAGAACGTCTTTGTACGCACTGGGCGTTGTCGTGCTCATCGCCGAAATTGAGCCGGTTTTTTTTTTGTTTTCTTCATCATTTTTGTTTCATTTCGCATCTAGCGGTTGTGGCCGCTCCCGAGAGTGGCCGGTCCCACCACTTAGCAACTCGTGGCACGTTTTTCACGTTGACGCCCCTGGGGGACTCGGGCTGGAGGTTGTGTGGTGTTGAGCGCCACGCCAAATCCAGCCACAAAGCGGTGGTCCCACATGAATTCCGGGGTCGGCTGGGTTTTTCGTTAATCCTTTGCTCTATTTGTTGAATAACACATCAGAGACACGGGCGGAGGGATGGGGGATCGTTTTCACTCGACATTTTTGGTGTGGTTCGTGTGAGGATTAAACGGGTTCTTTATTTTCCCTCTCTCTCTCTCTCTCGCGCGCTCTGGAGTGTGAGAATAATTTTCACGATTATATCCGGATTTTTCGCTACACCAAATTAAGGGTAAGCTGTTAGTGTTTCCCCGGCGGACACATGTTTCGAAGCGCAAAAATAACAGCACAATCGTCTTCTAAGGCTAGCCGCTTCACGGAACGCAACGGCACTCGGAAATCTCATTCAAACCATCCCAAACCAAGCAATTTGCTCGATCATACTTCAACGTCGTATGTTCTCGAAGCTGCAGATTGAAAGTCCAGATGCGTTCCTCCACATGATAAGGACCCTTGGCCCGCTCGCGTTTCGCTCAACCCTCGCCAAACGTTCATTTTGCGACCGTTTTGCTTGTATAAATTGTGTGCCCCATGTTATAACCACAGCCACGCCATCGAACAGCTGTTCCAGAGGACATCGGAGCTCGTTTGCGGACACACATACAGACACAAAGACACACAAAATCTTGTGTCTCCCAAGCAACCGATCTCGACGGTTTTGTCTCCCTCGTCATATGCGAAAAGAAATTAAGCCCGCGATAAGGCTCATGCCTGACGCTTGGTCTGACTGCGGTTACACGCTCCACAGTTTTGATAGTGCAAACCGAACGACACATCACGAAACTGTAAGCACCCACAAAAAAAAAACAAACAAACAAAATTCCACCAACCAACAACGAGCAGCAAGCAGCAGCAGTCAGCGGGCACCCAAAAACCGCACCGATTGCGGAACGGCGAAATCACTGCAAACGGGCCCGCAAATCGCCCGCAAAGAAGCACCAAACAATTTGTTCAACATGGAACCTAAATTGATTGTTTCCATATTTCATCTCCTTACGACCGTCAGATCCCCCCCCCCCTCCCCTCCACCACTCTCAAAGGTACATACCATTCATTGGGGGGGGGGGGACGGAGGGATAGGTCAAAGCTTTCATCTTTTGCGTTCGCCCCAAAAACCATTCGATGCGGCGATCGCATCCAGAGGGCGCCAAGATCACCCAAGCCGCTCTCTCTTTCTCTCTCTCTCTCACACCCTCAGGCGGCACATTCATTGAATGGTTTTGGGTGGTTGTGAAATCGGGTAAGGGCACTGGCCCACGATGTTGATTACAGTGCGCCCCACAAACATAAATCAACCAGGAAGAAGGGCTTCCTTCCCTGCTTTGAGTTTGGGGCGGGTGACCCATCGACGATGAGCTGGCCGGCAGGGCCGGTGTTATCAAATTCGCATGACCTGCCTATTGCCAGTGCCAGAAAAGCCGACGGCAACTCGGGTCGATCATCGCATCACGATTCAAAAGCGACAAAAATCCAAAAATCGTTGCGTCAAACTAGTTTTTTGTTTTGTTTCCTTTGTCCGTATTGTTTGCTCGTTATCAAATTCCAAACAAGTGAATGACTTTCGCGTGACAATGCTAAGGTATTATCACTGCTTTGCGAAGCTAATTGTGAGCCATTTTTTTCTTTTGCTTTGTTTGCCAGCTTGCTTCTTACCGTCTTCGCCGAGTCCTGGTGGAAGCTCTCGCGCTCCCAGAAAGCAAACCACAGCAAAGCTAGCTGCTCCAACGGCATTGGCCCGCCTCGATTGAAAGGGGGTGGAGCAGTTGGCAACGACCCTAGCGCTACGGTGGGCGGGATCCCGCGAGTCCTTGTAAGGGGCTGCCCAGTTCTCTGGGCGGTTGTGCCAATCGGTGGGTCGTTTGCGGTCTCGCACGCGCGCGTGCACGCAGCCATTGTGGCAGGTCGATCGTGCTGCTCGTGATCACCTGCTGCAATTAAGCCGTCCAGGGAAGGCACTTCGCTACAGACAGCTCGACCAGCTCTGCTTGGAGCATACAGACAAATGACGGGAAAAAGGATTTGCCATTCTGTGACCTGTTCTTGTGTGAACCAGGTACCAAGGTTCCTGATGGTTGAGCCTTTACCAGAAATAGTTCTAACAAGTACCTGTGTGATACCAGAGAAATGCTAGACACCTGTACCCTTCGTGTTGGGGTAGACCTGTGTACCTCCAGCGTTCCATCGTCCAATTAACGTATAACACCTTCAAATCAATGAAGTTCGCCCGCACCGGGGAACAACGGAGCGTACTATTGAGCGGCCGGAAAGCGACCAGGAGGATACCATTGCACCTGACACACACACACACACTCCTACTTCACTGCAACAGGGTATACATTCCTTCCACCTTGCTCTAATCTGAAGGTCTCAGAAGTGTTTGTGTGCCTCAGCTGCCGCTACGATTACAATTACCATCATGTCAAACATGACCCAACACAAATCGTCCTTTCGGGTGACTTACCTTCGGTTTCGGTTGACGAGAGCGTTCGAGCGAAGACGATGGACGAAGAAACATAAACCGGGTACGGTACGAGGGATCGTTCCGGTAGACTACAGATGCGATCTCGGCGATGCAAAACCGAATCACCTGCAGTCAACCGGCGGCGGCGGCCGCAGCTTGATAGAGAGAACTCGCTGCCGATGCAAACACTGCACAATCGATCACTTGTAGATTTACACACACACACACACACACACACACGCACAAACACTCGTTTTTACACACTAGCACAATAACACTTATATCTCCCCATTCACGTGCACGCACGCACGCACGCAAAAAATGCACAAATTCGCACACGAGACAGGGGAGCACAAACAGGAACTACAATAACTTCACTACTGACAAAAAGCGCAAGATCGCACACTGTGCGTAACCGGCTGGAAACATGGAAACATACAAGATACATTAAATAGGTATACTATAACGTCTTTGCTCACTTGCTCGAATCGAATCGCGCAGCTCGCAAACCAATTGTCCGTTCGTCGCCTGATGACCCCGGATCGGAGGAGCTAGAGGGAGGGGGGGGAGAGATTCAGGGCAGAATCAATCAAAATTACGGGCAGGCCGGACGGATTCGGGCTGTCAATAAACGTCACTCTTCATTAAAGCGAGCAACCCCACCCCAAGCAACCCCCAAGCATTTGGCCGGTTTGGGCTTCCTTCTGGGGCCCGTTTGCTGACTAGCTGCTTGGGGCGATTGATTTGCCTCTCACAAGACACCAAGCACAAGTTCCAGGTTTCAGTGGACCAACGAAGAGACCTCGTTTAGATCTTCCGATGGGTCGATTGAAGGAAAAAAGGCGGTTAAGTTTACTTCCTACCAACGAACCGATATTGGAGCAGTTGCTTGTCGAGGCTGTGAAAGATCACCTTAACACACAGATGCACTCACAAACACACACGCACACACACACGCGTACAAACACTAGCAGTACTCACGCAACACTTAGCGCCAAACGAACGTCGAAACCTCGCGATCACGTGTGTGAGTGATTGTGGAAGGGTGGAAAAAGTAACACCACTTCACGGAGCCGCCCCAGTGGGGGAGCGAGAGAAGAAAAACACAAGGAAAGGCCTGCAGGGCTTGGCAGGTCGATTGGCGCGAACAGGTCTGTGCGCGTATTGCGTGCAGCTTTCGTGTCCGGCGCTGGGAGAGGCTTTCCCCTTCCTATCAGCGAAATGTTTGAGATTATTTTTTAAAGTATCTATTTCAGATCACTTATTAAGGAAAGCGCCACTGTTAATTAAACGCTTCACGAAACCATCACACCAACTGCTGCATTATCCAATATTTCCCACCGACGCTACGCAATGTTTACCACCGTCGACGTCCTTAAAGCTATCGAGCCAGTGCCATCGCCGGTTTGAAAGGAATCAAAACAAAAACACTACGCCTCCATTACACAGCTTTTCACTTTACAGGGACGGTGTTAAACAGTTTCACCCACCCGCGTTCTCCAAAGAAAGCTTTCGACGCAAAGAAAATCGATGTTCGGTTCGGTTCGGTCCGCTTGGCCTACCCCTTTTGCAGGCGGCAACGATGGTGGCCGGAGTCGTGGCCGTTCTGTTCACAATCAATTTTTTTTGTTTTAGTTTACACGGAACGAGCGCGCGTCTACTACACACACCACACAAAACGCGCACGAACGGTGCGTTTCGTGTCCGCCGTGATGAAGAGATAAATTCAAAATGAATGGAAGAATCGCGCCGCACCGCACGAAGCAAACCGTTTCCGAAGGGAGCCCGTCCCGAGTCGAGCGGCTCTCGCACCGACCGGTTTCGAGCAGTTTACGCTCTCGCGGAACGCGCACGTTTCTCGCCCGCCGCTCACTGTCTCGCTCTAGCGCGAGCACAGACCACCGAGAGCAGTGTTGGCGGTGATAGGTTGTTTGAAAAAATTTGTCACATTCACCTCACCATAATGCGCTCGAGATGATGATTGTTTTGCTGTAAAAGTGTAGAGAACTATAAAAATCCACTCTTTTATACATGTAATTCTCAGCCATAACGCTACAACAGCTCTTGAATTTGATCCGAATTGCTCTAGCACGTAAACCGAGAGCAATGAAAGCAATTTGTTCCCACTGAAACGTTCAATTTTAATGCAATTGGCGCCAACATTCCAAACCGCTGAGCATGTGCATGAGCACAAGCCAGGAACAAAATTAGCATCTGGTAATGATGGAATCGGTCACTCGCGACCGATCGCACTCATCTGCTCAAACGATCATCAGCTGGGCCTAAGATCATCGGGCCAATCGGACAGACAACACAGCAGCAAATGGAAAGCGAATAGCAAAAAGCAAAACAAAAAAACGGCAGCACCAGCATCATCGTGACACATGCTCCGAATTCGTGGAAAAGTGTTCACGGCACTGCCGCCACCCCAAAAGCATGTACTGGAGCGCCAGCGGTACACCAAGCGGTAGTATGAAGTCACATGGAGTCGCCCTGTCGTTTTAATCGATGAATCATCTGCACAAACCTTCGATTCTGAGCGAGGGATTGAGCGCTAAAGAGTGCTGGCATGTGGCATATTACACAATATAATACGGCACCGGAGGATGATTCACGGTCGGGTCGCTCCTGCGTGCGAACAGGAAACGGTGTGTCCCGGGGGCAATATATTCTAGCGTCCAAATTTTTCCCATGAATCCACAATATTCAGGCGGCTAACGTGAACGTCTTTGCCGCCTCGATTAGTTACTTCGTGAGGAAATAATCTGTTCCACTTTCCACTGGCTAACGCAATCTAGTAGCAGAACAAAGGTTGATGATCAGCGTTAAAGTGGCGAATCATCGCAACAAAGATAAAAGACAGTGTGGCCCTATTTTGGGGACCCTAATGTGCCTAATCTAAATTAACCGAAATGCACACTAATCATCACTCCGTTGTAAACGGTGGTAAAGTGCTACGTGTATTTAAAACAAAATTGATTCTAAAGTTGTATTCGAATCTTGCATGGTAAATCACTCAACAAACTGCTTGATTGATTATCATTGTTGGTACATGTTGGCTCTAAGGCATCAATTTATAACTGTGTGCATCAATTGGTGTATCTAAGGCACCAATTTATGGCCTTAGGCCATCCAAATTTTACTCAACAATGTATAATAATCAATTTCTAGGCATTATGATAAAAATTTAAAGTCACATTATAAGAATAGTAACATATTATGTTTTGTAAAACATCTGGTAAATTTTGATAAAAAAACGGTATTTTAAACACCGTAATTTAACACTAGAAAACGCATGATACCTCAGAAGACTACAAGTATTCCTCTATATACGCTAAACGTGCTAAACGCGACTTCGCGATACGCAATTTTTGTTTAAACTAGACTTTTCTTTGCTGAACGGTTGAAAGCCAACCCCACAAGTGGTACAGGCAGGCCTGGACCGACGATGGTTGTTGCGCCAAAGAAGAAGAAGAAGTTCTTTGACCAATTTGTACTGATTTCACACATCAAATGTCAAATGCAAAATAAATTCCGTTTTGCTCGAAATTTTTAAAACGCACAAAATTGTAATCTTCGTCTAATTTAGTAGCTAAAATCTACCACTTCAAGCAAACTATAGTAAATTTAAATATAATTAGACTTAGGCTAATATTCGAAATACGCTATTGCCTCCGTTCCGCACCAATCAACGTATATCAAGGAAAACCTGTAAATTGCATTGTTTTAAACCGCGTATAAATTGAAATTCTTAAATTTCAAATCAGTAAATTATTGATTATATGACTTGAACTGACAATCTTATGGACATAAATCCCAATATTGACCTAGAGTTTGAAATTAATGCCTCAGAGAGGAAAACTCGATAGCATCGAGAATTAAATTGGTGCCTAGGAGGCAAAATTTGGGACATGATGCCAAAAATTAGCACAAAAATAATCAATTTAAAATAATACTACAATCAAGCGACGTCAAAGCTTCAAAGCTAAGTATAAATAAGAGAAAGTTTGTAAAAATTCTTTTGTATTACTGAAATTCTAGCAAATCCATATAATTCCGAGAATCATCAATTTGTTCCACATGCTTCGTTTGGAATTTTTTATACCAAATCGCTCCCCAAAGCAATGCAATAAATCGTTGCACATTCGCATGCTTCCCATTGATGTCACCCAATCATCCCCAGGGTACTCTCGCCGACCCGGAACAATACAAAAACCCTGCCCGCTCATTGCGCACAGCTCATTGTATTATCGCGCCTTTGCAATTGGATTTCACGCAAATGACGTTTTCGTGGCAAAACATTTTAGCCCGCTAGACGCAAGCGGTCCACGTAACCGTAGCATTGTGTTGCATAGTTTAATAGTTTTGCCCCCTTGAAGGACACCGGTTAATTAGCAGACGGGTGCAAAACTGCGCAAAGCGCTTTAACAAGGCAAGACCCAAAGGCCCGCCCTCGGGAACCCAAAGTTCCCAAGTTCAGCCATAATATTATTGTCGTGCCATCACTTGGCAAACCGCGACCGACCGCGACAGCACCACTATCACAAATCGATGCGCAAGTTTATTGTTTAAAACGAAGAGAAGGAATAACAAAACAAAAACTGTTGACAACAACACCCTTTCGACAGGGGAGGGTGGACACAAACAATATAAAGCGTGACCCGGCGCAGCAGACCCTTTACGCGCGCGCTCTATCGCGGCTCACACAGTGAGAGGCGGCGCGGTGGATGCTGCAATCACGATCCAATCCCTCATCGCCCTGGGTGCCAGAGTTCGATGGCTGATTACAAACACACCACAAAGCGGTTCCGCGGCAAAGCGGTTGCGTCTCGCACGGTGCTGACGACTGTTTGTCTTGCCGCGACCGCGCGTAACCGAGACGCGTGCAGGCAATAAGTGCATCCAGTCGCACCACGGACTACTACGGACACTGAGAGGGCAAGCCAGCAATCGGCGGGTGGTTGGTTGCACGCAAAAAAGGGTAAATAAATAGTAAAATATATCACTACGCTGCGCTGGGCGTTGTTGTCCCAGGTGTGTTCATCCTGCGCGAAATTGCACTTTATTGTTGCTGCCAAGAACACACGCCTCATCTAGGTCGCCCAGTGGGGACCCGCGTACGAGCAAATGGGGGAAACCCCCATCAATAAACCAAACTCGAAATTGCAGTGCATTTTGGACGCCGAGGGTTTTATTAGTAAAGTCCTCTGAATAAATAATCGCTCACCGTGCAGTAGCACTGAGGGAGAGAGAGAACGTGCTGTAGCGTAGGACCCGCTTGCTATTGGTTTGCCATAATTTATCCCCATGTTTGCAACGTTTCCTCACACTTTGGCACAGCATTTGTTTACCTTACCACCAACCTGTAATGGTGCAAAAAAAAAACGGAGCAGGAAAGGAAGGCTCTATTTGAAATTTGATTGATATAACTGGTGGTCTGTGAAGCGTGTAATCGTAAATAATACAACATGCGCGGCACAGTTCCTGCCCGACCTACCATAGTCAAATAAACTTATTGCACCTGATGGAAGGTTTGAACATATTTTCTGCACCCAACCCACGGGGAAGATGGAGGGAAAAACACAATCAATGGTCAGTGGCTGTTGATTGCCGAGTCGCAAGCAGGCAACAGTTCGATGCATTTCACCGATAGGCAAATGGCAGAAATAAACTATCCTTACTCTCTCTATCTCTCTCTCCCCCTCGTTCTTTTCTATATCTGCAAACACATTCAAAATTAAATTTAAATGTAAAACATGGTTTTCAAATTCTCCCCGTTTCCTCCCTCCCTTCCCCAACCGCCTCCAACTAAACATACAGAACGTAATGCTGCCTCTTTATTAGTCTGCATTGGCTCATTATTAACTCATAAAAATCAATTACACGTTGCATTTGTGTTTGCTACACCATCGCGTTTCCCCGGGGGGTTTGTTTTTTATGCTTTGCTCTATTTCATATTCAACACGAAAGGAGAAAAAAAAGTCAACAAAAACATGCCAAAAGGTTGTTTTCAACCTCTGCCCTGCCTGAAGCCTTGTTGTGGTACGGGTAGTAGTTGTTCTGCTTTCTGCCCAGCAACGACTTCTTTCGTGGGCAGCAGCAGCAGCAGACACACAAATGGAACAATAAATTTTCACACTACAGTACAGTACGGTGTGCTGGAGGAAATCGTTTAAAAATAGTGCTAGATATTTTATTAAATTCGCAACTATTTGAATGATCTGTTTAATAAAAAGGAATTCAAATATGGTTGATAAAAAGTAAATGAAATGCAATACTTTAAGCATTGAAAATAAAAAGGCTCGAAACATCTCTATCACGTACTGTATAGGGGCCTGCCTGTAGGGCAGTAGTAAGCAGACCGATGCCTTGGGTCAACATTATTCTCCCGCTTCAGTCCGCATTAAATCCGCCGCTCCCAAGTGCTCCAAGAAGAAAAGCTGTACGCTGAGGAGGTGCTAATTTATCTATCCCGCTCCTATCCAAATAACCCATAATTGCAAACCGATCGCAATCTGTGTGCCAGCCACGCAGAGCAACGAGGCTTTCACTACGCCCACAAGCACCCACAGCAGGAAGGGTCCACTAATCCAGACGGGGTCCAGTCGGGCCTGCAATTTCTTTTCCCATCCGATTCGCGGTGAATGGGATTTTGCTGGCGCGAATCGATTGCAACAATCGGAAGAACATCGGCCGCTCCAAATCGGCTCTATTAACGATACGTAATGACACTGAATCACGCTCATTTCAAATTAACAATTTAATGTACCGTCGTTTGCTATGCGCTCGCCACATAGTTAAGATGCAAAGGATACCGTCCCGCAAACCCTTCGTGGGTCGCTTCAAAAAATGCTCCCAAAGGGACGAAGGTTCCCCAGCTTTCAAATAAAGCACAATAAATAAAGAACGCATCGAACGACACGAGCGCGTTTATCATTTCCATCACGTCACACGTGTTTCCCCCAGGGAGGGAATGGGGCAGGGAGAGATTGATTATGTCCATTGTGATGGTTTGGCATGTTGCATTTCACTGTCAAGATATGTTTTTGGGGGCGCCCCAGCTCCGTGGCCGGCGTAGCAAGTACATTAATTTGCAATGTCCCGCACCCCGGTGGGATCGAGCTGCCGGGACATAGCGGTTGGGAATTGCTTTTATTATCCATTCGACCGGTCTCATCAATTATTGGCTTTTTCGAAGGGGGTTATGGGGGCTGTTGCTTTGCTTCTGGTTTTGTTTTATTTTTTTGGCGAGCATAATTTTTTTGTTTGTTTGACATGATTGACGCATTTTGTTATGCGTGCCAAAAACAATCGTACCAAAAAAACAGACACAAACACAATGGAATACATAAATATTCTTTTATGATCGCATGTACGGCAATAAATTTAAATTATTTTCCAACTGCTTTGTATAATTGTATATATTTTTCTTATTAGAATTCAATATTAGATTCAAAAATAGCCCTGTTTATACCTTTTTTTGGGGTAAAAAAAAACACAAATTTCCCCTATTCAACATCTGGTGATCGCTTTCCCCGTACCCGTTGCCAATGGTAACAAACCGTAGTGCACACACAGAAACACACAGACACGCTGCAATGCAATTCCATTTGCCTTAAAAGTGCATCCAAGCGCCAGTACGCTTCATTTTAAACGACACGAACAAAATCATGGCTCGCGCCACAACCCTGCAATTGCATTGTGCATGTGCGCCAAAGCTTTCCACCCTCCCATCCACCCAGGACAGGGGGGGGGGAGAGCGCGCGCGCGCGTGCTAAGATCCACCTGCAACCCACCACCCCACGACCATCACCCTCCTCCCGCGCAGACATGCTCGCTCCGAAAAAGGCTAATTGTTTTAAAATTCAACAAGTCACCTGACCGCGCTCGGCTCTCTTTTCCACTCCTCTAACAGCACCCTTATCTACCCCTTTCCTTGGATGCATGGCATGTGTGCACGCGCGACACTTGAGCGCACCAAATTGTAACGCATCATGTTCCAGGCAGGATGCTCCGCTCTTTATGCTGCTGCGGGATGCTGCCGAGTCGTGTGCAGTTGAATTCTTTCAAAGCAAAATGAAGAACGTCTTCGCGCAGTGCATCGGGGGATATCCTCTTTCCCGGTTCGGTCCGGGCCGGTATGTCTGGGGCCGCTCCAGAATTGGGCAAAATATGAGCCTCTTGTGGAGTAAATAAGGGTGGAGAAGCTGGAGGGCTGGAGCCCGAGGTACACCTTTGCTGGCGAGATTCATGGCAAATGGAGAAGAAGGTGGCGAAGGGTTTTTTTTTCTTCTGCTGAAGCTCGCTTGTGGAACGATTTGCCCATTTGTGGCGAAGCGCCACGGCTACAAATATGGTACGCGATGGAGCGGTTACCGTCGCCCCGGCAGACATTGGCGACGGGGTGTAATTTTATGTCTTATGTGGGCTTTTCCCTCCTCTTACGTCTGTTATAATTTCTTTCTCTCTCTCCTCATTTCCATTAAACTAAGTCTTGAACATGGTTCGGGTGTCGTGTTCGTGCCCTGGTTCAAACATATTGCTCAATTGTGTGCTGTTGGTTTGCCGTTGTTACAACTGTTTTTGTGTTGTATCCGACCGCATGTAGGGGGCTTGGTGGTTTGTTCGACACTGTGATGGTGATTAATTATTAATTACTTTTTTGAAAGCAAGAGAAAGCATGTCTCATTACATATGGACACAATTTTGGAGGAATTTTAAAAGAACTTTAGAATTGGAGTTGGAAATTCAAAGGGAACAGAATCGCTACATTGTATGTAATTAATTTAGTTTAAGAATTCAGTTTTAAAGACTTTTTACTTCAAAACAACCTTTCTATCGCTCCCGTTTGCTCTCCTTTTTCTCGTTCAATTACTTTACATCAAATGCTATAAATTTTTAAGTTCTAACAAAAATAGCATGTATAACATTATTATCAAAAACACAAAACAAATATGCCAAAACAGTAGAAACAGTTTGCTCGATTTAGCAGTTCGTTATTTTTAGAATCAAACATATTATTTTGCCTATTCACCCAAAGGAAGAATATTTTCAAATCAAATGAGAGTGCAGAATCTCTATCTTACTTATAAAAAGGCATACATTTCGGTCCGTTTTCAATATTTAGTCCTTTATTCTTATACGTATTAATGGATTCATGGCAGGGATTGTGATCCATCAAGAGAATTTAGCCATATAAATCTCATAATTCAATAGTTTTAACTTATTTTCTAATTTTTGGATCTACACTAGAGTTGTGCTTAATAAATATTACGAGACGATTCAATCAAATAAATCTTCAGTGATGAGTAATGCGAAGCTTGAAACTAATCTTTAAAGTCATTCATATATGTACAGATTCATAGAAATTTGAAAGATGTATGCATATTTTAAGAAATATTGATCTCTAAAAATATATAAATCTCTATAAAAAATAGAATCTCTAGAAATTCATGAATATCTCAGGCGACAACATTAGCCTTTTTTCTAAAAAAAGGTTTTCGGACGAACATTTTAGCTCAAACCCTCAACTTAGCACTCGTAACTACTATCTGCTACTACTTTTAACTAAAACATTCAGATTCAGCTAATCACTTTGAAGATTCATTCCGATTCATGAATCAGAATCAGAATTACCCATCTCTAACCAACAGGAATCCAGTTAATTGATGCAGGATAAACACAAAACAACATTTGCTGTAGTCTATATTGTATATTTTTTCACAATATGCTCCCCGACCGCTTTATACCCCGACTTTTGTATACAAAATACTACTTAAATGTTCATAAAATACTTCCTATTTTCATCTGACTGTTGCTCACAACAAAACCCCAAAGCTTCCTCTAACATATTTATCAACAAAACAAACACACACACACACATACACAGACTTACCGCACGAAAGCGCTGGATGACATCCGACAAACGCGCACCGGTGCAACCGTTTATCATTCACCATCGATGGATCCATCGTGCACGGACCGGCAACGTACGCGCTGGGCACGCACCGTGCGGAAAACATTATGGTATTGCAGCATCCGGAGGGAATAAAAACCAAAATAATGTTAGCTGTTGCAGTACCGCTGCCCATCATCATCGCCTTACCTTCCGCATCATGGTAAGATGGAAGTACAGGTCGAATTCAGGCACCATGCACCGGTTCGATCTTCATCGGTGTCACATTAGCAAGCTGAGCACGCGTCAATCGATCGGAGATCGGAGCGAAGATCGAGAGGGTTGAGGGGGTTAGATGTATTCCCTACGCGGGATGCAGCTTCACCGCACAACGACAGCTGGAATATACAGCGAGACACGCCGACCAGCGGACAACGATCAGTGTGACATTTTGATCGCAAAAAAAACAACAAACGGCCGATGACAAACCGGTGGGGCACGAGCGAATCACGCATCACAACAAGAGAGAGAGAGCAAAAAGGCCAGGCTGTCGTGATCTGCAGTAGCAGCAGCAGCAGCAGCATCATCTCACCACCTCCGAAGATGTTCCAGTTTTGTGTGGTGTAGATTCATTTTTTTGTTCTATTTGCTTGCTAGCGCAGTTAACGCGTGCCAATGATCAAACACAATCCTCTTGCAGCACAGTGGCAGGCGATCCGAAAGCAAGTGGCACCACTCTTTCGGCAGATCCGTGTGTTTGATCATCTAGCAACCATCTGCCACCACCCTTCTCCACTACCTTCTCCAACAACACTCTAGTTTTGGGAGCATTTCGCACAAGTCCTCCACAAAGAATAGATCGCTGTCGCTGGATGACACTGGAGAACGATGGAAATCGATCGAATGAAGGGTTATACTTCGTAGCACACACGCGTACCACACACTACCCACACCTTAGCGCTTCGGACTGATATCTAACCGCTCTCACCAACGCTACGCAGCTAGGAGAGCTACCGTGATTTGATCCCGCTGCGTTACCATGGCAATGAAGCTGACAGCAGACCCAACAGGCACAGGCTTGATCAATGTGCACATTTTCAATTGCGACATTCTTCTGCCCCAGCTGCTGCTGCTGCTGCATCTCACCACCCGAACCCAAAGGCACGGATGCACCATCACGCGGCGGAACGCGCAAAACGAACGGACAGATGAACGCTTTCGAAACATGATTTATAGTGTTTGGGTATTCGGGTTTCCTTTCGCTCCAACTGATTTTACCGGTGCTGAATCTCCTTCTCTTTTTCCCATTCTTTCAGCATCTGATCAATTTGCTGCCCAGCATTCCCAGCCTCCCAGCATGTCCCCTTTTGGGACTGCCTGTGTGTGCCTGTGCCACTTGATGCAGCAGATTGAACGCATTGGCCACGTTTTGCGAACGTTTGATGCATCCTAATATTAAATAGCCTCTCTATCTCTCTCCTTCTCTTTCTGTGTGAGGGAGAAGCAGGATGCCTGCTTTCCGAGCAGAATTAGTTTCTATCTTAACTAACTTGAAGATGACGAGCAGATCACGCTTCACGTATAAAACATATCATACAAGTACATAAACAAACAGCTTAGTTTTTAGTATTATATTAACAATTAATCACACCGAACAGAGACAGCACAATTTATTATCTCATAGTCTAGTTGTTGTGCGCCAAAAATGAACGCATGAATAACCCCTCGTTTAATGCGTGATGGGCAATCCCCAAGTGAGTTTGAACTTGGCCCCAACAACTTGGCCCCCGGGAGGTGACGGTCACAGCAGAAACAGAGCAATAATTGGCACAGCGTCAAATGATGAGCGTGTATCATCTTTCTGACTAGCTGACCAATGGCATAGCAGTAGCGTCATGCTGCAACCAACCAGTAGCTCCAATATATTATTCCCGAGTTATTATAGAAGTTAGATATTAGATATTATTGCGTCTCTTTAGGATCCGGCTCTAATCCGTATTCGAAGTAGCCTAACAAAAGCGTACCAGTTTCACACCGAACGGACGTAAAATAGGAGTTCCCATACGAACAATGCCATCCAATAAAGCTATATAACCGGCTACGGCGCTACTGGTGATTGGTTACCGAAAGGGTTCGGGCTTCGGGCACTCGGTAGGTGTGAATTACTCGTCTAATAAGGGAAGCAGCAATTTCAAGCGAGGTTTTACACAAAGGGCGCCCTCCCTAGTTGCTCTCAATTCACTTTATAGGTGTCATAAAACTAGAACTTCTAGCTTTAAACATCCTTCAAGGTCATGCTAGAAACGTTCGTGCCCATTCTTTAGCTTCTCCAAGATAAGGACCTAACCTTGAACCATGGATCAAAACATCAGAATGCTCCTAAGCGTCGTACAGGGGATGCGTTGTTTTATCCTTCACGTAGCGACACGCGCGTAATGTGTCATTTTTTCCGAGGAAAATTATGATCACGTCTTTTAAAAATCTTGAAGCAAAACGTTGACTTCTTTGACTCCCCAAAGTCGCTGCCGAATGCGGTGTAAAGCAGCATGCATGGTAATGATTGTTGAATCAATTTCACTCCACTAAAGTCAGCAGACTTTTGCACATCCAAAATCCTTCGCAACACATCCGAAGATGAAGAAGGGATATACAACAAAAAAAAACTATACCAACGACATGGTAAAGCACAAAACAATGCCACACTGTACTGGGGAAGGTTTCTTACTGGTGCTGCTGGTGCTGCAGCTGCACTCTCGGCGCGCTCGGTGGCAGTCAAGTGTAAGTCGTGCTCCAGTTGTCAGATTGGCTTTATTTAGTGTCGTTTGAACTGGTTCCACTGCTGCTCGTGCTGGAAGTTGGCGAACGTTAGAAACAGAGCGCGGCAATGGCGAGAATGGGGTGGGGGTGCACTGTTTCGACAGAATGTGAAGAATAAATGGCACACCATTGGGGTGTGAAGATTGCAATTGAATTTAGTGTTTCTTTGACATCTTACTCTCGAGCGACGGGCATGAACAAGGGGAGTGACTTTTCGTTGCTGTTATATGCCATTCAATGCTGGTTCTTTATCGATTATTGGTTATTTAACACTTATGCCCGAACGGGCAGCATTTTGTGCTCACGTCCACACAGAAGGTCAACGGTTCACAATCACAGCAGCATATCTCACTATATTCTACGGCCAACGGTCTTGAACGAAGATAAGATTTCTAAATGCGCTTTGCCGGATAAAAAACCGAGCAAACCATTTGATTCTGTTGCGTGTGGTCATAGGCCGACGATTAAACCACCTACACCTTCGTGCTAGAATGCGCTGCCAGCACTTCTGGCACGTCTGTAGGTGGTTGTCGCTTTTTGCACGATCCAGCCACTTCCAGAAGCCCCGGCTCGGTCAGCGGGAAGTCGCAGGTTATCTTGTCCCCGGGGGCGACGTCTAACGCGTCTAGCTGTCCAGGTGGACGGACACTGGACGGGAGCGAGTCGGAAACTTGCTTCCTTGCTGCTGTCGGTCACAGAAACGGTGGGATATAGCATTGGATGATGTTATTATTTTATATGTAATCAAGTACTGTCATTGTTTCCTAATGTAATATCAAGTAACACACAGTTTTTGACAAAACATTTTTGAATACTTCTATTTTATTTACCTTCACAATTATGTTTCCACCTTTTTACTGCTTCGCTCTATAAATTATGACTTTTTAAACGCTGCCTTCACCACCACTGTGTCGTACGAAAGCGTCGGGGCACGAATTCGTCGTCCGCCATGGGTTGAATTATGAGTTTATGGTTCTCAACCTTTTTGTCCCCCGTTTGCGTCGTGGAAACCAGCTGGCGCTGTCCGACAGATCTTGAACGGACTCACGATCAAACTGCAAGGGAACACCCTTCCTTCCTGCCATTTCCCCTTACAACTGTTGAGTCGAGCCGAGCCGAGCTGAGCAAAGCCGAGAGCAAAATATCAATTAAATAAAGGCAAAATTATGAACACAATAAATTAGATATTCTCACATCGATTATACATTCAAATGTCAATTAAATGCAATTACCCGACGACGACGTATTCATGTTATCTGCCAATATGTTCGGTTCCCCGTTGATCGGGGCGACCTAAACGTGCCCTTCTTTTCTTTTCCGATTCTACCCTTTTTCCACCATTCTCAACGCCACCGTCGCTCCGTCGTTCGATCGTGTCCCCCGTGAACTCAACAAGTCAAGCGAAGCGTCGAATTACCTAAAGCAGCCAGGGAAGGAAGAGGAAAAAAACACCAACCCATTCAATGCAACGCAAACCGATGCATGCACAAGTGCATGTGTGATCGGCTAGGTTGCAAAGATGCAAAGCGTGCCGCACCCCCGTGATGGCCATTTTCAAGACGCGGACAGGGGCGAAATGCTTGAGATGGGAATGAAAGCGAGCCAAAACGCACAAGAGAGCGAGAGCGAGAGAGAGAGAGCAAGCGTTGCCCAGATAAACCCAAGCTCATCTAATAATGGTGAAGATGGATTTCAATGTACCAAGCCGCACCTGCAGATGGTCGATCCAACGGGGGGGATTGGGAAGGATCGTAAGGAGAAATCACTGGGTTCGTTTGTGCATTGATCAATGCAAAACTACGAACGGATCGATCACGAACCACTACAACCTCCCCCACCCATAGAGGATCGCGCCAAATGTCACCGTCAACCCCGTCTGCAGAGGGGTTGAGTGCACCACCTGATCATGATCATCATCATCCGCTTTTCCAATCGGCTCGTTAAAAACTGAACAAGCCCCATCGTCGGCATCGTTATTGGGATAACCTACAACATTAACCTGTGGCACCTGGCACCGGGGGTAGTACACCTGGCCAGGGTTGGCGATAAGTTTTAATTGAACTACCATTATGGTGCCCCCAAACGGACCATGGTGTAAGTAAAGGATGATTGTTAGCATTTTGTTTGCGATCCGTTTTAGACGTTGCGTAAAAGGCTTTCAAATATGGTACCTGTTTTGTAGTTTTGTGTAGGGAGATGATTGTTTGGTAATGTGAGTGACTAACTTTGAAGTAAACAAATCAAATCTCTCCTCACGTTTATTAAATGTTAATGCACTAGAACATCCATATTTTCCAGAAGACCTCGTAGGTTCTGAATGATAATGAAAGAATGTACTACTTCGTAGCTAGTAGTTCTAGTACTATTAGAGATGATTAATATATTTAGTACTCAATTTTGCATGATCAAGTCCTATGCTGATCATGCGATCCTGTAAATCATATCTTGTACATCATAAATCAGGATAAAAACACATCTAAAAAAACATATATGATATAGGGAAAGATTGACTAGGGGAGATCCGGTACTTAAAGACTGTAGGTTCCAGATTTCTACCAGATTTCTATCATTTGAGGGGTTTACGATACTAGCCAGTTTTTATAAGTGGAGACTTTGAAATTCTTAGATTTGTCCAAAAAGGGTGCTATGCAGTCCAATTCCCATCACATCAAAAGATTGTCCCAAAACTATGAAAACCCCTGAAAACCCTGTAATGATGAAGCTTCGGATGATAAATATTGTTCCACTAACAGGATGAAAATTCAGCTTTCTAGCTTAAAATATAAAAGAGCTCATTGTTAACGACACGTGTACCCATGGAAGACCCAAGTCTCGATCCTACGATCCACGGTGAGTTCACAAATGATCTTTAGATGTGTCGATGAAGACCAGAATCATTTCAAGTTATTATTACAGTATTTTACAGATTAATCATTACTACTGGAAAATTTGAGCCCAAATTCAATTCAATTGAATTGAATTGAGCTTATGGATTGCATTTCATTCCTGTACTTCAGTGAACCCATATTAAAGGAAATTTTATTGATTGATAGTTATTGAAAAAACAGGAACTTAAACCATTTCTTTCAAAAGCACAATAAATATGTGATCTTTTGCTCCTGTAGTCTATATACTTTTGCTCTTATTATTATTTCCATCATTCAATCTATAATAACTAGAGGTTCCATGTTTTAGGTATCATAACTATCACGGATCTATACTACGTATTATACGTTGGCTGCCTCCTGCTTCACGATCCCTTTTACTACAACAACATCGCATCGAGGATATTTCTTACGCAAAGCACAATACACCAAACCAAAAACCATGACAAAACGAACATTAATTCCACCCACCTTTAAACACGCATTTACATCGAAAACATTTAGCCTTCTGTCAGTTATTGCGGCTCAGCTTTACATCGCAGCACAACCATCGACGCGAGTGTAATCACTCAATTGTCCCGCTTGATTACCATCGTTACCGCACACACTGGCACTCCGTACTCCGTTTGATTATTCAAGCACATAATTCAAGCCCCGGACAACCTTGCCCCGTTTAGCCTTCGCATTTGCGGCGTACACCTGATTACTGGCCCTTGCTCTTGCTCCTAAGCGACTGTAGCCCGCGCTTAGAACCGAGCCCGATCGAAACGTGTACTCGGTTTGAGGTGTAAACGAAATTTTAATCACACTATTATCCTCAATGACACACATGTTGTTGGTGTTATGCTACTGCCCAATCATGAAGTTTTATAACCATACACACCAGCAGCAGCTAGCTACTCGAATTGGGCCAGCCAGCTAGGCTCATCACACGCCTCGAAAAACCCGCACTAGAAATCGTTCGAGTGGTTCACCACTCCATTAATTATCCACGGCGTACTACGCCGGAAACCACGGAACGTAACCTCATTGTGCCCATCAGCGACCACTACGAGCAGGACTGGCAGGATGGCTACCGTGCGGCCGCCGCGGCGGTTAAAGAACAAAAGGCGTACCTCGGCGGAACACTGCCGGCCAAGCGAAACCAAACCGATTTATGTTGACCACGTGAGTGTCATATCAATGTGTCCACCTCAATGGGGTGGTGAAGGGGCAAATCCATAGCAAAACCATCATCACCACATCAGCACACAAATCGCAACACGTTCATCCACTGCGTTGCCCTGCTGACGGGCTAGCAAATCAGCTATACACCACACCACGGATCGTGTTCCGTGTTTTATGCTGCCACTGTCTCGGTCTCGCCCTGAAAGGACTACACTGCTGGCCCGGTAAGCAAATATGAAATCGCACACTGCAATGATGATGACGATGATGATTGGTGGCGCGAGCAAAAGTGGAATTATTTATTATTACGCGAGGGCGGTAAAGTTGATTGATTTAAGTTTAAAGATGTAAGGCCACGATCGTCGGGCACGCCGCCACAACAACAAAAGGCAAATAATGTTGCCGATGTTTAACTGATGGCGGCAGAGGGAAAACGTGTAAGCTTATGGAATAATAATTCTAGCGTATGAAATTTGTGCCGCCACTGTGTGAACGCTGCTGGGGTGAGGAGGCATGATGGATAGAAACCGTATCGGTCGAATTGGTGATGAGGGGAGGGGTGGGGGGGGGGCAATTTAGACGTCTGGAAGAACCTAAATTGGGCATATTGGTATGCTGATCATTCGATCGATTATTAGTTCAATATTAAATTAGAGCCGCACGCTTTCACGCATGTCACGTACGCGTGTTTGATGAAGATAAGGCTTTGGGAGTGGTTAAATTACCATTTGGCTTAATCGATAGTGAAACGATCCGGTTGATTCCAGGTAGTAGGGAATTAGCAATACATGTCACATTGCGGGATTCAATGTAATTGTAATTTTATCTCCCTAAAAGGTAGTTTAATCATTGGAGAAGGTACTCAGATAGGCTTTATCTTAGAGCAATAATGAGATTATTACATCTTTTATTTAAGTAAAGCAATACTTAGGAATAGTGTTGGAGTGACAATGGTTGTTTTGTTGTAATATCTCTTTCTATTCGAGCTAATAAGGGGGTATAACCGGTAATAAATGGCATTGTCTTGGGGATAAACAATTAATATTCTTAAATGTTTCTAAATTAATACAATTTTGTAAAAGATTTCAATAAACATAATAACATTCATAGAAGAAATTTAGCCCATAAAACTAACGTACTTTATTAACAAAAAAAAACTATCTGTTTATGAAACACATTTTGGTTGTAATATGTGATATTTGTGATATTCCAGTTACGAATCGCCTTCGAATCGCATTAACCGCATCACTCGGAAACAAACTGTAATTGAGACGTGTCGTATGTTGTACGAATGAGTAGGCCATTGTAGAAACGTTATGTCGTTAAGAACTTCAAATTATAGACAAGACTACATTCTAGCATTAAAATTACAAAAAAGACGTAAAATAACCACTAGCAAAAGGTGTAAACGTAGTTAGTGTTGAAGTATGCCAGTTGATCAATAACCTTTTTTATATTAAAATTTATAAAAAAATAGCAATAACGACACATGAAATAACAGAGCGATCTTAAAATTCAATGTAGCTTGGGATAATCTAATTTGACCCACAAATGTCACAAAATGCTATCTATATTTGTGCCATAACCAGTGCTGCAAAATGTCAATGTCATAAAAAATCTGACTGAAACAAAATCCATGTCAGCGTCACGTACTCAATTGTGATAACCAGAGGTGATACTGAAACGAAATGGTGTGAACAATACATGTTTCGTGAAACTTTTGGCGACTTTTTTTACTGTGATCAATTCTGTAAAATGTCACTGACATAGTCATGAAAAAATTCCGGCTAAAACAAAATTATGTCAGCGTCACGAGCTCTACTGTGATGATCAGAGGTGATACTCAAACAGTTGGTGCGACCATCACATGCTTGCTGACATTATGTGCAACTAACTTTTGGTCAGTTACTTGGTCGTGACATTTTCTGTCAGTGATCATCACAGTAGTCATGGAAAATATGCGATGCGTGCGAGTGGTCCCAAGCAACAAAATGAGCATGTTTCCTCGCCCTGCTTGACCCAACAGACCATCAAAGCAGACAGGATTCAGGTATATTCTAAGAATGTCGTGTTTATAATCGACAGAAAATCTCGTGTCCAAGTGAGTGACCAAGAGTTGGGTGCTAAACAAAATGTCACCAAGCATTTGATTGATCCACCAACTGTTTGAGTCTCACCTCTGATCATCTCAGTTGAGTACGTGATCTCATTTGAGATTCGTTTAAGTCATGTGTGTTGGTTACTGAAACAGTGGCATTAGGCAGCACTGTTCACAGCCAGAAAAAAAAAGAATCATGATTATGCTTGCGCCGGTATTAAGCTAAGCTTGTCAGTCAGAGTATCGCGTTGGACTCAAGAATTCACATGTCGTGTTCAGCATGTCATGGCACACTTTTATTGACTGTCAGCAATGAGCATCAAGCTACCACGAATATGTTCATTGTTTTCGTTGGTGAACATCTCGTGGTGCTCATGAGATTTTGCAATACTGACCATAATGTGTGCTGATATATGAAATCGCCCTAAACCAGTCCTCCAGTTGACGGTATCAAACTTTTCCTACTTACTTTTATACTTTTCCTAATCCTGTCTAGTCCACAGTGGTTTTCAATAATAACGACCTACAGACAAACTAACAGAGTTTCTACAATTTCTTTACACACGCAATGAACAACTACCCACACAGTAATGATAGATATATTTGTCTTGTTATCCACTTAAGGCCACAACTTCAACTTAGAACATATAGTATATTAAGATGATAACGATGCTTTTGCACAGCAGCCAAACCACTACCAGTGCCTTATCCTTGCCAATTCCCCAGTTGACATATCTAGTTCGATTGATCTTGCATGCGCGTTTTAATTGCTCTCAAAGGCAGGCAGGTACTCCCGGTACGTATTGGTCCAATCAACCAATCAACAGCACAAAACCTGCCCGCGATCACCCGTTTAATCACTCAATTTACACACAATCGTAAAAATTAAATTAAGAGTTATAAATATTTAAACACGCGCTGGCATCTGCATCTCAGCTCTCCAGCAGGCTAAGCCTCGGAACCGTTCGTAGAAAAACAAAAACGCTATGGCTATCAAAACGGTAAGCAGCGTTAGATAAGCACGTCCACCCCCTCTCCCTCCCAAACGAAGTTTAGTCTTTGAATATGTATTACCAATTAGTTTTATGATCCACTGGTTCGAACCGAACGCAACCGGGCCCGGACAGTTGTTGTAAATGGAAATGCACTTTTACACAGTGAGAGAAGCTAACTGGGGAGGAAAAAACAAAACACTCATACGATTGGTTCAACATCATTTGAAACGTTTGATTTACGGTCCAGTGCTCCATTTGGTCGGGTGGGTAATTTCCGCGCACCCCTCCCCTATCTCACTCTCTCTCCCTTTACACTTTCGCACTAATTTCAGTTAAGTTGTTACCATCCCGGCGTCCTCGCGCTTTGACGTCTTCGAGGCTGTGTGTTCCATTTAATTAAATGTGTTCAGCCGCGAACACGCTAATACAAAGCAGCAACAACAAAAAAAAACAACAAAGACAGACTAGGTTCAGGCAAATCAATCGTATAGCAAAAAAAAAAACAACCAACCTA
The DNA here is from genome assembly GCF_943734685.1 of Anopheles coluzzii. NCBI lineage: Eukaryota > Metazoa > Arthropoda > Insecta > Diptera > Culicidae > Anopheles > Anopheles coluzzii. The sequence continues at coordinate 104,320,678 of NC_064670.1, read as the reverse complement.
AGCTCCAGGATAAACAACGCACGATTGCACACGATGCACTTCCACGCGAATGCACTTCCAACCGTGTCGTTATCCACCCGGCGTGCGACGTGCATACGAAGCGACAATTCAAAACAACCCACACCACGGGGTGGTGACGGGGGTGGGAGGGTCGGTGGGACGGTCGGTGGGGTGTTATGAGTTATGATCTGATCTGGAAATTGAACATTCTACCAGCCTGCGAACAAGTAATTGGACATTGGCAAGTGCGGTTCGTTTGCGGATTGTTTACAGTGGTGCCAACCGCTGGACTGGACCCATTAGAGCCTCCATCACCTCCTCCTTCTCCCTCCCACTTGCCGGGGTCTTGTTCTCGGGTGATTTAAATTCTATCCCCCAAAGCTAGTGGGAAGGTAGTAAAAACCAGCGCAAAATCTGCACCAACCGATCGACCCACAAAAGCCTCCAAAAGGCCACTCTTCCATCCGTTCGGTTCCACAATCGATCGCTATTTCCGGAATGTTTGCCCATGATTACAATCTTGGGCCGCGCTTTATCAATTGTTTTATCAAACAACAACAACAACAACAAAGTACGGTGGTCATGGGGAGAGGGAAGTTTGATTACATCCTCACCCTGGTTGGGGCGTCCGGATGACAGCATGGCACTGGTATGCCGATACCATGAGTGGGTGGGTGGATGGGTTCGCTTATCATCCGGAGCGGTCGGTTAAATTTAATAATGTGAAGTGCTTTATTTCGCTTTGCTCTAAAGGTTATGGCCGTTGACTTGAACACTTTAGGCCCGAAAGTCGATTGATAAGCATTGTCACGCGAAAGAGACGCTTCAGCGACGTTATGTCATTCGGGCTGATGGCCGGAGTCGTTCATTATTGAGGTTTTAAGGATGAAATAATGTAAAAAATTAAGACATATTTGCCTTTGAAACAAGATCTTGACACAATTTAGCACACAAATCGATACTAAACTCATCATTCCATGATGGAGCAACTTTTGGATTTTTGGGTTCTATTATCGCTACTGCAGCACAGACTTACAATAAACGCACGACCTTGGATTAAGATAAGCAGCTGCCGCGGTTGTCCTTGTTTTTTCGTGTCCCCTTACACACTCTAATTGCGCTTCCCAAAGCCCTATCCGGCCCTACCCACCTGACAGTAATGTCTCCGCCAGCCAGGTTGACGACATCGGAAATGATACTATTTTAAGCGGTACACAACACATACAAAGGCACACACACACACAGTAGCTTCTTGCGTTCCTGTTGGTATTGTTTTAAGCATTGCTATCGCCCAACAGGAACGACGAGGCACTTTCAACAGATCCCGACAAGTTTGTTACCATTTCTGATAAGCAGTGTCTGCTCCAGTTTGCTACAGGTAGGGTCAAAATCCCCCTTTTCTCCCTTCCCACCGCCCCCTGTGTAACACCGGAAGGGCCCAAAGTTGTGCTATTTAATTAGTGCTTGTAATTTGTATTGCCGCGTAGTAAGTGGCCGCTACCTTCGACCCCCCCTCCTCATAAATGAAGGAGGAATTTATTCCTGGAATGTGTCCCGCGTGTGTTTCTATTTTTTGCCCCAAACTTCCTTTCACCGATAGCGATTGGCGGTTCGGTGGTCTGACAAAAGGGCTTGTTTTACATCGAATACCTGTCCCCGGGGGAATAGGGACAAAACAACAAGATTGGCAATAATTTGCAATGATAAATCATTTCTATACGACTTTTCCGGGTGGCGGGCACGCTGCTGCTCAGCGCACATTACATCAGCTGATAAGGGTGAATCTTGCAGGTCGGGTGAAAAAACACCTGTCGGACACCCGGTGGACCTATACACAAGGAATTTCCCTTTTTATTTTTTTGGAAAGATAAATTAGAGCCTTAATCAAAATATCAATTAAATCTTGTCGTGGATACTTTAAAATTGCAATTATTTTGAATTTTCCTTCTTCATTGTTGTCATCTTAATCAATTTCCCAGGAGAAGTCTTTTGTAGTTGTTATTTTTTACGTTTGATGTCTTTGTTGTTTTCATCAAAAAAATAATTAAATTGAGGCGTTACAATGGTTTCCAGGAGTTATTATAGCTGTGGGACACTTTATTGGCTCCTCCTTCCGTGAAATGAACACAATGTAATGGATTCTATAGCACCCTTGTTGGACAAATCAAATAGGATTTTTCAAGGAACCTGTCCAAAAAGGGTGCCATAGAGTCAAATTTCCAACATACAGGGTTTCCCACGATTTATTGGTCAGTTCCCACGATTTTTTGATCGTATACAATAGATTTTTGGTTCGTTCCCATAATTTATTGGTATTTTCCGATTGGATATCAATACAATTGGACCAAAAAATTCTGGGAAACGGCCAAAAAATCGTGAGAACGCACCAAAAAAATATGGGAATCCGCCAAAAATTGATGGGAACCAACCAATAAATTGTGGGAAACCCTGTAATCAGAAAGAGACAAAGCAAGTGTCCCACAACTATTGGAACCCCTGGAAAACCCTGTAATGCATTAAAATTGAAATATTTAAATTTGTTTATGTCTTCATGGTAGTTCTCTAACAAATCATTAGATAAAGGCAATGACGATGATCTTCAAAGTATTTTATGTTATGGTAAATGTGTTATGTTATGCTGTAATGTTTTTGGGTGTAAACATAAGGAGCAGCCAAACGTCGAGTAGAATGATGTTGAAGTATACAACAAGACGATCGTGAGTGACTCGAAAGCGCTATACAATCTGTAGCCTCCTTATGATGAATTTGACAATAAATAAGTGTCTCTTCAATATGGGATTTCTTGTTCTAAAGGGAATTTCTCTAGTCTGCACGTTAGGGTTGGCTACCACGAGCTCGATCATTTACTGAAATAAAGTATGCAACGATCGAAGGATGCCATCGTTTTTAGGCTTTGCAGACATAGCAACATGGTTAGTTTAATTGCCTCCATGGATTCAGGCGCCTCCTTCGTTCACCGTAGAGAGTCGTCACTGTATGTTAAGCATCATTGGACTCTTTGATCACTGTCCAATCAAAAGAAGTAGACGATCAGTCAGGATTACACAGGACGTTTTGTGGATTGAACCTTATCGTATGAATGCTGATTTGAAGTGTTAATTGAAACTAATGTAAGGTATCTAAAATTTCACTTAAAAAGAGATTTTTAAATCTCACTGTCATTTCAAAGTCACAATAACCAATACCCTCAAAGTCAGGATTATCCACCGAAAAGCTCGTTCTTTGATTCACTGCTCGTATGGCATCACTGTAATTAAACTGTGTTTACAATTTCTTCGATTTCTCCGAATCCATATGACTTTGTCGGGCAGGAATTATCAGGCGCGATAAAGTCCACCCTTGCATAAGATTGCATTGTGCGGCAGACGTCCGCCGAGGGGGGTGGAAAACGTCAATAGTCAGCCAGCCAACCCTCACTCGCACGCTTCACCGACCATTGGAATGTGCATCGTCTAGGGCTCGAAGGTCCCGGGTCAAGATAAAAGCACCCGGGCGGCCCCGGCCAGGCGTGGATAGCGGGCAAAGACAAAAGGAAGCGGCGTTTGAAGTACTTTTTTTGAATTTACCGCTCCAATCGTCAATGTGATGTAAGGACCTGTAACTGCTTATCAGAAAATTCCCTCACCGCCTAAGAGTCAAAGAATCCAGTTCCTCCAGGACAGGCAAGAATGAACGGACAAATTAGGTCATCCGAATTTCGTAACTCTTTGTAAAGCTTTGTTTTTTTACCTTTTTATTGATTTCATCACCTCTAATTTGTGCTGTTAACAAGGGCACAAAGCGCACCTTTTCTGTTCCATCCCAATTCATAGAACTTTTGATTAAATATGTGTGTTGTGCGCCTGTGTGGTTGGAATCTCTGTGACGTGGTGGTGGTTTCCGATCGGGTGCGCAACGCGATTAGATAAGGGTGACCAACACCACCACCACTTCGACCCACCCAAAACTCGTGACTTGACCGGCGAAACAGTGACGAAAGCAAATCAAACCTGATAAGCTTATGGCTCGCGAATAGTTTTCCCATTGGTCATCGCACTTTTCCTCATCGCACTCGCTCTGTCGGCCATTATTGGGGTTTGCCGGTGCGCGCCGGTACGCGATAAGGGTTTGCTTGGTGTTGTTTGTTTTTTATACTCCCTATTTTTACGACTGCCCCACCTCAACAGCTGATAGACGGCGGTGTAGGGGTTTGTGTTTTGTTTTTGTAACGTTACGTTACACAAACGGTGAGTCAAAGTGTTGTGTTTACCACCTTTACCAGCCAGCAGGTGACGCGGCTTGTCGAAACGTGTTTGGTCCTGATGCAACAAACGCTTGGTCGTGGTGAAGCTGTATAGAATGGTACAATATTGTGCAACTAGCGAAAATGTTGATTCATTTTTCAATGGTTCTTGATTAGAAATGTATTGATTCATCCAAAGGGTGAACGATACTGCTCTCTCTCTCTCTCTAGCGCTCACTTATTCCCGTAGACGGTCTTCAGGAGGGTAAAGTAGGACCAGGAAGCTTGCAGGATCTAAGGGAAAGAGCGCACTCTTACTGAAATATTAACGCAAACGGCAATCAATTGGCCACTCACCTGACTGAAAGTACTCATTTGGATTGGCCAGATTTTCCACGCCGTCAGTATGACGGGCTGCTGGCTGCGGTGTATAATTTGCAGCACGGATCGATGGAACGCCACCGACCCTTCCCGGTACCATTCGCAACCGTAAGCGGCATCAATCACCGCAAGGCTCTGATGTGTTTTAAAAGCAAAAGCTTCAATTACTCGCGACTCGCTCATCGCCGCCTGGTGTCTTACCGATTCCACAATATCCTCACCGTACGCACACAGCATCAGCAGCTCGATCAGAAAGCACAGCATGAAGAGGACAAACTTTACCAGCATATATCCGCTAACCGTCTGTGGGGTCGGGAAAGAAACAGGATATTGCAGGAAATGAAAAGGTCTGACTCACAGCAGAAAACGGTGCGCAGCAGACGTCATCACCACCGCCATCAAGTGTGCACTGGCGTATGCGGAAAAGCACGTGCGCGATCGCAAAATCCGGTAAGCATAACTAGCCTATAGCACGCGGCGCATACGGCATCACGCAGAGAGACAGAGAGAGAGAGTGAGAAACAGCCAGGAAGGGAAGCCGCTTTCAAACGGTAAATACTAATTTTGCCGATAAGATAAGCTTGGGGTGCGTGTGCGCGCGCGCAATTTGCTTGAGATGTTGCACGTGCCATGATTAGATCGATCGTGTGGTGTGTATCTAACGCCAGGGTTTCTGCAATTCCTGTACATTCACGTACAACATTTTGGGGGTGCTTTGGTGGTGGGCGCCTCTTTGATAAAGCAGACTCCAGACGACTCCAGGTGCGTCACTACAACACTACATGTTACCGTTATCATAAACGCCTGGATGCAGATTATGATGGAGCTGCCGAGGAAGTTAATAAACAGCGCATTGCCAAACACGTTCTGCATGAACACGCTGCAGCTGCGGACGAAAATGAAGATGCATTACTTACGCCATTGATTCACTCCCGCATCCAATGGGGTTCCTTCGTACCCAATCAACTCCTGATGGATTCTGATCGCATCCTGTAGCCGACTCGTACTGCCACTGTCACCTTCACCAGCACCATTGGCAACCTCTACCACATGGCCAAAGTTGTGCGCCAGGATGCGAAACTGCATACAGAGATGGGCCGCCAGTATGCAGAACAAACAGTCGAACGCCATATGGATGATGATGCCCGTGAACCCAATCACGACGTACAGTGGATAGACGAACCAGTAGTACTTTACGCCACCCAGCACATCGAACGGCCACCAGATGTTGAAGGCCAGCTGACGGTTCCACCGGCCCGTGTAGTGATGGGTGTAGATCATCTCCGCGATCGGCAGGATGGTGAACGCTATCCCCATCACGACGTTCGCGAGCGCCGTTACCGAGGTGACCCGAATGGCGGGCCGCATTGTGTCCTCGCACACCGCCCAATGCTCACCGGTTACAATCTGGTGAAAGGAGAATTTACATTATTTAAAAGCATTTTCCAGCACTGGCACAAGACAATGCTTACCGCCGACGTCCACTTTGCGCGAAACAAACCGACCAGCTCGGCGATCGTGTTCCTTCCCCGGGCCAGTATGACCATCTTCAGCACACCGATTGTGCAGTACCCGATGCAGGGCGCTTGAAAGGTTACCTCCAGGAAGGTAACGTCCCGCTCGAACATCTGCTTCAGATAGATCAGCTCACCGATCGTGGTGTAGGCGAGCAGCAGGAAGGACGCGATAAAGCCCGCATTGCGTTTGAGCGACGGCAGTACGCCCGGCGGGTACGGCTCCTCGCACGGTGGAATGCCCATCATCAGTAGCATCAGGTTGGTGTTTCGAAGCGTTTCTTCAAAGCTGAGACGTACCATCTTTGTCGACTTTCCAGTGGCAATGTCACAACGGGATTATTCTCATTCTCGACATTGAAGATGTGTGTTCGGATCGTTTCCCTTTCCCTTTCAACGAGGTAAATAATTGAATCGTGCATGTCGGTTTTACATTATTAATTGAGCTATATATTCCATTATTAAGCAATTAATTTTAGCATGTGACTGCATGCTATAATTAAGCCAACCAGCAAGCCAGCAACCAGAGTAACCTCCCGTTCGATAGTATACTATTTTCAGCTCTTCAAACACACTGTTCCATGAATAGGAGAAAAAAATCAGAAAAAGGATAGCACAATAAAATCGAACAATGTCTTTTTACTCATATCTAATGACCTTGGGATGTACATGTGTGACCGTTACGGAATTAAAGCTGAAGTAAAAATAGTAATAAATCGCCAAGAGAAGGAACCAAAAAGCTTAAAATGTATCTGCTAGTATGTTTAGTATAATGTAATTACACAAGCATAGTTCCTCTTGCACTAATCCTCTCTGTCAAACTCTCTAATGAAGCTTTAATTGCATTATTTAAACTCCAATGGCACGGCTTAACTTAAGCTGTGAACTTACCAAAATAACAGCAGCGGTATTTTATTCGTTTCACTTTATAATTCTTCCTCACAGCCGGTTGGCTCTATTCTCATCACATGCTGAGTAGAGATGAGAATACAACACTCTTTTCTGGCGATCTTCAACGCATAAAGGTTCATCAAAAAATTAGACTACAAAACCCCTTTACTACTACAGTAGGTGACAGCTAACTGAGAGGTTAAATTTGTGAGAAAAATGCACATTTGCTATGAATTTCTCTTCGTAAGATTCCGGATGGTTCATGTTTTGACATGTATGTGTTTTTTAATGGAGAATCACTCCAGTAAGCAAACTTCCAGTACAAAAACCACTTCGGTAAAACACATCCCTTACCTCAAAGAGGGTTTCGTCAGATTTAGACAGTGTCCATGTCTTAGAGGCGTATGTGAGTACCGGTACTATATAGGTACTATACAGTTCCAGCTTCGTCCGTCGCGACAGGTTCTTTGAGGTGAACTGATTTAGCAAGCTGTAGAATGACCGGTTGGCAGTCAGCATCCTTGGGCGAAACTCAGCTGTCAGCAACGATAATAGGTTGCTGACCTTTGACCCCAGATAGGTGAATTGCGGGACGACTTCAAAAGTGCGTTCACCTATCTGTACGTCACGCCTACGTAGGTGTTGATTATTTATTGACTGATGTTGCCACAATCAGTTTGGTCTTTGCCTCGTTTATCTGCAATCCGAGGTTCTCTGCCGCCTGCTTGGTAAGCTTCTGCTACACAGGAGAGCCGCAGACCAATGTTGTTGATATCATCCGCGTATGCCAGTATCTGAGTTGACTTACAGAAGATGGATCCCGTAGTCTCCACCCTCTAGCGCCAAATTAAATAGGAGACAGGCAAGCCCGTCCCCCTGGCGCAGACCCTTGGTGGTAGCAAAAGGTCCTGAGAGTTTTCCATCCACCCTCACCTGGCAAATGACGTTGTTCATAGTCATTCTAACAAGCCTTATCAGTTAGGCCGGGATTCCAAAAGAGCTCATAGCGTCATACAGTTTTACCCTGACTATGCTATAATATGCGGCTTTGAAGTCAGTTGCAGAGATGGTATGTGTCGTGTCTGTATTCAGCCAGCTACTCCAAGATCTGCCGCATGGTGAAGATCTGATCAGTGGTTGATTTTCCGTTTCGGAATCCTATATGATAGTTTCCGACTATCTCTTCGACGTGAGGTACAAGACGATCCTGAAGGATCAGGAAGAATATTTTATAGGCGGTATTCAACACCGTAATACCCCTGTAGTTGTTACAGTCCAACCTGTCTCCCTTCTTGTATATGGGGTGGATGATGCCGAGATTCCAATCACAAGGTATTGATTCGCTATCCCACACCTCAGTATCAATTTGATGAATCTCGTTTTCTAGTCGTGCACCTCCATTCTTGACCAGTTCAGCTGCAATTCCGTCGGTTCCGGGTGCCTTGTTATTTTTCAGCCGATGGATAGCTTTTTGTGTTTCTTCTATGCTGATTTTATTCTATTCTATGTACAGACAGTTATATACGAGGATTTTAAATGAATTCAGCTACCTTCTTAAAGCGCGAGTAATTTGAAAATGTTTAGAATAAGAAAATGTGAAATCAACTAGGCTTCATTCATCTTTGGCTCAACAACCGATGTCGGTCAAGGCCTGCCTGTACCCACTTGTGGGATTGGCTTTCAGTGACTAATTGATTCCCCCCCATAGCAGGATAGTCAGTCCTACGTATGGCGGCGCGGTCTATTTGGGGATTGAACCCATGACGGGCATGTTGTTAAGTCGTACGAGTTGACGACTGTACTACGAGATCGGCAAATCAACTAGGCACGAAAAGTGATTGTCTCAATTCAATGCATTTATTTACTTTTAACACTAAATAAACCATTAATACAGTGAAGTATCTTCCCAAAATATGTCCCATTCCTGTATAGCGTTGAATTCCAGTGTCATAACCTCCATTAGAATCCTCCATTAGAATGCATCCTCACAATACCTCACACCACATTGCACTATTTGTCGCTCTATACCCACTACCCCCTGTTTGTGTGCATACCTCCCATACCTGACGCTGCGTAATTTATCGCTAATGTGAGCGCACCTAGCGCGATGCAATTCAATGCACTTTCCCGAACCCACCTATGGAATGGTATGCTGAACAACATCGCGTGGAAGGACACACCAGTCCCCACAACCCCTTCCGAAAAGACGCATTAGAAGCACCACTTCTAGTGCACATTAATCATAATGCAGCGGGGAAAGGAAATGGAGTGTTGCAGTTTTCACATTTTTTGCGTGGTCTAACCTAAGAGTACGTGAGTCGCTTCTTCGCCCCATCACCAAAAGCAAGAACGCAACAGCAATGGGTTACAATTGCTCTCTTTTTTTTTGGTTGTTGTTTTTGTTTGGCGTAGCGAAGGGTTTTGCGAACCGCGTTCCCTCCTCTCTGGCGCATCGCGAGCGCACGTGTTCTATCAGTTTTGAGTTTGATTATTTATGGGTATAATTACAGTCCCCACCTCCCATCGCCCCCGAAATGGCAGTGCGAGGGTAGAGCAGTAGAGCAGGTAATATAGCAGTTACCACAATAAAGAAGCGCTTCTCCCCCTTCTAATACGTGCCCAAGAATGCATTAAATCATCCGGCATGATAGTTCACCCGTAATGTCGTGTGTACACCGATTCTGAACCCAAAAAAGCGGGGGGGGGGAGGGAAGAAGCCACTTATACTGTTGGAAAAACCCATTTACCAGCACTGTCGTGACGTAGTTTAAGCTAAATAGTGTGTGTGTGTGTGTGCGTGTGTTTTTATTCATTTTTCAAAAATCGCATAAACCAAATCTTCCCACACACACATTCCCTTTGAACCGAAATCCTGGCCCTCATCAACCCTTTCCTTCCTTTCCTTCACGATGTATGTGTGTGTGTGTGTGCTGTGATTTGTGAATCGCAAGTGTGTCACGAGCCACATAAATCATCCCACGTCAGGCCGAGCGAGCGAGCAACTGCACACGAAGATCCGGTTACGGGTCCGGAGGGAAGTTGGCAAACGCCGGCGGGACAGCAACAACAGCAAAAAAAGAAAGAACGGTAGTAGATTTTTCATTTCCCAAGCGCTAATGAAAACGGTAAATATATATATTTACATCGAACGTGTCCCTCTTCCCGTTCTTGCTATTGCTGGGTTCATTTTTCACCTCATCAACGGGGTGAAAAGTGTGCAAAAAAAAACAAGGCGCGTGCGAACGATCCACCCAATCAGCTGCTGGGGCGGCCCAGGGGTAATAACATTGCCCAATTCATTCGAAGACAACCGCGAACATGAAAAATCAAACCACATGTCCACCGGCGTGTGCGTGGCCAGGCAAAGATGAGAAGAGCGATTTATTGCGGCGTGCTATTTATTGGAATTCGATTTCCGTCTCCTGTTCGCTGCGTGCCTGAACACATATCACCTGTTTCACCTACTAAACCTCCCTCCCCCCTTCATCATGTTTATGGCTCCCTGGATGCAAGAAATTGATACAGTACAGTACGTGCCGGGGGGAGGGTGTTATCGGGCCCACGGGACGACTCTGACGCACTTGATGCGCATTTAAATATAGCTCACATGCGCTATCAAATCGCTCACATATTAACATTTACGCATGGCACGAAGTCGCAGAGATAAAGCATTGAGCGTCTTCCGTTGTCGGGGTTTAGGATTTATGGAAGGTAGAATTAATACTAGCGCTTCTCCACCAAGCTCCAATGTCTAAAAAGTCACCGTTTAACGTCATTTACTTTCGAATCGATGCGCACCAACGGTTTTTTCGAAAAAATGCCTTCAATATCGTCCCTACTCCATCGCCATGGCAACGGAAGCAGCCAAACAAAGCAAAGTTTGTGCCCGTGGCACCTGTCACGCAGAGCATTAGAGACATACAAAAGTTTGCCAGTGCGTACACACTACCTTTTCATAGTAATGTCACTGTTTAAGGTAAGAAATTGGTGGAAAACGCAATGCCCAACGATCGAGCCGGCGTACGACTCGTTCTCGCTGCACTGCGCCCGGCTGTGCATTGAGGAGGGCGAAAAGGACAGCCTGGTGGTCGGGTCACACTCCGGTCAGCTGTGCATCTATCGCCCGTCGGGTGGCACCAACCTGCCCGACCTGGACGCGGAGGATGATGAGCAGGGCAGCGCGAACGGTAGCGCGAACGAGCTGGCCGAAAATGTGTTCCAGCATGCGGACGTCATACTGGAGGTGCAGCTGCCGCTTCCAGTGCTCGGTGTTAGCAGTGGCAAATTTACCACGTAAGTATCAAGGTACGATTTCTCCGGAAGCGCTTACCAAATAGAGCCTTTTTTTCAATTTCAGCACGAATAAAACCGACCCCCGGCTGCAGCTCGCCGTACTGCATCCGATGAAGCTGTGCATCTACCAGCTGGTAACGGTCGATGGGCTCGCAGACCATGGCGATCACACGCGCCTGGTCACCCTGTACGACCATGCACTGTCGAAGCCGGCCTTCTCGCTGTGCCACGGCCCGTTCGGTGGCGTTAAGGGGCGGGACTTTCTCTGCGTGCAGCATATGGACGGGTCGCTGCGGTTCTTCGAGCAGGACGGCATTAGCTATGAGCGTACGCTGGCCACCGATCGGTTCATACCGGCGCCGCTGCATTATGTGCCGCGGGTCGATTGCTTCGTCACGGTCGCACCGAGCTGGGTGCTGGAGTGCTACCGCTACCAGGACGTGGCGGAAGCGCTCGAGACGTTGCGCCGCCACGATCCGATCTGGGCGCTGTGCATCGGGGAGTATGCGCTCGATCTGCAGGTGCATCAAATTTCCAAGTAAGATTCTTCTTGCATTGCCCCCTAAAAGAAGGAATAGTGGAATTGAGAATTATTTTAATCCCAAAATTCCCACAGCACGGAATCCGTCATTGTGATCCTGGGCGAGAACAATCTGCTGTGCGTGTCCGACACTGGGAAGGTTCGGTTCATCAAAAAGCTCGACTACTCACCGGTTTGCTTTCACAGCTTCGTCACCGGATGGTACTGGGGTAGGTTAGGGCTGGGCCTCTTATATCCATTTTCCCCAATACTCTCACCCCAATTCCACCCCTTTCCCACAGAACCGGGCGCTCGATTAATGCTGGCAGTCGTCTCGGAAAGTGGATCCCTGCTTCTGTACGAAAGCGATCAAATCATCTGGTCGGCACAGCTCGGTCACGTACCGGTAGCCATCGGCCGTGCCAATGTGGCCGGCCTTCCCGGTGCGCTGGTAACGCTCGGGCCAACCGGTGCCCTCGCGGTAGGCTATCTCGGCTCGGAGCCGCAGCTGTTCCGTGTGCCGGCCCTCAATCTGGCCCCGTTCGAGATTGCCCGCTGCCAGAAGGAGCTGCTCGAGCTGGAGCGCGAGATCCGGGCCGGGGTGGATCCGAGCGACGCTAGCATTGCGAATGCTGCCGCCGAGCGGGACGTCCAGCTGGAGGTTGCGATCCAGGGCGAGCCGGTCCCATGTACCGAGCAGCAGGTGACGGGGCTGCTGTCCTCTAGCGAAATGTGCCAACTGAGCGTAACGGTGCGGGTGGAGCCGAAGCTCGAGATGTTACAGCTGACGGTCGCTACCGATCAGGCGATCGGCTGCTCGAAGGATGCGTTTCTGTTCCGCGACGTCGCGGCCCACAGCACGGAACGGTTCGACGTGTGGCTGTACCCGGCGGTACCGTCACTACCGGCAAGTCGTACCGCGACCGTCTACTGTTCCTACACCAGCAAGCAGGGCATTACGCGTGTGCTGGAGAGGAGCGTTCTGCTACCGGTGCGGCTGTTCCTCAAGCCGGCACAACCGTCCAAGGAGGCACAGCACAAGCTAACGCTAACGGTCGTACCGCCGCCAGCGCAGCACACTGCCGGCAGCGTGCTCGGACGATTGTTTCCAGAGTTTGCGCCCGAAGGCAGCAGTGCTAGTGCACTCGCCCTGCAGCCCGTTGCCGGTGGAGGAGATGGACGGAAAGTCACGATAGTTGCGGCCAAAAGTACGAACCGCTTTCGGGTCCAGTCGGACGAGCTTGGTCTTATGGCGCTCGTGCTGGAGTGTCTCATAGGACGGCTCCAGGGCCGGGAGAGTGTGGGACACGCGACCGAACAGGATGAAGCTGCTGGTAGGAAAGACCATTCCTCCAGGGTGCAGGTAACCATCGGTGGTGTTCCTTCGGTAAGTGGGCTGATACGTTCGCTGCAGGTGCATTGTGATTTGAGGAAAGCGGTAAAGCAGCTAGAGGTGAGCGCACACACGCAGTCCGGCAATCTTCGGGACACAAGAGATGCCATTCTTTGCCTTGTTTCAGAATGATCTCGAGATTGCCACCGGCCAGATGCGACTGTTTGAGCGGCGGTTCGTCGTCAAGCTGCAGGAGCGCTCGCTGCGCGCACTCGACGGCATACTGATGCTGCTGAAACGGAACCACACCGCGGTGGCCAAAGTGTGCCTGCAAATAAAAACCATGCGTCAGAAGCTAAAACTGTAAGTAGGGGGCCAGGAATTGCAACGCACTCACCCCGCCCTTAACACATCTCTTTCTCCTTGTCGCATTAGCGCGCAGATTGATCTGACCGCCATCCTGCGCCTGTTTCATCTCTGCTACAGCCATGCGGCCAATGCACCGGGCGGAAAGTATTTCGAGCACCTTACCGCACTGCTAACCCACTCCGTGCTGGACAGTACGGAGCAGAGCTACGAAGAGATGATGCTGCCAGTGGTACGCTTTCTCCACCAGACGGGACCACTGAAAAACTCCACCGAACAGTCGGAGGGAACGCCGTTCGATGAGGAGTTTTTCTACACTGCCAAACAAACCGACCGCGATCCGGTCGACCTGTCCGCCCACAGTCAGCTGCTGCAGGGTCAGCTGCAACGTCTGCTCGGCAGGGTGAACGATCGCATTACCACCGGTACGACGGCGCGAACGTCCGGAAGTGGCAGCGGTCGGAACAGTGTCGACTTTGAGGATCAACCACTGCCGGAAGCGCACAACGAAGAGGCAGAGGAGGAAGAGGAGGAGAATGAAAAGGGACAGAATGAAGAGGCGAACCGCCCGACCGATGGCAGCGCCGGTGTAGAGGAGTTCGCCCAACTCAGTGCCACCGCTAGTGAGTGGGTTAACTACGAAAAGATGTCCGATTTGCCGCTGTAAGAGTCTTTCTTTCCACCTGGAATGAATTTTGTTATTTTGTCAATAGTTTTTTCTTCTCTTTTTTGCTTTTATTTTCACTCCACTTTCCTCCCCACACCGACCACAAACTTTGCGCGGGTATATCGCTGTTTGAATACACCACACACACACACACACACACCCCCTTAGAGATAGTAGGGGGATTATTCACCCCGATCACACCCGCGATGGGAGTGTTATCGTCACACAATGATGTATTATATCCTTGCTTGTTTGTTGTTGTTTAAATTATTTACTATTAATACTTTACGACAGACTACACCTAGTATAAACATATTCCCTTGTGTGTTTTCATTTATGCATATTTTCATGTAAGTAGAACGCGCGCTCCAGCGCTATCTCGCTAGTGTCGGCGCTGTCTTGTAAACTAACTATGGCGATAAATAAAGAGCAGTATTTAAACAAAAAGGAAGAACATGAACGCTTCTTCCGCTGTAGAACGTGTGCTAAAGCTTAATGTACAATTTACAACTCACCGAAACCGATGCGCGAAAGATGATTGATCGTAACGTTATTACAAATGAACACTTGGTATAATATTGTTGCGCATGAACCCGGGGGAAGGTATATAAAAAGAGAAAACGTAATTGTTTGTCTTTTCTTTTTTTCCTTTTTTTTTTGTTTGAAAGAACACACACCTTACTATTTACGCAAAAACGTAGCGTTGTAATTTGATAACAGCATCAAAAATATGCCTTCGTGTTTCGTTGTTAGCGGGTAAGAAGCTTCTAGTTTGCTTTCCATTTGCAACATTATCTTGCCGATAATGATGGGGGGGGGGGGGGAGGAGGGGTTCTCTTCTCCTAATTATAGTACGATGATAAGATTCTGTTTTTTACGCCATATCCCCGTTTTCCTTGCACATTTTTGTCTAAACTATTTACAACAAAATCTCTTATGCTAACTGGCGCATTCTCTGATCGCCGTTCTAAATAAAGCTCAATTCAATTTCATTAAAATAAGTAAAACTACACACTAAGCACACACACTGAACGCATCCTATCGAACCGAGAGTTGTTCCAGGGTAGTATTTGTGGGTAGGAAAAATGTCATCCAATCTTTATCGTCGGTCGTAAAGTGTTTATGTCATCGAAAGATAGTAGAGATTGTTTGAATTTCCATAGGATCAGATCATCGTATGTACGTTGTGTCGGTCGGAATATTATCTGGTTGGAACTGAATTTACGCAGGAAAAGGAAACGCTTTCCAAATAGAATGATTATCCTAAAAATAAAAATAACAAAACTCGAACAGCTACTACACAACAACGCGGGTATGGTTCAAAAGATGCTCCCAAATGCAACTGCGCGAAAAAGAATGCATCAGACCTTAGCTCATGAATAGACGAAATACCATCGAGACATCCCATATAAACGAAGAGCTTACCAATCCTTTCTCACAGGGTGAAGAAATTAAGAAGAAAGGAGAACGAGCGTCTTCGTAGTCCCAGGACAAGAGTACCGTAGTTAAAAACGTAGAACTCTAGTTCGTGGTTACTTATTAGTTATTTATTATTTCAATATTTAATTACACTATTATGACGATTCTATGAACATCTACGATGTTACCCATTCCCGGTATGCTAGAATACGTCCGGTGCCCCATTACAGTGACCCCAACTATGATGAACTTCTAGAGTAATTATCACTCGGGAATGAAGTCAGTAATGTCTTCATTTATAGGAATTTTGTGTCATAATGAGGCGAGGTCATTTTCTATCAACCATATCCTATTTACAAATGAAAGATATTAATAACTCGGAAGCTCAGGGAGCTCAATATATACTGGATTCAATTCATAGAGTCTTTGAACCTATTGGCCTCATTCGGCTCCACGAAGATGACTTGCATGCCCCAATCATGTGTGAGATGCTTGAACAATGTACGAAGAGTTTAAGCGACTGCTCGAGAACAAGACGGTGCAGACTGCTTAGGTGCAAACATCAACACCTCAAGTTATGGACAACGACGGGTTCACAGCCTACGCGAGAAAGGGCCGAGTGCCTAAAAGCAGTCAGCCACAAGCTGACGACATCTCCAGGTTCCTGAAGGAACTCAGAAAGGATAAAGCTCACGAACGAGCTCCTAGCGGACACTCTTACCGATGGATTAGAGACGTACTCATTGACATCGACTTTGAAACAATGGTTGCAATTGCTGAAGCGACCCGAAAGGAGGACCCAAATAGAAAGTCAATTATTATTGGATTCCACACGGAAAAGGTTGTGTGTCTCAAGCCCGACTGCCTGCACAATCACGATTTAGTCGAGATTGTTCCCAGTTTGGATACCCCACGAGAACGGTGGTAATTAGTCAAGACTTGGCTGCAGAATATGAGCAAATGTATGGAGATATTGGAAGGGGATTCCCAGTCTACGAACGAGCTCCTAGTGGACACTCTTACCGATGGATTAGAGACGTTCTCACTGACCTCGACTTTGGCAACCAAAACTATGCTGCAGAATATGAGCAAATGTATGGAGATATTGGAAGGGGATTCCCAGCCTACGAACGAGCTCCTAGCGGACACTCTTACCGATGGATTAGAGACGTACTCATTGACATCGACTTTGAAACAATGGTTGCAATTGCTGAAGCGACCCAAAAGGTGGGCTCAAATAGAAAGTCAATCATCATTGGATTCCACACTGAAAAAAAATGTGTCTCAAACATGATTGCAACGAACGGATCTTTCCAAAGTTCCAGCCTTTTGTGGAGCTCGGATAATATGTGGCGATACCGGAATCAGTCCCTGAAGTTGGTATTGGATAATACAAAATAAAAAAATCTATAAGCGATGATGATAATGATGAGTCCCACACCTCACCATGATGCTGAGTTCCGACAATAGATTGAGAGGAACGAATGTAACACTAGGATATGTGCTAAAGATGTAGATTTATAAACTCAGTGGACCGAATTTTAATACCAAGGAATGAATTTCCTGGCCATTGCTAATCGGATCATGTTAAGGACTATTTAAGGAAGATATCAGGATGTGAACAAAATATATCACCACATCGATGATACTGCAATTCCTGTGCCGAGGCAAAAATATAGACAAGATGCTGTGAAGAACACCAGAAGCAGGCAATGTAAGAATCCAGAAGCTTAAAAAGACTTATGAATTTGACTAACATTGTAGAGATCGTGGAGGAAACACTGCCATTCCGGAGTGGTCGCAGTGTTTCCTTTAATCCTTTAATGGCCAGCAGAATGGCGAAGTCCACAGAACTGGACAACCCGAGAGCAGTGGTATAATCTACTGCAGAGATTGTAAAACAATCCCAAAGTGCACGCAAACTGTGGATCCATTAACGGTCATGGTTGGACCCCGACCCGAATATTCTTTAAGATTCTTGGAGATAGTCGCCAATTCGAGAGACAAACAAGTCCAGTTTGACAATAACCAGCAAGTGCTGTTAAGAACCACAAGAAATAATATGTAATGGTGAGCCACAATTATTTCAAGCTTATGGAGAAGACCTGATGTCCTGCTTGGATCCTTCAATTCCCATTCAAGACTCAGGAATATGTCAGGAATATTCAATTACAGAGTTTGAAACTATGGATCTATTGAACTGGACTATAACGAGTACTCCCGGGATGATAAGATGCCTATATCACATCTCCTATCCATTAAGAATTGTATGTAGCGCGATGAAACTGTTATGTTTTAATTTCCAAGCAATACACTCTATTTGGAAAGGTTTCTTCTGATTAAAAAGATAATGGATTGCATGCCGACTGGACAACGGTTATACGAATGAATGAACCGACTCTCCCTCTCTATTTTTCTCTCTCGGTTGATGATCGCGATCAGTTTTATCCTAATAGATTTTTTACTAATTTAAAATCGAAACGATTTTATTTTTTCGCTACCAACGCGTCCCCAAAACCTTCCTCTTTTACCGATGTTCTTGTTTTCTTAAATTTTACAAACTAAATTATCATTAATCTCACATGCTTACAACTTCACCCTCAAATAATTACCCTAACTCTCCACCTACAACTTTACTTTGCAACATTCGGTGACTGTTTCTTCTTGATCATACTCACCTGGGACGGTTGCTGCCCCGGCTGAGTGGCGCTAGTTGCACCAGCACCCGTGTTTGATCCACTGCTGGCCGCCGAGCTCACGACTACCGCAGCAGATGACACTTGGGTCGCTGCCGGGCCGGCACTGGCGGTAGACACGGTAACTCCACCATCACCGACAGTCGCACTACTGCTTACAGTAATATGCTGCTGAGCGGTTTGCTGCGCAGTGGCCTGTTGTTGCTGCTGCATGGCTAACACTTGCTGCTGCTGTGCGGTCGTACCAACTTGAGCGACTGGTCCACCACTGCTTCCACCGGCACCACTGCCTCCAGCAGCTGTCGATTGGCTAGAATCGGTGGAACCCGAGCCGCCTACCACCGTCTGAGACACGACGTTCGGTGTGGAGGTGACAGACGTACCGACCACCACTTGTTGCTGCTGCTGCTGTTGCTGCTGTAGCTGTTGCGGAGACTGCACCGTAACAGCCACCAGCGATCCACCGGGTGTGGTTTGCAGTCGTACCGGGCTAGCATTCGAACGGGCGGCTTGTTGCGATTGGATAGCGTTCAGTATCACCTGCTGCTGCTGGGCCGAGGTGGCCCCTCCCGCCACCTTAATCGTGCCGATGTTCTGCCCCGGCACGTGCGTCCGTATATTCCCGGCTGCAATTGCCTGGGCGGCGGACGTTGCTGACACCACCTGAAACAATGCATTGAATGTATTAAAAAAAAACCCTCATCGCCTATCGAAGGATGTCTTCGGGCGTGACTGCTGCCCCCAAAACACTGCCTACCTGTATCGCCTGCCGGCCTTGCGACTGTGACATGGACACGGGAATCATTCGGCTGACACCCGTCTTCCCGAGCACGATCTGGCTGCCCTGGTGCGTGTGACGGATGACGTGCTGCACCTGCTGCATCGTCATGGTCGTGCCGGAGGCAATATTTTTCGGCCCCTGCAGAAACACCTGCGTCGGCTGTACCGTCTTGCCGGCGACGTGCGTGATTTGCGTCATCTTGCCGGCCGCGGCGCCCTTGCGCTGCTGGGTCAGTATTTGCTGCTGCAGATGCACCTGCCGTACCTGGCCCTGGCTGGCCCCGATCGTTTTCAGCTGGCCCGGCTTCACCTGGGACAGCGTCATCCCGGTGGCCGCCACCGTACCGCCGGACGTTTTGACCAGCGTCATCTGCTGTGCGCCGGACGTTCCCGCCTGCTGCACCTGCAGGTTGGCGGCCTGGGCAAACAGTTGTGCCTGCGGTATGAGCTGCTGTTTGTTGTGCGCGGCCTGCTGCTGTTGCTGCTGCTGCTGCTGCTGCTGGCTGATCAGTTGCCGCTTCACCATGAGCTGCATTTCGTTGTCCGTTGCCGGGCGCGTGATCATGTGCTTCGTACCGCCGAGCTGCTTGATGTACTGCATGCGCGGCTGTCCCTGTACCATCTGCACGGTCGCAATCGTACTGCCGGCGGCACCGGTCACCGTCGGCGTTTGGGACACGATCGTGCCACCGGTGGCCGAAACTACCTGCGTCACCGCATTGCCACCGGTGACCGTGGTCACGCCGGACACCTTTTGCACCACGGCCGTACCAGCGGTGGCCGTGCCGGTCGCACCAGCAGCCGTTGCCTGCTGCACCTGCACCGTCTGCCCGACCGTGCCAGTCTGGATGATGTTGCCCTGCAGGATGGCCGGGCTGACGATCGTCTGTTGGCCGGAGGCCGTTTGCAGCACCGTTGCTCCGCCGCTCGTAGCGACCTGGGCCGCCGTCGCCGGATGCAGCACCTTTACCGACTGGCGCATCGGGGGCTGGCGGTAGAATTGTATCTGCGGCGCGTTGCCCGGCTTGCCGGTGCTGGACACCGTCCCGACGGAGATGGATTTGGCCACCACACCGGACACCTGCTGGCCGCCGGCCATCGAAAGCCGCAGCTGGGCGGACTGGAGCTGCGCCTGGGTCAGTCCACCGCCCAGGCTGCTAACGCTGACGACGGTGGGGCTCTGGGAGCCCGATCGCTGGTGCAGCACCACCTCCTGCAGCGTACCGGTCGGCGCAACGATGCGCTGGGCGCGCAGTGCCGACGTCGTCAGCGTGGTTACCTGCGCCGGCTGTATCGTAGCACTGCTGGCCACACCCGACGTCATCACGCTGCCGAGCTGTGCGACCGAGACGACATGCGGGATCGATTGGTTCACGATCGACGTGGCTTGTGAGGCGGGCGAGATCGTTGCAGTACCGCCACCCTGCAGCAGCTGCTGCGACGATGCGGGCTGATGGATGGATACGATCTGGGGCTGGGACGTCAGCTGGACCGAGTTTACGCCCGACATGGTAGTGACGGGTGTGGTCAGCACGACCGACACTTGTTGCGTTTGGCCCGCCTGCCCGACTTGTTGCTGCGCGTTGCCGCTCTGCTGTGCCGCCACCTGTGCCAACTGTTGCGAAAGCAGATTCTGACTTGCCGGACTTGCGACGATGGCTTTAACGATTTGCTGTGTTTGCTGCTGCTGCTGCTGCTGCTGCTGCTGCTGACTGGGACTGGCGCAGATGTTGACTACCGGTTGGCCGACCCGACCCGCCTGCATGATCGTAGCCACGGTTGGGGTCGCATTGGTCGACACGCCGCACACAACGATCGTCGTTGGCTGCCCTGCCGCAGAGGTTACAATTTGCTGACCCTGCACAGTGGTCGCCTGTTGCTGTGGCGAGATGGCGTGCGCTTGCAGTTGCAGCTGCTGCTGAATGAGATGCTGGGCCGGTGTTGCTACCGTGACCGCTTGCACAGTGGCGGCAGATGGTTGCTGCTGCTGCTGGACGACCGTTTGGATGTGTGCCTGCTGCGCTGTTACAATCGGTTGCACACCGACCACCGTCGTCGTGCCCACCTGTTGCTGCTGGATGGTTGTTACGACGGTGCCTGCTTGCGACACAGCCCCAACAGCCTGCTGCTGTTGGGCGTTCTGTTGCTGTTGCTGCTGCTGAGCTTGCTGCTGCTGTTGCTGCTGCTGCTGCTGCAGTTGTGCTTGCTGCTGCTGCTCCTGTGCGACCGTTAGTTTGTGCTTTTCCTTCAAGTACCGCTCGGCCCGACGCGTCGCTATCTCGACCGGTGTCAGCGGCGCATCGTACCCGGTGATACCGTGCTTAGCCAGCACGAGCGCGTGCTTCGGATTCTTCAGCGCTGCCGGCAGCGTGCTCGAGAGCGACGATTTGCCCGGCACCGGCTTCTTGCCGAACGCCGTCCGGATGTTCTCGAACTTCTGTCGCATCAGCTTGATGAACGAACTGTTCGCATCGCTCGTGTACAGCTGGCCGGTGCGCATCGACCGTATCTGCTTCGGAGGCGACGAACCCGCGGCGGCTGCGGCGTTCGATGGCGGGGGAGGCGACGACGACGACGTCGTGGGCGACTGTTTCTGCGGGTTTTTGTTCTTTTTCTGCTTCTTCGGGCTCTCCAGCAGCTTGCCCTCCTCGCGCGGCATTATGACGGACTCGTACCGGTAGCGGCACTGCTTCGGCAGCCGGTACGTGCGCGACGACTGGTTGACAATGTCCGCCACCAGGTCCCAGTTCGGCACGTGGCCCGGCGAGATCAGCATCAGGTTCAGCGGCAAACCCTGCAGGTTCTGTATCACGTTCAGGATCGCCATATCCTCGTACACCGTCCACTCCGGTATGCCGCCCTCCGGCTCGACCGGCGGCTTCATCGGCAGCGTGGTCGGCTTCATCGCCAGCATCGGCGGGAACGGCTTGATGATACCCTTGTACCGCTGCAGCTTGTACTCCTTGCGCAGCTTGGCCATCTGGGGCGTGGGCCGATCGAACAGCGAGCGCGGCGCGTAGTACGTGTCCTCGCGCCGTATCTTCGGCGGCCGGCGCCCATCGGGATAGAAGCCCGCCTCCGAGCGGCTGCGCTTGTAGTCCTTCTTGATGTACACGGGCGGCAGCTCCGCCTCCGGGATGATGTCGGACGTGTCGTACAGGAACGTCAGCGAATGATCCACGTACAGATCGTTATCATCTTGTGGGGGCGTCGGGGGACACCACATCTGTGCAGGCGTGGAAAAACACATTCGGGCACGCGCGAGGAAGGAGAGTAGAATGAGATTATTAGCAAATGGAGCACACACACGCTGCGTGTTCTGTACTAGGAGAGAGCGAGAGATTTAGCTTTCTTTTAGGGGGAGCGAGTGAAGGTTGGAAACTAAATCTTGCACAGTACAAAAACACGCACAAAGAA
Source organism: Anopheles coluzzii (assembly GCF_943734685.1). NCBI lineage: Eukaryota > Metazoa > Arthropoda > Insecta > Diptera > Culicidae > Anopheles > Anopheles coluzzii. The sequence continues at coordinate 104,298,158 of NC_064670.1, read as the reverse complement.
GGATATAAAAGACAGATGTGGAGTACTCACCGGCATCTTCTCCATCGTGCTATCCGATATCCATATCTAGAGCATTTTCCACGGTACGCACACATCGGAAGAGCACGTGTTTCGAGTGAACAAACGAGATGATTGAGTAAAACAGAGAGAAAGGGAGAGAGAGGTAGGGAGGAGAGAAAAGAGAGAGAGAGAGAGAGAGAGAGAGAGAGAGAGAGAGAGATATTACAAATCCGTACAATTATTTTGTTAATTTTTGTTTGCCAACACGCGCGCCCGTTGCTGAAACCGATCAGGTCTGTGGACCGTGACACACAGCCACGTACTTCTTCTCTGTGTGTGTGCTGATTTTTTTCCATCTTTCCACAGCATCGTTCAGCAACGGGCGCGCGGAGTTGTTTGCTGCTTTCTCAGCTGCAAGTCAAGCAAAACTTCTCTTCTTCTTTATAAATTTCTGATGCTTTCGAATTTCTGATGCTTTCTGATCCTTTTACCATGTAGAGGGCGCGCGTAAATTACATCGGATCTGGGGGGGACTATTGTGTTTTAGCTTCGATTTCTTTTTTTCCGATTCACGTTCAATTGCTTCACTTTTTGATTTTCTCGAACCAAATTTGTGTGTTTTGGCAGTACATGGACAATAATTTCTACCACGAGGTTGTAACGTAAATACAAAACAAGGAACCACACAGCGTGGTTCAGCAATCCTAATAAATTTTTAAAAAACTCAATATTTAGCTTTCCACTACACACGCACACCACACACACATACACCCCCCAACGCTCATTTCCTATATTTTTCTTTGGCCATTTTTTATCAAATCATTGTTATTCGAATGCATCAGAAATTACAAGAAAAAATTAACAAAATAAATCATCACCTTGCTGTTTTTGTGTTGAGTTGTCTGAATAATGTTGCTTATATGTACGTTCGCAAACAATTTCAAATGGTTTTTCGCGTTTTCTTTTTTATGATTTTAATGCCAGAAAACTTATTTTTTTTTTTGCTTTGGTGCCATTCAAAAGGACATTCTAGCGTGCACTACTCGTTATCAGAAGGTTACAAGTCACGCGCGATTGAAGTAATAATTTAGATTTTTGGGTCTTGCGTATTTTTTGTAACGGTATCAGGAATTATCGCGTAAGAACGTACAATAAACAGCAAGTTATGGTTTGGATTTTCACATCTTCTCTTTAGCATAGATAATTAGTATTCTCTCTCTATCTCTCTCTCTTTATCTTTCTCTTTCTCTCTCGTGTATCTCTCTTTATCTCTCCGTTTGGCGCATCGTTTCCGTTTGTACTCTCCGTCTACGTCTTTCTTTTTGCATCCATATTTCTTGCTCTCTAGATACAGAAGGATATCGATAGCAACTACCACCACCCGGCAACCAAACAACTGTAGTAAAAAGCAGCCACACGCGGGGAATGTTGTGTGTGTTTGCCTTTTCTTTCTGTTTACATCAACAACATCATGGCACATATGATGTATGTTCACGTGCCCGCCGACAATTGCGCACTCCGTCACACCGGAAGAGGAAGCGTCGTGCGTTCTTGAAAATCTGTACGAACGGATTACATATCTCTCTCGCTCTGTTTTGTGACACCAAAAGCTGTTCACATTACTTTTCAACGGAAAATATGTTCAACGTTGTTTTGATGAAACTGTTCAGGTTCAGTTAATTGTTTCTTCTCTTACTCTTTTCTTCTTTGTTTGAACGTTGTGTAATAATCGCTTTCTTCTCGCATTATTCGAATGAATTCATCAACTCAAGCATTTCTTTTTTTACTCAGCAAGGATAATTTTTTATTCTATTAATTTTTTCTCGCAAACATGCAAACACACCTCTCCTCTCTGCCTTGTTCTGTTTGCAATATGCGCGGTTTTTTGTTTGTTTGTTTTGTTTTGCTTTTGTTATGTTCTTCTCTCTGTTATTGCGCGCGCGCTGTTTACTATTACACGGCGGCGCTTTTTTCGATCGATCGAGCATTCTGTTTTCCCTGGGATGTGTTGTTACTTTCGTAATAGTAATATTTTCTCTTTTGTTTTCTTCTACTTTCGCTTCTGCTCTCTTTCTACTATGCTGCCTTTTTCCACGCGGCACACGGTTTATAGCGGTGAAAACATTATCGTGTGTTCGATCTGCCTACAACAAACCTGGGTTTTCCTATTGATCATCGTTTGGCCGGTCATAATTGTCCCCTTTCCCAAATGAAAACTGGTAAAACTGGTACTTCACGCATTTCTTTCCCCCGTCCGTAAATAGTCAACTAGTATTCGTGTTAGGGGTGTGGGGGGCTCACTATGTTACAGTCTCTGTTTTGTTGTTGTTCTGGGCTATTCTGTTGTTTTTCATTATCGATCATTTTTCTACACGCACAACAGCATGAGGATGGATTTTGGGATGCGCATACAGTGTGTGTTTGGGTAGCCATTTTGATAAGCGATTTTTAATCGCGATCAATAATAGGCAGCCACATATGTTAACCAGCATAAATGTTAACCATGCGGAGACTACTACAATGCGCCACAGACATTGTTGCTTAAATAAAAATAAAACCCAAAATCTGATGGAATTTTGGAAAGAACCAATTGGAATCTAGGCGAACTAATGGCTCCGTTTGTTCTGATTTCCTGTGTGCGCTGCTGCATATAAATACATGATAAATCCTTCCACCAGCAGTCGGGTTAACACGAACACAGCTTCCGTGTTTGTGTATGTATGTGTGTGTGTATATTAAGGATAAAATATGCACATATGTACTGCGTTGATCAGTGATTTCTAATGAGCTGTACACCACCCCCTAGAGGTCCGTAGAAATAATCTCGTGTCCTATTCTACATATATTTACATCTTGAACTACACCGAGCATATTTATAGATTTGCGAAGATTTGCAACCTTCAAACACAATACACACACATACGTATGTTTGTGTGTGTTGATTGTTTTGGGTAGTAGATAGTGTTGTTTAATGCATAAAAGTATGCTGCTTTCCCCCCCTACTTAAACAACTGAACAAAAGAAATGTAACATTTCCAAAATCTCTCACTTTCAATTTCCTTAGCATATATATTTTTAATAAACTAACCTGTGGATGCGGGGGTGATGGGGAGGTATGGGATGTATACGAAAAAGAGCTGCGTACAGAAAACGCATACACTGAGTGATACACACTTTTGATCGTGCGTCCGCGACTGCTGCGGCGAACCGATCGATCAAAAAACGAGTTTAGTACTACACCTAATTCTCTCCTGCACATTATTGTGTGTTAAGCGTGAGGCGGCGATGACGCAAAACGAAGGATGTACGGGTGGAATTATGTATGATAGGAAATAAATAGTGACGCACGCCCCCTCCAAATGTACATTATTGAATAATGCTATCACAATTAAACGATACGATAGGGTGTGTGTCCGCACAAGTTTTGCGCCACTTGGCCCCATAATGATGGGAGACAGTGATATGGGGAGCAGGATCGATCATCAGGGTGCAGAGATAGTAGACGAGGATAGGGATTCAAACAGAGAGAGCACATGTTTAAAACTGGACAGGCATTATTGCCAGACACTGGTACAACAGACAAGCTGTCAAATGCTGTTAAAATAGCGATTTTGTGTGCACTATTGCTTTGAGATGTATGCAAATTTAGAACCCTTGAAACGATTGGCTTTTCTGTGTATGTTATTTCCAAGATAGAGCTTTTCGCACTATAAACAAAATATGAAACAAACGTACGGTACATGGGAGAGGGAGAAACGGAAAACATACTCTTGCCAAGCTGGCTGTCCATTTATGATTTTTAGATGACAACACACAAAAAAAAAAAACATAAAATAAAATTCGATATAATATAAAACATAACACACATTCCTTCCTTTCCTATCGTGATCGTGTCTCCACTGTTGAGTCGCTTGCCCTTTTACGTAAGCAATACTTCGTTATTATTGGGTGTGTGTGTGTTTTTATCCATTACCAGTCAGTGTCTAACAGTGCGGTGAGGATGCGTGATGGTGGTGGGTAGGTAGAAGCGAGCAAACGAGAGCCCAATTGTCAATGTGTGAAAAAGTCCATTCAAATAATATAACTGTGTGATGTTTCTCCGGGTAGGCAAAATAAGGTGTACAAAACCAAATGCCATCCAACCTTTGGAGGAATTACTCTTCTGCTTTTTCAGACAGCAAAAGGAAAAAAAGTAGATTAAAAAACATAAACCCAATTCGGGGTTAGGCATTAACAAGTGTCCATTTACACGGAGGCGGCAAGTAGCAGCAGCACCAGCAGCAGTTTGGCAGACGACGGCAGTTGCCACCATCAAACGTTTCCATTTTCTAATGGATCCTTTTCCTCGTGCTGCTGACCTTCTCCAGCAGCTGCGATCGCCGTTCTACTACGTGCCACGGTGGGTGCTAACTTGGAGGCGGATCCCTCCTCACCACCTGGCAACTTTCCATCAGCACCACCACTTCGGTGATTTTCGCTGCCTCCATCTGCTTCCTCTTTCCGACCAGCACCGGTAGTGCCTGCCTTCGTTAGCCAACCGTCCAGTGTGCGATTGTAGGTGGCACCACCCGCGTTCATCACAATGGATGGGGTTGCACGACCGCCAGCGCTGCCAACCCCTCTAGACAGTCGCTTCAAACGCCGCAGCTTCGTGTTCGTGGGCGTTGGAGCCCGGAATCCATCGCTCACCTCTGCCACCCTTTTCGCCGTGTCGGGGGTGCGCAGCAAATCGTTCACAACGACCTTCAAGTTTCTGATTACGTTGGTGGTTTTTGGGACGATCGAGTTTGTAACCGTTTTTTGTGGCTGCTGCTGTTCGGTGGTGGTAGCGGGAGGAAGAGGAGCCGCCGATGAGTCGGAACTATGATTTAGATGGTCACGATGATTATCGACCACTGTACTACTGTTACACTCATTCGCTTCCGCTGGCTTGGAGGAGCTGCTTTCGACCGCCGACGACGAAGCGTCCTTTTTGCTACACTCTGCACTTTCTCTCTCCTCAGTATCGCCACCATCATCGCCCAGTACATGATGATGATGGTTCGATTGCTGTGAAAGTTGAGGCGTTTTCGAGCGATTGGGCCGCCGGTTGTACACCGGCAGCATCGGACTGTCGTCCAGCGTCCAAAGGTTGATCTTGACCGTGCCACGCGATCGCGTTCGGGGCGTGGTTTTGCTAGCATTGGACGACTCGTCCACATCGTCGGACGTTTCATCGACCGAAAGATCGCAACTGGCCGGGACGACCATGGGCGAGGTCGAGCTGACGACGGGCGTCCTGCTTCGACCGTCCCGTGCGCGGCCAACGCGAGAGGTGGGACGGGAAGACTGATGGTCCTTGGTGCTACTGCCACCTCCACCTCCACCGCCGTCCACTGTCCCTCCTGCCCGTGCGTCCTCATCGTGATGCATACCCGGGCCAGCGGAATTACCACTATTATAGTAGCTGTTCATTTGATTCGAATCCGAATCGGGCGCATCGTTCGAATCGACCATCACGTCCAGGCTGCACTCACTGTCAAACTCGTCCAGGGGCTTGGCCAATGATGACGCCGTCACCGCAGCAGCAGCATCACTAGCGGATGAACTGCTGGCCGAGGAAACGGTAGAACGATCGGCGGCCGCGTTGTTACTGCTCTTGGCCACTCGAACAGGACTTGGCACCTGACGAGTGATCTTAGCACGCGCACTACCACCACCACCACTACCACCACTGTTGGTAGTGGTGGCGGCTTTCGGAGACTGTTTTACATTGACTCCTGTCTTTTGAATCATCGAGCCTATAACTGCTCTTGCTGCCACCGAGGCTCGCCTAGGCGTGTTTCTCAGCATAACAATGGCAGCATTTTCTCCATCTTGCACAGCATCATCTTGCTTTTTCCCTCGATCGTCCTCCGTACCAACGTCTGCCAAAGGATCCTGCTCTTCCTCCTCTTCCTCTTCTGTTCCATCTTCCCCACTGTCAGCCGCTTCCGAATCGGATCCATTTTCCTCCCGATTTGATTCGCCCTCATCTTGTACCGTTTCATTCGAACTTTCGTCCGACTCGAGCTCATCCTCATCCTCATCCTCATCCTCATCGTCTGTTAATGAAGCTTTGGAAACATTCCTTCTAGCGTGCTTGGCGTTGCGCGTTGCACCTTTCACTCGACGCTGATTTGCAGCCGCCGCCACCGCCGCCTTGCTGCTCTGTGAACGGGCACCACCTTTAGCAACGGCGCTTTCTTGATACTTTCGTTTGCCCAAAATACTGCCGGTGGCTTTGTTATTACCAAGGCCAGATTGTTTTGCCCCAACACCACCCGAATGATGCTTCGACTGCTGTTTCGCCGAAGCCAACACTCTCCTGCCGGTTGCAGTCGTCAGTTTCTGCCCACCATCGGCTCTACCACCACTTCTACTACCACCGTCGTACTTGCTTGCCGCCACTTGATGGCCCCTGCTGTTCGCTCTATTCTTCAGTGTCCCTCCGTCACGGTTGGTCATTGTCTTTGCTGTCGTCGTCGCTGTCGTCACCCTCGAAGTCCGGTCGTTGCGGCGCATTGTGCGCAACCTGTGCTTACTACTACCACCACTACTAACTCTATTACTAGGATGAGTTTTATTAACCTGATTTTTGGCATCCTCCCGGGAGAAGGTGAGCAGGTCGGCGTGCTCTTCTGCTTCGCGCTTGCGGGCCGCCTCCTCGTTGCGCCGCTGCTCCGCCAGGCGGTTCGCTTCCCAGTCGCGCTTTTGCTGCTCGATCTCCTGCTCCACCGCTTTCAACTGCACCGCAGTCCAGGTACCTTCGGTGTCCTCGACGAAACGCATCGCGTACCGCTCGACGGGACTCAACTGGAGGGAAAGGAAACGAAACGAGGGGTTTTGTTATTCATTTGAACGAGCGGTGTGTGTGGTTGTGATACACAGATTCATACATTACAGGGGATTCCAGCCGTTTTCTTAGTTGTGAGACACCTCCTTGACTCTTTCCTATTGGAAGTGAACTTCATATGATGGAAATTGAACTCTATGGCACCCTTTTTGGACAGGCTCCTTGAAAAATGCTATTGGATTTGTCCAACACGGGAGCTATAGAGTCCAATTCCCATTGCATTAAGTGCATTTCGCGTCAGAAAGAGTCAATAAAGTGTCCCACAGCTATGAGAACTCCTGGAAAACCTTGTAAAATGAAAACAAAATAATCAAGCTGTACGAGAACTATGATAGCACACGGCTACCTGCAAAAGTTGCAAGCCGGGTGCGGTCTGGGACGTCATTGGAGTATTGTATTCCAACCTAGCAATGAACTGAGCGCAATACATGATGATGCTCAACCCGCCTTTCCCCAATCCCGAGGAATCAGGGAAAAAGCTCTACTAAAGTTGGGTGTTTTTTTTTTAATCAGGACATTTCCCTTTCCACCTACCTGTTTAATTAGATTCTGCACCTCCTTTTCGGCCTTGCTCAGCTCCGGCTCCTTGCCCTCGGCGTCACCGGCGGCCGCCACCTTCTCCTCGTCGATCGGAATGGTTTCGTCGAACTCGTCGAGATCGGCCGACGCTTCGGCCTTGGCGAACTTAGCCGCCTGCACGTCCTGATCGTCCTCGGCGGCTGCCAGCGCAGACTCGAACACATTGATGGCCGATTTGCTGCTGTCCACCGCCGGCTCGCCGCCTGTCGCCGGCTGCGGCTGCCCCGGGCCCGTCGCAAGGTTCGCGTTCAACCGCTCCTTCCGCTCGCGGTCCCGGTCGAGCACCTCGGCCAGCCGGGCCGACGCGTCCTGCTCCGCACTGTCCACCGTGAACAGGTCCTGGATGGTGGTGGAGCTCTTGAAGTAGGCGGTGGTAAAGTTGCCGCCCTCGATTGCCAGATCGCCCAGTATGCGCTTCTGGTTCGCCTTCTTCAGTATGTTCTCCTCGATCGTCTTCTCGCTCACCAGCCGGTAGATGTGCACGTCGCGCGTCTGCCCGATCCGATGGCACCGGTCCTGGGCCTGCGCGTCCATCGTCGGGTTCCAGTCCGAGTCGTAAAATATCACAGTGTCGGCGCCGGTCAAGTTAATGCCAACGCCCCCGGACCGGGTCGACAGGATGAACGCGAACATGCGCCGGTCGTTGTTGAACCGCTCCATCAGCACCTGCCGCTGCTCCACCTTCGTCGTGCCGTCGAGCCGCAGGTAGATGTGGCCGTGGTAGTTGAGGAATGCTTCCAGCACGTCCAGCATGCGCGTCATCTGGGTGAAGATGAGCACGCGGTGGCCTTCCGATTTTAGCTTCTTCAGCAACCGGTCGAGCGTTTGCAGCTTGCCACAGTCGTACTGAATGAGGCGGGGATCCGGAAACTAGAGTAAAAGGACAGACAAGTGAAGGTAATTAAAGTGGATTGAAACAACATACACTTTGTAAAGTCGTTCAGATGCTTCTACAAGTGCAATTACAAGGATAATTTATGTTAATTTGTACGACAATTCTAATGCTTTCTTAATATATTGCTAAGAAAGCGACGTATATACGCCAACAGGTATGAAATGCCTAAAGCATGATATAGCTCTATTGCAAAAACCATTCAAATAAAGACTTAGAACGATTGATTTGTAGAGCAACTCTCCCATCCTCTCCCAAACCCATTTTGGGATCAAAATTTCACTATTTCTAAACAAATCAACTCATCTCTCCCCTTCCTATCTTACTCACCTGTGTGCTCATGGCGGAAATAATCGGATGCAGCAGCTGAATGGCTGGCTGGATTTGCTCCGCCATCGTCGCCTCCCACTGCTGCTCGGCGTTCAGCTTGGATGGATGCGGATGGGACACCTGCAGGTACGGTGTCGGCGCACACACGGCCGGTACGAACAGGACAAAGTTTGAGATCGTCGCACGCAGCTCGCCCGCCCGCTGATCGATGCTTTTGATCGCTTCCGACAGGCACGAGCTGGCGGCAGCAAACAGCGCACCGTTTTTCGTCCCACCGCAGCCGCCGCCGCCGCCGCACCGTGCCATCGTTGCGCGCCGGGTGTGGTACGAGCTGGCGACACCGAACGGAATCAGCTCGTCCGGCCGGTGCCGGAACTCTTCCTCGATCAAAGCGCACAACGTTTCGCGCAGATCCCGCCCATAGATCGGGGTCGCATCGCAACGCTTCGCATTGATGCGCCCGAGCAGCTCCAGCACCTCCCGGCGCCGCTCCTTGCGCGACTCCTCGATGCAGGCCAGATAGAACTCGGTGCGCTGCCGTTCGTCCATTTCGGCCGCTTCCGCCGATCTGGCCGCCGCGTCCCCACTACTGCCGGCGACGCTCTTCGAGTGCTTTAGCTGCTTCATGATCGTGGCGGCCAGCGTCGATGAGATCTGCGTCTTTTGGCCGACGTTCTGTACCATCCGGTTGGCGGTGGCACCGCTCACTGTCGCTGCTGCTGCTGCTGCCGCCGATGTGGCCGCGGCGCTCGACTGTCCTCCCATCGACTGGTGTGTGGCTATTCGCTGCGTTGGCAAAACATTAACACCGCCGCTACCACCTGCCGCTAGTGCGGGTCGATGGAATATGGCCTGACCTCCGCTACCACCGGCTGCCGGCTGCAGTCGCCCGGTGATGATGTACGACTGGGACGCGTTCGTGCCGATTCCACCACCCGATGACACCTGAGGAATGATCTGCACCACCTGGCCCGCATTTAACCGGTTCTGCTGCTGCTGCTGGTGCAGTGGACCGGCCATAGACACGATACCACCACCGCCGGCAATGTCGCTCCGCTTGCGCAGGAGTAGCCCGGGCGACATGCTTCTATTGCTGCCCGCCGCCGCCACCATACTGCTGGAATCGAGGCCCGCCGAACTGCCGCCGCCCATCATCATCATCACCGTGGACGAGCCGCGCCGCCGTATGTCGATGACCCGCGACTGGATGGTGCTGCTGCTGCTGCCGCCGGAACCGATGAGGGATGATTTCTTATCTAGGGATGCTTCATGATTTACAAGCGGAACAAACTTTGTCCCTTCAGTCTTCATCGCCGGGCTGGTGCCGACGCGCACGCCCGTCGTGATGCTGACGCCGGCCCGATTGCCGCCGAGCGACTCCTGCACGCGCACGTCGGGAATGCGCACGTGCAGCCGCAGCTTCCCGGTGGGACACCGGGGCGGTGGCAGCGGGGTAGAATCGATTTCCTCGATCAGCCGCTTCGGCATGCACAGGTGCTGCGCACGGTGCGCCACGTACGCGGGCAGCAGCAGCTCCAGCTGAATTAGTACTAAGTTTAAGGAAGACAGATCAATTTGCTGCAACGGGAAGGAAAGGAAAGGCACGAAATTAGATCTTCTTTCCGATTGGCGCGAAAGCGCAAAACCAAAGCGAAGCAAACGGTGCTTAAAAACTCACAGTGAATGGATCGTAGCTGAACATGTTGTACACGAGCGAGGCCGTCTTAATGCTGATGCCCTCCATGCGGAAGGGCGATATTGTCGGTCGCTCCTCGAACATGTTCGGATGGTTGCACACCTTGCGCAGCTGCATTAGGACGTTAATCACGCTCAGCAGATTGCCCGATGCTAGCGTTTCTCTCGTTCTAGACAGAAAGGGACAAAGAGAAGGTAAAGAGCCAACCATTAGCACCATTAACGAACTCTCTCTCTCTCTCACACACACACACCACACTCCCAACTACACCCGTGTACTACTACTCACTTTGCTCGACTCATAAAGTCATCGTAGAGAAAGCGCTGACGCTTGGACAGTCGACACATGACCACGTGTTCGTACTTTTTCGGCATCTGCTTTTCCACCTCGCATTTCAACCTCCGCAGCAAAAACGGTCGCAATACCTGAAGAGAAAAAAAGGCCCGCCATACCGCAAGCGTTAATTAGTTGTTTAGGAATTAACCACATCTCCATTTAATATATATGTAAACATTATGATTATTCACCACCAAAACCGTTAAAAAACGAAATCACATTTTAAAAAAAAAATCATAAGACGCCACAACAAAAAACGGGTAAAATTATAAGTAATGCTTCTTTTTGCAAACCCCAAACCAAACCATACCAATTTTCTTATGAATTCCCACCGCCAGACCACATGTTTTCCTTTAAACAACACACATAGTAACAAAGAAAAGGTTACGATCCACCAAACCCCATCCAAAAAAAGACAAACAAAGGCACACACACACACAAAATTATGAGAAAGCACCGTGTAAAGGTGGTATGTGACACGATAAAACACGCACGCACGTCCGCACGCAGCAGAGGAAGCATCAGCCCCCGGCGCGCACAGTATGGGGAGGGGTGATGATGCGTAAATAATCATAATATTACATTACGTACAGGGTACAGACCTTGTGCAGGCGCTTGATAATCGTTTCATTGTACTCGGAGTTGCCTTCGATCATGCCGGTCATCGGGTTCGAGAACCATTCCTTGAACTCGCGGTGCGATTGAAACACGTGCGGCATCAGGAAGTGCATCAGCGACCACAGTTCCATCAAATTGTTCTGCAGCGGCGTGCCGGTGAGCAGTAGTCGTCTGAAAAAACGGAAAACAAAAACATGTTCATTCAATGGGGAATTGCACTCGGGAGGATACAATGAGAGAGTAATGGAAACATTTCGCTCCCTGTTTCATGCGTTGTTTTATCAGACAAATGCCTCGTATAGGGGTCATCTTGCAAATGGAAAAGGCACTCTAGAACAGATTGCCAGCTCCAATCAGCTAGAAACGTAATATTTTTAACATCATGGGTAAAACGCATTCGCATACAACGGGGAGAACACGCTTGATACCAAAAGAAGCAATAAACACGCATACTCACTGTTCGGTTTGAAAGTTGAGCAGCAGTTGCCAGCGCTGAGATTTGAAGTTTTTGATGTTTTGCGCCTCGTCCAGAATGAGGTACTTCCACTTTTTCCGCCGGAAGCTCTGGTGGTCCTGTATCACCAGCTTGTACGACGTGATGCACACGTGGAAGGCGTTCACCTTCGTCCAGCCGGTGCGCTTCTGCTTGCGCTCCTTCGGCGTACCGTAGTAGGTCAGTATCTTGAACCCCGGGCACCACTTCTTGAACTCCATCTCCCAGTTGAGCATCACCGACGACGGTACGATGATCAGATGCGGGCCCCAGTTGCCCTTCACGCACGCCAGATGCGCCAGCAGCGAGATGGTTTGGATCGTCTTGCCCAAACCCATCTCGTCCGCCAGTATGCCGTTCAGCTTGCGGTCGTGCATCGTCACCAGCCAGTCCAGCCCGATGTGCTGGTACTCGCGCAGCGAATGCTTCAGCAGCGTCGGTATCGGCGTCACGACGCTGGTCGACGACAGCGTGTTACCCTTCGGCTGGATGCTTTCCGCGATGGCAGCCGCATCGTTCAGCATATCGTCCTTGTCGCTTTGACTTTTGGCAGCCGACGATGCCCCGCTGGAGCCTGCTGCTGTTGATGTAGCAGCCGTCTCGCCGGACCCGGTCTCATCGTCAAGCAAATGCTTCAGCCCGAATGCGTCCTCTTCGGCGTCCATCGCTTCCTCGCTTTCGTCCGACTCATCCTCGGTAATATCATCGTCGTCCTCCTCCTCCTCATCGTCGTCCGAGCCTGTCAGACCTTCACTTTCGTCGTTATCGTCCTCCTCCTCCTTGTCCTCATCGTCCGACGACTCGTACATGGGCTGACTTCGCGTTCGTCGCCGTTTGCGATCGTTCGCCGGAACTGCCGGCACCTCGTCCGCATCGTCATCCGAATCGATGTCCATCTGCTCGCCCGCGGGAGGAAGATTTTTGTACTTTGCCATCAGCTCCTCGATGGTCAAGTCGTTGTCGGCCTGGGAAAAAGGTTTTAAATAAGGGAAATCAGTATCATCTTCTGTATTCCACTCCATTCCATGTTTGTACACACTTACATTCAACTCATCGATTTCCTTCTTGTGATCCTGGTTCTTTTCCTTCTTCTCCTGCTCCCGGATGGTATCCTCATCGTCCATGCTATCCTCGTCCGCACTGAAGTCCTTGTCTCCGTCCTCCTCCTCCCCCTCCCTGGTAGCACCCTGCTTCTTCTTCCTCCTCTTCTCATCGGCCTCTTCTTCCTCCTCCTCCTCCTCCTGCTCTTCCTCCCCGTCACCGTCACCGTCGTTCGAGTCGGACAGCACGATCTTATCACGATTCTCCAGATAGTCCTTCGGCAGATTCTTCAGAAAATCGTCCAAATCCATCTCGGACTCCTTCTGCAGGGCGGCCACCTCGTCTTTGGTTCCATCCTCTGCCTCTGCCGCCGCCTCGGCCTCCGCCTTCGCGATCGTTTCCTCGTCATCGTCCGAGCTTTCCGCCTCCGGGCAGAACTCATCGTCCGAACCGCCTGCCAGCCCACCGCTACCGCGCAGCGGGGAGGAAAGGCGCGACGAGTTCAGGCTTTCCGCCTTACTCCCTGGTGGGAGGAGAGCAGCAGCAGCACCGCCCGGCACCGGTGCCGCCTTGTTCATGCCCTCGACCAGCTGCTGCGAGTACTTCTCCGTCTGGTCCACGATGAAGCTAAGCTGCTGATCGAGCGCCTTCTTGCGCCGCTCGTCCAGCTTGGTCTGCTGCTTGTACTCGACCAGCTTTTCCGCGTTCGACCAGAACGTCTTGATTTCCTTCGCCACGAACGCGGCTATCCGCTTCAGCTGCAGCTCCTGGGCCTTCTCCGCCCGCTGCGCCGCCAGCGCCTTGTCCTGGAAGTGTTTCTGCACCATGCGGGCGCACTTTCGCGCGGCCGCCTTCTTCCACTTCCGCTCCTGGGCGAAGTCGGCCGCCAGCCAGACCATCTCCTCGAGCAGATAGTCCCAGTGCGCCTTCGGCCGGGGCGGCTCCTGCACCTTCGGCAGGCGCTTCTCCGTCCACAGGCCCTCCTTCTGCAGCTCCTGGATGCGCTGCATCACGAACACCTCCTGCCGGGCTTTGTTGGTGTACTGGTCCGGCGGACCGTTGCTATTGGTTCCGGCGGGCACTCCTCCACCGAGTTGCTGCTGCTGCTGCTGCTGCTGCCCAGCCAACGACCCGGACGACAGTGCGTTGCCGCGTCCATTGCCAACCGCACCGTTCTGTTGGCCGTTGTTTAGCCCCCGGGACGATGAGCCGGTAATACTGCCGCCGGCCGTACTGCCGCTGCCTCGGCTACCGCCGGCACCACCGGTGAGGCTTCCACCTTGCCGAACGCTCGGCACGTTCGGCCCATTGGTGCCAATGGTGGTCACACTGGGCGATGCATTTGCCGTTTCGAGCAGTTCGCTCTTGATCATATGCCCGCCGAGGGCACTGGACGCGGAGGAGATTTGCCTTTTCCGATCGACGGCGGATGCGGCGGCGGGCGAGATGCCGATACCGACCCGGTCGGGAATGATCGGCGTACCACCTAAAACAGAATCGGAACAAAAACGGAAAAAGATGTTTTAATTTACAAATAATCACAACTATTCGGGTCAACATATATAAAACAAAAGAAAAAACAAGCAACAAAAACAAATTATTTTGAGTAAATTCCAAAACAAATTTTTCACAATTCTTAACCATTACAGAACAGCCACATCCACATCCTTTGCATGGAAGCAAAAAGGTGTCATTTATAAAAGCTTGAAGTAAAACACATCGACGTTTCTAGTACTAAAAGCTACCGATAGTGCCATAAAATTGAAAAGACATTCAATTTGATTGGGATTTATTTTTTCCCGAACGGTTTGAAAACATAAATATGCATGCGTTTCCGAACGTAAAGTGTAACATACTACGGAACATTAAAGGCGAATCAAAAAATTGAAGAAAAAAAAACATTTAGCAACTGATAACCAAGAGAAAGCAACAATTGAATATGCTTTAGTAAAGGCCATGAGTTAATAATCAGCATGCCCTATAGCGGCCAACACAACATCTGGCCAAAATGTTAAAACCATTCGGCAAAAGGTTACATCATATTCAAACAATGAACATAAAAACATAACAAAATGCCAAAACTAAGCTCTAAAAAAAGTAAAAACAAACGTAAATATTTTAAAATATCATATGCATAACACAGCTATTGTAACAATGTAATCAATGTAAAAAAAAACAAAGTAGATAAAACAAGGGTGCGCTCTACCTGGCACCAGCAGTGGCGGAGAGGTTCCTAGTGTGGATGGTACGCTAATTTGCCCAAACACCATCCCATGGCGACCACCCTGCGGTCTACCGGGCACATGTCCTACACAGAGGTTTCCGCGCCCAGGAGCATTACAGTGGGAAGGGACATTACCGTGGTGGTGGTGTGTTTCAAAGAACGATTGAGCAGTGTGTGGCAAATTGGGGGAAAACAGGCAGGGATCAAATTGAAAGAGAGCGTGTTGATGAGAAAACGGGAACAAGAGAAGAACGGGACACATAAAATACTAAATAAGTTTGATTTGCTGTAGGTTAGTGTTAGGGTAAAAATGTAATCAATTTTACGATAAGGAATGGAACACACAATATTGAATTCCGAAAATTAACGTCATTTCATTGAAAATCCGCCGAGATTAAGGGAAGAAATTCCTGAACGTGGTGAAGAATTGCAAAGAAGGGCTTTGTGTAGGGGCATCGGGAAGCTACTGTATATAGAATCTATTTTTGAACTAGGCATGTAAACCCCGCAAGAAGCTTCCAAATCCCTCTCTAGATATCTCGGAATGGGAACAGTTGAAAGAGATTTTGCTTACGTTAGGTTCAAATATCAGACAAATGCCTCGATTGTAATCTTGTTAACAGATTCCGCTCTTCCAGAATAGAACAACGGGCCGTTCATTACAAAAGTAAGTAAAATGTAACATCAGAATAAGAACCTGACGTGTTTTCTCTTTCGCCTGTCCGCTGCACTAGTAGGTAGGTGGAGAAATTCAAAGAAGGATTATGTAGGCAGCTAAAAAGTACTGCATGTATGGTCTATTTTTAAACTAGGAACGTAACCGGGAAGCTTCAATGTCCCTCATCAATGTCTCGGAATGATGTTTTGTGAGTAAAGAATAATTCCTTCCTCTCTGTAACTCTCATGATACGAAATTGATTCTTAGAGACGCGACCAACAGACGTCTTATCAAAATTGAGGTACACAAAAATACAGCACGAATATGATGTTACCTTGCTGGCTGAGCTGAGCGACAGCGGCAGGAAGTGTGGTCGAGACGGCTACCGGCGTGGCACCGACACCGGGTATTTTGATTTCCGCTCCCTGTGGCAGCCCGGTTAAGGTATCATCCCCACCACTGCTGCTACTACTACCATTGCCGCTCACCACCACCGGTGTCACGACGCTGCCAAGATTGGTGCTTCCGGGCGTGGTAGAAAATCCGCTCAGCGCACGGGTTGACTGCTGTAAAAGTTGAAAAGAAAGGCACGAAAAAAAAAACACCATTATTCATCTGATCCGATGGGTCTCTTCGTTCGCCCTGTACTAGTTGGGCGGTTAAAAACAGCATTCAAAAACGCAATTGTGTGTGTACTAACCTGCTTTAGCGCTTCGCCGGCCTCTTCCAGATTGCTAGACAACGGTTCCAGCTTGTACGAGCGAACGAAGCTGGTGAACGCGGGCGTTGGTGGCTTCTTTCTCCATACGGGATATTCCATCATATTGCCACCGGTTTGAAGAAAGAACAGTTCCGCTACATGCTCATTGTATCTGCGAAAAACGACAGCACGCAAGGGGGAGGGCACAATAAGGTAAGCATGACGACATGTGATGAAATTCCAACTCAATTCCACTGATACACAAACAGAGGAATATGTATGTGTGTGTGTGTGTGTGTGTGTGTGTGTGTGTGGGGGGGGGGGGGGGGTTTAACATTCACTACAAGAGGAGCTCTCTGATTTTACACTGTTCTTTTGAACTAAAAGATTTGGCGTACATCGAAATTTAAATGTGACAAATGTAACGAATTCGACAAAATCTATTCCTTTTTAAAGTGAATATTAGAAGTTGTGCTATCAAATGTGTAACCAATCGCACAAACTTACCTCTCTTTGATACTTCGTAATCGCATATACTTGTGCTCTAGAATCAGTTTCTTGAGCGCGCTGATATCATGTTCCGGTTCCGTTTCTAGCTTGATGCGCTTGTTCGACACAGAAGCAGCAGCAACAGCGACGGCAGCGGAAACAGTTCCTCCGGCCGCCTGCCCTCCGACAGCAATTCCACCAGCAACCACCGGCGAAAAGGACGACGATGACGATGATGATGACGTTGACGCAGTAGTGTTTGTTTTGGTGTACAATTTCCCAACCGCACCACTCGCACCAACGATTCCTCCTTCCTCACTAGCACCACCACCACCACCGCCCGCCACGTCCGTTACACTACCCGTACTATCCTCTATTGCTCTTTTCTCGCCCACCACGACACCGAACGTACTTTCCTCACTGCCGGGGGTTTCACTTGTACTACCACCGCCACCACTTGCACCACTCGCTGGCACTAGACCGCCCTCCACCACGCCGCCGCTCGCGATGGATCCGCCTCCCCGTCCTCCCCGTCCTCCGCCTTCACTTTCCGAGAGACCACTTCCTGTTCGTTCACCACCCGGCGTACTGGTAATGTTAGCATTATTAGCCTCAACACTGCCACTGCTGGTACCACCACCACTACTGCTGCTGCTGCTGCTGCTCGCACTGTTGGCGACGTTTTGTTGCTGCTGCTGGAGGGTATGATGAGACGGTGCCGATGACGACAGCGGCACACTAGATGCATCGGTTGCGACCGTTACGTTGCCGCCAGCAGCGTTACTGCTGGGAGACGGTTGCTGCTGCTGCTGCTGCTGTGGTAAGCTTTTGTGAGGTGACGACAATGACGATGACGACGACGTCGGTGTGCCGGCAGGCTGCATTTGCTGACCCTGCTGCTGCTGCTGCTGCTGCTGCTGTTGCTGCTGCTGTTGCTGCTGCTGTTGCTGCTGCTGGTGGTGTTGCGGCTGCTGCTGCTGCTGCTGTTGCTGAGACTGTTCCAGTTGCTGTTGTTGGTCTTCATTTAACGAGCGCGACATTGGTGTAATGGAATCGAGCGTGCCAGTAGGTAACTGTTGGGGATGAAAAAGAAAAATACAATCAAACAACACGAACATGAAATAGAACGAACATTATTGTCCACACACGCCGCTCACTTACCTGGACAGTGTTAGTTGCAGTTGATGTGTTTCGATCAATTCCAGCAGGAAGGGCCTGGTTTCGACCACGTTGCCCTCCCGCCGTATCGCCTTCATTCATTTTTTATACATCTGTGTGCGTGTGTGTCGCCGGGCAATAGACAAAGAGTGAGAAAGAATACAATTAGAACATTTGAAGATAAGTTAAATAAAATAGTTCACAATAATTGTTTCCGTTAGGTTCATAAAAATCAGACAAATGCCTCGATTGTAATCTTGTTAACAGATTCCGCTCTTCCAGAATAGAACAACGGGCCGTTCATTACAAAAGTAAGTAAAATTTAACATCATGGTAAGAACCCTAACGTGTTTCCTTCTCCTCCTCGTGCCGCCTGTCCGCCGCTTGGGTTGTGCTTTCAATAATTTTGCTTGCAAGCTTGGGAATAAATTCATTAAATAAAATAAGCCGCACGCTACCATCGTAGTTGGCCGAAGCCTAGCCTTATTCCTCTGTAAACAAATCATAATGCGGCCGGACGAAGCAGCCGCTCGGAACACAACGCCACAGCCGAAAAGCCGCTAGGCGCGGTGTGTGTGAGTGTGTGTATGAGCGCAGCTGTCAAACTGTGAAACGCGCCACATTTTCTCTCTCGCTCATCTTCCGGCCGCCGTATGCTGAGGAGAGCGAGCAAGGGGAAAAAAAACCCGCGGACGATCGGGAGCGCATACAGAAAGGAACGGTCAAAGCCATTCCGGGCGGTACTGGCAGTTTGCTTTTGCTCTGTAATCTGCCTTCCGGAATGGCGGATGTGACACACACACACAATGACACACAAGATGCTCTTCCCGTTCTATATGCACGCGCGCAAGAGACGAGACTAAAAGCCACGTACGAGAGCACACTTTGAAATTTGTTCCACCTTTGCTTCCGCTTCATCACAGCATTTGTCGTACTAATTCGCACGCGGAAAAAAACGAACCGAAAAAAGGAACAGATGCCATACATTCACCGGCCTACCGCCCTACTCTCCCGCCCATACTACCACCTTGCGGCGCCTTACAAAACCATATTTCAGTGACCGAAAGAGGGGGAAAAAAACTAATCGTGAATTCAATTCCACCATTTCTCACACACCCAAGCACAACGCACCAGAAAATTCATTTTCTCCCTGCACACGCCATTAAAGCAACGCGCTGTGCGCGAGCCTGGCAGAAAGCACACAAAACCCCAGCGGCAGCCATCTTGCTTTTCGGCGCAGCGCAATCTCGTCTGTACATTCGGGCGAGTCCGCCGCGGCGCCCGCCCGTGTAGATGTGTGTATGTGTCTGTGCATATAAGCAAAGAAAGAAGAAAAAACGGCGCTGCTTCCGTACCTCAACTGCAAGGCAATTTCGATCCCGAGCGGAAGAGGGTGCACACACTCATGCTAGTGGCTGCACCAGCCAACAACGACGCACTTTTACGCTTTCCGCCCGCATTCGCATTCAATTCCGCCTGGGACCACCGACCAACCAAACCGAATGTTCGCACTTTTCTTTGTTTCCTGCGTCGGGGAAGGGCTGCCCGCAGAAACTAATTTTCTTTGCACACGAACGAGAACGCACGCACGCACACACACACGCGTCTCTCTGCCCAGCACAATGTGCGAAACTAACGCGACGGCAGCAAAATGAATGCTTCGTTCTTTTCTCCTGCTGCTGCTGCTGCTTGCTGCTGCTGCTGCTGCCTTGCGCTGCCCCCGGAAATGGTGGCGATGGGCCGAGGTGCGCTTCACCAGCCGGAACGTATCGCTCCTGTCAGTTGGGTGCGTTTAGCGCGGCGGGTTCAAATCTTGGTGGAGTTTGTGGCAATGATTGTAGATGAAAAATTAGACAAACACAGGAAATAAAACCAGATTATTAATAATAAATATTAATTTCCATAAAACAGTATGTTTTTGAATAGGAATAAACAAAGATAATCTATTAAAATAATCCTTTGTCCTCAAGATTCGTTCCGATCCGAGAAGAGCTACATCCCATCCACATCCGCCATTTCAAAAATGACGTTTGAAAACCCGGGAAAATTGATAAAATCAGCCACTTTTATAGTTTGCCCTTTTCAATTCGTTTCTCCTTCAACTATTTCGTAAAATGTAAGTAAGGAATATGTTTTTATTATTTAAAAGTAACTATTTTTATTCCACTCATTAAAATAGCAAATGTATTCACTTGAAACCGACCACGATGGCATCGTCAACAAAATGACCTTCAACTGGGAAAAAACAATTTTTTTTTTTTTCAAATAAAAGCTTTCAAGCCAGATCTTTAATATTAAAGCGAATTAACCGCCATCGAATCTCTTTGATCTAGACTTGAATCGTGTGATCTTGACACATGTTTAGTTGTGTTTGGTTTTCTGTTTTGTTTTGCTCCATATTTCGTCCCACTGCCAGTCCCACACAAAGCATCGAACAAAAATTCCCAAAGCACCACCAATCCACCTTCAACAACATTCCATGCAACCTTCATGGCCGCCACACAGTTAACCGCCGATCTGCACCCGTTGCTAACCGAGTATGTGATCAAAAAGCTGCAAAAGAATCGTCTCACCACGGTGTACAGCTTCGTGAAGGTGGAAGCGGAACAGCTGCTCAAGATCACCAACCTTCCCGCCGAAAGCATCGTGCTGGTGAAGAATCATCTGATCGACCAGTTTGCCGGTCGGTGCCAAAACGCTCAATCGTACCCGTGGCAGCCAGCCCCCAGCCCACTCAGCACGGGAGTTCCATCGCTGGATGCGCTGCTGCAGGGCGGAGGACTGCTTCCCGGCCACATTTACGAGCTGTGCGGTGAATCCGGCACGGGCAAAACGTTACTCTCCCTGACGATGGCGTCGAACGTTGTCAAGCAACCGGGCAGCATGGCCTACTTCATCGACACCAAGTGTGACTTTTCCGGCAGAAAGATACAGCAAATCCTGGACAGCGACGATTGCAAACTGTCCGAGCAGGAACTGGGCCACGCAATGGCACGTGTAAGGGTGGAGCGTATATTTTCACCCGACCTTCTCGTCCAGACGGTGGAAGAGCTTGCGTCGGGAAGGTATGTCGATGAGGGGACGAATCTAAAGCTGCTCATCATCGATTCCCTGCCCTCGCTGTGGTACCTGTACCAGGATGCGCAAAGCTCCGTAGAACCGTTGGGCTTGCTGACGAAGCTAATCTGCTCGCTGCGCAAACTGGCCGCGCAACGGGCCGTCGCAGTAGTGTTGATTAACCTGACCGTCCGCGTGGTGGAAGGAATGACGGAGGGCAAGCGAAAACTGTGCCCAAACGGTAACTATTCTGCCCTGGGACGGTACTGGGAAAGTGCGCCCGGTACGAGGCTACTTCTCGAGCGACACGAGCACCATCCCGGATCGTCCACACGCTACCACACGGTGCAGGTGTGGAAGAGCAACTATCTACGATCGGGCGAGCGGGTGATCGTTCGGATGACTGAGACGGGCGTTCGGTAGTGGCCGAAACAGGAGGCCGGAGTGCGATAGAACATAAAAAGAGGGTATATTTCTAGCTCGACTGTAAATAAAATTCGCTCCCCCGCCTTCGGGGACGCTACAATATATCTTACAAAAGCGTGTAAAACGTAAATCATTAAAACAAAACGCGCGCAAATGGGGGAGCTTTACTCCGCACAACGTCCTCCTACTTAAGCATCCCGTATTTTTCCTTGTGGTACATCTTCAGCACCTTCTTCGGTGGCACCAGCTCCCGGCTCAGCCCGGGCCGTTTCTTCCGGTCCGGTGGATTCGGCTTCCTCACCATCACCACCGGCACCTCGTCCGACGGTGCACCATCCTGCGCAACTTCTTCCGCCTGCTCCTTGCGCAGTATCAAATCGGAATCGTGCGCAAAGTTACACTTGCTGCCGAATCGGCACCGGCCCTTCTTGTAGCTCCAGCACACCTTCCGCTTCTGCTCGGCCGCATTCGCCTCCGGATCGACCATCTTGACGTGGCGCTCGAGGCTGGCCAGCTTGGCCTCTTCCGCCTCCCGGAACGGGTTGCTAAACACGCTCCCAGGGAGGATGCGAGCCGTGCCGGACTGGAACAGGGCGCTGGCACTGGGAAGTGGGCTGGATTGGTCACCATTTCTGTGAATTCGAGAAGGTTGAGAGTTTAGGGACCAATGGGTCAATGGAATTGAGCGCTTCTTTTTGTCTCACAAATCACTAGACTGCTTTTGAATGGTTTCGTCAGGCTGTGGCTGATTTGATTCCTTCTTTCCGCCACCGTCGTCCGAGGAGGACGAAGAGTCGGACGATGCGGACGATTCCTCACTATCGCCATAATCTGCTACCAGCGAGAACATGTCGCGTGCAAGCTCATTTGCAGGAAGAGTGTATTTTCTGTCCCGCTAAAAGGCGCGTTCGTTTGCCTTTACGTAAGCGCAGCGTCCGTCGTCCGGCTGTTGTGGTTTCTTTTTATTACGATTTTTGTGTTTTATTTCGTTGCTTTTAATTACAAACAATCTTGGTTGTGTTTTGTTGATGTTTTTTTTTCTTTCTTTCCCTCCTACAGCTCGGTGACAGTTGAGCGTTACGGGTTCGAACTTCGTAACGCCGTTACTTATCGTTTTGGTAACGGTTTTGATAACACCGTCTCGCTTTGGGACGTTATTTTGTAAACTTTTATGTAAAAAATAGCAAATTCAGTTCTAAAATTAATCAATTGGCTGACGAAATTATGCAGAAAACAATAAATGAAGTACATAATGCAATTTTAACGATAATAATTTGTTTTAACCTCATCATACACAAGTTTTCTTCCACTGTGCCAACCGTGACAACGAGCAGATGATCGAGGGGAAAAACAAAAACACGAAATACTTCCTCGCATGAAACGACTGCTGGCCACAAATATAAGCAAAATCATGAAGTTTATCGGTAGGAAAATACAAATGTACATTTAAAAAACCATTAACTACACTAATGTCCATCATTTCAGACATTGGCGCCAACTTAACCGATCCGATGTACCAAGGAATCTACAACGGATCGGCCAAACACGAACCCGATCTGCCGCATGTGCTAGAGCGCAGCTGGACCGGTGGGTTGGACAAAATCATCATCACGGTCGGGACGCTTGCCGACTGTGCGCCAACGTTTGAGATAGTGAAGAACGATGGTAGGGTTGGAATTGCCATTCAATTCTTTTGCTCAAAAACACGTCCCTAACAACCTAACATCCATTTTCTTCCCACCCGATACCTCAAAGAAAGACTGTACGCCACGGTCGGCTGCCATCCGACACGGTGCGGTGAGTTTCTGCCGGATCCGGAAGGTTATTTCGCCTCGCTCTGCCAGCAGATCGAGCAGCACCGGGAGAAGGTGGTAGCGATCGGCGAGTGTGGCCTCGATTACGACCGGCTGCAGTTCTGCGACAAAGCGATCCAGCAGCAGTACTTCGAGAAGCAGCTCGAGCTGGCCGCCCGGTACGATCTCCCGCTGTTCCTGCACTGCCGCAACGCGCACGACGACTTTGCCGCCATACTGCGGCGAAACCGGGACAAGCTGCCCCGGCGTGGTGTGGTGCACACGTTCGACGGTTCGCTCGAGGTGGCGGAAGCGCTTATAGCGGACGGGTACGCAATCGGCATTAACGGTTGTTCGCTGAAGACGGAGGAAAATCTGTCCGTGGCGGCCAAAATTCCGGACGAATCGATCATGCTCGAAACGGACAGCCCGTGGTGCGAGATACGGCCGTCCCATGCCGGCTCGAAGTACGTGCGCAGTAAATATCTTACGGTGAAGAAGAAGGAAAAGTGGGAAGCCGGTTCACTGATCGCGGGACGATGCGAACCGGTCATGATCAGGTGAGGAGGGAGGGAGGCTTTCTTTCTGCAGGAAAGCTGGGCGTCGTGCCCGGTTTTGAATTCAATTCGTTTTTTTTTGTTTGTTTATTTCTTTAGCCAAGTGCTGGAAGTGCTTGCGGGCATTAAGGGAAAGCCGGCGGCCGAGCTGGCCGATCAGTACTACAAAAACACGGCAGAAATGTTCTTCCCATCGAAGGGTACTGACTGAACTTCACGATCATGCTGATTCCCCCGTCGGAAGTGTGATTGGCAAATAAATAAATCGAGATGAACGATATATTACTCACGCCCAAAATGGATGAAAGAAACGATTTTTAAACAGCACACGCGTTGTTTACACAGTGCGGCGATGAGGGTGAGAGATTTTCCTTTTGGAGGGGTGGGAGGTGCGCCACCGCTCTACCACTTTTTGTATTCGCATCCATCCGGAGGCTTCACTTCGACCTGTTTGGCACCGACCTCCGCCCAGTTGGTGCTGAGCACGGTGCCGCCCGACTCGTAGTACGACTTCATCATCGCCTTCCGCGTGTCCTCGCTAGCGTCGGCGTAGATCTTCTTGAACAGGTCGCTCACGTCGTCCTTTGTCTAAAATTAGCCCATTTGCCAAACAAAACAGCATCGGTTAGAACAAAGCAACCAGCGAGACGTAAACAAGGAAGCCGTCGTGCAACGCGGAACAACAACCACTTACCTCATCGTCCTTTTCGATTTCTTTCGTGATTTTGTCCCAATCGTGCTTCTTCTTGGCCGCGGCCGCACTGCCAGCCGCCGCCGATTGCTCCGGTGCCTTCCGTTCCAGCGCTTCCCACCGCTGGCCGATCAGCTTCGCCAGCTTCACCTCCACCTTGCTCGGGGTGGCTTTGTGCGTGCTCTGCTCCGTGTTGATCGGGTTCCAGAGCGTCAGGACGAGCGGTTCGGTATCGTCCGCCCGTAGCGTGAGCGTGTTTTGCTCCAGCTGGACGGAGTAGTTCTTGTCGGCCGCATTTTTCAGCAGAATCGTCACCGTGACGGCCGTTTCTGTTTGGTACCAGTCGTATTTCACCTTTGCCATCACTGTGTGCTGCTGTGGGGTTTCGTGTTTCTTTTCACACAACACACACACCACACAAAAATGGCGACACTTATTGTAAAGCGAACGATAAAAGCTAATTGTCTCACAACGCAGTAACTCTTGCGGGTACGGATTTTGAGCAAACAGCTGCTTCTCGGAACTGCGACGACTGCGAGATGTTTTGTATTTTCTAGAAACTGTTTTTTCTTCCTCCTCCTCACAACTGACAGTTCCCGAGGAGCGCATTGTGTTGGTGTGTGTGTGTGTGTGCGTGCGTAAAACTCCGTGTGAGAGGGATGACGTAAAAACGATAAGTTTCTCTGGCAGAGCATGCTTGCTCGCTCTACCCGACATACAACGAATCGTGCTAGAGCGAGAAGGCATGCTACATTTGCTGCATGGGTTTGTTTCATCCAAAAAATCAAAACCTTCCAGAAATATTTAAATATCTGTTGGTGTTTTTGGAAAAGTTTTCGTTTAACATAAATGAAAAATTCGCGTTTTTCTCGAGAAAATGTACTTTGATTTCCATTTTTCAATAACAGACTAAAGAATGGGACTTAATAATTATGATGCCGTACATCGGAACGATCTGTTCACGCTGATGCGACAAAACCGTTTTCCTGTGAAACTGATCCGACTGTGGAAGTCAATATTGGAGAATACTTGAAATTTTAGAATTTTGAGGCCAAAAACAATTAACAACGCTCTTCTTACAATCGGCCATCTACATTGTGCTTAACATTTAATTAGTTCCTTCGACGTACAATAGTGTTTCGTGTGTAATTTGAAGCAATAAATCCTTATTCCCCTTCCCCGTCCTGCACCGGGATCGGTTTAGTCGAGTTGTAATGCTCCCCCAGCCGGTACATAAACCGATGGTACGTCAGCACCAGCTTCCGATCCGCACTTTCGCCCTCCCCGTGCACCGTCGACGGTCCCTCGGCCTGTATGACCTCGATCGGGCACCGCAGACTGCTCGCCAGCGCCTTGATCTCAATCTCACCGCCCCACGCCTTGGTCGACCGCACCTGCTTGCAGTACTTGTCGAACTCGGGCTCGCTCAGCATCTCGCCCGTATCCGGATGGCTCATGTAGCAGATCAGCGTGTCCCGGTTTGCCTCGATATAGTCCGCGGTCATCCGGCGCAGCTCGGGCACACTGTACGAACCGATGCCCCGCTGCACCAGCTGGTGGTTGATGGCCGTGTAGAGACAGTCACCGTCGGCCGGCACGGCGTGGGACAGCATGCCCCGCTTCAGCAGCAGCCCATTGATGCGATTGTCCTCCAGCACCCGGGGGGAGCTTTTCTGCAGCAGTGCCGACTCCTGCTTGATCTGTTCCTCGCGCTCCCGATTGTCCTGCGCTTTCTTGTCCCTGCGGCGCTGTGCCTTTGAGAGTCGCGTTTCCGGCTTTTCCGGCTTTTCCGGGTTAGATTCTTCGTTTGCTTCCTCGCCGTTAGTGGCCGGTGTGGATGGTGGGAGTTCTTGGGCCGCTGGTTGTTCCGGTGCGTCGGTAAGATTCAGCCGGTTCAGCTCTTCCGCGTGCCGCTGCTCTATCTCCTGCTCGAGGTTCGCAATCTCTTCCTGGATTTCTTTCTTCCTTTTTTTGTCCACCTTCAGCTTCTTCATCGATTGTATTTTGCACTGTAGCTCCTTCTTCTCCTTGCGGTGGCGGGCCATCACCTCCTCCCGGTCGGTTTCCGGTTCTGGCAGTTGTGGATCGCTCATTGCGGGGCAGTTCTGATGCTGATCGCTGTGCCGGAAGATGGGTTTGTGTTTTCGGCTGTAAGTGGTACGGATTGTATGATGATTCTGTAGGATAACCTGATTCTCCGTTCAACTAATACTGCTGCAAAGGAACATGGCACCGAACAGGGGAGGGAAAGCCCGGTTTCAATCACTTTACAAAGCTTTCTTTATCAGCAATAATACTGTCGAAAAAGGAAATGTTTTGTTGCACACAGAAACGGGGCAGTGAAGACTTTCGCTGCGTGATGACAGGCATGTTGATTGAAAGGTTTGACAGAAAAACGATAAGAAATGCTTCCGAGAAGAGAACATGGATAATTTGTATTTGGAAACTGAAAAAGAAAATAAAAGAATGAAATTTAACAGCTGTTCGTTTGAAAAAAAATCAAACTTTAAAAACAAGCTCGAAAACTAACGTTGTTTTTTTGAATCCTTCATTCCATCCGTTCAACTGGCCGTTTATCTGTCAAACTCCATTCTCGCTCGCTCGCTCCTTTGTTTACAAAAAACGCTGACCCACGAAGAAACGAGAGTGCTATTGTCAACACGGAGAAGGAAGGATTTTCCACACACAAGAAGACGACTGGCTGGCTCGCAGCAGAAGGAAAGCGGAACGTGCGTGTCTGTGACTCCTCCCCCGCACCCCATGGTTGTGTGAAAACGGACCAAAAGAAAAAGAAACGAAGTGATTACGGGAAAACCGTGAAAAGAAAAAAACAGTTTTTCGTGTGCCTGCGTGAAAATTCAAGCGTGATTTTTGTGTACCCAGTTTGATAACCTTCTCCAAAAACTCCGCTCGCGGCGGCCCCCCCTCCGGATGTGCATGTTTGTGAAGCTCCGTGTGTTTTGTGTTCCTGTTGCGCAGCGGAGTTTCTAGTTCTCGAAGTTTTCTTTGGTTGCTGTTCGCTGTCGCTACCCTTCCACACCCCCGTTTGGCACAAGTTTTCCGTACGCATGCTGGCCCCCGTGCGCTATGAGTGAAAGGTGCCGTCGGTTGGCAGGCATTGGCAGCAACAGCGCACCGAACGGAGCAACCGAACTGCGAATTGACGGCATTGGCAGGTGGTGGAAACGGTCGAAGCAGCAGCGGAGAGGCGAGGGAGCTCCACCGTGTAACGACGGGTTCGTGTTGGCATGGTTGTGTACCGCGGAACGTAACGCCTTGTGTGTACGGTTGTCGTGCTCGTGCTCGTCGTGACGTGCTTCGATGTAACTAACGTGGATGCTGGGAAAGGCACCTCACATTCACTCCCAATAACTCCCGCAACTCCCCCACCCCCAGTGACTGGTGCTTTCTTAAGGCAGGCAGTGAAGACAGGGAAAGAGAGAGAGAGAGAGAGTGAAGAAAAGACTCCCCAGTCAGTTCCTTAGCCTTTCTCGCCACTAATCCGGTGGGTGCCCAAAGCAAGGAGGTGGCGATTTGGTCGAAGCGTAATTGAATTATCTACCCTCCCGTGTAACTGTAACAGAGGGGGCAACCCATAAGAGTGTGTGGACCGGCGGAGAAGACACACACACACGGGCGATTTTCGGAGAGGACATCCATCCACACAAGTTCACCAGCATGAAAGCGATCGAAGCAAAAATTGTCGTACTTGGATCGCAAGGTGAGAGGAAAATGGGGGAGGACTTTTGGAACCACAAAACGGACAGACTGACACACACACACAGAGCGAGGAAGGCCCCTGGGTGGGAGGGGTTGACCTTCACCTTGAGACGCGTGGCTTTCATTCTACTTCCCCTGCTTTTGAAGCAGCAGCAGCTGCTGCGTACGATCCAGCACCAAACGTCGGTTGACGACGACCGCGACGACGGTCCATCATCAAATCGCTGTTTGTACAGCAGTAGCTTTCGCTTTCATGGCACACTAGATTCTTCCATAACAACAAAAGAAAGAAAAAAGACACGCGATACACGATACATCTTCTTATCTATCTGACCTGGGGATGAAAGATAAGCGCCGCTAGCGTGGCCACCATCATCAGCAGCATTAACCGCCTTGCCTTTTCTCGTACATTTTGTTTCTTCTCCATCTTTCTTCGCGTTCCGGATTTTCTAACCCGCTCCGCGTCTACACTTTCTGGTGGAGTTTTTTTCCCCATTTCAACAAGCCCCTCTTTCTCATATCCACCTGCCACGATATCTCGCTCCATACGGGGAGTGGTGGTTGCGGCTTTACTTACTGCAAATTAAGTTTTTTTCTCTCCCCTTAACCCACCTGCCCGCAACCGAGTTCGCCCGTGGATTAAGTATCGGATTTTTGTTATTCGCCCAGTCTCTGTGTGTCGGTCGCGCACACCTTCCAGCCAGTACCCGTGACCGTGCTTATCAGTGCAGAAAGCGGCTCGCAGAAACGCTTTTCCCTTTACTTCATTCCTCTTGCATTTTTGTTTGCTTGCTGCTGCCATTGCTCCCGTATCCGAAAGCATATCGGCTTTCAGCGCACGGTTTCCAGGGTGTTCCCTTTAGTTAGACTCCGCATTTCTTATCTTAACTCGTGTGAAGGAGAGAGAGAGAGAGACGTATGAAATTAACACTTTGGCAACATGTAACCGAGTTTGCGAAATTGATCCGCGTTTAAACTAGTGATGGGTAATGTTGGCAAAATTCCAGAGTCGATTCCGATTCGACTCCGATAGTTTCGGAAGAGATTCCGGAATGTAGGTCCGCTCAGCTTTATCCGTTTGGAGTCGTTTGGAATCGTCCGGAATCGCCTGGAGTCATCCGAAATCGGTTGGAGTCGTTGGGAGTCGGAGTCATCCGGAGTCGTTTGGAGTCGGCTTTCGAAACAAAGGCCTGTATACGAAGTGCACGCGCAAAGTGAAACACACAAAAACACAACGAAATGAAATCGCTGATCACAAGTTTATTGCACTGGACGGCTCCTATTTACTCCGTCCGACTCCGATGCCGGTCGACTCCGATCGACTCTGGACGATTCTGAATGACTCCGACTCCGGTCGACTACGGCCGGCTCCGGACGACTCCGACTCCAAACAACTCCGGCCAACTCTCAATGACTCTGGACGACTCCGGACGACTCCGGACGACTTTAGACGACTCCGGATGACTCTAGACGACTCCGGATGACTCCATACGACTCCGGCTTCAAACGACTCCGAACGACTCTAGACACCTCCGGACGACTCCGAACGACTCCAGACGACTTCGGATGACGCCGGATGACTCAGGCCGACTCCGATTTCAAACGACTCCGAACGACTCCAGATGATTCCGAACGACTCCGAATGACTCCGACTTCAAAAGATTCCGAACGACTCCAGAAGACTCCGGACGACTCCAGACGACTCCAGATGACTTCGGAAAACTCCGGATGACTCAGGCCGACTTCAATTTCAAACGACTCCGAACGACTCCTGACGACTCCGACCAACTCCGAATGACTCCGACTTCAAAAGATTCCGAACGACTCCAGAAGACTCCGGACGACTCCAGACGAGTCCAGACGACTTCGGATGACTCCGGATGACTCAGGACGACTCCGACTTCAAATGACTCCGAACGACTTCAGACGACTCCAGACGACTCCGGACGACTTCAAAAGACTCCGAACGACCCCAGAAGACTCTAGACGAATCCAGACGACTCCGGGCGACTCTGGACGACTCCGGACGGAACTAGTACTTCAGATTTTGCCGGAGTCAGTGTCGGATTAACAATAGCCGGAGTCGGATCGGAGCCGTGGGTGTTCTTCAAAGGGCACATCACTAGTTTAAACCACCACATTTTCTAACGCAAGGGCATGCTCATATCGAAATTCACGTCAAAATCATCCCTGGGGGGAATGACATTATTACCGACAAGCATCATAAAGACAAATCTAATCTGGCTCTCATGTCATAGGGAATGCAGAAGCACTGCTGCGTTCGGAATTCATTATCTCATCAATATTATTGTCTCTGTAGATGTAATTGGGCTGAAAGGAATGAAAGGAAACACAACACAATTGCTATGTTGCCGCCGAATGTTGAATGTTTGCATGAGTGTATTGCACATTTAATTGGAAATGTACCTTTTATGATCATTTTATATATTAATGCTTTTATTCTCCGTCTTTCTCATCCGTCCAGGTGTGGGCAAAACGAGCCTGGTGGTGCGGTATGTCTCGAACGTGTACACGAAGGAAATATCGCCCACGATCGGTGCGTCCTTTTTCACCTGCAAGGTCAATCTGGAGGACTTTAAAGTAAAGATGCAGGTATGTAATTTAATTTAAAAAAACACACCAACACTTCAATTACTTTATTTACAATTTAACTTACCACTTGCCAGGTTTGGGATACGGCGGGCCAGGAGCGGTTCAAAGCGATGGCCCCGCTGTACTATCGCAACGCGAATGCCGCCCTGCTCGTGTTCGATCTCACGCAGTACAACTCGTTCAACGAAATCAAGGGCTGGGTACAGGAGCTGCAACGGAACGTGCAGGAACCGATGGTACTGTCGCTCGTCGGCAACAAGCTCGACCTGGAAGCGAAACGTGCCGTCTCCCGGGAAGAGGCTATGCTGTACGCGAACTCGATCGGGGGCAACTACTTCGAAACGTCCGCCTTACACGATCAGGTACTACGTTTTCTGTGTGTTTGTGTGCGTATCTATTCATTTGAAATGATTTTTTAATGCCCTTTTTTCTCTCTTTTCCTTGGCTTGTGCACAGGGTATTGAGCAAGTGTTCATATCGATAGCGGTAGGATTAATTAAACTGTCCGGCGAGGATGTCTGCTCGTCGCTGAAGCGGTACGAATCGAACGATTCCCTCGTACTGTCCGGATATTCAACGAGTAAGCCATCGCAAACGTTCCGTCTTGCTTACTTTCGCACACAAAAGCTAATCTATTTTTTTTACTTTCCAGGAGTAAACGGTGTCGTGCAGATGGGCATTCCGGTGGAAAATGACAGTATATTAAGCGACGGTATGGGCAGGCTGGAGACGCCTTCCTGGAGCCGGGACCACATAGCGCACGGCGATGAGCAGCGGGTCGGCTGGTGCTGCTATTAACACGGTTACTCCTCTGGACGACAACACGGCTTCTCTACACCGGGCACACCGGCATGACGCATAGACAAGTGCGCCCGCGCGCGCGCGCCCACGGATCCGCGCGAGCCTGTGAAGAACAAGGGGATTTCAGACAGATTTGTGATAGCTTTTTATATTTATATACACATATATACATACACACACACACACACACAGACTCACTCCGACACACCCAGGACACATGAACAAAGGCGAGAAACACTACCCAACTCTCCTAGATGACATAGTAGAAACGAAAGCAGGGGAGTCCCCCAGGGTGTTTGTGTTTGCTGGCTCGGTGGGTGACGATGACTGGAACTCGCTTTGTAAAACTGTTTGTTAGAGAAATTGGAAGCAAATCATTTCATTGAACCCGCTACATTATGTGTGATAAAAAAATGGGGAGCAAAAGCACGTGCTCTGCGAGAAGATAGATAAACTGTCTGTGAGAGAAAGAGATAAGAAGTGAGAGGGACATGCTGCTAGCTTATCGTTTCGCAGTTTCAGACGCATGTGAGTGGGATTTACAGCAAGAATTTAGAGCAGAACAAACTATACGCGACACACTTCCTCTAAGCTTATTATGAGGGACTTAGGGTTTAGGGTTTCGAAGGAAAACGGGGGGAGGTGTTTCGGTAGTTTCCCACCTCACAAGCGCACCCAGCGTATGACGACGCAGTACTATCGGAAGGGGCGGGACGCAGATAAAGCGGGCGAGCTGTGTTCGGGTCGAGTGGGGCAACGATGTTTTGTTTTTGCAGCTGCCACCACCGTGACAGTGACCACCGTGACACTTGAATAGATCTCTTCCACAAGCGTATGTGTGTGCAGATTCGATTCGATCCGATGCGTCTGCTAACGCGTCACACGTCAAGGGTAAAGCGAAGACCAATGCCAACACCAAGTGCGCTCATATCGATATATTTATTGTTTAAGTCAAAAAGTCAATTATTTTCCCAATCATCTCGATGTGCTGCTGGACGCTGTTTCCGCCCCATTCCATTGTTGACCCTTCATCATTGTATGTATATGGCTTGCATTTTCATTCATATTATTCCGTTTTTCTGCGGCCTCGTTGTTCGGATTCGTACAGTCTTTTTTTTTTTAATAAACATTTTGCGAAGAGCTGTATTAAAAAAAATGCAAAATTGTTTCAATAAATCGAAAGAAAAAAATACCGTTGAGAGGTCATTCGAAAATATTCGATTCTGGAACCGATTCCGAGGGATAATGATTATCAATTCCAAACCGATTCTGGAACTGAATCCGATTCTGGGTCCGATTTCGGTTCTGGAACTAGTTTCGACTCTGTAACCGATTCCGATTTTGGAACCGATTCCGATTCTGTAATCGATTTCGCTTCTGGAACTGGCTTCGATCCTGGTACTGATTCCTATTCAGGAATTAATTCCAATTATGAAACTGTTTAGGATTGTAGAACGGATTCTATTTCTGAAATCGAATAAGATTCTGAAACTCTTAGTTTTTTTTAAGCGAAGACGTTAATAAAAAATAAATACGTTTCAATAAATCGAAGAAAAATTACATAAACATTACTACATTGTTCAAACGTGTTGAATGTATGAATAAGCGCCACACTTCGGTTATTGCGCTGCGCAGTATACCGCGTACAAACAGCGTTGCTTAGGGCTATTCCTAGCGACAAGGGCCAGCATCGGCAACGCCACATGCCGCACGAGTAAAAATACAAGCACCGCGTCAGCTGTTTTCTTTGCTGCGTGTGTATTGGTGTGAGCGCGGCGTTCAACGCATTTGCAAACCGTCCGCTTGCCACCTGTTGCCATGACAACGACGCGCGTCAACAGCGGAACGTCACCTTTCAATGCCCCATTCGTTTCCAAGGGGCAGGTCAGTGTAAACAACGCAAAGTGCGTGCGTTCTTGGATGCTCCGCTGTTGAAGAAATCGACGCTTGAAGCTGCGCTGAAGGAAGTGAATTGGATTACCAGTAGTCAAGAAGATGGAAATGGAAGTGAACGCCGGCAAATTGGGTAAGCGAACCGGTAAGGCGAGCTTTAAATTCAACTCCTCGAACGATGGGTAAGTAGAGTACGATATTTCTTGGTTCTTTTGCCTCTTCATCTTTCGGGTTGTTCCGTTTCGTAGTGTCCTGTTACGGCTTCACCATACCGTAAAGAACGAGACGGAAGGGACGGTGGTACGGATACGTTTCACAGCAGCCGGATTCACTGCGAACAACGAACGGCTGGTGGCAGCAGATCATCGGTAAGATGAGAAAAAGAAGCCCCATTTTGCCCGTAAAAGCAGCTAATAGTTCCTTTTCGCCGTTTCTAGGGACAATGTATTTGTGTTCGATTTGGTTGGCCAGCGGTTTTGGACGGTTGCGGAGCCGCTCAAGCGCATAACCATCATCGAAGGACTCGTCGGTGGTAATCTAGTTGCCCTTGGCAGCAAGGACGGGATGGTGTTTATTGTTGATTTGGGTAAAGCTCTCCACTGTCCCAAGCATTTCCACCTGATTGCTTATTTTGAGGTATTATTTCCTTTTTTTACAGATGAAAACAATTGCGTCCGGAAGCTGAATGCCCATCCGGGTCGGGTTGTGTATCTTGCCAGCTCCTCCCCGCTCCACGCCACCGCAAAGTTACGCTCCAAAGCAACCGGAATATCCTCACCGGCCGATGCATTTGAAAGATACGATCGCACCTATCTGCTGGCAGCATCGCAGGACTGTGCCAAACTGTACTCGCGCGAAGACTTTGCCGAGCTGGCCTGCCTCCGGTACGGGCTGGCGGCGGACAACTCGTTCCGCCCGAACGGTTGGCACTGGTTCGGGGCACCCACCGGTCCAGCCTTGATTACGCACAGCACCGAGGGGGTTATCCGGGTGTATCGGTCCAACTTCAAACTCGTCAAAGAGCTAAACGTCACACGGCTTATCGAGCTTTATCGTAAGAACACCCCGGCCCAAACGATCACCTTCGAGCGGCAGCGTTCTGAGAGCACTACAGACGAGCCCGATAGTGTTGAGCTGACCGTAAAGCGTCTCACCGAAGCGATGGTATCGCCCGGTCGACGCATAACGACCGCCCAGCCCACTAAGGATGGGCAGTACTACGTGGCGTTGTGCGGGCACAGCACGCTCGCCGTCCTAGCCCTCGACTCGTGGCTCGTCTGCCGGGTGGTTACGCTGTCCAATTTGTTTATCGCACAGTTTGCATTCCTGCCGGCCGGTGAGAGCGCCGGCAGTGGTCGTAAGGCACGCTGCTGCACGCTTACCGTGCGTACCACGGGCAATGATTTAATGCTGCTAAATTTCGGCAACGATGCCGGTCTCGACAATAATCCTTCCGTACTGCGACCGCTTGCGAGTGGCAGTGGTGGTGGTGGTGTGCTGCATAATTGCTATAAATTTGCCCTCGCTCCCAACGGACGCATGCTGGCGAACGTTCTCGGCAGTGGTGAGGTGTTGCTGCACAATTTGGACTCGTACCGGCGGATCGATGCAGCAGCATTGGCAATGGGACACCACCGGAAAGCGGCACGGAACATTGAACGCCCCGGAAGTGGTACGTCGTCCTGTACGGGGAGTTTGGGTCGGCGACAGCGGTCACCACGCAAAGCGAAGCTAGAACAACAAATAAACGCCCTCCAGGTGCAGGTGAGTACGCTTTGGGGTGGGAGCCAGTTTTAAGGTTTTAGCATCCCACCTTCCCCGTGTTAAGCCTCGGTTCTGGCGGATATTTGGAATTTATTTTGCATCTAATTACATGACGTCCAAGCCACACCACGTCCGGTCGGTTCGGTGTAGTGATGGGCGCTCGAAAACGGCACTGGAACAATGTAATTAACTTTCATCCGGGTACTGAATTCGAATCTGGAACCGATTCCAATGGGTAATCAATTTCGATTCTGGAACCGATCCCGATGCTGGAGCTTCCCGATACTTCAATCCTGGTACCGGTATTTATGGAACTGGAACTGAATCCCTTTCAGGAAATGATTTCGTTTCTGTAACCGAATCGTTTTATGTAACTAATTCCGATTCTGGAACTGAATTGTTTCTGGAATCGTCCACGTTTCTTGAACTGAATGGGACTCTGGAACCAATTTTGATTCTGAAGCAGATTCCGGTTCTGGAACTTTATTCGATTTTGGAAATGAATCCAATCCTGGAACTGAATCCGATTTTGGAACCGATTCTGTATCCGGTACCGATTTCGTATCCGGAACTAATTTCGATACTGCGATCTATTCTGATTCATGAACTGAGTCCATTACCAAATAATATTCTGGAACCGATACTATGTGTGGAACCAAGTTGATACTAGAATAAATCCCGATTCTGAAACCTATTCTGATTCCGGAACCGATTCCAATTCTATAATCGATTTTGATTCTGGAGTAGATTCCGATTCTGAAACTGAACATGATTCTGCAACCGATTTTGGCTCTGGATCAATTCTTATTTTGGAACTGATTCCGATTTAGGAACCAATTCCATATTCGGAATTCATTCCATATCCGGAACTAATTTCGTTACTAAAACCAATTCCGATTCAGGAACCTTTTCCAGAACCGAATACAATCCAGGAACCGATTCCAATACTGGAACCGATTCCAAGGACGAACCCATTTCTATACCAATGTCGATACCCGAATGTCGATGTCGATTTCTGCAGCCGATTCCGAATCAAAGACCGATTCCGTTTCTGAAACCGATTCCGGGCGTACTCTCCGGAATCGATTGCGATAAATGTTTTATTTTTCCCATCTCTAATTCGATTTACATACATTTCATCCGCATTACAATTTTGTACCCTTTCTCTCTCTCTCTCTCTCTCTCTCTCTCTCTCTCTCTCTCTCTCTTTCTCTCTCACTGCGTGTTTAATTTGCAGCTCTCGAAAACACTGCCCAAACATCGGCTGCTACCGATACTGCGGGAGTACGGCGAATATCCGGCCAAGCATCGGGCGACCATTTGGCGCACACTGCTAGAGCTGCCGGGTGATCGGGCCAGCTACGCGGCACTGCTGAACCGCGGTTCCCATCCGTGCGTGGCCGCCTACGAGCAGCGATTCGCCGGGCTCGATCGGCGTACCGTGCGCAATCTAAAGCGCACCGTCTCCTGCCTGGCCCACTGGTGCCCAGCCTTCGGGCTCATCGATTATCTGCCGAGCTTTGTGCTGCCGTTCGTCCGCCAGCAGCCAACCGATGCACTCGCCCTGTTCGAAACGGTGGCCACGGTGCTGATGAACCAGTGTCAGCACTGGTTCGAGTACGCACCGCTCGAACCGTTCAACTATCTGGCGATGGTCGAGAACGTGCTGGCCGACTGCGAGCCCCGGCTGATGGCATTCTACCGGCGGAATGGTGTCGCGCCGCGAACGTACGCAGTGCCGCTGATGGAGAGCGCGTTCGTGCGCTGCTGCAGTGGTGGAACCGATGGCGACAACCAGTGGCTAACGCTGTGGGATCACGTGCTGTCGAACGAGCCGTGCTTTGGCGTGTTTCTCGTCGCCGCGTACAGCAGCCTTCATAGGGGCACGCTGCTAAAGGCCACCACCGACGGTGGATCAACAACGGTGGAACGGATTTTCTTCCACCAATCGAGCGCGTTCGGCGATGTGCGGCGGTTGATAGGGCGGGCGCACGAGCTAATGGAACGTTGCACCGCTGCTGCCCATCCGAGGCATTACTTTAAACCGTTCACCCCGCTGAACATGCCGTCCGCACTGCCGACCGTCAATGACCGGTGGAAACCGTCGTCTTGTGACAGTGCGGCCAGTAACGCCGTCGATTATTTCTCGCCCGCTGGGGAAAGTGAGGAGCTTTCGGCACACACCACCGCCTCTCCGACACCTTCCGGCGAGGCGGCTAATGCGTCGGAAAAGGGATCTTCCCACCGTACGTACGCGAGCTTTGGCAACTTTCCGCACAAGCTGACCGAAGTGCGGCGCACGGAAACGGACACGCTGCGGGCGGAACAGCGCCGGCTGGAGGGGAAAATTATCGAGCTGGAAAAGCTGGAGCACGGTCTGCGGGAGCGGCTGGCGAATGATCTGGTGCGGCAGGAGCATGAGCAGCGTGTGAAGGGTAAGTCCAGGTAAAAATCCACGCTCTGGCGAAGCGTGACCGCCACGTGGTTGTACGGCAAAAGGGAAAGAACGTGATGGAGGGTTGGTCATTGGCTCCCCGTTTTCAGACCGCCCTCCCCCGGTTTCAGGCTCATGAGCAATCAAGCTTAGTTGCCGGAGAAATGGGTTGGCCTTTCGGGGGTGGTCATCTCGCCACACCGTGAGTGCCTCGGTGGAGGTGCAGAGTGGCCGTGGGGAGTTTTGTTTTTAATCGTATTAAAGTCAACCGAAAACCGAGAAGCGTCCCCTTTTCGCCGCCCGCGGATATTTCTTGTCCATTGTCCAGGCTCGATGGATGCATTGGCATGAAATAAGAGGCTTACGTGATGTGTTGTGTGCGTGTGTGTTTGTTGTCCATCCGCGTACGTGCTTCTCATATGCTTTACTAAATCTTCTGAAAAGCGGCCATGTTAAAAACACGTTTTACGGGTGATTCTTGTCCATTGTAGAGATAGGTTCTCTGGATGTATCGACGGATCCACTCCGATTCCGGCTAGTGCGATTAAGGTTCCGACTTCGCCACTTCTGTCCGGAATCATCTGTAATCGTTCGGAACTGTTGAATTTGTCGGAATTGTCGGATTCTTTGGAATGTCGTCTGTAATCGTCCGGAATCTTTTGGAACGATCGACCGGAATCTTCCAGCGTTGTCGGATTTGTTGGAATGGTCAGGAATGGTTCGGAACCGTTGAAATTGTAGGATTTGACTGAATTGTTCGGATATCGTCGTTCGTCAATATTTTCCAGAATCGTCAGATTTGTTGGAATTGTGGGAATCTTCGGGAACGTCTTTAAATGTCCAGAATTGCACGATTTCTCTTAACCTTCGGATATGACACAATCTTGGAGAACGTCTGTAATCGGTCAGATTCGTCCGGAACGGTTGAATTTTTCGGCAATGTCGGAATTGTCTGTATTTTATAAATTGTCTGGAATTGCTGAAAATCGTTCCGAATCGTGCGATATCGTTTGGTACCGTCATAATTATTGAAAACTTTCAGAATTTTTGGATTAGTCGGAATCATCCGGAACTGTCGGATTTATCTGAATTATTGGAATCGTTTGGACCGATTATCAGATCGTCGGCAATTTCCGAGTCGGTTTTGTCGGAATGGTCGGTATCGTCGACAAACTTTGAATTTGTTGGAATTGTCAAAATAGTCGGCAACTTTAGAAATCCTCTAGGATCGTTACGAATTGTTCGGAATAGCTTGGAATCGTTTGGATCCGTTGGAATCGTCCGTAACCGTCGGAATCGTCCGGAATCGTGTAGAATCGTTTGGAATCGTCCGGAACCGTCGGATTATTGGAATCTTCAGGATCGTCTGTATATTACCTGAATAGTTGGAAACCGTCGGAGTTGTCAGAATTATAGGAAACGTCGAAATCTTCGGGATTCTGACCGCACCGGACTAGTGGTGGGAGCTCGGAATCGGACCTATCCGATTCCGATTCCGTGTTCGGAATCAATTCCATAGTCGATACCGATGCTGGAAACGATTCCGATTCCGGGACCGATTCCGATTCCGGAACCGACACCGATTCTAGAGCAGATTCCAATTCCGGAGCCATTTCCGATTCCGGAGCCGATTCTGATTCCGGAATCGATTTCGAAAACTGATTTAGGACCTACTATCCGGAATCGATATCGACAAAAGCATAATTTTCCCATCACTACTCCGGACGATTCTGAACAAATCTGGACGATTCCGAACGGTTATGGACATGTCCGGACGTTTTCGACAATTTTGATTGACCCTCTGGAATTGGTTCCAATTTTTTTGTGTTGATCATATCCAACTTTTTCCCATTATTGAAGTACAATGGTTAGGGTGCGCACAATAACAGCGTAAAGTTATGGCGTTTTTCCTACCGAAACCGAACCCCAATGCGGAATGATTGCGTCGTTTTGCAATATAAAGTTGAATGCGCTTATAAGCGCATTGGTTGCCTAGCTTTAAGCACTGGGTGCTTTCCTATCCCCTTTTATACCAAGAATTTGCTACACAATTTCATGTCCAACAGATTCCAGAAAATTGGATGTACCTCTCAATGAAAACATGGACAGGGCAGGATGTTGGCTGTCCCAGTAACACAAACACTGCTCCAGCAAATTGAGTGTGCTCCTTGGTAGTCAAGATTCCTAGCAACTTCCCTCTAGAATGTACCCATGTACTCTGGTGCTGTTTGTCTTTGGCAAAACCGGGGACACGCTGTCACTTAAATGTATATCATCAAATATGTATATTTTGTCTCTTCCCGGGAACTCACGACATAAAACATGTCGTTTAGGTTTAACAAGGCACTTGCATTTCCCTGAATTAGTAATACCAATAGAGTAGGCCGGCATACAGCAACTGTTTCTCCAAAAAAAAAAAAAGCATGCAAAACGCGTTATTTGCCATTCTTCGAAACGGACAAAGAAGGATCGAAGTGTGCTGAAATATTCTCAATATTCTTGGTCGTCCTTCAACGCCCTTTCCCTGATGCTGATGATGATACATCCGTGACGAGAAATCGAAGAAGGCCTTCCCAGCAACGTAGTTGCTAACACGTTGTTCGTTCGTTTATCCTTTTTTTCCCCGTAGCCGTGGAACGCAACCTCGAGGAAGCGATCGCCCGGGAGGAGCAGCGGGTCGAGATGCAGCGGAAATTGTTGCTGCTGCACCGGAAGCAGCTGCGCGAGCGGGAAAACGAACTTTCGCTCGACGTGGCGAACGCGAAGCTCATCAACGACGCGACGGTGCGGGAGCGGGAACTCGATGCGCTGCTGAACAAGTTTGCCCGTGAGGTAGGTCAGAATGGTTCCGATTCGTCCCTATTTTCCACCAGCGCGGTAGCAAAGAGTGTTTGGTAAAAAATTGAATTTCTTTCCATTTACGTGCCGTAGGGATTTTTTCTTTGCTCTATTTGGGGTTTTTTTTGTGTCAAACTATCTGCGCCCTGTTCCTTTAATGTCCTTTTTTCTCCCAATTCCAATTTCCCAGCGACAACGGGAGGAAACCGATCTGCTGTTTGCCGAGGAGGACATTAAGCTGAAGGAGCTGGAACTGTTGGGCCGGTATCGGACGGAACCCGACGCAGTGCGAGTGCCCCGGCCGCTCGATCAGCGGTACCAGGTAGCGCTCGAACAGCTGGCAGTGCAGAAGCTGAAACTTTACGACGAAATTGATCGGGTAAGTTTGGCCATCCGTGTTTAGCAAAGCGACCCCCAACGGGAGGGTTTGTTTCAAGACAAGAGCAAGTTTTAATCGCGTATCGCGTACCGGTGCATACTACAGACATACTCGTCGCTCGGTATGCCGGCGGGTGCGAACGAGTACGCGTACCGGACGGTGTCGGAGCTGCGCAAGGTAGCGTCTGTTGCGGCGTATGGAAGCGAGCGAACGCGCGACAAGATGGAAGAGCGCACCCGAGAACGGCCACCAGGGCTGATTGGAAGCGATTCCTCCAGTCAGGTAAAATAGTTCGTTTTGTGGGTTTTATGAGACGAATTTCGAGTAAAACGGCTTCTTATCGATTTAACGTTTTAGGTGTACGCAGACACGATACGGCGCATGGAGGAGCAGGTGAAGGTTTTGCAGCGCCTCAAACATGACGTCCAAAGGAAATGAACGTAGCCGAACGTGGTCAATTTAAGTGTTTGTGTCTGTACTGTTTTGTCTTTCGTAACAAAATTGGTACCATTTCCGAACGAAACAAGCACAAGAAATAGCCTCACATCATCCATAACTGATGACAGCGATGCCCGACTGCCCCCCTAAAAAAACACACACACTCCAATGGCCCCCGGGATTGTGTGGCAGAGACGGGCCAATGCAAGCGATGAAAAATGCACTTGCCCCAGCGCAGCTCTGTTGCACATATTTTATCCCATTTCTTGCTAGTTAGTTAGCCCATCTCGCCCATTCGTGTTACAATCGACGGTTGGCACGGGTAAAGAGGACGGGCTGCAACTGCTCGCAGGTGGTGGCAAGATCATCCCACAATAAAGATTTATTGCATGCCGAGTGCCAATTGGCACACAGGGGGGGAAGGGGTGTGGAGCAAAGCCGGGAGCGAACAAAAGTCCTGCACCGCACGAGGCGATCGGTATGACCTTTTTAGCTTTTCGAAGCCAAATGGTTCGGGATGATTCGGTGCAAACGGTGTCCTTCTTCTTCTTCACGGGACATTCCTGCTGCTGCTGCTTGGTGCACTGATATACTATTCTTTTTGCAATCACCAGCTGGTGCTGGGTTACTTTCAACTTTCTTGTACTTTCCTTTGCCCATTCGATTGGGCGCAAACCCCCCCCTCCCCCCCCCCCCCCCCCCGCTGGTAAAGAAGCAAATCCGTATGCCACAGGATCCATACCGGTCGGTGTCGGTGGTGCGACCGAATGGGTTGAAATATTTGCATCACACATTTGGGGTTCATGATTTATAATGCTTCTAGCCCTGGAAAAAAGATCCATAAAGCGGAGGACAGTTTTTCGCTTGCGACCAGCTACACACCTCCATATGGTTCTTAAGCCCGTTGCATTAGAGCTCCAAAGCTTGGGAGGGGTAAAGGTCTGATAACAATTCAACAATGGGCACGTAACTTGCACCAATTGCCACGTAGTTTTTGGTACGTTTGTTGCGATGCTGCCGAGCTTTGCAGGATTTATTTTAGCAACGAGCTCGCATTAGCCGGAAGACGAGCGATCCGTGTAGCCAAATCAGCTTCCCCGGTTCATTTCGTGTTCTCCGGTGGCAAATATGCAAAACGTGTTGCTATGGGTGAACATTATTACCATCAATCTGGTTGGTTGGGATGACAAACAAACCCCGATATGGTTCGGGGTGAACTTTGGCACGGAACGGAGTACACCCGCGGGAACCTTCTCACCTTCTGCTTCGCCTGAACGCTTGGCGATGTTTTATGCATTCACGCTGATGCTTCAATTTGCAAGAGCCAAGCAAAACATCAACCAGCAAACCGTGTCCATTGCACCCATTGCACCCACTGCCACACAGCTGCGATTATTTGAACTTCAATCACGTAATTTAATAACGTTACAGTGACATCGTCTCCGTTGATGCTGGCGCTGCCTGACGACTGATTTATTATGGATGCGAGCTAGTTTTTCCTCGCAACGTGCTGCGTTCCGGTTTGCAACCAAATGTTGTTAGAGCATTAGAGCGTTTGAGCCATTGGCGGATCATCTCGGTGGGCGAGCTCAGGTGTGCTTGACGGATACATTTAACCATATTTCATTTTAATGATTCAAATTTTACACTCAAATTCCTTTGCCGTAAAAAAGGAAGATGGACATTGAAATTGATGAAATTTTTGGCCTGCATTACCATGGCCAAGGATGACACAAAAGGCCATTAACACCTTCCATTCCGAGCGACGAACATCTGCCAATCGAAGGATTATGTATGTGTGTGTGTCGCTGGATCTAAGATAAGAGTACGTCCGTACCGGCAACTGCTCACTGACCATCCGGTACGATCTGAGGAGCAGCATTTTGCTCGTCCCGTCCCGTGGTGGTGCGAAAGTGGGACAAGACACTTGCACATGTAATAAAAATTCATTGCCACTCACACTAGCTGATTAATGCAATAAAAGCTATGCATAATGAATGAAGCGTACCTCTCCCTTACACCACACATCACCTGCGAAGCGACGGGTGCGGTACATCATCATTTGCAATTCCCCATTTCGGAATGTCCCCCTGGCTGAAGCGGTGATGAAGAAAAAGAAAAGCCACACACACACATGCACAAAAATGATCTCATTCGCTCCCCGATAAGCGGATTGCCAAATCGAAAGGATGCTCTAAAGGTCTGGGGCTGAGGTTCGTTGCCAGCGGGTTGCCTCTTCCATCTAGCGAATGGCCATAAGCTTCTTACACAGCCATTCGTTCGGTTGGCTCGAGGAATGGTGCAAGAAAAACCCTGTGCTCAGTTTTCACAAACGATCCACAAAATCGACTGCAGCAGTAACGGTGCCGAGATGCAGATGGCACCGCCCTTCGATGTCCGGAAGCAGATTTCATCGTACCCCACATTGGATAAAAAGGGGGTTGGGTTTTAGACGGGCATTGAGTTGACTTTGGAGCGACGGTACCTGGAAGGAATCCTGCGGCGGATGATGATCTTCATGATAGTGTTGCGATACTATGCTAAAGCTCATGTTTTCTCTTTCAAGCTATCCGGAGTTTGAGTCCTAATTAAGGGAAGGTCCAAAAATGAATCCTTCGAAGCGTATGTTATCGTTTTTTTTTCTCTTCTTCTCTCTGCTAATGTATTTTGGGGAGCAAATCTTCAAAGAATACCGTGCATCATGTGATGACCCGGAATGACTAATTAATACTGATTTTACGGGGGAGGTCCGTGTCTTTCTTTTTGTGCCACCTTTGATGGTTTGTTGGTTAAATATTTATACAGTTTTCTGGGTCAGTTTCCAGTGTAAACAGCATTATTTGAACGCTCGCGAGATGTTTATCAACAGCAGCCACACGTTGGACACAGCTGTGCTATTGGAACACATTTCGTGAGCCTTGAATTTAATTTTAGACCATTTAGACCTACAGAATGGAAAATAGTTGCTGATTTTACAAGCTTTTCCTTCGCTTAATTTTGTAGAAATTTGACAGTAAGTTTGACAGTTAATTTTGACAGTTCAGAGTAGTGTACAGTCTTTCCCCGAGTTACGCGACACTCGAGTTACGCGAATTCGAGTTACGCGAATTTTTATTTTTGACAGTTCAGATGTCAAATCAGTACAATTTTCTCCATCAATTGTCAAATGAAAAATAATTACCGATAAATAACCAAATTTTCTACACC
Organism: Anopheles coluzzii; assembly: GCF_943734685.1. NCBI lineage: Eukaryota > Metazoa > Arthropoda > Insecta > Diptera > Culicidae > Anopheles > Anopheles coluzzii. The sequence continues at coordinate 104,253,459 of NC_064670.1, read as the reverse complement.
AATTGCATCAAATAAGTATTAAATTACATAAATGAACAAAATTCAATCAAAAATTATGATAAATAAAGTATATTTTTGCTGTAACATGTGATATTCGATTTACGCGAAAATCCGAGTTACGCGAATGTCTCCGGAACGCATTATTCGCGTAACTCGGGGAAAGACTGTAATCAAAGGAGGCGTTGAATTCTTTGTTTTTAAATCGTTCGTTAGTCGTGCTTTTAAACCACTCACAATTTAAATAAGAGTATCTCTTAAGAGAATTTTGTTTCGAAAAAAGTAGCTGAAAACATGTTTGCTTTACTTTTTCTTAAATATTTTTTTGTATTATGGAAAATATGTTTCATTAGGAAACATTTCAGCTCGTACAACAATTCCTATGCACGAACTATCTAACATCCGCCAAGAAATGGGTCAACCTATTTAGATAACCTCCCTGAATTTGTCCATTAACTTTTTACTGCTTATGTTCTCTCTCTCTCTCTCTCTCTCTCTCTCTCTCTGTTTCTCCAAGCTACATCATCATCATAATAGCTATTCGCTGTCCCGCGAGACATTGACATTATCCCGTGCCGTGCGCGCGAGTCCGAGATGCGGAGCAATCCTTAATGTGCTTCTCGTACACTCGTACACCCGACCCTGCAGCGGGCGACACGGGAGCATTAACATTAGCAAAGTGGCGAACATCGACAAAATAGTATGCAAATTTGGTAAACCCCCCACTTCATCTTTCCCCCTTTATTGTTACACAATAGCTGCAGTTGCAGTTGTGGTATGCAGTAAGTTTCGCATGCATCATATTACATTTGACCATTGGCAGTGCGATCGGGTCGGCGTGAAGAAGAAGAAGAAGAAGGGGTGAAGAGCATGCACGCGGGGGCGCGCTAATCACTGCCACATTATCGTTAGATTTATGACAGCATTTTGTAATGGCAATCGGCAATTTATATGCAAAACACGACCTCTCCGTGCATACGAGCCATCCAGCCTCCCCCACCCCCCCCCCCCCCCCCCCCCCCCCCTCCCATAACGGGTGGCGCGGTTAAGCAAACGTTGGCTGCGTGATTCCATGCTGCGAAAGGATACAATGGTGATACAGTGGCAAGCAAAGAGGACGTTTATGCGTTGGCAAAAAAAACATCAGTTCGTTGTGTTGAAGATGAAATCATGTCTCACCCTGCGTTTCTGCCTTTGCACGATTTGGTGACTCCCATGAGAGGGCGGAGGAAAATTGGATCGGCACTTACAATGTGAACCGTGTTTCTCGTTCCCCTCTCTCTATCTCTCGCTCGTTCGGTTCAAGATGCAGTTGGTGTTTTCGGTTTTGGTTGCCTTTGGGAGGGAAAATTGGGGACACATTGGAACGATTCCGATGCACCATCCGGCCAGTTAATTGAAAGGACGCAAATGTGAAGATGCCAACACCAGTTTATGTTGCGCTTTGGGGGTTTGAGTATTTGCAAAAGTTGCTCCGTTGTGCTTGCTGTTTGCCTTCCATTTCAGAGCACTATCGAGTGGTGGGAGACCAAATTCACGTTATTTACGAAATAAGTAGGAGTTGTTGCAATGGCATTGCTTTTGAGTGCGGTGCTGCATCGAAATGTGAAATGATAAAGTGCGAGTGAAAATTGTAGATATGAGGAACAGTATGTAGTAAGCAGTGTGCCTTGTCCTGGTGGCCTTGCGCATTGACCCCTATATGCCATTGACTTTTGAAAAGTAAAACGAAAGCTATCGCTTTATTAGAATGTTCTTTTAAAATTTTGCTATTTGAATTTAATTGTAGTTCGTTTTTGTAAATATACCTATACATTTATCTACAAGACATTGAAAATTGCATTTTGTATGCTTTATGTTTATCACACTATGTGTTTCTCTATGTGAAGCAATTAAAAGCAAACTTGCTTAGCTTGGTTAATTATGACCTATCTATTACGTATAAGAAGGCATAGCCTACTATGTCCAGGAAGTTCACTCTGCTAACACTGCTTCTAGACGACCCAAAACATCTTCCGCGACAATTGTGTGCGACACTTTCTATCTGTCAAACCGTCCTTGTTTTAGCACGAATGTATGGCTTACTTCGATCGTAATGTCGCGAAACGCGAGCGTTGCCTTTCTGTGAAAAATTCAGCTGCGAAAGTTGAAACGCTTCGCAGTGCTTGTTGACCATGGCAGCATAGGAAGTAAAATCACAGGCACTGGTAACGGGAGTGAAAACCCGACTTCTAGCGACCAAACAACTGATTTAGTATTGTAACGGTCTCACCCAAAGTGTAGTCTTGGGGATGCTTTGGAAGGATATTGTTGACGTACTTATCGTGCACAGGGGCTGCTAAATTTGCGTAGAAGCAATCCTACACGGGCGGCGTCGTCTAGAGAATGACCGTCCTGAATGAAGACGTCTTCGTATCTAGCGTACCATGATGCATCAAAGATAACACCTGCGTCGTGATTGTACAGGAAATCTTGAATTCCACTTTGTTAACGAGTGGATAATCTTCTCGCTTTCGCTAGCTGTCGTTGAAAAAGTTTGATTTGCTAAATTTTCAATCTGCTGCTACCGTTCCTGCTTTGCGACGAGATTCGTTAGCAGGACGATGGCGTTCCGCATATGCGCTTCGGACATTTTCTTGATATTGATGCTTTTTCTAAAAGACCTTCGAGATGCTTGGAGAACTTTACCTTGTTACCAATGTTACAGTCCAGTTGGAGAGCAATTATTAAATCAACTTGCTCGGTGGGCGGTTAAGTATGAACTATTTATTACGCATAAGAATGCATAGCCTACTATGCGTAGGAAGTAAACTGTACTGAGGCCGAAAGTCTGCTTTTAGGTCTGCTGTTTAGTAGACACAAAGTGTATGAATATTAGGTGGTCTCGTCCTATACAAATTGACAACTAATTTCGAAATCAAAAAAATCTCCTTTTGACAGAATGGGTGAAGTGAATTTCCATAGGAACCGTTCGCTTTGTTCTTAGCAACACATACGTAGTACACATTGGTGTCCTCATCGACGACATTATTTTGATCCAAAAATGGATTTTAATTAGTTCAGATTTGATTTAGCTTACAGTAATATATATTTTGAGTGCTTTTTAAGGTATTTCAGTGCAAATAACGAAGATTCTAAGATTGTTTGTGTGTAAGGCAAGTCGTCAGAAAGCTTGTTTGGGGAAATGTTTTCACCCATGCTGTCAAAAAGTGACGTTCAACTTTTGCTATAAAAAACAGGCTATGAGACCACCTGATATTCATACACTTTGAGTAGACACTTCACCAGTGACTTGTTGAAAATGATCACATAACCAAGGTCGGTAGATAAACTACAGGTGGGTTCCTAGATTTGATTTTAATAGCTACGATGAATGGAGATTTCTACGGAGATTGACAGTCTGGGAGTTATGGTTGCTAAGGACTTTGTATGAGTTGCCAAGTAACTCTGGATTCCCTATATGTCAAATGAAGATTTGTCAAAGTACACTCGCCATTTATGGACCTTGGAAAAATAATTGTGCGATGTTTAAATAGAAAATAATATCGGCAATCCCTGCATGAAACCCACGTGTCATAGGAAACAGTAGTCTACTACAATCGAACAATGCCTTGAAAGTATCGATGTAGAACAAAACAATTGCTACCACCAGGTCCAGAGGCGTTCAATTAGAAAAGTTTATCGCCAAAAAAAAAAAACCCTCAATCCCGTAAAAGCTTTCCTTCTTGGGGGTAGGATCCGTTTGACTTTGATTAAAATCCAACCGTAGCTTTGATCACATTTTTTGCCGCTTAAAGATTCAGAAGAATCTCCCCCCTGCTCCGCCTGCTCTCCTCTCTTTGCTAGAAAGTGCTAATTGAGTCTTATGCAGATTGGAGCGCATTGCACCTTCCCTACCAGTGCCTGACCCGCTCGTATGCAGTTTAGTTACAGTTTTCCTTGTTTTTTTTGCATCCCCATCTTTCACTGTACCAGTTTCGATGGGATCAATTGACCGAAAGGTGGTAGCTGCCCAGGAGCTCCCACGGCGGTCGTCGGTTGGTTGGTAAAATTATACGATAAAGTTTAACCCAGTGGTGGTGGCTGGTGGTGGCTGGTGACGGTCTACACGTGACGGTGCCGTATGCTGCTTCCGTCTCGTTACCTTAAAGTTTGTCTAATTATGTGCGATTTACTCTAAAACTTGTTGGCCAATTAATCAACTCCCTTGGGCTCCCTTGGGGTGGGAGGGGCCGTCGCCGAGTGTGGTAGCTCGAACGAAGGATCAACAAATTAAGCTTCAGCACGGCCCCGATATGCTGCCGTGATCGTGCCGGTATTACCGGTGGTGGTGATTCTGCCAGTTTCTGCTGTGGCAGCAAATTGGTAAGCTTGTGCATGGCTCATTTCGTCCTTTCGCTCGGATAGGAGAAAAGCAAGAAAACAAAAAAAAATGGAACAAGAAATTGACCACGTAAGAGAGGAGAGGAAAAAAACGGAAGACAAATTTACCATAAATCACAAGTTGACCTACGACGGGTGGTGTGGCTTGCGGGCAACCGGCTAGTTAGCGGATAGTTACCCTTTTCCAACTTGCCTTTCGACATGAAAACGGAGAGCGAAAATTTAACCCGAGAAAAGAAAAAAAAACCACACACACACACACACACACACACACACACACACACACACACTCTTCCCAGAAGTAAAACTTTGCTAGCTGCGTTCCTTTTGGCTTCCTCAAACATTTGTTAGTATTTTCGGGTACATTCAGCTGGTGCATTTAATTATGAGTGATAAAATCCCATCCCAAGCGAGGGTGAGGGAGGGCTGTAGTGCAAAGGATGTATTTGAGGAGTCCGACTACCGGAGCTTTTTTTTCCTCTTCTCTAGCATTTGCTTGCAGATGCTCTTTTGCCTAAAAACCAGACACTTTCGCCACTCAGGGATACGTTCGCTTGTACGATGAAGCGTTGGGTTGGCCCGTTGCTGTAGTTAAACTTTCGCACAAATGTTGATTCCGGAAGCGTACGCGGCTGCATTTTGTGCTCGGTGAAAGTGTAAAAAAGTTTGCAAACGGGGGAAGGGAAAAGGATAAAGAACTGCTCCAGATTCTACCGGGACAGAGTGTGCAGGAGAGTTTTTTTGTTTGTTGTTTTTTTGTGTAGTAGGGCACTGGAGTAGCAGTGAAGGAAAACAGGCAAAAAAATGGGAACGAATACGTGTTTGACTGTTTGCAATAGTGCTATAGTTGATTAGTGTACGGAAGCTGCCAGCTTATGAGCGAGCAAATATGCTTCGTTTACCTTCGCGCTGTACAAGCAGCTGGGAGCAGGAAGCGGTATGTATGTTTATTGAGCGTAAATGTTATTTAACGAGCTGTCGCGGAGTTAAATTCTCTTTTGGAAGAAAAAAAAATCATACACTATGGTGTTTTGTATTTCTGTTTTCCACTCTTCGAGTGGCTGTTTGGAAGTTTCCTTTTGCAATTGGTAAAGATGCTAAGTTACTGTGTCTATGCGATCGGAAGCTAAATACAATCACTTTGAAGAAGCTCCTCATGAAAGCTGTTCGAGTAGCTTAATTTTGAAAATTAAATATCAAGAGTTGAAAATACATAAAAATGGCATATTTGAAGTACACATTCGGCATAAAACAGTCAAAAGTATGAAAAATTTGATTAAAAATAACAAAATTTATCAACACGTTCTCAACGGTTTCTCAAGAGTAGAGTTAGCAAAAAACCATGCAAGATCGTTGAAAGACATAAGCTAGCAGGCAATCAAGTCGCAAGAATATAGTCGAAATATTCAAAACGACTTTTAAAATAAAAAATCTTAAAATACATTAAAATGTTCTAAACAACACATTGTACTAATAACTCTAACTGAAACTGAAACATTGTACTAAAAACTTAACTGAACGGGATACAAAATCAGGCGCTAGTGTTACTAGACGTTATATACGACATTATTTGATTATGGAAAAGAATATAACGCCGAAATATGATCGTTTGATTAAAATTTAACATATTTTTCGTTGTTTTAAATAGAACTTTTTTCCACTTAGTAAATTCAATATCCACCATGAAGGCTAAATAACGCAAAACTTGAAACTAATTAATAACTAACAAATAACCAAAATCGTTCAGAAAATACTAAGCCTAGCTAAACTAGTCCTGACCTAGCAAAAAATAAAAGTATAAAAAGGTAGAGCGTAGAGACTATCATAAAATTAGAGAAAAAAAGAGAGTAGAAGAGAAACTAAGAAGAAGAATCAAAGAAAATTAGAAGAAAGAAGACGATTACGCAAAGAGTTAAAAGAGGAGTCTAAATCAAAGAGATAATAAAAGTGGTTAAACAACCTGAAACAGGATAGAAGAGGATCATTGAAAGTATAAAGAGAACTTCCATCGCATTACGGTAAGTCGATACCATCTGAATCCGAATTTAAAAAAAAGTGTGCTTTTACTACTCTCCCAAGATGTATTTACTATAATAAGTAAACAAAAAAAAATCCTGTAAAAATATTTAGTATACGCATAAGTAGTAGTACAGTGATAACGAAACACCTCCTGAATCGTAGCTGTATTTGGAAGGATTCACCATTTCCTGCTGATAGTTAGAACTTTAACAGCCCTTGCCTCCACCTGGCATGAGTGATCACAAGTGTACGTAGTTGCACAAAAAAATAGATTTTACCATCCCGTAGACCGGTTGAAGACTTACTATGCCGCTGAGAAGAGTAGCCCCCGCTTTGGAAACCAACCCGACATACAGACAACGTTCACCGGCTGAACAGCGGCGGCATCAGGACAAACTTTTGCCAAATGTAACGCAGCAGCAGAAAGCTCCCCTTACTCATACGAGATCAACGAACCTGCTGAGAGTCCCCTCCTAGTAGTGAGAGCTGCTGCCCGCCTACGGGTTTCAGTTGAGGTGATTATTTTTTCGATTTTTAGAGCTACGATTTAATTTCAGCAGAAGCATAGTGTGGTAAAAGGGGAAAAAGTTTTTCCTCTACTACACGCTGTGAGAAGGCACAAGTTGAAAGTGTTTGAAATGATGATTAATGATAGTGATGAGATGGTGTGCATGATGATGATGATGATGATGATGATTATGCTGGTGATCATGCCGCCGCGCTGGTACCATGTATGGTATCAAAAAGCAATTAAATGTAAGGCAAAAGTAATTCGTTTCTCTTTCTTTTTTTTGTTGCATTCCCATTCTCCGGTGCGTTGAAGCTCCTGTTGACGTATGTTTGCTGGAACGTTCAACACGGTTGGATCAGCACTTTTTTTAAGGGGCCCTGGATCCTGTGGATTGGTGGTGCCGGCTACCAGCTCTCGGATATATTGCGAGCGCTTGGAAAAGGGTCCTCTCATGGCAAGGCGCGGAGAATTTATATGTGTTGCTAGTTGGAAAATAAGTTAACCTTCGCTTGGCTTTACGATAAGTTGCCGATGGGTTTGCGAAAAACTGAACGATATGAATGGGGGAGGAAGGCGATGAGTTACAGTCGGATTAAGCAAATTGTCGATCAATTTAGTTGTGATCGATGAAATGGCTTCGTGTTGGAAGCGAAAGTTTTTATCCATTTTTAATGATATTTTGGCGCACGGGGCAAAAAGTTTGTAAATAATTCGACCCACCGATGGGTTTTCTAACGTTCCGACCTTATTGCGTTGCAAACGAAAGTTAAGTGAATTCGAATTACTCATGGAACTGGTGTTGTAAAACGAATGGCAGTGTGTGTGTGCAAATGGTCGTGTACTAAATGTGATTAGTACAACAGAACCAAACTGCACCGCCATGGACTGTTGATTAGTAACAGAACCAGCGTGTCGTTTATTTGCTCAATTTAGTTGCGCACATTTTGCATACTTTTAGGCGTTTTTGCGTTGCTTAGATGATTTGGTATGGTTAGCATGCGAGAAAAAAAGGACATCGCCTAAAATAACACATTGCAATAACGAATCACATCTTTTTCTCTCTGATCTATGCAGCCATAAAACGGCCCGGCATGTAATCAATGGTCCAGCAAATAAGCGGATTGGCGTCCCCCGTGACCATGCCATCCTAACCCGCAGCACCCGTATAAATGTGTATGTGTGTGTGTGTACCGTTCATGGCAAGTTCAAACGAGAGACGACCCGGCAGTGAAATTGAATTCCAATACGTGTAGGATCGTCGCTTGGCTTTGCGTGTCTCGTGCCGCAAAACCACTGTTTTCTGCATTGATTTTGCCATCAGATTGTTTTTTTGTTGTTCGTGGCTTATCAAAGCCCTGATGTATTCCGAGTTCTTTCCATCAAAGAGAACGCAAGACACAGCCACGCCGAGATGACTAGAGACGCGGGGGCTATCAGTGAGGAATTTTTCATTACACCGGCTTTGCTGGTGTTTGGGGGGCCAATTGCCAACGAGGCATGGTAGCAGCACGAATCGTGGCAAGATGAGAAGGGAAAAACCTCCCTCGCCAAGCCATGAGGGGGCTAATACTGTGGAAAAGGTGCAGCCTTCACCTTCACCGATCGGCACCGGCAATACAATTGAACGTGTCCCCTGTGATGTGGGATTGGCAGATCATCTTTTTGGCGGATAATATTGCTCATTATGCAAATTTCGGCCCTTATTATGCGTGGGTTTGCCCTTGGTGTGTTTGGGTAGAAGGTCTAATTAAATGGCAGAATTCCGGCAATTAATTGGCCGTTAGAGGAGGGCAAATTTATATTAAAAACGTTTGATTAATTTCAGGGCTGTTTTAATGAATGATAAAAGATATATTTGAAATTTGCAAATTCACGGGCAAATTGGCCTAATGCGTATCATCTGCCAATACCAATGAATGCTAATGTTTTTGTAAAATAAAAATCCAACAATACATTAAACATGCTGTATGCAACTTTACAATAAACTGTTTATCAATCGGAAGTACAGGATTTAAACCACAAAACCAATGAACGCAAGCATCATGCTCAATTAACTAAAACACCTCCCCCACGCGTTTGTGCTGCAGAAAGTTCGGGTAATTGAAATTTGTGTAACTTTTGTACGTGTTTGTGTGTTTGTAAAGTTATCCGCGCGTAATCTATCAGGCACTTGTTTACATCCTTTCCCTTTTTTCACCTTTCTACGCCGTGAAACCAACGTTCTGTACACATGTTTACTTATCGTTGACGGGGCTCGGAAGCATGCAGCATTTCCCATCCTTCCCATCCAAGCAACCCTTCCTATAGCAACACACGGTGCGTTTGCGCGTTCTTCGTTCGCGCAGCAGTTTATGCAAATGACGGCTGTACTACGGACTACACCAGCCCCGCTCCATCCATTGGCAGAGGCAGCGGTGGCGCAATTGTTTGTGTCGCTTGCAACACACTTGCTTACTTGGTTGATCTTTGGGGGTTTGTGGAGCCCATTTTTTGTGTTGCTTCCACGGTACAGCACGGTTGGGTCGGATGGAGGAAAAGGACGGCCGCATGTACGGGGACAAGGAGTTAAATTTGTTTGTGTTTGGCAAGTTTTACGACGATACGTTTGCACTTTATTTATGCAATTCGTGCTGGAGCGTATGTAGGGGGGGCTGCATATTTCAAAGGGAAGTCGCACATCCCCTCCAACCCTGCACAAAATGCACAAAACCGTTTATGAACATAAATACGCAAACATAAACACACAACCAACAGCAGCACAAATGTGCAAACAGAACAATCGCCTGCTCTCGTAGCTCTTTACAGTACGTTCTTCGACTTTGGAGATTTGTTGTGCGTTTGCCTTTTGCTGGCAGTTTGTTAAACATGAAGAGGGAATCCGTTCGTTGCCTGTTTCCGAATAAAAGGGGGCGGCGGCTTAAGGAATGGGATAAACGCAAGCAATAGCGCAAACGGGATATTGCGAAAACCGAAAGCAAGTGGTGGTAAGGTCCTCCCTCCTCCACTGCTTACTGCTTTAATGCACATTTAATTAATTTTTTCTGTCTTTCAACCCCTCGACGTAAGCTAAATATTTGCCAGCGATGGTGTTGATTATCGTGTTGTTTATCGTGTGCCCGAGTGAGGTTTAATTATCTCATTCGGGATAGAACGGGCATGTATAGTTAAGCTAAACTCACACATGCTCGCAAGAGAGCGAGGGAGAGAGGGAGAGACGCAGCCATACCACGCATAATAATCGTATCCTTCCGGTGCGTTACTTCCGGCAGCTTTGCCATGGCGGGCAGCTTTGTCTAGTATGGTGGTAGTGTGGTGTGTAATTTCCGACGGCGAAGAAATCTAAATTTTGCAACACAAATGAACGTGACGCCCACACACACAAACACATTTTGAAGGTTGTGTGGGTGGCTAGTAAGGAACATTCTTCGCTTTAGCTGGATTTACTGGGATCTCTCGGACTCTCGGTTGTACAATGTTGCTGCTAGGCGATTCGGGCTTGGGCTAAAACAGTAAAAGGATACATGTGTTTTATGGGCAATCCGTTTCGAACTGCTTCGATGGGAAATTGGAGAAGATTTGCGTGTAGCAAATAAATACAGAAACAATCCCGGATGCGGATGACATCGCATTATAGCAAGGACAAACCCCGGGCAAGGAGAAAGGGTCGATGATAAAGTTTTAGTCGGGCAATAGTTGTAGAACGACGTGTGAGTGTGTCGTTTTCCCGTACGAGATGTATCACGGTGTGAGATTGTAGAATGGTTTTGAAATGGAATTGGACACACTTGGTCCAGTGGATTAGCCTGGCAATTGGACAAGACGGGTGTGCTTTGCTTGTGATGTGTTCCGTTGTGCTGTCCCACAATCTATCGTTGACAAATGGGCGAGTTTTCAATTATCACTCAGTATCATGGGGACGGGAATGGAATGATGCTAATGCTGGTTTATTGTGAGAGCAATTAAAGTAAATACGTGACGACTGGGTGATAGTGGAGTGCTGGTTTAATCCATAGTGATAGATTGCTTTAGATGGCAGTACAAAGTAGTATGTTTAATACAGTAGAGCTTTTCTCATATGAATTGCCTTGTTGGGTCAGATGGCACTACACAAATCCCAAGGAATGCCAAGAATGTTTAAGTGTTCAGTGAAAGATCTGTAGCCTTATCCTACTTGCTTGTTGGTTTTTATTAGAGATGGGTCGCTCTGATAAGGAATCAGAGCAGAATAAAGCTTAAAAGTGAATCTATTAAATCAAATCTCCAAGCAAGAGCTTCTAAAGCTTCTCGAATCTCTTAACATTCATGAATATCCGATTCTGTGAATCTGAAATAAATCTTCAAAATTGAGTATCTTGGGAATTGAAGTTCTTGTCTTCAAACTTAAAAACCTTTAAAGAAGGTCCTTCTCATCCGAAGATCACATATAGCTTTACGATGGATTCTGCACATGAACGTTACATGAATCGTTAGAGACTAGAAACCCATTGGGAACTCATGCACCATTACAGATTCATAACTCCAATGAAATGCATAAATCTTTGGAGTTTCAAATATATGTTGGACCATTCCTGAACTCAGAAAGATGTATGCGTATGTGAAGATTTGGTAGTTGATTCTAATGATTCATCATTGCGAATGAATCTTAACCAACGATGAATTACGAATCACAACTCTAGTTTTTATCACTTGTTTGTTATAGTTCATGCAAAACTATCGGATCTAATATCTCTCTCTGTCTCTCTCTTGTCGGCCTGTTCGCGATAGAGCACGTGGACGTGATAGCGCCCGGTCAACTATCATTCTCCAGGATGCTCGGTCCCTGGCTGCTGCCTCCCATTCATGTAGACATCCGATCGCCGACAGGTTTGGTTTGATCTCATCCAGCCATCAAGTTCGCTGTGCACCTCTGCGGCTCCATTCCGAACTGCCGAACATGCAGATCTAAGGATCCACTAAGAATCAAAATCAAAATGGCATGATAATGGTCCGAAATCAAACATGAAAATCAGATCAGGAAGGTTTCTTCAAAAAACAAATTCGAACTTCATCAAATAATCTCATACAGTACTGTGTACAGTAGGAAGCAGGGAGGAGAACCATTAATCAGAAAAAGAAGGAAGGGGTTCAGGAATTACTATAAGCCATTTCCGATCAATTAAGAAAAGCACGAATAACTAAAATCAAAAACTGAAGCACACCCAACGGATAATCAAGGTCCAACATGATATCTAAGTATGAAAACCTATGATTATAGTAGGCAAGTATTGAATATTGTTACAATGAGATAGGAACTTATCTATAGGATCTACTCTTAAAGGTCATTGCAGAATCCATCAAAACTGATTGTTCAATACAATGGAGCTCATTAAAACGATCCACCAGTATTACCAGGTCGTAGAACTATCTGTGCGCTTCAAAGAAGTGGAAACAATTCCATCGAAAACGCTAAGTGGCTAAAGAAATGATCAATTTCCCACACAGCTGCGTCACCCGGCGAATGGGGGCGATAGCATGAAACACCCTTTTCCCTGCTTTACGCCAACAAACACCAATTCCCCCCCGGTACGCATCGCTCGGGATTAGGGGTGGATTTATTTTTCATCTGAAATCACCAATCGTGTAAATGTCACCGTATTTCTGTTGTTGCTGCTATGCCAATGTACCGCCCAGAAGCTTTGGATGGCAGATGAAACGATTTGTCTTGTCTCGCTACAAGGCGGAAAGTGGGAAACGCTGCCCAAGGGAAAGCTATTGGTTGCGAGGAGGAGTTCCGGCAAATGGATGGTCTGATTGATTTAGCGCTAATGGAACGCCATCGGCCCTCGGATCGGGCAGGCGAGTGAGTGAGTGATGCGTTGGGTGCAATATCTTAATCAACAGCCAACTTTGCAGCTTCACATTGCGCGGTGTTTGCACTTGGAGGAGTGCATTCTTTGCTGTGCCATTTAAAACGCTCCATTGTATTGTTGCATTGGTGGCTGCTTCCTTGCAGAGTGCAACAGCAAACCCATTACATATGGCTACTAATTGTATCAGCTTCCACAGTGCAGCGTTGCTAAGCAATTGCTGCTGTCAATTGTGCAGCGTCTGCATCATCGCTAGCAGCATCTTCAGCGTTGCGTTTAGTATTCGCGGCTCTCGCGATATGGGTGCCACACAGCAGCTGGTGCATGAATTGTTGCCATTCTTTTTTTTTCATCACCGTGCGTGCCTATAACCCTGTAGTGTAGGCAATCGGTCGATTGATGGGAGCTGATTGGAAAATTGAAAAGTCTGTAGCAAACTGTCAGGCCCAAGCGGAAGCGCTGTCTTTTGGGCATCGCGCGTATTCAAGCAGGCTCGCTCCATGGTACCGCGAACGGGATGGAAGCAAAAATTGCTTCTTCCTCGCTTCGAGTTCCGTTCAGCAGCAGCATTCTCGACAGCAGTATGCACCACCGTATACCATACTGACTGCATCGGGACCGGCTGTATCGTATCGCATCGGTGTTCCGAGATGGAATCTCTCCCCAAGATGAGATCCAAACCCAAACCCAGCAGCAGCAGGGAATAAATGTTCCCGATGGCCTTCGGAAACCATTCCCTCACCTCACGCCGCACGGCAGGGGTTGTTTCCACCGGTTTTAATCCACCGAACCGGTCGATCGGAAAGTCCATCGGAAACAATGGGAAATTTATCTTCGCTTCCGCAACAACACAGCGCCCCAGCGAGCAGGAGATTTACTGTCTGAGATTAATCCAAGAGGAAATTCAATTTCTTTTGGCCCAGCCCAGCCTCGCGCGAGAAGGCTGAAGCTGGGAGGATGGATTTCGTGGGAAAATACAGCTGACGGTGCAGCGTGTGGCTGCCAGGGGTTTGAAGGGCAATACGAAGGGGGGAAATGGAATCGCTTGTGCATGGGTTGCGAGCCAAATCCGGAAGACGCTCGTTACGATGCGTCTTCCCTTAGCGCTACTGGTGGAAGGATTTCCCATTTCCTAACCATATGGGCCAATAATGGAAGGTGCCCTTGGGAGTCCTCCGGCAAACCCGGCGTTGGTGTCTATCTTCACCCGGCTGGTGTCTATTTGTTATACGGCAAAGATACAGACTGTGGACGAGGTTCACCCACCATCCCCGGTGTGTGTGTGTGTGTTGCTGCCAACGTCTCGCGTTCCTGGAGCTGGGAGACAGCGATTGATGCTGGTTTGTGGGGGGTGGTTGGGCTGGGTTGAGCTTTGCCTGTATGTCGGCAAATGTAAGAGTGCACAGGGTGGGCATTGTTATTGACGGTGGGATGTATATTCATTTTACTGAGAATGGAGAAGATCGATCGAAATGACAGATGGTGAAGTTTTGCTAATGCACAAATTAAGGCTGCCGTGCTTCCGAATAACATTTGTTCTAGTGCTTAGTAGCTCACGGCACGTTTACAGGCGTAATTTTGGGTTATGTCGAGAATAGAATTTGCTTGGAAAGAGGACAAGCAATTAACAGCAAACAGTGTAATGGTGAATCGTAAGATAAATCAATAAATTGGATAATCAGTTAGATGAGTTGTAAAAGCGCCATCTATGCGTAAATTTATAAACTAACGTCATCCGAAAGCTCATATGACAATTAAATACTATCTTTTCTCTTTTGTTTGTTAATTTAATCTATTGCAATATTACTTTGTGTTTAGCATGAAAAAAATTTTTTACTCTACTTTTTAACTTAAATGATTTGATCGCTTTAATCTTTAACTTTCACTTAAAATAAAAGCAATCAAAGGAGGTATTTTGTTTCCAATTGTCCGTTGAATGTCAAACGAAGAGCATTTGAACCCGAATAGAACTAAAAAACTTGAAAAATTAATGAATCAATCTATCCTCTTAATACCAATTTTTAAAACAAGGAGAATTTTGCAGAAAACGAATGAGAAAAAAAGGTAAATAAAGGCAACCAAAATCAAGATCAAAGCATTTAGTTTGGAAAAGCTATCAACTAAAACCATTTTTCTCTGCGTTCATTACCAAATGTGTTAAATCCGCGTCGCAAACATCAAACATTTGTAAAATAAAACCTTTTAGAGTTTGTTGTTTGATTGAAAGCTGATAGAATCGTTACAAAGTTGCTATACTACGTGTTCAAAATATTCATGGGATTTAGATACTTTTTTTGTTCTAAAAACCCTGAAAGATCCCCGAAAATAAATGAACAATTTTATTTGTGCACCGAGATGCATCAAAAACATCCAGCAACGCTTACAGCCCTTTTATGTTTTGGTGCAAACCAAAATCTGCATCTGAAAGCTCGATTAAAAATGCATCAGCATCAATCTCTATGAGCGCTGCGCAACCGGCTAACGGGAGATGCACTCTAGAGCGCGATGCTTATGGCTTGCAAGCCGTTTCGTTTTGCAAGAAGCGCCCACTACCGCGTTAATTATGCATCCGGAAAACTGGACCGATTTCGACATGTTTGGCAGCTCCCCCGTTTGGTGTAATGGGTGCAATTTGATTTTGTTGAAGTTCAGTGCAGCGCTTTTTCCTGCTTTGGTTCGGTTCGCAATATTATAGTTCTTTATAGTTCGCTGGGAAGTGAGCATTTTTGTTGGTTGTTTTTGTTGGCGATTCGATTAGCCGGTGGTTGTTTTTCTTGTCCCGGTTCTGCTGTCCTAGAGTGCCAGCAGCGTCGATTGCAAAATCGGTATGTACACCCGGTGCTTGGATGTTATTTGCCGCACCCAGCTGGGGCCCTTGGACGGGGGCGCGCGGTGTAGATTGCATTACACTGGATAACCAGGTTAGGGTGCTGAAAAATGAGAAACACGGGCTCTACTCCCCCCACGGGCGGTTGGTCAGCCGAGCTGAACGAAGCATGGACCACGACTAGGGCGAGGGCATTTTATTGAATTTGATCTCGTTTTATAATATTGCTTTGTTCCGTGCCGTGGGTTGATGGATTAGGATCCGTTTTCCGCTAATCTGCTTATAAGCGCCCGCGGGATACCGGGACGATGGAAAATATAGTTTGACGGGTGCACACGGATACACACTAGAGATGGGAGGTACGAAAATGAAAAATAACCAAAAAGTAACTAGTTCATTTTCTAAACACAACTAGCTACAATAACTAGTTACAAGAAGTATTAAGAGAAATTAATAAAAAAATAAATAATGAATGGAGATATTACCTAGTTAGAGTAACTAAATACTTTCGTCGGATTGGAATAAATACATAGAGAGCAAGTAACTACCAAAAATAGTTAGGGGCAATATTAAGTAGTTGGAATAACTAGTTACAAGTAACTGGTCGTCGGATGGAAATAAATTGAAATAGTAAAAGTAGCTAGCAAACATAACTAGTTACCAGTACCTGGTTGAAACAACTAGTTACAGTTACTATATAACAGAAATTAATAACAGATCGTAACAGAATAACAGAATTCAAAGGGTAAAAGAAACAGGCAAAATGAACTAGTTACGAGCAACTAGTTACAAGCAGTTAGAAAACTAGTAATAGCAATGGATTGTATAAAATTGTCAAAAGTAACTAGTTACAAGCTTACTTATCCGGCGCTACAACCGCTTTGCGGTCTTGGCCTGCCTCAGGAGTGTCCGAAACCACTCACGATCTCGCGCCTTCGCCACCTTGCCACCTCAGTTTGGGCCAACCACGCCTCTTCTGTCCTTGCGGACGGCCTAAAAAGACTTTACGGTCTGGGTCGTCCGTTTGGCCAGCCCACCGGAGCATGGCGAGCTTGATACATCTCGTATAGCTCGTCATTATAGCCGCTCCTCCATTGTCCTTCCACACATACGGGGCCTAGAATACTTCTGAGCATCTTACTCTTGAACACGGCTAAGAGGGTTTTGTCAGATTTGGACAGTGTCCATGTGACCATGTACAGTGTCCATGTACCGGTACTATATAAGTACTATACAGTCCCAGCTTCGTGCGTCGCGACAGGTTCTTCGAGGTGAACTGATTTTTCAGCCTGTAGAAAGACCGGTTTCCATCCAGCATCCTTGCGCGCAATTCAGCTTCCATGCTATTGTCGTTGCCATGCTATTGTCGTGACCTTTGACCCAAGATAGGTGAATTTTGGGTGAATTCCCACTGGCACAGACCTTTGGTGGTAGCACAAGCTACCAGTTGACAATAATCTGTCACAAATAAATGATCGACGGAAGTTATTATTATTAGTTGAAAAGGATGAGTAACTATTTACTTTGATTTGTGTAACTAGGTACTTATTCATAACAGATCAGCTGGTTATTTTTATCATTCCCATCTCTTATACATACACACACATTCAGAGCAGGTTAGTTGCTCTATCTGTGTGCCGCGTGTTGACCGATGGAGTTACTGCCTGGGAAATTATTCTGGATGAGTTGGCTCGTAATGCTTTGCGTAAATGAATGCGCCGGGCGGGAGAAGGATTATACGTGTGGCCCATTACATTGTTGCAGGTAAAGGCAAACAAAGACTCACACACACAAACACGAAAAGCAGGGGTGGAAAATTTAATATAAAACCGTTCAATTAATTGATCGTAAATGGGCGATAATGGGCAATTAAATAAATTTATCTCGTTTTCCCCTAGGCTCGCAAAACAGTGCGATCCGCGGGAAGCTGGAGCTTGATTGACTTTTAATAAAGTGATTTATTTTCATTAAAATCGTGCCATAACGGACCGGGGGACCGTTAGTGTGCGAGGGGGTTAATTTATTTAAAGCATTCACTACATTCACCTCCCTGCACATTGGAATTGACTTATGAACGGGATAAATGTGGTCAATTTTTTTAACTCTCGCTTCTGTTTTGAAACTTATGAGAGAGAAAAAAAAACAAGAGTACGCCCTGGATACATCAGGATTTAAACAATTGATCGATTATGTTGTCAGATTGTACCGAAACGTACGCTGACTTTTTTTAACCGCTCCACCCTTCTACCGCCTCTGCTTTATGTCAACTGGGAATGTTGGGATTGACTTTTATTGTTGCTCTATATTAGCACATAAATTTTAACCGATTCCATTCGCCCCCGGGGGGAAGATGTATGGCAGTTTTTGAGGTTTGTGTGCTTTTTTTTAAACTTTCTCTCGTGGTCATGCGTTTATGATGAATTCTTTCGATTGTTCCAGAGCACAATGGAGCTTGAAGCGAAGCGATCGTGGTAACATCGGGGCACTGAAATGCCAATCCCTCATGACCTTTTGGCCACCATGCTCGAGGCGGTGGTGGTAGTAGTAGTAATGAGGTCGATTCAATAAATTTAAATTCTCTCTAGCTAACAGTGCGGGGCGTCCAGCCACTGCATTGCGGGAACATAGAGAGAGAAAACTGGTCAAACCGCAGAAGTAAAAGGGGAAATAAAAGGGAAGCAAAGAACGACAAAAAATCACACAACTCGAACAGCGACAAGTAAAAAGTAATATTTGTCCCGTAAAAAACAATTTACGACATAACTTTCCTGTTATACCGCTTTCGTTGCTGGCGTTCCCGAACCTCTCCCTCCCCTCGATGGGCGTTAGGACGAAAAAAGGGGTTTTCTCTCTCTGTGTGTGCGGGGTTAATGCCGTCGAACGAGATGTTCCACACTCACACTCACTCTGTGGCATAACTTTGCACCCATACCCGTACGGGTCTGTCCCGACCGTGTGCCTTTTGTGTGTGTCCATGTGGCCCGGCGGTTGACAAACATTATCGGTGAGGGCGGAGAAGCGAAACTGCGTTGGCCATAAACACAAGTCAACCGGACAAAATGGTTGGTGCCACATTGGGTTGGTGATTGGACCCGGAGCACCGGCCACAAGCACAACGGGTATGGTTGCATGCATCAGCTCCTGCCCGGGAGGAAGCCACGACAAACTTTGAAAGTGAAAAGAAGAAGTCTTGCGGACATTCACTTTTTTTCTTCTTCTTTTTCATAACGCTCAGTTCAAACCGTGCTCTCGAGTTCGATGTTTTAGCCATGTTGTTCGCTATTATGTGTGCCGGTTGCGTTCATGCGTTCAAGCGGGAAAGATACGGGCGGAACCGGAAGCGAAACCTTAATCGCAATCGACCAGAGCGTGGTTGTGTGTGTGTGTGTGTGTGTGGTCAAGACTTTACGGCACGATACGGTGGCAAAACTTTTCATCCCCGAAACCTCCAAAAGAAAGCTGCCAGTGCGCACCGGGATGAAGCACCGGGACAGGGAAGAACCATGTGTTGCTGCACCGAAGCGGGAGGTAATTTTAATATTGGCCGTTTCCGGGAAAGTGGCACGATTGGCTACGGTCCAGCCGGGTGCCAGGAAGTGAAGTTGCTGCAAGTTTAGTGCGGACAGAAGTTTCCTGTTTTGCTCTGGCTGGTGTGGTGTGGAATCGCGATTGAAACAAACAGGCGGAAGCAACTACTATTATTTCACAAAACTAGCCTCGATTGCAGCCCGGTGTTGTGAGGGACCAAACTTTTGTGAGGACAATGTTGTGCCCGTCAGTTTGTTAACTGCCGGGCTCGTTAACCTTTCGGTACTTTTCCCCTCTGCTTTGCCAGCGGTCTACGGGGGAAACCCGCCGGCCGGAGATTGTGATCTACATTAAAGCTAATCAGTGTAGCCCGGCGCTGTTGCTCTATATATGCAAATTATACTCTTTCAAGCAGGACTATGTGGATTCAATATAGGTTCACGAGGTCTCGGGGTTTCCGGGTGGAAATTGTCTCTGGCAGCAGGGCGGGTTGTGAAATTCGCTCACCCGCATCTAACACAGCGAAACGATTTTATGCACGATTTAGTGTCGATTAAAATTCCAGCTTAGCTCATTAAGCGTAAGCCGTATGTTGCGCTGTGTGCAGTTGGCCCTTTTGGTGCATTTGCCGACTGCAAATAATCTATTCATTGCTGCGTAATGCTGATCGGTTTAGACCCCTTTCAGCGGGAGGTGGCGAGCGGGAGATTTTGTTTGACCGAGCGCACTGATGCGACAAAATGCCCGAGTGCCTCTTTTACAGGGAAATGGGCAAATTGAAACTATTGTGCTTCACCAAACGGTAGAGTGGATGCATGTCTATGGTTGCACGTTGTGTGTGTGTGTGTGTGTAAGAATAGATGAAAGTTAATTAAGCTTATGCCATTTGGAAACGATTAATGATGCATACACTAACAAACCCGAGCATGTTTATTCAACACTTTGGGGCACTGTTTGCGTGAAAGATTAATTTAGTATTTTCAATTTATGAGTGTTTAGGTGTTCACATCGAGTTTACTATTAATTTGTGTACCACTGCATGATAGTATTTGATGTAGGTATGGATCTCTGTAAGCCATAATAACCTTCACAGTTATGCTGAACTTTACAGGTTTTATAGAGTTTAATGAATCAGGCAATATAATGCGACGTCCTTGCAACGGGAGAACCAATCGGTTGGTAATTTTCAAACACTGTCCCAAACTCGATCGTAGAGAGGCGGTAGCATTGATTTGCATTTTGAAGTCCAGTAGATATGCGTCCGTAAGTTTTGCAGATGTTCATGTTCGTGGCTGCTCAAAAATTTTGGTCGCAAAATTCCTGGTCGCAAAAATTCTTGTTCACAAATTCTCGGTCGCAAACATTTTGGTCGCAAAAGTCTTAGTCGCAAACATCCCGGTCGCAAATATCTTGTTCGCAAAAGTCTTGGTCGCAAAAATCTACAATAGTTCGCAAAAATCCTGGTCGCAAACATCTTGGTCGCAAAAGTCTTGTTCGTTAAATTCTTGGTCGCAAAATTCTTGTTCGCAAAAGTCTTGGTCGCAAACTTCTTGGTCGCAAATATGTTGGTCGCAAAAATCTAGTTTGCAAACATCTTGTTGGCAAAAATTTTGGTCGCAAACATCCTGGTCGCAAAAATCCTGGTCGGAAATTTTTTGTCGCAAAATGCTAGGTCGCAAAAATCTTCTTAGCAAAAACCTTGGTCGCTGAAATCTTGATTGCCAAAAGCTTGGTCGCATAAACCCTGGACCAAGGTGGATTTAAAAATATCAGGTGGTGGACTCTTGTGCATTTTGACAATTCGTCACTTGACGTAAGGTCCCCAGGATTCAAACTTTGTTTACAATTATTAAATTTGTTCATATAATTTATCAACTCCATTTTTTCGATTAAATATTCTTTAAAAATATATTTTGGACTTTGCGAGTTCTTATTAAACATTAGAACATGGATTAAAGTGTATTATTTTGTATTATTCCGTGAATTTATTCTATAATTGATTGTTTTTTTCGACATTTTTCGAGATAAAAACTAAGAAAACATTATTTTTTTCAATTTTCACATTGATTCCTTATTATCTACGAGCTGCATGGACAATTTACGTGAGATTAGAATTCATACTCACATGATTTTAAATTTCGTGCATAAACAAATAATCAAATCTTTTGTTAATATATCTCATTTTTTTTCGATAAAATCAATAGACACACAAAAATGCACATAATAACAAAGAAATCTGTTCTATTTGCTAAGCTTTGTGTGCGGAAACCAATGGTTAACGGTTCAAAAATGACGTAAAGTCCCTCAACTATGACGACCCCCCAAAGGCCCTAATCCATCACCTGATATTTTTAATCCACCTTGCCCTGGACGCAAAATTATTAGTTGCAAAATTCTTGGTCGCAAACATCTTGGTCGCTAACATCTTGGTTGCAAACATCTTGGTCGCAAATATCTTGGTCGCCAAAAGCTTGGTTGCAAAAATCCTGGTCGCAAAACTCTTGGTCGCAAACATCTTGGTCGCAAAAGTCTTGGTCGCAAACATCTTGTTGGTAAAAACCTTGGTCGCAAACATCTTGGTCGCCAAAAGCTTGGTCGCAAAAATCCTGGTCGCAAAATTCTTGGTCGCAAAATTCTTGATTGTCTTGGTTACAAAATTTCGTAAAAGATGCTTCATTGACTTATTAATTTCCCATAGCAGGATAGTCAGTCCGACGTAAAGCAGAACGATCCCCTTCGGGGCTTGAACCCATAACGGGCATGTAGTAAAGTCGTATGAGTTGACGAAAGTTGACTTCTTGGAAAGAAAGAGACCATGCCTGCTATTTAAAATATGTTGATCTGTGATATTACCACTAGAGGCATCTTGCTTCATTCAATGATTTCATTTCAAATTTTAATTGAAAATACAGCAAAAAGGGTTTCTTGTAGCATCACATTACTCTTCCTCCGCCTATCTATCATATCTAGCTTTGCATATTTTAATTACACTTCGTGTGCTGCCCTAGGGGTACGACATGAAGCACACATACAACCACACACACACACATACACCGGATTCCCGATGGGTGAGCTTAATTGACTTTTACGAAAAAAGTATTCCCACCCCCTGTCACATTGCATGTAAGCGAGAAGCTGATTTCTAAGCCCTCGCGTTTGTTTGCGCAACCCGGCAAAGCTTGCGCGACTGGACTCGCGTTTTCTCATTACGTACTTCCGTGTCCAGTGCCAAACACTGCCGCCAGAGCGTTGGGAATGCTGGAACTAGCCTTTTTTTTGGTACTGTTGTTGTCTACATTCGCTTTTTACAATGCTCACCCTTTTTCGGAGCCCAACGTGTGCAAAGCCACGTATGACCCTTCGGCGAAACTGCACGGGTGCTGGTGCAAACTGTTGACAGTGATTTATTGCTAATGAAGTTTGGAATGCAAGCGGGACCAGAGCAGCCATCGGTGCAGCATCCCGCTAACGCTCGCTCCCGGAAACGCTTCCAGGCGAAGCTTTGAGTGTGCAGAACTCGCACTGAGCTGAGGTCCGGATGGGCCCACTGGAAGGCTGACCGAATGGTAACAGTTTCACTCCCGCATTGGCTTAGTCTACAGTGTAAGGTGGCTGTGAGGATTTTCCTGTGGCACTGAGCCCATTTTAAAATTTCGCTCAGGTACAACAGGCTGCACCTCGTCACCTAGCTGGGTTGGGGCATTTGGGTGTCTTGCAACGGCCCAGTCTCGGCTGTACCTTGGCAGCTCATCCGGCCATTACAGCAAAGTGTTTCCGTTTCGTACCGGTCCAGCGGAGCACTGTCACGCACCGACTCCGCTGTGTCGTTTTCCAGCATTGGCTGAGCAGTGAACGGAAAGATGGACTGTAGGATAGGAGCGCGACTGAACAAATTACACCCGAAAGGGGTTGAAATGAATGCACAACAGCACAGCGAGCCTCGCGCCAGTAATCGCGATCTCGTAATGGTCGTTTCGTGAAGTGTGTCCCCAAGCGAAATGTCACCTAGCTGTGCAGGCGGAAGGGCAGACCTGGTGGGTGTCTTTTTACAGTCACTGTAAGATGTCATTTTGAGAGTCCGAACAAAACGGCCTCTCGTGTTTGAGCGTGTACACCTACACACGGAATGAATGTGCTGAATGAAAGCGTTTGGCGATTGAAACAACGTGCAGGCAGGGCTGCTTCCATCCAGCCTCAGCTACAATCCCCCTGCCTGAACATCCGGTACCACCGCCGCGGGAACCAACTAAACCAGCCGCCTGTCGACACACGCGTTTGCAAATTGAATTTCGCGTGCCGAATGCGTAATTGGTAACAACGGCCGAAACCGGTGGCGCTATTCGTTTTGTTTGGACCGAACCGTTTTGCAAATTGGACAGCGGCTAGAATTTCCTTTCGTTGTTTTTTTGCTTGTTATACTGTGTATATTTGATTTTCACTGCAAATAGCGGGGCATAACGGGCGTTCAACGTCGTTGGGCGCACATTGCGCGAAACGGAATCTTGAGCCTCCCTGCTTCGCCTCTTTCCCTTTGCGGTTCGCCTGTTCGAAAGGTTATGTTTGTAATGATTTGTTACAATTTGCACGCACAATAAACATAGCTATTGAAATTCGCACCGAGCCGAGCACTGTTTGACTATTTTGCGAAGCGGGGGCAGGGTGTAAATCGATGATGCGCCTTGTAACGGTTACCGTTACTATACCGTGTAGGCAATGAAATTCTACACCATCGTAGTAGGCAGTCTCGCAGCCGACCCAGCATATCAGCAACATGTGTAGTTGTGCCGCTAAATTGAGCCGTTTTGTAGCGCAGCTACTTTGTATCCGCCGTAACCCCGGCCCGATGCCGATTAGTAGTGGTACACCCCGCTGCACATGAAATCAAAACTAATGTGCCACATGATTGGAAATTCAATCAGCAGGGTTTTTCGCCGCCATCTCCATTCTCCATCTCTAACCTTCAGTCCTCCCGGTCAGTAGCTTAATGCTATCGTTTGCTCAACCCGTCCGGCGTAACAAAATACTGCTGCGTTTAGGATTCGCGAATCGTTTACACGGTGGTATTACATGCGCGATTAAGGTTGTAGAGAGGGGTGAGGAACAATTGGGAACAAGGGATGGCCAGGGGATTTGGAAGCTAATTGGTGCTTTGCTCGGTGCACCGTTGAATGGAACCGAAATTACATCATTTTCTATTGAATTTAATCAATAAGTTGAGAATTACGCGGGTTTCCAAATTGAACGAGCAGTTCTCTCGTGGGAGGTGCGTAGCGTTGGAGGAATGATTTGATTTCTTGTGGGCTTGTTTATGCGTTTGATTGGGGTAGTAACAGGGTCAGCTTTGCTAGTGAAATTTGATTTATTACTTGAATCTTAATTATATTTAGCAGTACAACGCCTACAGCAGAAGTATCTTGGGTTCTGTATAACTGCTAGTATTGGTATGAGTTTAGGACCAGTTTCAAGACCGATATAAGATTGAGATCCAGCATCAATATGGGGTCTGGATATGTTCCAGTACCTGTATGAGTTCAGGATTAGTTCCAGGACTATTATGGTCAATGTATAAAATCCTGCATCAGGTTTAAGGTACGGATTAAGGCTTGTTTTCAGGGTCGATGAAGCTTCGGAAGCATTTCCAGGACCGGTATGGGTTTAGGAACATTTTGAGGATCAGCCATGGAGTCTGAATTAGTTCCAGCAACATTATGGTTTCATGATCAGTTTTAGTACCTACATGGGTTCGTGATCTGTTCTAGGAACAGTGTAGGTTCAGGATCAATTTTAAGACATGCATGGGCTCAGGATCAGTCTCACGACCGGTATGGGTTAAGGATCAGTTCCATTACTGGTATAGGTTAAGGATCAGTTCCATTATCGATGTAGGGCATATATGTAGGCATATGTTCCAACATCTGTATAGAATTAGGATAAGTTCCAGAGCCCGTATGGGTTCTATATCAATTCCAGAACCAATATTATATCTGGATGATCTAGAGAAGTTGTATGAGTTCAGGATCAGTAACAGGATCGATATGGTTTCTCGACCAATTACAGGATCGATATAGGTTTGGGTGCAGTTTCATTGCCGGTTGATTGTGAAAATTTTGAAAAGGGATATCTCAAAACCCTCATTAAGAGACCTCTGCTGAACTTTTGAGCTATTTGGAAGGGTTTTTCTAATTTTAATTTAATTGTTACTTTCTACTTATACTTTATCTGCAGGACTAAACATTATGCTTAATTTTCATAAACCCTTCCTACCTTTTACAACGTCCTATGCATGTACAATGTGGACTGATACATCCTTCTTTAAAGCTCTGGTTCCGGCGTTGCTCTGGGTACACCACATACGCAACCGCTCTAATAATGCTCCCAGATTTAAAGTGAAAGTGTGTGGCAAGTTAATTTAATTACATCGCATCCGCATGTTGCTGTTGCTGCTGCTGCATCGTCGTTGTAGCATCGTCCAGGAATAAATTTGCATTCCAATGCGGTCCCGCATTCCTGTGCTGCTGCTCGGTAGCGCACGGGCGCGCAACGGGACAGCAACGATGAAAGGCACGGGCTGTGGCACTGTCTTTGGCAGTTAGCATATTTGTGGTACCGTCAGGAAGTGAAGGCAATTCAACCTCCCACGTCAACGCACCATCACACCACCACCACAGGTATCACCCAGGCAGGCTCAGGTAGGTAGGGCGCAGTGTGATAAACGATTCCACACTCATTTGTCACCACTTCCTGCCGCGATGCCGCGTGACAATCCGCACCGCCAACACACAGTCGCGGCAGCGCGGCACGTTGGCCGGCCATCTAGCGACCGTGCGCGGCACACGCATTCCGCACGTTTTCCGCTTACCTAAGCTATGATTAATGGCCGCATCGGGATGACAGCTGATGATGAGGGTGAGAGATTTCAATTTTAACACGGCCCATTCACACGCACACACGCGACCCGGGGCCGTTTTCATTGCCGGGGTATCAGCCGGAAAGCCACCACGGGGTCACTGCTCAAATGCCATGCCGTGGTGCGACGGGTGATTTGGTGAAAGGTCAGCACGGATGTGAGGCTCAATTTGGTGGTCCTGGCTCTCCTTCGCCGTACCCACGCATTATCGTGCTGGGAGGGCGATAAGGAAAATCGTTCCAATGTTTGATCAATGATCCAGCGTGTTTGTGTGGCGGGAGCGGCGTGACGAAATGGCGCTCCGGTTCGGTACCGAAATCATCCTGTCGGACAAGTTTTGACAGCAACTTTACCTTCAGCGGTGATGACAAAGCGGCCAAAGCGGTGTGGATTACATGGATCGATCGGTAGCGCACTAGCCATCAGGTTTGGCCGCGATGGAATGGGTGAAACTCTGAAGCAGAGGTCCTTGGCAACATATTTGACGTTTCTTTGGATTTTGAAGAAGAAAAAAACAACAGAAGATTAATTAAGAGTTCCAGTGCTAGATCCTACGATATTTACTTACTTGGTGGTGCTTTAACGTTGGAGTATTCGTCATACGCCATGTACGTTGTGAGATGTTTTTCAACGCTTCCTATGATCTTGCAAATGTCTTGTGCTGACTTTCTTCCAGCTGGCTGCATCAAAGCGAACCAAACGCGCACTTTCCACTATCAACCCATCTTGAAGTATGATAACAACACGCTTCCTAGAAATTGCGAATAAGAAATTCTGCCACTTTCGAACCGTATCCCATTGTGGGCGATGAAAGGCTCCCTCCCGCCATCGCTACTTGGTAATTTGTGGGACGGCGCTGGCTTCGTGAAAATCTCGTTCTACCCCCCCGACTTCTTTCTATTCCCAAATGGTCAACAGAAATAAAATCCAAGGCCTGCTGGATGGCTGTCAGCTCGCTGGACAGACAAGCTGTTGGTTAGCGTGTCAAGCGTGTCAGTCACGCGTTTCAAGTAGCCGCGTGGTTTACCGTGTTCCCGTGTAACTCCCCAATGGAGACGAGCTGGACGAGTTTGGTCCCTTTTTGGTATTAACGGAAGTTCGTCCGGCACTCGACGATCGCTGAAGAAGAACAGATTCGTCACCGAGCAATAGAGCATCTACTGGAGAAGTGTCGGAAAGTGTGTAAGTAAAACAAACATCTCAACTTTGTGTTAGTGTGTTGGTGTAGAGGAGGAAAGTAAGAATCATAGTGGATGCGCTTCTCTTGCGGTTTTGCACTAACTACATGACCTCTAGCAGAAGAAAATGGACATTATGGACATTAAGATAATGAGGACAGAAACGATGGTTTCGAGCGGAGAGGGAAGGACAAAAGTAAGAAAGAAAGATGAGCAGATCGTTATGGTAAAATTTCGGTTTCACCATCCAAGGACGAGAGCATTCTTCGTCTCCCACCGAGCGTTGGAGTGGCTTCTTATTTATTTTCATTTTTATTCTGGATGTTTTTTTTTATCTGGAATTTTGCTGGTTCCAGATTCCACCTCCGCTTGGATCTTGTGGTAATTGGATTTGCATTTGACAGTGTGCCGCTCTTCAATTGATGGGCTCGTATTTTTCGTTCGTCCTTTTTTGGGGAGTGTAAGTTCTGTACCATGTACACCGCAAGCGCCTGTTGTTCGTTTCCATTTTTTTCTTTTTTTATTGAGGCTATGCTGCAAATGAGATGCTGCCACAGAGAAGTGTGTGTGTGTGTGTGGGTAGCTGTGCGTATGCTTTTTGCTGTTGTTGTTGATGTGTATACCCCCTCTCCCTCCCCCTTCCCCTTTGCACGTCTAGTACAAAACTGTTCTAAAAAGACAGTTTAAAACCTGACGCTAAGCGCTTTACCTTGAGGGTGTGCGTTAATGTGAATAATTGATTTGATTATTTTGTCTGCAAAATGTACCACCGTACGTGCCGTCGGTAAAGTTCGGTATTTTCGTGGAATTTTGTTCGACAGGTGAAGAATTACACCACAAAATATGGTTTGTGGGATGACAAAACAAAATAAAATGACACAGGACGAGCAGTTGGTCAAGTTTTTACTACGACCAAAGCAAGATTTAATATACCCGGGCATACAATTTAACACAGTCCAGTAGAATAAAGTGAAAGTTCATTTATGGAGGCTTTGGTCACTTTTTTGTGCTACAATTTAATTTTATCACTTCCGCAACGAAGCTGGCAGCAGCAATGAGTTTTAACGTACCACCACCATTACTCAATGCAGCTGTAGAATTGGGCTGTGGAACGGGAATGCTTAAACGCACGTTTACGACGCTTTTAGGAGCAGGGAAAACTGGACACCGTTTCAAGAGCTTCTCTTTAAAAATAGATTTTTTTATGATTTAAGCAACAACAAAGTGGGTCAATTTGAATGCTCGTTAAACGAAAGTGATCCGGGAAAGCAAAAACAACTACGCTTTGTTCTCTTGCACAGCAATACAATTTAACGCATTGTTGAACTTTATACCAAAGTGCACTTCCTGTTTGGATTTACAGAGTCTTTTTCCCCGGGTTTGTAAGTTTATACATTATACGCGGTCATGCTATTGTAAGCTTTGCCTTTGTAGCAGGACTGAGGACGTTTGTAATATTACACAAGGATTTTTGTAGACTCAGTCTCATGCTCACACCATGCTCTGTCTCATGCTCTGTTTAATGTGCTCACACCAACCAACAAAGCTGGATGTCTTCTAATCTAGCTCCTGTTTAAGCTATAATACGGTCTATACAAGCTTCCGACACTGATTAGTGCTACGTAACTGGCAATTAAGTTCTTGCTACGAAGAGACAATCCAGTTTGCAATCGATCTTGGTTGACATTGTAGGAACCAACGCATCTATCGAATAGACCACTAAGATGCTAGTTCTAAATGTGTGTATATACTGTACGGCTCAGTTCACAGGCACCAAATACAAACTCCAAATTATGGGGTCTGTATCGTACAAGTTTTAGTTTAAAACATTCAAAGAACATCCTTTATCTGACTGCTCATATTCCACGTATTACTAAAGAGGACAATCACTGTCATGAAAAATCAAGCCCTCAGTCACATTCCTTGGAGTCGACCTGTCCTATACACTGCAAATGTACAGTCAATTTGAAATGATTAGCCGTAAGTTTAGACATCAGTTAATTAGCTCCACGATCTCCACGGATGTTACGGTTGCAGGCCTTCAGATTGCCTTTAAATGTAAAGGTGCTGGAGCACTGGTACCAAGAACTTTACTTTCGGGATGAACAGTAACATTTCATGAGTTATGGAAGTCCACAGTGAATAGGTTACATTCATTTATGCCTTTTAATTTTACCTCCAGACTGTCTATACACTCTACCAAACACAGCTTTTGAGTTATGGCCTCAATTAATCAAGTCAGAGCGCTATTCCACAGAAAGCACATTAACTCCTATCTTAAAGTCCGACATAGATAAGAAGAGCACTTTAAATGCCACGCCACGGTGTGCCATTATTTTAAGACGATCTTCACAAACCATCCATACCAAATAAATAGCCTTCTTCGAACGTGTGTGTGTGTGTCTGTTTAAACCGTTCAACGGCAGCGCTCTGGGGCGTAGTTTCGGTGTGATTAATGAACCCGATGTTGGGCCGCAGGACAAATGAACCGACCTGGGGTGCCCCCCCCCCCCCCGGGCGTGCCAATGCACTGTGCAAAATCTGTCGAACCGTTCGATTTTGACCTTCGTCTACCGTGTACATTACACGAGAACGGCAACCATCTTGTAAAGTAAAAGTGGTTTGGTGGGTTTGGTCCTTTTTGTTCGCCCCATCTTTCTTTTTGGATGGAGGATACGGTCCACCAAGATATAGCGCACATGTAGGAATATTTACAGAAAACGTTGTCGTAGAATTGACTTGACCCTTACCGGGCGGAAGGTTAGCTTTTGCCTTTCTTTCCCATTGGCCTTTCCTGACAGAGGGCACACGAACGGTTATAAAATTTTCTACCAAAGCTGGTCAATCTTCGGCCCGTTTCGAGCTCGAGATGCTCTGTTACGCTTCACCAGTAAACCCTTAAATATGTAATATCCGGATGCTTTCCCTCCCTATGGGACGCTCCGAGACGCTGTGTGTGTGGGAGAGCTTTTGTGGGATTATGCAAAAAAAAAAAAAATAAAAAATACTACGGTATGTATTTTAAGGAAAACGTGTAACAACATACTGATGACAAGGGAGACACCTGTCAAAACTTGTCAGCAAAATGGTACCGCTAGCAAGGCAGCACACTTCACCCTCCCAGATTTCGGTACCCACAATTTGCATGTGTAAAATAACGAGTTGAAACAACAAAACCCCCTTCACACAGTGTTGGGTTCGGATGGTTCTGTTTACCAACGCTCTAAAACAGCTGTCGATAGCAGCCGTGGTGGAGGAGCCAAGGTGGAAGCGGCAACAAGCGGTGGTCTGTGTCTGAAAACGTTGCAAACCAGTTTGATTTGGATGCTTTATCAACTGAGAAATTGAGTTTCCGGAGTTCTCGGAACGACGACGACGACACCACGGTGGGCCAGCCAGCTGGTGCCGCGCGCCATAGCAAAAAAGGTTTCCTCTACGCTAGGTCAATCGGCATCAATTATGAGCCGGAGACACAAATTTTGTGCCCGACGTCTCAATCGTATGGCCCCAGCCAGGGTACGGGTGGTGTGGTATGCGGGTACGCGGGTAGCACGGGTTGAGAAGTTTACCGTTCATCCGAAAAACAGTTCTGGTACGGTCTCGTCTCAGTCTGTGGGCTAATTTCACGCTACCAGACCGAAGACCGCTGCGATAAGTTCCGGTTCCCAGACGTCAATCGATGTTTTCAGAATTTGATGTTGTTTTAGATTAGTTTATATATTTACAAACTCCACTCTAGCGACAAGGTAGCGGGGTGTTTAGAAAACGGTGACATAGAAGCTCTCCCCTTGTGCTGGAAAGCTGGAACTGAACCGAGAATTGAGGTTCCGAAATTGTCACGAAAGAATGCCATGCCACTATGCTACTGTTGCTTGTTTAGGATGATGCGATGGGTTTTCGAATAACATCAACATGTCAGTGAGCGTCTCGTCTGTGTGTGTGTGTAATGTTCGGAACAACACGTGTTAGAAAACAAGTGGAAATTTTTATTCAGTAAACAAAGCTCTTTTTGGAGTGGGGTTTTTTTCAGGGAAGGAGAAGAATAAATTGAACCAGAAAAGTGGCAAAAACAATGAAAAATGGTGGAAAAAATGGCCTCCAAGCACTAAACAATGCTTGCAGGCGCTGGCGAACTTTGAAAGCGATCCAAGAAAAATGGCCTACGTTGTAATTTTCTCCGAAGCTGGCTACTCTGCATTCGTGTTTGATGTTATAATATTTTAATTTGGTTTTTGGAGGGGTGAAGGGTGGTGGATGGGAGAGCGGGAACAAAAGGTAAGGGACAAGTGCGGCACTTTGTTTCTGGCAGTGGTTGGCCTGGAAGGTGTTTTGCAAGCGGTGCCTGCCAGGCGATCCGAATATCTTTTGAAGCTATGCAGAGCAAACAATGTTTGAGTTTGTGTTTTGCACAAAACCCAGCATTATGTGGGAAAATGGACATGGAAAAGATTTTTAATTATAGCAACACCTACCCATCGGGTTCCAAAACGCGCTACACGTGTTGCCTGACCTGAGGAGATCACTTGAAAAGTTTCTCACGAGGTAGAACATCGTTTCAATCCATAAAGGGCGGTCATGTACATTAAAGGGCCTGTTTCGATTGCCATTCCGGACGACACTCTCCGAATTGCTGGCTATGTTCTCCTAGCAAGACTCATTACATGTTAAAATAAGTCTTGAAAAGGCCAACATCTCCGCAAAAAAGATGGTAAAAAGCCTTCCAATCAATCTCACAAACAAGAGAATGAATATTTCCTCCTATTTTTAAGTTTTTAAGTACAAGTTAGTGTGCGCGCGTGTAAGAGTTTGTTCTAATTACACAATTTCCTACAGTGGTTTGATTAAATTCACGATTCCCGCAATTCTCCAACCAGCGACGTCTTCCTTTGATGTTGTTCCCGTTTGAAGCGCAGTTTGGGACGCGCAGTATCCTCACCCATTTCCGATTGAGGGTTTAGCCGTTAATTGCCCGTCGGTTGCGTGCCCTGATTATGCTCGTATTCAAATCGTTGGAAGCTTTGCCATCCTTGTTTTTCGTGTGCTTCGGCACGGTTCAGTTGGCAGAAACCCGTGGCATTTTGTTACGGCGTCTGTGATTTCTGTGATGAGGAAATGAAACATTCATTACCAGCGTTACCAGTGGGCACTCGCTTTGCAAGCGAATGCAAGAAGTCACCATTTGTGGAATGCTTGGCTACCTTCGGTTGGTCAATGCTACAGCGAGACATTGCTCTGCTCTGCTATGGTAGATAATCGAATGAAGAACAGTCAAACGGCAACGACACAACCGAGTCGGTGGGTGGACGTCGATCAATGTAGCCAATGCTTGGGAATGTTCGGTGTAGCACTGTCGTAGGTGCACAGGAATCTTTTGTAAGCACGTCTTCCGAACGTAAGTTCTCTAATTCTCGCTATTACGGCGAGGGGTTTGATAATTACGAATCCATTACGTTGGATGGTAGACTCCGCACGCTAAAGCGTCCGATAAACACCCGCGAGCTATAAACGGTCACTGAGCTTGCAGGGAGCATGGTCGTGCAACTCGTGCAGAGGAAATGTGAAGAATACCACCTGCCACGATTGTATGTCTGTATGTGCATTCGGGCCTTTAGCCATGCTTGCATGCCCTTTCCGTTGAAGATCACGGATTGCATGCATGCGGATGTAGCAGCAGCAGGGCAATGTGGCAATGTGGCAAGATGCACCAACATCAGGAAACCTTTGCCAGATTATCCTTCACCGGGAACGTAACAGGAACAGAGTTCGCACAACAGAAAGTGTTGCTGAAAGTGTGCGAATGTGTGTGTGTGTGTTCGTCCGCTCGGCTTCATGCCTTCTAAATGTTTCCATTCGCTGAAAAGATTCTCCCAGGGCACACGATGGTAGCAGCGCACACAACCATTCTGCCGGAACAGCTTGGGAACAGTCCGGTGCAACAGTGCTTCAACACAAGGAGATCCAACGAAATGGAACGGTCCTCCCGGGGCAGCGAGAAACGCTCCCTTTCTGGTACGTGTAATGAATGCAACGAATGCAGCTCTCACGCCATCTCTCCATCCAATGGTATTAAACAAATGGCTCATTAGAAGTTTTACCTTCTGGCGCTCTGTGTGGAATAAGTGACGCGGCGCTTTCCAGGCACCCAGGTAAGATGGTGCCAAGTTTTGGCGTATTTGGCGAATACGGTGCTGCGAAGTCTTACTTAAGCGGATCAAGGTGGAGGGGACTGGGGAAGGATAATTAGAAATACGCATCGTAGGGAATGGCTGGCTGGTGTCGAATAATGGGATTTAGAGAATTTTGGAAAGCATACATGTCTTATGCATGTGTGCTGGATGAGCAGTGCTGCGAGGCAGAGTTGGAACAATGTTCCAACGCTTTTCGCAATCAGTATGGACGATAGTAGTTTCTAGCGTTGTTGCGGATGTTATGTGTACGCGGGATAATACCAGGGTAATGATTGTTTATGCGGAGCGGTGCATTTTTGGCAGGGGCCGTTTAATCCCTTTTAGCTTTTCTTTAGTTTTGGTAGTGCTTAGTCTAATGAGCTTTGTTGAAATTTGATATACAATACGGGGTTATTTTTATTAAGACTTACACAAGGATCACAACCTGAATGTAGGAGAATGGCAGTTTCATATATTAATTAAGTTTTACAGCTTGTACCCATTTGTTTTCAAGTTATTTTGAATTTATCTAATTAAATTACTCCTATTCTATGAGAGTTTTGTTCATTATATCAAGATGATTTTCACTAAAAGCTCTTGCAAAGCCGTGTGCAAATTTCGATGGAAAAAATGATTTTTGATATAAAACCAATTTGTTCTCATTTTTCTTACAGTTATTACCGCAACATTATTCTTCCAAGAAATCAATGGTTGACAGTGTGTTTAGATTTTGGCCTCTAAAATATATCTCTTATTACATTTACCATGTATTTGAGCTAAATCAGGAAAACTTTACAACTATTTTGCTGTATAAAAGTAATAAATAATGACGCTAAAGCTTTCAAAATTGGCATAATGATCGTAATATATTAGCACCTGGCCATGAAGCTATTGCTCTATCGACTTGAATTGATATCAAACAGTTTCAAGGACTTTTGTTACAAACAAGTTTAACTTTCAGTAATTAATGCCTTACTCCTCAAAATTGGTTACTGAAAGTATGAATGCCATTATAGTACACCAGGAGAGCAAAATCAAATAAAAATGTTAATTTAATTTGAGAAAAGTTATAAATTGTAGCTACATCATCCAATTCATGCGCACATGTTTGTAGAATATCAACACCCAAGGGTTAACGCTAAACTGCATCATTGCAATGTTTGAATGTTAATAAGCTCGTTGTCCGGTCGTTTCCTGCTGTCCCGGGGATTATCTAGACGGAATTGAACGTTGCACAAACAAACGTGTTACCGGTGATTAAGAGTGACTAGCGATCCTTGCTTCCTCGATGGGTGTATCTCCGCATGGGGCAGCATCTTCAAAGGAGGAGTTTGGGAGCGGGAGGCAGGGAGGCAAATTGTATCTCGTCCACGATGCAATCCTTATACACGATGATCCTCACGATACCTTTGTCCGGGAAGCTGCTGTCGCATGCGACGGTGATGTCTTGTGGTCTCGTGGACACAATCGAATTTGTGCTACCAGCACATCAGGCAAAGGTTGATGGCTCAGCTCGTTTCAGGTGCAGGTGCGATCACGCGGTGCACCGTTCGTTGTCGCAGCACCGGTACTACGCCAATACGTGCTGCAATTATGGCGATGGGTCCGTTGTGGATAATTCCGGTGCCATCCGGTAATTCTAAACACGGTGCTAATGTACTGGTATGATGGGGCGCACAGTGGCTACGATGCGAGACAGTACGCTGGACGACGCTGGACAGTGCGCCCTCGGTGACAATTGGATTGTCTCGTTTGACTGATTTTCCTGTGTGTGTGTGTGTGTGTGTGTGTGTGTGTGTGTGTGTGTGTGTGTGTGTGTGTGTGTGTGTGTGTGTGTATATATCTATTTTGTCCTGCTCCATTGTGTGCTGGCGGTAATTTGGCGAACAACTTGGCTGCCTGGGTGCAGTTGTTTGCAATTTCATTGGCGTAAGGTTGGACGGATTGATCAATGGAAATTCGATTTTGGACAACATCAATCTGCTTGTGATTCTTGGAGCTGGGAGGGTGTGATTTGATTTGTAGTTTCCGGCATTTCCAGATACCTTGGTTGGCAGATTGCAGAAAGCAAGCACTATTGGCTGATTGGTGTCGATTTTGGGAAGTAGTAACCATCGGGTATTCTAGCTCTTAACACGACTCCAATGTGCCAGGAGTATACTGAAGTGCTCTCAATAACGTTTCAACTCATCTACCCATTATCATTCAGCAACGTTTTGCTACTACAATCTTATAGAAAGACAATCTTCAAAATAGGACAACGATAACCGCAATGTGTTCTTAAAAAGTAAATTCGGGTTTGGCGATGGCAGCAATTAAATAAGTATCGTACCGTCTCATGCACCGCTGCACCACCATCGAAAGCCACAGGTCGTTAAAGTGAAAATGTGCATTGATTTTGTCACACACACGTAATACAAAATACACAACCAGTGAGCGTGATGGCAGTGATGGTAACGGTGGTTTTTCATTATTTCCTTACGCGATTCCCTTTCGGTGGACGGTGGACTGCAGGCACGAAACAAACGCCATGTCGCTTGGCGGAGATCAAACCAAGATCCCCATCCACCCAGTCGACCGTATCCGTCCAGATGCAGATGTGTGTTTCCGGGCAAAACCACCACCGAATCGAATGAAAGCTTCGTCCAAACTCACTAGCACACGTTCTAGTTTAACGGCTCGTTGGGTAACAGAATTTTCCGGCCGATGCCTGTCGCCGGTTGGTTTGGTTTGGTGCAAATGTGCACTTACCTACTGCACTTGGAAACGATTTTTGCTCGCTTTGCTCGGTTTTCGGCAAAGGCGTTCCGGTTTTGCTGTGGGACAGTTTTTCTTTCGGTTTTTGAGGTTGAAGGCTAGGATCGTGGTCTCATGCACTCCGTAGTGACGGATTCGTGCTGGTCACGGGTGTTTGATTCGAGCAAATATGGAATCAAATGAGCGTACACGTGCTATAGATGAGGTGGTATTGGTCTTTGAAGTTTGAAGTTCGTTTGTCTGGTGCAGTGTGTGTGGTGTAGAATTTGGTTAAAACATCCCGCCTTCCAAATCGTCCAAATGGC
This sequence comes from Anopheles coluzzii, assembly GCF_943734685.1. NCBI lineage: Eukaryota > Metazoa > Arthropoda > Insecta > Diptera > Culicidae > Anopheles > Anopheles coluzzii. The sequence goes on along the minus strand of NC_064670.1, from coordinate 104,217,034 downwards.
ACTGACCTTGAACATATCTGGTGCCAGGATTGGTGTAGCTTAATTTACATTTACACACACACACACATCTTCTCCACTGCTCTCCCGGCTAGGGAAGTGTAGCTGCACATTGGGGACCACTCGTTGCCCACTTAGACCCAAGCACAGTTACACATTTGCTTGAAAAAGAGATTGATCATACCCTTATCAGACCTTTTGAGTGCGTATGTGTGTGTGTGTGTGTGTGTGTGTGTGTGTCTGGGAAAGCACTTTCACACGCAGTCCCAACGCTGTTTCCAGATACAAATTATGCTAATTTATGTAGCGTGCGGAGTGCGAAAGGAGTTGAATGCACGCTGAAAAACACCAGCCGAGCAGTTAAGCTACTTCACTTCGTGCGTGTGTTAGTGTGTTGTATGCAAATTTTTGCATATCGCTAGCATTGTTGCACTATTCTCCCTATCCCTGCGGGTTTGGGTGGGTGGTTTAGGTGAGTGTTGCTGCTGCTGCCGTTTGCCGGTTTAGAGCTGGACATAAATTATCGCACACGTATCTGTTCGGTGTGCTCGGCTGGCGTGTAACACCGTTTCTGGATGCACGTGTGCCACTTGGTTAGTTACATCGGTTTTTTGTTGTTTTCTCAAGTAACTTTTTTGTTTGATTTGTGAACAATTTTTGGCGCTGGCCACTGGAAGTGTGATCGTAATTGCACATTACACGTGCTCTTTGTGCTTCTCACCTTTTGTAGCACTTCAGTGAGAAACAATTGCCATGAAATCCCGATATTTGCCTATAGATCTGTTCATTTGTCAGCTGTCACTGCCGGTTGGTTGCGGCCTGTTGCTAATTTAAACTATTTGTTCAAAATTCGCAGGAACAGAATTATGCTTGCACACTTCATATTAATATGGATGAAGCGAAGGAAAATACGACCAGCTGCAATCAGGATGCTCTTTCCGGTGACTGATTTAATTGTTACGCTGCTGAAGCATTTCTGGAGCAAAGCAAGCCGCTTCGCACAAGCAGCATCACTCTCACATTAATGATTGGTTATGCGATTCCGATTAACATGTGCATCGGAAATCATTAAACATAACAGAAGAAGGATATTGCGTACAGAATATCGATTGTTATTGCTGTTACCTATTTGTTCCGAACATTTTTTGTTTATTTTAATATATATTCTCTTCAATGTTATCATCATGAAACTTTTATTTAATTATTTAATATCGAAAGAACAAAACATACTGTAGAGTATGCTGTTAAACATATTTTATACAAATCTGTAAGTATTTTTTCTTCACAGATTGGGTAATTATTGAATATAATGTGCAAAACAGCTTGGATTGAGACACAACCTGCACCATCATGGTAGATGCTATTATGCAAAGTGAAACATTATGCTAAGTAAAGGAACTATTCCTCGCGTAATGATGGAACGATTAATTACCCGCGCGGAATCAAATTACGGTTCAAACGCAAGCCAATGTTTTTGGCTATAGGTTAACAACAAGCTGGCAAGCTGTCTCTCTCGACTGCTCCAGGTGTGAGTGTATAATTATAGAGCAAGTTTTTGAACCAAAGCACATGCTTAATTATTCTTCCTCGATTCTCCCCCCCCCCCTCCCCGCATCTTCCGTCGGACTGTGTGAAGACATTTTGCACACAAGCAAACGTCAGTTTGATTGTGTCGGATAAAGTTTGCCGGCCCTTAGCGTGTGCGCGAAGATGCGAGCAACTGTTCGCAGTACACATTCGCTTTACCCGACAGTGCATACCCGCGTTAGCGTCATTCTACTTATGCAAGACTTTTGCAAGTTTTGCAACTCGTGACTGATGTACTTTGAAAAGTTTGATTGAGTTGAATTCGGGATGAGGTTGAGAGAACTTTTCCTCGTTCGCAATGTGTTGGGTGACACTTTGATGCTTGGAAGATGGCTGACGAGTGCGTCGTAAGGTTGGCTAGCAATGGTTTATGATGATCTTCTTGCTATTGATGTGAAATATTTGACATCAACAGTCAAATTGGGATTTTAAGTGATATTAGAAATACCTTTCAAAAAGTTTGTGGACACTTTTTTTCGGAGCATTTATGGTTAAAATCTTTGCTGCCTGGCAATCAATTTATAGCATCCTTATTTTTTTTTACAGAAAAAAGCCCTACTAGCCTAACTGTGCTAAGAAAAATCTAATTTTAAACATTTATCCTACGGATCAAGGATAACAATATGGCTGAAGGAAGGCAATATTTTGCTTACTCGTACAGTTGTATCGTGTTTTTTTTGCTTCAATTTTTCAATCTGGTTTGAAACGTTTAGTCTGGAATTCATTGCAAAACAAATTGACATGAACACTTCAAAGCGCACAGTACAATTCTCCTTCTTCTTTTCGGCTCACTCACATACTGTATGTTGGGTTGCCGTTGTTCTTTCTCTAATGCACGCGTATTGGTAGGCGTATCCGAAGAAGGATCCATTTTACCGATATAAATTTACCAAACGTACGATCACCGGAGGAGCACACGCATAGCTTTGTTGGAGCTTTTTTCTCTCGCCGTACGAAAATTTTGCTCGTATCCTGCATAGGCGTTTCTTGCCTGTTGTATTAGGACCGTAGGCAGCCCGCGGGCGTGCCCGGGTAGATAAGTGAGACCCCGACCAAAGACTGTAATTTAAATGCAAATAAGGTGCAGAATGGAGCAAAACGGGGGAAGACGGTTCGATGGTTCATCATTCAATTTGCTGGCCCCGCTCGGTGCGCGGTTTCTGCGTTAATGCGCTGCAGGCTTCGTATAAATACGAGAATTAATGATATGTATTACATTGGTGACATTCGATTATCGTAAATTCGCTTTAAAACCCCGTTTACGCTACTCCGCTACTCGGAAGTGTTGTGTTTCATTCGAATAAATGTAAATAGCGCTGGTTAAAATATGTCTACCTGTGGTGGCAAATGTTTAGACAATTGAATGCGTACGGTGTGTGGATTTGAGTAATGTTTACTGCTGTTTTTTAATAAAAATTTAATAAATTTTAAAAATCTCTCACATTTCTTGCTACATCTCGCCGAGTGTTGTACTACTCTGCCGTATCGTATCCAAAAACCGGCGCGGAGTTCCCTTACGCTCGCTGACCCTTTGATCGTACGGGCCACTATTATTACTTCCTTTTTATTCCCTTCACCAACTTTGCGACACCACCTTTGAAAGAACGAACGTACAGATAAGAATTTGTGCCCTCTTATCCCCCCCCCCCCCTGCCACTTGCGCCGTCGCCGGGAAGCCAAACGGTGGCTTTACGGTCGGTAGTAAAGGTCGTTTGATAAAATGAACCCGATAGGGATGTTTATAGGCATAAATGGTAAGAAGAATCCCGTTTCCCTTACCCTGGTGTGTGAGAATTTGTATTTCTCTTTTATCTAGGCAGGCAAGCAACGAACAAAAAAAAAGGGGGAATGGAAAAACCTATTTCCCGTGCCCATTTTTCCCAACTCTCCACGGGATCACGATGCAAGATTGGGTGCGTTTTTTTTGCTGTGCCGTGCTTTTGTTGATGTTGCTGTTGCTGTTGCAAGAAGCTTCTGGTAATCTTTTTATCTCATTCGTCGCCCCATCCCATGCCGTCCTCGAAATGCGTATTGCCGAGCATAAACGTGGCAATTTTAGGTTAATAAAATGTAATTGAAAACCTATCCGAAAACCTTTCCAGCCTGCACGCGCTTGTTGATCAATTTAATTATATGTTTTTCGCTGCGCTGGACGGTGTGCCGAATTTGCTCGAAGGTTTGGATAATGAATGTGAAAGAAGGGACGATTTTGTAAGTGAAGATTAAGCAAGGCTTTGCTTAAGCCATATTAATTATTTACTTCACTTTATCATGCAAACTTAAAGTAAAATACTCTATCAAGATTTGGTGGCTGACGGGATCGTATCGGGCGGCAGGGGCTTATTTAAGCTAATTAATAAACATTTTAATTACATTTTGGCGCACTTATAGTTTGCCTAATGATCTTCATTTCTTTCTCACTTCATCATCAGCTCCGAACTGTAGGATACACAACCATTCTGGCAATGACTATAGTTCGCGATTTAATTTCTCAGTCACTTCTGGCATACCCGACCGGTTCCTAATGGCAAATAGGTCCGGCAGACAATTTGGCAACGGAGAGAAACTTGCACGCTCGCTTGCGTCCAGTCGAAACGAGCACATCTAATGAGCGACTGGCGACTTTCTCGAGCTTCCCAAAAGTCGTTTCGGCGTGTGTTGAAAAACGATTTTAGCTTCTTGTTGTGTTTGGTCGTCTTGCTCGTTGTTTTTGCAACAACTTTTCCTACAGAAAATACAACACAAACTTTATCACAACAGGATCCGCAGTAAACCAAAACTAGCAGCCCTGCTTGTGGCTACTGAAAAGTGGGAAAGAATTTCCCGAATATTAACACTAATTAACAACCCGTTTCGTGGCCAGTTTCGGGTGAAAGTTTCTCGCTTATCCACTCGGCGTTGGAGCAGGGGATATGTGGTGCGTTTGCGTTTGGGTAGTAATGAGGTGAAAATGAAGAATACTATTTCCGAGCGTTTCCTGCCGCCAGAGCAGTAAGTCTAGTATCTTGGGCAATTAGAAGGTAGCCTTGAGCTGTAAGCTGCACAAAGTTTAAGGCACTCGCACCAAATGGCCCCATTATGGTGGCGTGAATATGCGATTATAATGATGATGACTTCTTGAGAACGTTATCCGGAGCATATGTGCGGTGATTGTGGAGTTTTTTTGTTGCTTTGGTAATCTAAACCTCACACGAGTGTGACTTTCAAATTGGTGTCGGGTGAAGGTAATTATGCGGTGAAGGTAGTTTTTTTGCCTCGAAAAACGGTTCTCAAAACCTCAAATCTAGCCAAAGCCTCAAACGAGACAAAGGGTTTTGATTGCGACTTATTTTACCCGGTATAATACAAACGAAATCGTCCATTCGTGTGCTTTTCCGCACGGAACGACCAGAAACATACAGGAGGTGTATCTGCTTTGTTGTCATAATATTTCATTCGACTGACGATCATTTTTCATTCGACGTCGTGTGGTTTGGCAAAGAAATAGCTGCCAGGAGGCATATCTATAGTACACCGGTTGTCTTCGTCAAGCCAAACGCAGGCCGTGGCGTTCAGCTGCTCATTGTAACTAGTCGCTTGATTAATGGTGTTGAGATGGGTGGGAAAGTGGTCCTTTTTTCATATTGTTTGGTTGTGTGTTGTTTCTCATGTGGATTTTTGTAGTGAAGACACATAAAACCATAAGAAAGGGCAATACCATTTTGAAGATCTCTTCATCTGTTTTTTCCTAATAAGGGCTGTTGCTGGGTAAGATGAGTGGATTCGTTTCCCGTTTTCAAAGATTATTCCCTATGTTTAGTTTGTTCAGATATTTCGATAAATTTTCCGTATTTTATCTCAGAATAAAATGCTATCAGTTTCAATGCCAATGCTTGCAGTATTTATTTTTAAACTGCAATTCGAGACTGCGGAATGCTTCCGGCTGGAATTGAAATGAATTTAACGAACAAAGTCATATGCATTGATATTCCCATCGCTTTTATCCTGGTTTGTTTCCACCGTGACTGCCCAAAAGGTGTTGTTTATTTGAGCTCCATGAATGAATGAAACAACTCGCGCCACTTGAACGTATCGTGTAACGCTTTGTTTGTAGAGTGAGGCCAGCGAACAAAACAATAGCACAGTAACTTCCAATGGCTGATTGTTCATGTAAAACAATACCATTAAAAATTCCATTCTTAAAATACCTGATGGCAATTTGATCGTGGGCTTTGTTTATAGGTTCGTAATGTTTGATTGAGTACTGGCTCTTGTTGGTTCCAGGCTATTTTTGCAATAATACTGTTTCCATCTTATATGTTTATTTTTGGTACAGTAAATATTATACTAAGATCCAACAAACATAACTGTTCAACCTTGAAATAAACTTGAAATGAATCCAATAATGAATGCCACGACTATACATATACATTAATAACCCTCGCCAAGACAACAAACACTGCCCATGCTTTAAACAAACCATTACACTCCGATTAAGAAATCAAACATTTGACTAATGTATTGTACCGGTTTTGACGCGCCGCGAACCATTGCTCGTGAAAAACGTAAACCAATTTCGGCTACAAATCGACCGAAAGCGATAGCGCCAAAAAGCTTACCAGTTTGCCGAAAAGTACACCGCATCGCACCCACGTCCCTGGCCGTGGGAGTAGCAGCAGTAGTAATCCACATTTTTCATTAATTTTCCGTTGATTGATGATGTGCGGGTGCCGCGAAGCGGTCCGGCGCGCCAATGGTACATTTTTCATCGTTTCATAATCATTATATTTAGAGCCTAATCTGCTGTCAGTGGCAGTGTCACTGGTGTGACCGGAGTTTCTGGGTGGTTCGTTTCTCGATCGATTTAACTTTCTCTTTCTCTCTCTCTCAAAAACAACATAATAAAAAGGAAGCCTAAAACAGACCGACAGCGAGTACGCCTCGGACGGGCAGTTGCAATGCCAGAGGCTTTGGCTATTGTTGAGCGATTAATCAAATTTTACAGCTAGATTGATCTCGTTTCGTTGCCGAATCGAAAACGTGAACACCGGAATACGTTACTTGTTTGTGGTAACGATTTTCCCGTACGAGTTAAAACAACGGTTTGATTGCATTGTATCACTAGTACGGTACACTTGTTTTGCCTACATTCAGGCGGCGGCGCCTATCCAGGGGGCGCTGTCGCTGTTTTTGTCTCTCCATTTGATGTGCAGTGGATACGATTGAGGTTGACACCGTCGGAGCTTTGCTGACTAGCGCATTAGTTGTTTATTATTTCGTGAGTATCTTTGGCGTGCTACTGGGTTTCACTCGGATGAAAGCCACCACGTAATATGGATACCGTGTAATCCCCCGCCCTCCCTCTCTCTTACCTTCCAACGACAACGAAAGGTACGTACGATCTGCCAGTAAAAATTGGAATGTTATGTCGTGTGCACCGTACTGTGATGGCATCATTCCGAATGTGGTTTCGGACCAACAGATTTTGTGCTTTGCATGCAAAACTAACTATGGCGGACTGGTGCAGTGTGCATCACAATACACCGATATGGATAAGAAGCAACCATGTGTGGCGTGTTGCTTGTGTGGCGTGTTGCTTGCATGGTTGGATTTTCCGCTGCAAAGATCGTCTGTCACAATAGAAATAAGAGGAAAGCGGCAAAAAAAAATCGCATCAGACGCATAGCGAACGCTCGGCGACACTGGTTCCGATGACACACACATACCAGACAGTGTTGCCAAGAGTGACAGACGGCGCAGATTTCGATTCAGCTGGTTACGATGAATTAGTTCTATCATACTATTTTTGTTTCCCACTAAAATGTGTAAATCATCTTGCTTTGTCTGCAGTGCTATGAATATCCGGGACTAGATGTTTTTCACAGAGTCGCAGGCTATATCAGGTACCATGTGCAAAATCCTGCCCGAAATTCAGTGTATGTAGAGAGGATGCCGGTTATATTTAATCAAATGCATCTTAAAATCCGAAATGCATTGCAGGAACTGTGGATTTACATACAGAACGCGGAGCTGTGCAACACGGACGCAAATTATTATGCGGCAACCGGGTGAGGATGACGCATGCACGCGGGCACGTTTTAATTATGGGATGCACAACTCGGAAAATAATTGCCGATTGCATCGATAATGCAACGCGGTGAAATTTAATCAATCGAATGTAAACTCGCCGTGCATGCACAACTCGACGTGTATGGTGGCGCCCAAGCCCGGCGGTTTGCGATGCGCTGATTATTGAAATTGAAATTTATGTTCAACTTATGAAATTGACAACGGGGTTTTGTGCTGTTATGGAAAAATATAGAGATAGATCTCTCGCAGGTAAATACTGTCCAGAGCAGATAACGGGCATAAAAATGCAGTACTGTTTTTGCAGCTGCAACATTGTAGCCAGATGTGAATTGATTGCAATTTAAATGCGTTCCGCGATGCGTTCCCAAAAATGCACTCCTCAAACATTCACAATCTGTGTTTAGCCATTCGTGTTTTTGGTACTTTGTTGCTATTATGAGCTTTATGAATTCTCCGAAAGGCTTGCATAGCTCATCTACTTTCAAATCCCTGATAGCACAACGAGTGGCACTGGCTGAAAGACGTTATCAAATCCTGCAACCTGCTCCAGCATTTGCTATAGCATGCGAGCTTCACTGTAGTCCATTGCTCAGCGAGCAATGCAACAAGAAAAGGCTCAATTATTCCAGTCCAATTGCTGCCGGTATGCTGAAATGTTCTAGTGCAAAGACCAACTGTGAGGAATGTACCACAGTACTGGGTACTACTGCTGGTAATGCTGATACCTTTTCGTCAACGAAGTACTTCCGTTGGTTGGTTCAAACAGCACTGCAACGTGTTTGAACAGGTAGCTTAAGTAGAGGGGAAAAATAAATAGAATAAGTTATCCAAAAATGTTCATACACCCTTCAGTGAAGCGCAGTGCTGGGAAGAAGCCGAGAAGGCTGAATTCAGAGACAAAGGCTACAGCACGCGTCTACCTACGTGAATTATCTTATACTAAAATAGCTCCAGCAGCAGCAGCCGTTCCAGCTAACGTAATCCGCAGCCGCGCAGTTTCGCATCAGCGGCTTCCGACGGCAAATTCGACCAATTTCCTGTCGGCGCCGAGAAAGTAGGCAAGGCTCTTGGAATGTGATTCCACCGCCGACGTGGAGCAGCGCGCAGTCGAGCGGCACGCGGAAATTCACGAGTGGATTGGATTCTAAGCAGGACAAATTGGCGCTTTTGGGACGGTATACGGTTGCATCGCCACGGATCCCGGATAAAATCCGGCTTTCCCAAGCCAAGCGATTCACGAACGGGTGGGCGGTCGGATCTCGGCCGTATCGTAGACCGTGAAAATGTCCCGAGTAGTTGAGAGTGGATGTGAGTGAGAGCTGTGTGAGAGGGCTCCCATCCCATTCCCTAGGCCATCGTCATCGTCAAAGACAAACTTTTCCAATTCTTCAAAATGTTGCGTTCCCCTCCTTCGTGGTCCCCAGTTGCTATCATAACCGTCCGTTCTATTCGCGTGGTGTGAGGGTGTAGAAAATGATGACAAATCGATCGGGAGATTACGGGCTGCGGCTTTACCGATGAGGGGAAAATGCGTTGGTAGAAGTGGTTGATGGGTAGCATTGCTTCTGGCAACGAAAAACGCTTACCTCAAAAATCATCCCCACGGCCTGTGTGCCTTTCCTCCCGGTGCCTGACAAAGCTTGGCGTAAGCTTTTTTTAGATAACTTCGAAGCGAGACGCATTTCTGCAGCACTTGAACGGTCGCCGCCTGAAGTGTGTGGGTCAAGAGCAGGCTGTCGAGCTCCAGCGTTCCAGTGATTGGAGCATTTAGCGAGAAGCTTTTCAATGATGCTTCCCACCGCTGCACCGCACACCTGCTTTTGTCACGTGGCTGGGGAGCGATATACTCCTGCAAAGGCTCACCAACTTCCCGACAGTCGTATGACGTCGTAGGATGCTTTTCGGTATGGCTACAGAGTTCGCCCAAACTGTCGAGGTTTGAAGCATGATAAATTTATTTCTTGCTGCACCAAACCCCACCGACCGCCCGTTCTGCGCTGCTCGTTCGCCTGCATACAAACCAAGATACTTAAAGCAACTTTTCAGCTAAGCGACTTTACATTTATTTGTTTCATTTCGGCAACGCACTTGAGCTTAAGCGTCGCCATGGTGACAGAGCCTTATCGGCACTCGGTACTGATGGAGAAGCTTTGAAGAGTTTGTGCCAGTGTGCGTGCTCTGCCGTTTTGCAAAACGGGAAGGTGTGAACCGTTTGGAGTAAACGGTGCCGGAGGTGAGCACTTTGCAAAACCACTTCTCTGACCGCTGAATGATTGGTGCTGAGCTGCCGGTCACAAGCACACCGGCACCCAAGTGGTGTCGGGAGCGTACGGTGTCAGTTGAGTGACACTGGAGAGACTATCTTAATAGTTTTGCAGATAAAGATTCTCAAGTGGGATGTGCACCCCGGGGCGACCATGTTGTCAGTGTGCACAGGTTGGTTAGTTTTCAATCTACTTCGAGGTGAGTCGTTTCTTGTCGGGTATGTGTGTGTAATACTGTTTAAAGTTGTTTGTTGTTTGGATCGTTGTTACTGGATATAAATAAACATTGGAAAGCTCTCTTTATCAACAATTGACAGTGGATAAAACGACAGTTTTAGTTGACAGAGCATAGGAAAACTATTACCATTTTTATGTTTTATTTGTAGCACATTGATCGTGTGGACTCAGTTGTTTGTTATTTTACATCCCATGTCAGGCTCCACAATGGCATCCATTTGCTCGTACTGCGGTTACCCTATCATTGCAGAAACGGTTTACAACAAATGTAGCTGCTGTGACAAATTATTTCACATCCAATGCACCCAGCTTCCTGCTACACTCGCCAACGAAGTAAGACGGCGTATCGATTTACATTGGAGTTGCAGTCGATGCACTACTGTCTTAAATATGCCTCACAGTATACCACTTACGGCGGCTTTACGTGCGGTACAGCCTCAAACAGAAGCATCGCAGCGCATACACTCCTCAGTAAACAACTCTCAGCTGTCTCAGAAACGGCATACCACCGTCACCGCCACCAGCGCAACATCCTTCCCTCGCACCATCATCGGTACCAGCTTAAACTGCACGGCACTGCCTGTTGCTCACAAATCATGCCCACCGGCTTCATCCCGTGCATGGCTTCATCTATCCGGATTGGATAATAGCGTTACTAGCGAGCACGTTACTTCCGCCGTTGCGTCGCTGCTGGGGAGCGACGATATAATTGTCTTTAGTTTGCTGCGAAAAGGTGACGATGCCGCTACCGTACGTTCGCTCTCGTTTAAAGTAGGCATCCCGGGTACGCTCCGGGGCAAAGCTTTCCTGCCCAACACTTGGCCACTGGGATTGCAAGTGAGAGAGTTTGTGTGCGGCAATGGTTCAAGCACTACGCCGCCACCTTCCAGTGGCATGGATGAGCCGGGGCTCAAAAAGCAGTGCCAATCACAACCTGTCGCAGCACGCGCCGTTCGTATGCCGCGTACGGCGAGGCGCAAAGAAGCTCCGCGAGAGGTGGCTGCTAATCAGCCAACGTTGGAGCGATTTTTTCTTACACAGGCGCGGCACGACGCAGTCAATGATAAGGATTAGGCAGGGGCTTGGGACGTGGTTTTGAATTGAGAGGTTTGTTGTTGTCTTTGAAAAGCGTTGAGATCTTGCAAGAGAAAATACACATGTTGGATTTGTTTTTACTTCTTAATTATCTTCCCTGTTATTTTATGAATAAAATGTAATTAACATCGCACTTTATGCACTTTAATTTTGAGATGTTAGTTAGTGGATGTTTTTTGTATTAGTTTTGCTAATTTATATTTTTTGGTTTATTCAGAACGCTTCTTTAAAATGATTTTATTGAAATTCATGCCAAAGAGTGGAAAATTATGGGTGTTCTATGTAAAAATAATTACATTGATTAAAATTACTTGGGTCCAGCGGTACAGTCGTCAACTCCTGACATGCCCTGACAGCACATCCGTCATGACTCCGGTCCGGGAAGTCCAGTAATGGCTCCTTCATTTGTAGGACTGACTTGCGTGCTTTGGGTACACCAATCATTCGCAGAAAGCCTGGCCCATCAGTGGCATAGACACGTAAGACCAACATCTGTTGGTGCGCCGCAGAAGAACAAGAAGAAACAGACTTTGATTTCTGTGCAGTACTTTCGCATCTGTATCATAAGCCCGTTTACGGGTTCTAACCAGCTGGATAGTTAAAAGTATGCCAGAAAGCTAATCCTCTCTGCGTACGATGACAATATAAAATCCACATTCCCACATATCCTACAAAAATCTGCATATTGCTGGTCTGTTCGAGCAGAATATAAGTTTGCATGTGACCATCGGAACGCGTGTGTATGTGTCGTTATGTCCACGTACAAAGCTTAAACTTCTAGACAGAAACTGCTGCTGCTGTGTACTTCGACGTTCCTTTTGTCAATGTGACGACTGTTGCATCAGTTCGCCAACAGTGGAGCGCTCTTTTCAAAGCACGCCAGACAATGTCTGCCTGATTTGGCCAACTTGCTCCTCCCCTTTTGCTCCAACACCCCATGCACATCCGCGCGCCCTCCAAAACTCCCAAAACTAGCGCCCGAAAGCTAAACCGTAAAGCACAATCTTTATTGTGTTACGATGTGATAATCCAGCGTCTTTGCCGGATTTAATGTTCGCACACAACTGTGATGGCATTGGTAGTGGATGTGCGCTAGCTGAGCAGACACACAGCCCAACTGCCGGCTGTCCATTCATGGTGCTTTGACAGCAGCAGCAGCAGCATCAGTGGCTGGAACGGTGCCCGTGTACAGATCGCCGTGATTTATGACGGTGAATAATCTTCGGCCGGAGGCGTTCAGCTGGCAAACCAAGCCCGGACAGAAAAGTGACTTTCTCTCGATCAACTTTCGACCGGCCGGATGAGCTTTTGCCGGGTGCGTCGTAACATCACCTCCTCCCCCCCGGGACTAATCCAATCCCCAGTGTCCATGCGGAATCGCAGAAGCCGGCAATCCTTTGGACCGGGACACACGGCGCGAACACCATCAAGTGCGTTGGGCGATCGTGTTTGATAGGCCCAACCAGGTCTGGTGCTGGCTTGATGCTGATGCTTGAGACTTTGAGGCAATTTTGTTGCTTTGTAGCAAGATAATCTTCATAACGGCTCGGTGAAAAGAATATACGCTGAACTGTGGGAAAGGCAAGAAGCATACCGACGGGAGTGTAAAAATCTTGTAGGCGTGTGCGTGTGTGTTCTGGATCAGTTCCTCGTAGGCTGTGGAGATGACAGTGACACCACAAACATACAAGGTTCGGTTAGCTGTCGTGGGTAATATCGATATTTTACGACAAAGAAAATTGATTTTCGTCTAGCAGAGACGTCTGGGTGGTTGATATTGAAAGTTTCTTGTGTTGTGGTTTTCTTTCATTTAAATTGCTTGAAAACATTATAGAGAGCATGCAAAGAACTCAAGTAAATGAATGTAATAAGTGAATGGTTTGAACATTTCCATCCCACCTGCGGTATACCAATTATTCAATTCGCTAATGAATAGAACCAACGCTAACCTTATCAGCCCTTCGTGATAGTTTACCTTTTGTTGGCGTAATTAATTACCCAATTAGTCAACACGTTTATTGATGTTTTATTAACATCGACACCTAATCAGAACACAAACTCAACACTCATTGTCAATCATTGGCTCGGGATTGGCCGGAAACCGCCGGGATACTTATTTCAGCTGATGTTATCAATCGAGCGCACTTATTTACAACCAGCCATTTCCGATTGCTATGTTCGTTTGAATAGCGGATGACAAATGTGGCACCATTGTCTTGCCGTAATGTACGACAAATGCGCCCCGCGGGCTGCGAAGAAACGATTCTATGAACCATGCAAGCGCTTTTCGGTCCCGGTTTGAGGTAGAGTGAGATTGTTTGCTTAAGCTACCATTAAGATATCGACTGGTGCTAGCGTGGGGTCTTGTTCCGTTTTTTTTTCCTGCCGTGCTCTTAAATCTTCAAATCCCAGCTCAACACTTGATGCTGCGCGCTGATTGCTTGTTCTTTTCTTTTCGACCGAAAGAGAACCTCCGGCTCGGAGCATAATTCACGCAGGGATATATGGTATGTATTTGAGGCAGCATTCGCAAATGCATTAATCACCTTGATTCATGGCACCGACCGGTGTGATGAATGTGGTCGATGTAAATACATTAGTTAGAGCTCATTACCTTTACGCAGCAGCGCTGGCTGTACGCTGGCGCCGTTGTTAAGCTGCAGAAGGGTGCTTTAAGAAATGTTGACTGTTTCTGCCATGTGGGTGCGTCTGCGTGTGTGTGTGCGTTTTAGGTGTTTGGTATCGATGAGCTATGGCTTAGCTGAGCTCGACGTATGCTTCGCTAATTATGAAGCTCTGCTCCCAGAACCGATGAGCTGCAGGACAATGAACACATTATCCGGACGGTTGCAGGCTGCCCCAGGCGTTTCCCCGGCCACCGTGGCACAGGGTGAATTATAAATTAGTGAAAGGATTGACATGAGTTATGAGGCCGGCGGATTATTACTTCGTTCGGTGCCTGATTAACGAATCCGCGGGACGTAGTACTACCACGGCGGTGCGCTGCTCGTGCGCTTGGCGATGCGATACGGGGAAAACTGATTTACGGGTTGAATGTGTTTTACAAAACCAGGTCGCAGATGGCGATCGGAGCGGAATTTCGTTCATTTTTAATAGGTCTATTTTTTAAATTAATTCTTTCTGATTTTTTACCATTGAAACATTTAATTAAACAATAAAATTGCAGAAAATTGCATGTTGATTTTTCTTGGAAAACTTAAAATAATACAGCATTTTTGAATGGAGGAAAATTAGTTTGAATTTCGAGTACTGGGTCATTATGACATTAAAAATGACATTAGTTTTATTAGTTTTTACTTCACAATTTCTTGTGTTTTCTTCTGCTCTTATTCAAAATTGACTCAATGGAACAATGTACACAAAAATGGCTTTTGATAATCCCTTTGTTTTGTTCATAGCCATGCAATTTTAACTGCTTTCTCATTCTTTTCGCCTTTCTTTTTGGCTTTGGATGAGTTTCGAAATCGATTTCACAAATCATAAAACCTACCTCGATTGATGTTTCATAAAAGCTCTTCATTTTACTTTATTATGTTAATAAAACAAGCCAGCTAAGTGCGTAGATAGGCTTTCTGTTTATTAACATTTGTGTGTGTGTGTGTGTGTGTGTGTGTAAAAAGTCATCTCATACAAGTGGTTACATCGTCGGGGAAGCATCTTGATTTGAATACAACACCACTCTACCCCTTTTGCTATAAAGAAGCTCATTTTTTTTTTACAGCGCAGCTGATAAGCTTGTGCCATTTGGAGTTTATGGTGGCGTTTAGAAAATGTGGAATCAAATACATCTTATCATAACCTCAACCATCACCAGTAGCTGTCCTCATATTCGCGCTGCTACGTTGATGATGGTTGACCGCATGTTTCACGGACATTTGGTATTCTTATGAGCGTTTGGCAGGGAGGAAAACGACTACATGGAGCTATTTTTCCATCATAGCCCGGGCTCTACGATCCATAGAATGTGGTCCACAAGCAATCAGCTGTGAGTGGGGCGGAACCGTCATAGCGTCACAGGTTGTCCGGATTGTCGATATGAGAAAGCACATGCACGATCCCGGAACCAGATGGGATGTTTTATCGTTGGGAAGAAACGTGATACTTTATTGGTCGTTTGGAAGCTGAAAAAGAGCGTGCTTTCCTAGAAGAATATGAGGCGTAAAAGTTGTCGAAAATATGGTCCAGTTAAGCATGAGCAGTGAGTGTGGAATTCGAATCAAGTGAGCTGAATAATTAAAATCGCAAAACAAATGCTTCGATTTGCTAAACATCGCACCAGCGGTCTTCGAAAAGCACCGCCCGTCGTGCTCATCGACACGGCTGCCTGTCTAAACAGTTCGCCAGCAACAAAAGGGGTGAACACCAGCCAGCCAGAAAAAACGGCCCCATCGCAAAGGAAAAGGATGCCCGATGAGCCGCGTAACGGTGGGCGAGTTAATTAAAAACGTAAATTGGGTCCCGATAAAGTTGGAGAAAAGATCGACAACCACCTCTGAATCCTCCATTCCTACCGCAGGTAACGAGCCTCTGGTGCAACTGTTCGGCGCGGACCAGAGCAGACCAGACGAAGTGGCCGTATTTTACCCACGTTGCCGAGTCCTCTTCCGTCCCTGGCGGGCGTTCTGGTACACGCGTCAAATTAGGCCCGGTTTTGGAGGCCCTCACCTTCCGGCGGTGCGCCGAGGCGTAGCTAATTTAATTTTCACCAACGGATTTCCTGCTGTCCCAGAAAACGCCATCACCACCACTGGCTCCTCGGGCTCTGTCAAGTTATGGTGCCGTAAAGCATCGCTTACCTGCTCATTAAATCCGGTAATGAAGCTCGAACGAAGCGGGACGCCAGGGCGTGAAGAGGAGTTGAAAACATAGAGACATAGAGAGAGAGAGACAGCAGGGAGTGCCAGCATGTTGCCAGCGTGTGATCCTTTCTCCAGTGACGGGACAGGATCGGGCTGGGGACCAGTTAAAACAGCCCGGTCGGTAACGGGTTTAACAATGTGCAAGACAATCATTTCGGTTTGCGGGAAATGCTTCAGCCTTTTGGGAGCCACCGGTAGACTAGAAGGGAGCCCTGGGAATGAAACGAAATCAATGCTAATGTCTTTGGAAAACCCTTTTTTCCAGCCCGGGTTGCTGGTGGTATTGGAAAGGGCCACTGAAATTATCTCATTGGACGGTGGGAATGTCGCTTTTTTCTATTTCCAAAAAAGTACGGCAATTGGGAAACACATAAAATTGACGATGAATCGTTTGTACACTTCTGTACAAAACATTGAGCTTTTCTCGGGGTGAATTGGGAATCGAAATAAACGGTTTCGTTTAGGGGTTTATTGATTTGGTTTATTGATGAGCTTAGGCAATTGGCTAAAAATACACTTTGAAGTACTTTGAATTGTTGCCTACTTTCAGGCGTTTTTACAATCGTAGAAATAGGGATTGGTATTTAGAACCTTTCACAATTTTCTTTCTGATTGCAGGTGTTGTTTCCTGGGTACTAAACACTTTAAAAAAATCAAAATATTCCTCATTGTACGAGTGAAATTCAGTATTTTGAATTTAATTTTAAATTGTTACAGTCCGTAATTAATGACGAGTGAAGTACAAGTGTATCTTATAATATTTTTTACAATTTATAAACTTAAAAATATTTCAAGTAAATTTAATAAATATCAGGATTTGTACACAATTTTCTATAAAATTTCTAACAGTTTCTATTTTTCGATTCATTTTCACACTTCATAAAATGAATAAATGATCGCATTATTTATGAATCGAACAATATTGTCCGTGCGAAAAACAATAAACCCACCAACGCGAACGACCCTCAATATCTCGCCCACCTAGAGCAGACACGTTGAGAGGTCAATTATCTTAACCTTGGTGCAATTTAGAGGCTAATTCGAGGCCCATAGCCACTGCCGTCCACCGACGTACCTGAAAGCTCCCGGACTGCCGGTCGAGAAAAGCCATCCAAAGCGCCCGAACAAGGGAAGTGGCAACGGGGCAATGGGTGCAGCGGGGTAAAAACACCAAAAGATACAACCTCAACACAATGAACCTCCTTCCATCGTTTATATAGCGTGCGCCCATCCGTCTTTGAGGCGCTGGGCGCAAAGGCAAAACGGGAAACGAGATTCGTGAATCTTTTCCCTGGGTGCCCGATCCTCCTTCTTTCAACCCTCCTCAAAAGACAGTGTTGAGATTCCGTTCCGTTGAAACTGGCCACAGTGCTGGCACAGACTGCGCAGAGGCTGAGAAAAAAGGCAGCAGAGCCAGAAAAAAGGGGTGGCAAATGATGGTAATTGGCGGCGAAAAGCGAGCCGAGTTTGTGCCGTGATTTAGATGGGTTGTCAGAATGTTAAATTTCCTTGTGTCCATGCCCCCCTCTCCTACGCCTACCTACTCCACCTCATCCACCACTCCCTCGCTGCTGCTGGGACAGCGAGAAGGCTTTTGTTGTTTTTTTTCCATTCGGCGTGCGTTCGGTCGCGCAAACCATCATTGCCCCGGCGTCGTCGGAACCAACAATCACCCGGGAGCCGTTGTTTGTAAGCCACTGTGTGTGTGTTTGTGTGTGTGTGTCTGTCGACATTAGTTTTGGGGAGGCTTCGAGACCGATCTACAGCACGATGTAACACGTTCGCGGACGATGCTGAAGCATCTGGCGATGAAAGGTTTTTGGGGTGGATGAAATTGAATTTATTTCTCGTTACAGCGCATCGCGCTACTGCTTTATCCGAGCTTTGGTTGGCTTTTCGCCCGGGTAGGGAGGGGTGGTGCAGGCTGGCAGAAGTACGAAAACGGTAGTCAAATCCGGTACCGGCGGATCATTTCGCTGGCGGGAAATTACGGGTGAAAACTTTCCGTTTCCCCTTCGCCGGCAATGGTCCCGCTCGTCCCGATTGTTGCACGCGCGCCCGAAAGTTTTACTACGGCCCGTCAACTTGTGCTGTGTTTCGTTCCACTGTTTTTTTTTTATTATTTTTGTTTTTGAGACTCACTGTTTCGTTCGATCAAGCTCGTTGTCTATTGTCCTCGCATCGTTCGAGAAGTTGTGGAAAGTTCTGTTGCCCACCCAAACAAAAAAGATACCCATCCGGAACGAACGTTAGACGGTGTGGATGGGTAAGCTCATGGTGTTCGATGGTGGTATTAGAAATCAATCAATCCCAACCGAGCGCCGGGAAACGATCCCCGAAAACCGTGTCCGAAGCGCCCGAATGCTCCCAGGGATTAGCAGTAGCGTCCGTCGGTATGTGTGTGTGTGTGTTTCGGTCGGCGGGCAAGTACCCCAAAGCGTAAGGAATGGAAAATCTATTTCACCCTATAAATGGTTCGATGGAGAAGACGAACCGATCGGTAATGGATGCCTGATCTACTTCGGACTCGGGCATCCGCAAGCAAGCAAAAAAGGACGAGGAACTTTGTGCCAAGGTGGTGGTGGTGGTGATGTGCTGTGTTAATAAAAATGCGAAACCTTATTCGAATGGCAGAAAAAGGCGAAACAAAAAAACCAACCTACCAAGCAAGTGTTGTCGAATGGATAAATGGAAACGATGGGATTGCGGGAAAACGTGTTGGTGCAAAAGTTTATTTGTTTCTGTTGCGAGGGGTTCCCGTTCTTCAGACAAGCTGTCGGACTGCGTGTGCGTGGGTTTGATAAAAAAGTAAAAGGATAAAAAAGGAAAGTTTTTTCCCCACACACACACATATATCACGATCGATCCTCTCGATCCAGGAATCCATTACCGGGAATGTTGGTTCGTCTTCCTTTATTATTTACCCGTTTTCTTCGTGTTTATTTTATACCGTTACAAACTGTGGCACTAATGGTCATTACTTTTCCCCACGGTAATTGGTGCGTAGTAATTAAACGTTGACCTCGGTGTGGCACGTGCCACCGATAGGTCCCTAGGGGGAGAGGCAGTACAGTACAGCGCGGCGCGGGACATGCCGTGAATCGGCAGTCAAGTTTTTACCCACACGCACAACAAACTTGCTAGCGAAACGATTGTTTTGCTTTTTTGTTGTTCTCAAATCTACCCGAATTGGATGAATAATTGACAAAAGTCTTATTTCCGCTTTCCGTGATATACATTTATTAAAACTCCAAACAAAACAAAACATCCCATCCCCAAAACACTTTTGGGTGAAAGTTAATATGAAAAAGCAGGGCACGTGGGGATAGAAAGTTTTTCGATTAATATGAAAGTTAGGGTGAATATCGGTGATACAGTGATGTCTACCAGCATTTACTTCCTCTGTTTCTTAGCTTCGATCTATGAGAGGTAGGGGGGAAAATGGAATACCATTTTGAGACACTAAGCAGAAAGGGAAATAAAAGGAAAGAGTGAGAAAAGTATCTTAAAACGATTTCTCAAAACCCGAAGACGATTGATTCTGACGGACGAGGATACCTTTTCCCGGGTGGTAAGTTTCGCTTTTAACTTTTAGCTCTTGTCAATTTTATGCTGGACGGGGTTAGTTTATTTGTTTGGCTGTGATAGGCAACCCCCTCGAGCAACCCAAATCATTTCTCGGCAAGGACGACAATAATGGTGTATGTGTGTTTGGCAGCTCGTTGAGGTGGAAAATGACCATTTTTGGGGAAGGACAGTAATGCATAGAGAGAAAGATAGCGAGATGGTGTGAGAGATAGAGTGTATACTGTGGTAACTTCGATAGAGCCTACTAGTCCAGGAAAGCTTTTTAGCTGCGAACACTTCCCGGAAAGCTTCGTTTTAAGGTAATTATAGGAAGGGACGATTAAGTTCTTGTTTTTTGTTCAGAAGAGCTTCTCAAAATATTATAAATCTTATTTCGCCTGTTTCTATATGAATAATATATTTTCGTTGATTTACCGGTTTACTGCCTTTAAAGCATTATGTACTAGTGATGTGTTCTCTGAAGCGCACCATAGACTCCAAACGGATTCCAGTTATTGTTAGTCTCATTCCGGCAAATTCACTACTTCCGTCCTGAGTCGCCTTTACACGACTTTTACCTTCACACGATGTAACAGCTCATATGCTACCACACCATAGTATAAAACACTTTTTCTACTCTAAAAAAACGACCATCATCATCATCTTGCTGCTGCAAATTGTTATTTTCAAACAGATTATTTACTTCTTTCCAAGATTTCCGGACAGAGCAGACAAAAGACTCCGGGAGAAAGACTGTCCCCCGACAAAGTTGCACCGGCCCCATTTCCCTACCCGTTGGCTGTTGCTGCTTGTTTTTGTTGGGATGACTTTTAATCAATTTTCTTATCGAGGCTCCCCCCCCCCCCCCCCGCGCTGGAGCCGCTACAGGAGGAGAAAGTTTTCCCCGCAGCCCGAAAGGGTTAGGGCTTTGCGTTGAGTGATTTGCAAACCCCAGGAGACGCGGGCAAAAGTTTTACTCCCCACAGCAGCCCTTGGGAGCTTGGGGCTTGGGCGGAATGAATCTTATGTTATCAACTCCACAGCGTGTGTGTGTGTGTGTAGGTAGTTTTTGTTTTATCCTTCGCTCACACTCTGTTTGTCGGCACGACTCCGTTCAAGATACTTTGTTTCCCTTATTGCAGTCATTCGGAGGGGTTGATGGGACTATTTATTGAAAAAACAAAACAAAATGGAAAGTTTCATCCCGGCACGTGTTACAACTTCATCAACCGGCATGAAGAGTGTCCCTCGAGGGTGTTGTAATCATGTAGCGTAATGTTGCTAGACCAAATTAGAGGAGCGCTTGCCGTGGGTCGCAAAACGTGCGATGAATAAAGTTTCATCACTAATAGAGACTGAGAATGGAATGAAATGATACAGTTTGTTGTAACGAAACCGTAAGTGATGCAGAAGAGAAAGACAATCTTTTGTAACAATACACATTATCAACCGGGAGCAGTAGCAGCAGCGCATTAAAGACAATGTAGCAGCTTTATTAAACTACACGCTTTCATCAAGTTCATTTGGAGTGGAAGACAAATCGCCACCAGCACGGTGAGGTTTTGTATCGAACATAGATGCATCCGACAGTCATAAATTCAACCCCATAGAACCGGGAGAGCACATACACCCAAACCGAAGGAGGCAACACACACACACGGTTTGCTCCTTCCACAGCCAGTTGCCTGCGTCCAGAACCTGTCGGGGTTGGGTGTTGGGCGGGTGTGCATAAAGTAAATACGCAGGCTAGAGATTAACAACTGCAGCTTACCGTAAATGAGTTATGAGTTGACTTCCTGTGCACGGTAGTGGTGGCACAGTGTGCGGAGTCGACCGTGCTTCCGGTGGTGGAAGGAGTAGATGGGGTGTCGTTTGGGTACGCGTGGCCCGCTTTTTATCAACACGGTCGCACACGATGATTAATGGTTGCTGATGGACAACGGGAACGCGTTTGCTGGTTTGCCCCGTTTCCTCCGAGAGCTTCGTGCCGTGGCTCTCGCTGCTACACTGCACGATGTGACAATTTATCTTGTCACTCGCCAGAAAGTCATTCAGCTATGAAGATTTCAGGCGGAAGTTTTGGGCGCATGGAGACGGTGGATGGAGAAGAAAGAAACGACATTTAATGTTTTTCAATACATTGAACTATTGAGCTACTGGGAAGAAGCAGAATTCTGGGGGGGAAGCAGTAATTGCGTTGCGAGAGTTTCCCGGTTTTTTCCCGGCAATGTGTGGTCGATGTAAGTGTAATTATTTCCGGAATAGTTCAACTTTTTCACGCCCGTTTGTCTTGCTTCTTTATCATTTGGTGAAAGGGGAACGCTTTTGACGCTTGCGTGACGATTCATTACGCATTCCACGATCGTACGTGACACTGGTGCTAAGCTGGCAGTTGCGGTCCGTGTATGCGGAAAGCACTGACAATTAGAAGTGAACTGGTTGCGCCACCAATCTGGAAGCAACTGCAAGAGCGTAGCATAAATTATGTACCAAAGAGGTGTCATCGAATGGGCCATTTGAGTGAATGTAAGCATAATTGAAAGAAATTAAACATGATATCCAAAGGAAAGGCATTTAAAGTGCAAATGTACTGCTCGATGCTCATTTTGACTTGTTTGGTTGAGGAAATTTTCTCCTTTTTCAACTAACTGTATACGTTTTGTGTACGTCCTTCTTGAAAAAGTCGATTCAATTCAGACTTCAGCATGTTAACCTTCCCACATTTTGACCAAAAACTTTGCTTTGAGCTTTTGCGACCAAAGCGAGCAGCGGTGCAATGGAGAGGAAAGCGAATGAGAATAAAAGCGAAAAGTACAAACCGAAAACTGAACTTTTGTCCAGCATTTTATCGTCCGGTGGCTTTTCGCTTTTGTGCCATTTTTTTTCGGGGGCTTTGAATTATGAATTAGTATAATGAAAAAATAAAAAAATAAAAAAAAGGAAACGAAACAAAGGCAAAACTTTTATCGCAACAAACAACGAAGCAAGGGATCCTCGCAATCCTTTTCTGGGCGGCCGAAATTCATTCACACTGCTGTTGTTTGGTGTGTGTGTGTGTGAGAAGAAGAGAAGATAAAAAAATCGCATTTTGATGTAAAAATGGGAAAACAAATAACTCGGCCAAGGTGCTCCGGATCACCCCCACCCCCCCCCCCCCCCCCCCCCCCCTGTATCAAGAAGATCTAAAAGAAGGCAAAATAATAATAATACATTTCTGAACTGAAAACTAAAAGATGATGAACAGCCTTACCCTTGCTGTTAGCAACTGTTTTTTTTTCTTTCTTTCTTACCATTGACCATTGATTTATTTAAATTTTATGCTTCTTTCTTCGCTGCTGTTTGGGGAGGAGCGGCTGCCTTCCTCCTTGGGGTACAGTTAGGGTAGGGTCTCGATCGGCTCGTAACTGTATGCGGCGGGCGATGAAATATAAATGAGCCATATGATTGCGGAGAAAACGTGTGTGTGAAGCGAAGAAAATATGACCGGCGTTAGGTTAGGTTGGAAAAATGGTAATATATTTTCACGAGTTAGCACTTCTGGCGCGCTTAGCACGTCCGAACAAATGTTCCGCCCTTTTGTTTGGTTTTGCTATTGCTTCTTTACGCAAAAGAATGATGAAGATTTCGAAGGATGCTGCCTTGTTTCTTTGGAGATTTGTTGAGAAATGTACTTAGCTTGCAAATATACAAAAAAAGCTTTTTCTGAGCTTGCATTGTAAGTGGTTGTGCAATTTGTTTGTGTTTTAAAAAAAGCTTCATAGAACATGAACCTGGGCTAAGTAAAACCGGTTTCTTTAGAAGTTCATATTTACTGAATCACTCAAACAACAGAATGCAGAGAATAAATGAGTGAAAGAAATGAGTTTAATCCACTTCAGAACAAAATGATCTACAAAAGCTTGTCAGCAAAAGCTTATGAAGCATTTCATGATAATTGTTTGGATTATGTTGAACAAACATTATCTTCGTCTGAGCATTTGTTTCTTCCGAAAGTTACTGGAAGTTTCTCGCTTATCTCGCTCTCTGCCAGCCGTTGTCGTTGAGTTGACGAATTTCAAATTTTCTAACTTGTATCCCTAAAACCTGAATCTACTCTTCACAGTGCTCCCTACTAAGCTTCACCCAAAGCACACTGAAACTTTCGTCCAAGCAGACAGTATCGATAGCTGCTCGTGGGAAGAAAGATTATCTCATCCTAGGAAATGCGATTGGAAATGAATAAGCCATTGCTGTTGGCAGCTCCACGTGACATTGGAAATAGTCTCTCCGTGCTCGTATTTTCCACAGCTTGGTTAATTTGTCTAGCCAGAACGGGCCAATGCTAATATTCGTACCCGGTTTTGCGCTGTTCTGTTCCAACGATTGCTTATGGATTGCTGCTGCTACTGCTGCTGGTGAGTGATGATACCTGCAACAGTTGTGCCGTTACGTGCAATACAGATACCGCTAACGATGTACGATTTCATTTTATAGCCCGGTGCAGCAACAGCAATAGCAGCTGTCAGCGGCTGGCGCAAAGTCTGGTACAGCAAACGCAACAGGCAAAGCAAACAAATCCAGCAGCAGAACCATCACGGTGTATTGGTGTATAAATTTGACCATTTAGCGGTTATAAAATTGGGCGTATCAATAGTGCCTCCCGGCGATGGTGCTGGTGGTGGTAGTCATTTCGATGCTGCAATTGAGTGGATTTAGCCCAACGCTCGGTAGGTCTGGAGTGACGTGGGTCTGATTTTACGACCGCACCGCACCGCGGTACCTGACGGTGGTACGGAATATTCCAGTATTACGGGCCTTGCTGCTGCAGTGGTAAAGCTTTACGACTAGCGAACGGCAATTGATAAGGGTATAATCCGAAGTGCAAACTACGATTTAGATTATTCTTACGGCATTGGGCGGTCCCGGTTGAGTGTGTTTCAACACGATGGAGCTGTGTTTTGTGTGTCGCTGTTAGACGGTAGATCATTTTTGCTCGCCAGGATGTTTATGTGTTTGTTTAGGGAAGAAGCAAGTCTTGCACTTTATACCTTTGTTTGTCATGGAAAATACATACTTTTTGGCAGATGTCAATTTTACCATAAAAAATTAAGTGAAAAGTACATAATTTTACCATTATTCATTCCATCCTAGGAGCTTTAACCGTGTATAAAAAGCTTCTAGGGCCCTTTTTGAAGTATTTTGCTCTCTTTAGGAGAGACAAAAAAGAAAAAAAAGGAACGAAAATTGCGTTCAACTGATTGTATTTTAATTTGAAACGGGTCGCTAACGAGACATCCTCCATTCAAACCATTTAATGTCAATTTGGCTGCCAGAGATCTAATCATACCCGTGGCGCGTATAAATGCTTGCCAGTTTTGTGCAGGGCCGGTGGTTTTGGAACGGTGAAACGAAAAAAAAACGCCTTTAAAAAACAACTTGACAGAAGTGAAATGAATTTACCGCACCGATCGTGAGGGGGTGGGGGGGCCGAGTTCGCGGTGCGATTGTTTACCGGTCGGATAACGAAAATCTAATTGAGACATGCCGATAAAAAAATGGTTCTGTTAAGCGTTCGGTTTTTTGTTTGTTGTTGTTTGCAGCTCTGTTCGCAGCCCTGGTTGGTTGGACCACGCATAGAAGGGGAGTGCAAATTACGATCGAATTTATGCTTTACATTCGCGAACAAATCACCCAAACGGAGCAGCGTCCGTTCGTTAGGGTATCGTTTGTCTTGTTTTTCCGCGTTTTTCGTTTTCTTGGTTGTTTCCAGCATAAGATTTAACAGCATCTTGCCGGCACTTCGCATGACTCTTCTGCCACTTGTGATGGTCATGTTTGGGTATAAGATAAACCAAACACCCTTGAAAACGCAAATGGACCCACGGTTAAATGGGGCAGCCCATAAAAGCGCCATTGCTTCGCCAAATAAATGGATGGCCGGGGAGAGAGAGAGGGAGAGATAGAGAGAGTGAGAATCATGGACAGGGGCTAAGCAGCAAGCATTGGAAAGGGTGGTCAAACTGTCACAAAACCGGCCAGAAATCCTTTTTCTTGTTGGTTACTAATTTATTGGTCGTAAGACACAGGCATTCGGGCCTCACGCCTTCCGCTTCCACATTCCTCCGAACTGGGGCTCAGTAAAACGAGCTTCCTTCCCCGTCATTCTGCAACCCCCCCAAAGAAGCCTCCCAGTGGACTCGGCCGCGCTCTCCAATCACTTTGGGGCCGAATGCGCTGTTGTTTATTGGGGTGGGTTTTGTCCACCGTTGAAGTAGCCCATTCATTTGGACAGACTGGTTTTCGGAAACGGATGTGGTGGGGGAAAGGCAAAGGCGATCCAAGCGGTTGACCTTTCCCGAGGTTTTATTGGTCCAGCCCTTTCCGTTTCG
Organism: Anopheles coluzzii; assembly: GCF_943734685.1. NCBI lineage: Eukaryota > Metazoa > Arthropoda > Insecta > Diptera > Culicidae > Anopheles > Anopheles coluzzii. Next base: position 104,190,970 of record NC_064670.1, on the reverse strand, counting down.
CATGGTTGCTGCACACATGCGGGGGGGGGGAGGTCGAAACGGCTGCTAGGCGGTAGATACGGATCGAGTGACCGATGATTGGAACCTGGGCAAATGGTTCCAGCCCGGTGCCCGGTGGAAGGAAATTAGCTTCCATTCCGCTGTCGGCAATCTGATACGACTCAATCTTGCCATGATTTGTCGTCCGGGGTTGGCCGTTCGGTGTTCGCATTTTGTTGAACATCGGTGGTTAGGACACGGGCGGGCGGCGGAGGGTTGGAGCGGTGGATTTAAAACATTTGTGTTTTTGAGCAGAGCACGTTCAGGGAAAGGTGTAAAACGTTGTAAACGCTACAACCTAAAATTTGTTCGATTGTGTTCTCTCATGCTTTTAATGTGCTTTTTCTATTTGACAGTAAGTTTTACCTTTTCTGCAACTTGAAGCAATCGTTTATTTGGCCATTTTTAGAGCAAAACATCTAAGGAGGCCATGAAGATTTGTACAGTATACGCTCGGTAATCCGCACTTGATCACTTGGTTTATAAAATTATGTTTTGATGCGTTTTTTAAACTTCTTATTTTTGTCTCACTTCACGAGTCAATTATTACAATACATACATTTTCATGTTGTACAAAAAAAGCTGTAATTCCAAAAAACGAAAAATATTTGTCTAGCAGTGGTCTGGATGCATTTTCGGGCATATTGCAACGTTTGGTCATAAATTTTTACTTACAAAAGTTGAGGAATATCAAGAAACGATAGAATTAATGTGCAATTATCGATTATAACACGATCAGTGATCAAAATTTGGACAAAATAATGTGTAACTCAAGAGAACCAAAGCTAGGAGGCTAGTTTTCTGATTTTGATAGTTTTTAAGTGATGAATTACTGGAAAAAACACGAAGAATACATTAGGTTTTGTGCAGAAAATGCAGAAATGGTCATCAAAAGTGTTTGGTTTTGTGAAAATGTTTGTAAACACTGTATCATCTAACTGTCAAAATCAAGCTTTGAAAATCTTCTTCTTCTTCTTGTTTTGGCTCAACAACCGTTGTCGGTCAAGCCCTGCCTGCCTGTATCATCACTTCCCCCACCCCTCCCATAGCAGGATAGTCAGTGCTACGTATAGTGGCATGGTCCATTTGGGGCTTGAACCCATGACGGGCTTGTCGTTAAGTTAAGCTTTGAAAATGGTGAACCAAAATCAACATACGTATCGATCTCTGTATTATATAGACTTTAGTGCGGATTATCGAGCTTAAGGATTAAAAAGTGCGGATTACTGAACGTGAACTGTATACGAAAGCACCGACAAACCGACGTGACACTGGCGTTACAAAAGTGTCCCACACGAAAGTACTGTCATTTACCAGTGAGGCGATCACTTCTGTCAAAGTAAGCTCTGTTCACTGCTGCTTCGATGTAAACAACTCTTCTAAATACAAATTGCGAAGGAAGTGTGAGGCAAGATTTTGTGAGAATTATTGGACAAAACACCCAGGAAAATCATTTTATAAGTTTCCAAATCAATGCAAAAGATGTGAGAAGTACATAAAACAATACGCATTGGAATTTGTGAAGAAAAACAAAAAGGGAATTTAGCAGTTGGTTCTCTGTGTCAGTGTAGTAAGCGAATCATTATAGAGATGGCGCTAGTGTTTAACGTATTTTCATTTAAAATAGAGAAACAACTTTTGAAGCTCATTTTGTTCGAAGTGTTATAAAAAGTTGAAGTGAAGTGTTATGAAGTTTTATAAAAAAAACATTAAATTAAAATGAAAAACAAAACATCTTCAGTGCAGTAGGGTTCTCTATTCAGTTCTATTAATTTTCAATTCTATTCCATCATTTTCTGTATTTTTTATACCTAATCCTAAATTAAGTAATAATGTAAAGCAAGTTCATTGGGAAATATGAACGTTCAACCATTTACGCGCCAATCAATATCGATTCCAACCTGTTTCTAACCGGATGCCTGGGATAATAAAGCCATCCCTCACCCGTACTGATGAATATTTTAGCCCCCCCCCCTACCCCTTTATTAGCCTGTTTGTCCATCCCGAGCACGTATGTTCCAGCCGAGCAAGTATTATCCATTGTGACACAGGGCAAAGAACAAAAAAAACCCCTCCAGCTTACCTCTGCCATTCCCATCTGTCCACGATGCTTTGGTTTGCAATTTGTCAAAATTCGGATCGTCGCTTTTTCGCACACCCAGCATCCAGCAGACCCTTAAAGGAGAGGAGTGTGGAGGAGAAGGAAGCAAAAAAAATAAGAGAAAAATAAAAATGGGAAATGTACCTTGCATAATTCAATTCGTTTGGCGCAATAATTCAAAATAATGGAACAAAATGAAGCTACATTATCCCCAATGATTTGTCACAGCCAGCAGCTGAGCTAAGCTTTGCTAGCAGGGAGCATCCACCGAAGGGAGGAAGGTCTGGAAGTTGTACTACCGGCCAGGAATTGTGCACGCTCCCTGGAGGAACGCGCTACGTTTGCTAGCACGGTAGGCTTTAGCACAAGATTTGACCTCCGATCTCGCTTATTGCGATGGAATAACGGCAAAAATCCAACCAAGATTTCAAACCTGTCCCTTACCTGTTTTGATTTGGGCAGTAGGTTGGCCCTAAAGTTACCACTGCTCTACCGGGCGCTGGGAAGAAAATCCACAAAAATGGGACCTCCGGTTTGGGGTTTTTTTTTCTCTCTTCTGTGTGTGTTCTCTTCTGTGTATTCCCTCCCGTAGCTCAATCTCTGATGCGTTAGTGTTCTTGTCTTGGCTTCAGCTCCCGGGCTGCAATTTATTACTGCCATGTCCATTACGGCGAAGCGCGCAGCATGATGCCGCCGGGGGTGTTTCCACCGAATGGGCGCTGTAAATCATTTAACCTTGACCTTACCCGGGATGGTCGGATGGGATGGCCTACGGGAAGAAGAACACGAACACGATTCCTTTAACAGATGCACGCCAAGATGCGCATAAAGTGAGGTTATAAATAACGTGCTAATGTCAGCGCAGACATACAGGCGCAGCAAATGGCAGCAAAACCCGTGTCGTTTCCATTGATGGTTGGTGGGAAAGGTTTTGCAGGAAAAGAATAGAAACACAAATCAAGGGCCGGCCAACTTACACGACACCGAAGTTCCATCAGCGTGGAGCCGTCAAATGTGACACCTTCTCATTGTGCCGAAAAAAAAAGAAGGAAAACACTTCATTCAATTAAGTCGACGGGGCCGTGCATGTCAAATGCTTTTCTTGGGACAAGGGACACATTCTTGACACTAATAAGCCTGGGTCTGTTTCGAAAAAAGGGAAGGCAATGCGAGAACAATCTAACGAATTTTAATCTCTTTTCTTCAACTGTTTCCATTTGGGTGCGGGGGGGTGTTGTGGCAACTTGAACTTGGCAGCAGCCAAGACACTAATTGTTTGAGGATGATGTGCTTAATTTCATTAATCGGTTTGTCGGTGTTCGTTAGCCCTGTTTAGGTTTGTTATTATTGTTAAACCAATCCCACTGCCTGCAAGCCTGCTTTCCTATCCTTTTTAAAAAGTCCCAATCCCCAAATCAGGCTGCCTGGGGGCGTAACGTAACATGATGTTAATGTTGTGATTAAAATCAGATAATGCTTCCTCCCCGTTCGCTACGCAATTCTGGTCCCGTCTTTCGGCTCTTCATTTGCTTTAGTTCCGTTCCACCGACACGCCACGACGACATATGCGTGTCAAATTACCGATGCTGGGCTCAGTGGGGACGTGAAGAAGTGAGGAGGGGTTAGGAGGGGGCGTTACCAATATTCTGCCTGTCAGCGCAGATCGTGTTGCCGCGTGCCATTTCGGGGAGGATGGATTAATGGTGTACCGGGAAGTGGAGTCGAGGAGTCATCAAGATTGACGTTGTATGATAGTGTGTGCGAATGTGTGTGTGTGTGTGTGTGTGTGTGTGTGTTCGGTGTAGGAGCAAGGGAGTAAAGAGAATAAAACACACACTCTCACACACGCACACACGCACATATCCGATCGAATGTTATTTACATGCAAATCAGAAAATTAATGTAAGCTTCACTTACTTTGGACGTGTGCGTCCTGGGTGCGTTTGTGTAGCCTTTATTTTTCGATCAAACACTCACGCGCAAAGCTTCTGTGTACTGCAGCAGTACAAGCTTTACTGAATTGGCTTTTGGTGTTTTGACTGGGTGTTACAGGCCCCCCTCGGCAGGATCCTTTTTGTTTTGTTTTTTTGTTCGGACGCCTCATTTTAGGGAGACAAATGAAGGAAATGGTAATGATTTTTGTTTTAAGAACCGACTCAGACAACAGAAAAAACACTAATGGACGAGGTGCCAAGCTAATGAAATGTAAATGTTGTACCACTTGAGGCACCCACTCCCGCACCCATACTAAAAGCCTTTGCGTTTGGTTGGATAATGAAACATTCTTTTTTTTTGCTGACAGGTTTCGGGTGCCTTTTTTCTGGTGTTGTCCTTGCACTGTTTTTCGGGTGAAGATTGAAGTTCATCACTTTGTGTGTGTGCTGGAAACCAGACACCGAATAAACAATGTAGCTTGGGGGTTATGCCCTGGGTCGGTAAAATATCGACAGATAACAAGTGCTCGTAGCACTTTGCGTTTGTGGCGTAATATCTTCACTGAAATGGATGGGAGTGGAATAATGCAATCGGAAGGAATGCTTGGGTATGAAATTTCCTACCATGACCTTGGGGGAGGCAATACAAATGAGTTGGAGTTTTATTTGGTGGTCAATGTTCGATTATCAGCTGCTTTTAAGATTGTTCATTAATTGCCTCAATAATAAAATGATCCTTAAATATCCCATAATTTAACGGGTAGTGCCATAATTTAATCCTTACAGGTAGATAATGTATCCATTTGAGTTTAACGTTGCTGCTTTGGTACAGACCAAAGTCTGTATAATACAGAGGTCGAGTCATTCAGAACATTTGATCAAAAAGCGTGGGAAAGTTTTGACAGCTGGATGAAAAAGCTTTAATAGTTTCATTGCAGCATGCATTGAGGTTTTAGTTGTTGTGCATGCAGTGGTCTAATAATAATAATAATAATAATAATAATAATAATAATAATAATAATAATAATAATAATGTGCAGTTCAAGAGGACCAAAGCTAAGAGGCTAGATTTCTGATTAAGGTCGTTTTAAAGTGATAAATTTCTGAATAAAAAAACTACTCCATGTCACGTTCATGAGAAAGAAATGTACAGTTACACTAAGTTTTGTGCACAAAATGCACAATTAACCCTGAAAAGTGTTTGGTTGTTTTTAATCGTTTGTGAACGCTTTTTCATCTAACTGTCAAAAACAAGCGTTCAAATTGTGGACCAAAATCGAGCTATGCACCGACCTCTGTATTATATAGACTTTGATACAGACTTTGAGCTGAAATTTCAATCTGTCACTGGAACAATATTCAACATCCGGGTTGTATCCATATGACAGTTTCATTCCGCCATAATGGATTTCAGCATTTGTGTACTAACAAAGACGTATTTGTAAATAATTTCGTTTCCCTTTCCTGCTTTGAAACATGATATAGTATTTTTAATAAGTTTTAAAATTACGATTCAAAGAATTTTGAACCTTTCTTGACAAAATATTTATGATTCAGCAAATAAAATCAACCTTTCATGGGCTGAACCTGGCCGAGTTTGGCACGAATCCCTCTTTGTTTACATATTTTTTAGACATGTGGTTTTGTATGGAGTGTTGACATGATTTTAGCCGCCAACTTTCAAACTGCATATAAAAAAGTAACTGGCATACTAAAAAAGTAAATTAGTCCACATGTACCGATTGTCGAATTTCAACTAACTCGCTAGGAGCCGACCAATCCTCCTCCTTCTCTCCTAATTTACCGTTTTTATCTACCCTCTCACTCTCTTCTCTAGCGTTGTGACCTGACAGACTGTTGGGCACTCACGAGTTTCCAACAGGCTAGTATCGTAACTTACAGTCGTTGCCACCTAATTTTGGCTCTAAGGCATCAATTTTTGCCTCTAAGGCGACTTCCAAAATTATCAAAATAATTAGTTTATTTTAAACTCTATCAACAAAATTATTCACTACTTAACTTAATTTCAATAATTTCAGAACACACAGTTTCAGAAATCACGTAAAATTTTGTAAATAAAGCGATTGACTCACATTAAAAAATTGATGCCTTGCAGGCAAAAATTAATGCGCACTGCCTTCGAGCCTTCGTGCCAAAAATCGTGACACGCTGTGAAAAATTGGTGCCTTCGAGACAAAAATAGGTGAATAAGTGTACACATTTAGCGGCAACGACTGTATGACTTACATCACGTCCGTCATGGGTTCAAGCCCCGATTGGACCGTGCTCTCATACGTAGGACTGACTATCCCGCTATGGGTAATAAGTAAGTCACAGAAAGTCCATTAGTGGTATAGGCAGTTCTTGATCAACAACGGTTGTTGAGCCAAAAGAAGAAAAAGAAATATCATTAAGCCCCCAATTGTTTCAAAAAGGTTCATTTAGCTTTTTGTTCATTGCTCGTTTTTTTTATCCACACTTCACCTAGTAATTCAATTTATGTTGTTCGGATGCATAGAAAATAATATTAAAAAACTCAAGTAGTCTCAAGTGTATCGTAATTATAAAAATCTACCTTTTAAATAAGAAATATCGTACTCTTTGAGTCGTTTCTGTAGAATTACGAGATGAAATCGTTAACTTTTAAAGCACCAATTGAAAATGCAAACGTAAACGGTAATAGCAAAATTTGCTTACCATTGCCTATCTTTTTCCAAACAGTAGAAGGGAAAATTTCTTCGATAAATGGCTATTTTCCGAAAATTTTGTATCACCTGCCCAAAAAAAAAAAAGAAAGAAAGATACCTACAGAATGTGAATTATTTTCCTAATATATGGAAACGGTTTTAGTGCGAAAAAATTAGCCACACTTGATTGGCGTGGGTGTGTACGGCGCACGGCATGGCACAAGTTTATTTTATAAAATTCCCTCAAGGAAATGGTTTCTCGGTAAGGCCACGGTGGAAAGTGGTTCCCGAAATTGTGTTCTTGCGAAGGTTTTCTTTTTTCGCTTGGTTCGATTTGTCCCTCCCTCTCCAATTCCACGACAAGGGAATTGCATTAGCATTTGAGTTTCGGTCGGGTCCATCTCTTCGCTTTCCTCCTCGTCTAGCTTGCTGCTTCGGAGGTGGTATGGTAGCAAAACTCGCTTCGGCTAAGAAAGTTTTTCACCGAAACACAGTCAATTTCTAGTCAAATAATATTAAGCACTTCTTTGCTGGTTGGGCGACGCCAAACTGGGACAGTGTGCGCAACAATTTCGGTAACTTTTCTTCTTTTTTTGCTGTTGCCAATAAAGCTTTCCGCTCCATATAATCCCGTTTTGCCACTGTTCCCCCTGTTCCCCCTTAAGGCACGTACAATAACATTGTATCCTTTTTCGGAAAACGATTCACCGGTGGCTGCATAATCACGTTCCGCCCCAAACCGATGACTAATAAAACTGTTGCAATGACAACGCCGCCAAGTTTGGGCCGCCATCTTGGCCGCCCTCCCAACTTGTTGCACCGAAGAAGGACGGTTCAGCGGGAGAGGGAGGGAGGGAGGAAGGCAAAAATCAACATGTTGGATTGACTGTGCTTTCCGCACCGCAACGGCAGGCATTGTGTACAGCGCCTGGAAGCTGTTTTGTAATTTCGTTTGAATTTTCGTTCCTCCCCGCCCACCCGCGTTCGCGTTAATATACTCACAATTGATGAATGATTGTGCCCAAAGGGAGCGGGGGGGGGGGAGGGTGGAGGAAAAGGGAGGGGATTGTTAATCTTTTTTCTCTTCCGAGTACGTGGTAAACTCCCAAAAGCACACGAAACACGCCGGCTAACCAGGGAGGGTGATGAGCTTCGCTTCGACGGTACAACGACGGTCCGGAGGAATCCGGTACTGGTTCCGGGCAGGCACAATGTGGAGTGTGTTTTCTCAACAAACAAACAAAGTCTCGGTGAAGGTGAATGTGCCGGTGCCGTGGTGTAAAAGTTCAACGGCCATCAGCCGTGATTGGAACGATGCCAAAATCAAATCTCAAGTTTAGAGCAATTTTACCGGGACAGGAAAATGGTATAAAGTGAAAAGTGATTTAGACACTCAAACGAGTGTGTGGGTGTGTATGTGTATTTGAGAGTGTCCTACACACACACACACACACACACACACACACACACACACACACACACACACACACACACACACACACACACACAAAACATGCAAAAATTCATTAAATTGTCTCTTCGCATCAAGTGGCACAACCTGTTGTTTGACTTTCTTTCTCTTTAGCAAGCAATTCTTTGTGCGGCGGTTTTTCTGTGTGTGTGTGTGTGTGTGTGTGTATGTAGCAGTGTGTCCTCTCAATGGCAGCGCAAATATAAAACAGCGCGTGCGGTAGAGAAACAAATGCATCAAAGGGGTAAAAGCTCTCGAGATTCCGCTGCTTCCCACGGTGTCGCACAGATCAAACACGCCTCGCGGCCACAAAAACGTGCGTCGCGTAAGAGTAATGCGATCTTGCCATGTGTGAGCGAAAGAGAAAGTAAATAAAAATGTAAAAAAAGCACAAAAAAGTACTGTCTTTCCTAGCAAATTACATCATACAGTTACATCGCGTCTTCCTTTTGTTCCGAGGGGGGCTTTTTCTTTGTGAGCTTTTGCCCAACAGGCTGCTGGCCTACTTGGTTTTACAAAAACAGGTTATTGACGTTCGTACATGCGTGTTTGTGTGTGTGTGTGTGCTTGTGCGCTCAGGCTCTAGAAGGTTAAAGCAACAATTTCCTCATCAATTGGCTCAGAGGCGGCTGTATTTGTGCGCAGGATCTCGCGGGATCGAAAGGCTTTGGAATTGATTGAGAAGCATATGCTTCAATGCCGCCGTCGTCGTCGCATCGTGTGCTCTCGGGGGCCGGTTTTTAACGAATGGCAAATGGTTAAAAATCCGATTGGCTTTTCTTGGAAAGCGCTCATCGGGTTAGCTGACGCAATCCCGGCGCGTTGCGTTAAAAAAGCAATCAAAACAGCGCTGGTGTTTATATTGATGCGTGTTTTGTTTTGTAGGTTGGAGGGGTAATTGAATTGGAACCTTTTGTGTTTTTTTAATACGATTAAAACGATCCAGTGAGTGGGATTGAATAATGGTTGAGCAATTGAAATTGGGCATCTTTTTTCTATTAGAATAATAATGTATTTAAATTATTCCAAGAAATGTGTTAATTTACTTTAAAAAAAATCTATCTAAATGCTTCCTTCTTCAAACATTCCAGCATTTCATCAAACAGTGCAAAATCTTCAACGGAAAATCTTCTATACAAAATCATCACAAAAACCTTCCAGGGATTCCTTCCCATTCCTAATGAATTCACTCAAAAGGAGCGGTTGCGGTGGTTTTCGTGAAACAAATAGGGTAAAACTTTTGAAGCCCATTCCCGTCCCGCTCGTAACGAAGTGCAAACGGGCCTAGGGAATGACCGAGTGGTTTGTGGTGCAAACTTTTCCCAAATGGCAACAGCAGCAGTGTTCATCCAGCTGGGAATATAACAGCATATTGGCAGTTTATGTAAAGTGTCAAACTCACATCCGGTGTACACCATGTATATGTGTGTGTGTGTGTTTGTGAGGGCATATCAGTAGAAAAAGGTGATTGTGCCATTTCAACAAAAGGTGCCAAACAATCCCCGCCCGGGGGTGGCTGTGGTTGGGACAAAGGGAAAACGAAAAGGGAACTAATCAAGGTAGTAGATTGTGTCGTTGATGTTTGTGACGTTGTGAGGATAGGACGTGGAACGATAAACGATTCGCGCCGGTGTGGAGGAGAGTGCAGGAAGTTACAGCTGTTTCCCCCGCCAACAAATCGGGTCGTTTGGGAATCATGAGCTTTTGCGGATAGTTTTGCTATTTCTGTACGTACGGGCTGCGCTGTTTGTTGTGCTGTTCTTGTGTGATGGTAAAAGTAGGACAGTGTGATAAAAAAATCAACTGTGGTTGATAAAGTTTCTTTGCATTTTTGTTGCTTTACCGAAACGTTGTGAACGTGGCATTGCATTAGTAGGATCGTATTGAAATTACGCTTTAAAGTTGAAAGTAAAAAGCAGTTTATAGTAGCTAAGTTAAAAACAGGTTCAACTTTCTTTTGCTCTTTTACAGTCATGTTCTTACTGTTTAACTTATTATTTGAAACATTTTAATATAACCGATTTTTTTCCAATTAGAACACAAAATTCAAATCAGAACACAACACAAGCTAATTGCTCTGGATATGTTCTTGAGATGGTTCATTACAATGAAGTAATGAATATGAAGTCACAATAATTTATTTATTTATTTATTTGGTGTGTAATAAATGTAACAAATGAATAAATAAATAATGGTTAAAAATAATTGCCAATTGTTGTGTTGATATTTTTTTCTAAAGAAATTGCACGCGTATAAGCAGAATCCATGACAAGACAAGTTCCCTGTTGAAATACTTCATAATAATCCTTTCTTAGTATCCTTAGTATCAAATATCAAGTCTTACAAAGTGGTTTAAAATACGATTAAAGGTTGATTAAAACTAGCCATCAAAACTCCAATTTTTGTTTTGACTGACTGTCATTACAAGGACAGGACGTTTTAAAGGTAAAAGGTATGTTGGAAATGGATATGTTTCTAGGAATGTTTTGTAGTATGTGTACAAACTCTTCTGTAGTTGTTAGTTTGGCTATTTTAACATTTTTGTTATAAACAAGATTTTAAGAGAATTTTAAAGTTGTTAAAACACGATTTTAAGAGAATTTTAAAGTTATAAATATAAAATTTGGATTGTTCCTTGGAACTTTCGAATATTCCACGATAATTTTTCCTTACTTGTTAGATGTTATTTCCCGTTTGATTGTCCCGGATGTTTATGTCCCGCCTAGAGTAAGGGTGATTCGGTGTTTTCAAAAACATTGTAAAACTTATCGAAACAGGAAAGCCTTAAAGTCTTGTTTATAATTTCTTCCCAAAATATCGTGTACCGTATTGTAATGGCAGCCCGTACTCAAACATTCCAGCGTAGAAGCATTAGATTAGGCTTTACAGTTGACAGTAATGGCAATGGCTCGGTATACTGCATCCATCGACAACCGAAAGCCCCTCTTTCCTTTGTTAACCTTAAACCATTACTCGACACGCCTTGCTATGTTGTTTCCAGAATACCAAAACACATAATTTCATGTTGATCCTTTGCACGACCAGCGAAAGTACAACGAGGATTGCGTTCTTTTGAATATTAAGGTACATATTTATGGTGAAAGCTTAGTCACCCCTTGAGAAGAAAATAGTTGAATAGTGAGAGTGAGAAATTCAATTTCAGTTAGCTGAGTGCTAATGAACTTGTTCTGTGTGTTGCCGTGCCTCACTAATGGAGACGCCTAGTTCGTGAGGGGAAAAGAAAACGATTCGAAGCTTATGTCATTGATATGGCCCCCCTTCACGTGTTGGGATGGTATCTTTGGTTACAATTGCTGCTTGCAAATAAAAGAGCTTCCTTTTGAAACGGGAAACATGTCCGAACAAAATTAAATGATACACTCCACTACTCAATAAGTGCCCGGAAGCTGTAAAGCTTTCTCCCCCGGAACAGCTTCGATCAATAATTGAATTAGAAACATTTGCAACTCCCCACTCCCCACAAAAAAAAACCTCTTCAGTAAATGTATAACTGTAATTTGCGGGATTGTAAAGGAAGAATCGTTTGCACTGAAGTACGTTACAGCGCTTGCTGATAAACATGCTAAATTAATAAAGGTAATTATGTTAGCCCCCACCGGCTTCGGAACACCGAAGTCGTCGGAGGTGAATGTAAAGACGAAATGAGTAAAGCAGAAAACCCTCCACTGCTGAACATTTGATACGCATGACGCATCGGTAAACAATCGGGTAAGGGGCGCCGAGGCTGTGGCTAGCAGCGCGGGAGCGCTTGCTTTTGGGGAAAATATTTTCATCCTCCGCTTTCCGTCGGTAAGCGAACGTTTCCGGTTCTGCTTCGTTGGCGTATCAGATTGTCATTCATTTAATTTTTACGACTGGAAAATCATGATCCGAATCATTGCACTCGGGCCGTGGCACTTGGGTGGGTTCTTTGCGTTGAGCTGGATTGGGTGCACGTGCCCTGTGCCGGAGTGGTTTGTTGGCCGGGAGATGAATGAAACGCTTTTATCTTCTTAATATTGTGTATAAGGGCAAGCATTTATTATTTGAAATTGTACTTTAAAAGCCAAAAATATGCGACAAAACACTGTTGTTAAAGGAGTCATTGTTATAAATGGAACCGTACACATCCATTTTTAACCAAAATTGCTCTTGAGTTTCCTCACCAGTGCTGAAGATGGATTCGACGTGAGCGAATAAGCAAAAAAACCACAACTAACCAACGCCAAAACACTCCTTCACGCAGTTGGTGATAAGTTATCTAAAGCGACACAGGGCACAAAACCCCACAGAAGGCTTCAACCGGGCAAAGTACTTTACTCGTTCTCTATCTCTTTCCCGCACCGTCTTTTGCCCGCAAAATCTGTCGCCAGAAGTTAAGTCACTGTAAAGCTGATGGTAAATATCAGCGAGCTGTCGTTCGTATTTTGTCGGTGTGTGTGTGTGTGTGTTCGCTTGTTACTTGTGCCCTTTACCGTCCCCATACAAAAGACTCCAGCAAAGTGGTGGAAAGTGTCACCATTCCAACTTCATTTACTTTCCCCGTTCCGAAAAAAAGCCCCACCCAATGTGATGGCACAGTTTCAGTAAGCTAAAAATAATTTGATATCACGAAGGGCAGCAACAGTAGCAGCAACACAACACAGGCACCAAGATTAAAACTCGTCGGTTTTGCGTCTACTGAACGTTTGCCGGTTCGGTGCGAATTCCGTCCGTGCCAGCACGTGTCGTCGTTCCCGGTGCCTTCTAAACCCGCGTTGGAATGGGTAAAACTTTTTAAGATGAGGTAAAAACAAAGTGAAGAGAGCAGAAAAAAAACCCTTCCAAAACAGTGACTTTTGGTCGAGGAGTAGCAAGTCGACTTACTTTCCGATAACGAGTGACAGTAATTAAAGCTACTTTACTCCGTGCGGTTGGACAGTATTCGACCGTGGGTGTGAGGTGAAAGCGCTTTGAAGGCGAACAAACTTACACCCTTCACGTGCAAACTTGCGTGGTTGTTGGTGTTGAGTTGATAAAGCAGCGACATTATGGGTGGACAAATCACGTTCGATCGCGTTGGACGATGATCAGAGTCGCTTTGCACTTTAACGTACGGCATGGACTAGACCAGACTAACAGCAACCCGTTCTTGTTGATTGAATTCGAGAAGGCTTTGTTTTCCCTAACTGCTATTAATTACGGAAATTGAACACACCAAAGGAAATGGCTCAGCAAAAGGTCAGCACTAATCAGTGGGATTATGGAAGCTTACACAAACAGCAACGCCCACGGCACGCTTCCAGGCGATGCGTGGCGCCTGTTATGATTGATGTTGCTGGGCGAAGATTTGAATACGCCTCATCGTCGCCTCACTCCAAAACGAGCGACACGAGTTCTCGGGAAATTTCGGAGATCGATGGGGCTTCAAACCAAACTATGTGCGCCTGCGGGGCTTGCGAAATATGCTGGCTCTTTAGTGGCTGTGCATATTGTGAAGAGGATGAAATATTAAAACTCATTACTCGCTGTTGCGTGCGTGCGTTTGCTTGGGCAGGAAGCCGGGCAGAGAAAGAAACGGCTGAGCAAGGGAAATATGAATGTGATTTTAAGTCAAAAATTATTCATCACAGTGTGGTTGGCTGTGATGAGGACTTGCAGTCGTAATTTTCATTTATCTTTGCTATCCATTTATAATGGAACTGTGTACTATGCATTCATGAGGTATGGTGCAGTTACTTTGCTATGATTAACTGGAGCTTGGTTATAGTGTGTATTTTTGTTGGCTCTGTTCACGATGTAACATTACATTTACGCTTGTTTTTAGAGGTCATATGAAGAGGTTCATTCGTTATTAATTGGCAAAACAATGCACTTCAATGTGTGTGGAGTAGACAAGCAATAGTATGCCCCAAGGTATCGTTTAGCTTTCACAAAGAAAATCAATGTTGATTTCTTCTTTCGTATATTATATTATTAAAGCATCATATGATCATTTATTTATTTATTTATTTCGACATCTAAAGGCCGGGCTACATTGATCGTACTCTCTGGTGTAATTTTGATTTTCACTAGCGCATCTGGCGGCGGCTGACCGAAGCATTTTTCCAAACAATTTGGAGCCGCTTCAGAAAATATGTTATTTTTCCATGTTTATTACCTTAACTGGACTGGAAACGCTTTGTAATTGATAGATGAATACGTTGTGCAAGTATTTCAGCCATTTTCGCATCAAAAAACGGTGAAAAAACAACTTAAATTTGAGATCCGGCACGACTATTCCCTTGAAGACCAAAAAAAGCTTCCACCAGCCGCCGCCAGATGCGCTAGTGAATATCGAAATTACACTACGGAGTACGATCAATGTAGCCCGGCCTTAATGGGTCTATTTCGCTAACTACATAGACTATGACCCATTCCACTTAATTCTATATGCTGAAACTAATCCAGTGTAGTTATATGCAAGTTATATGAATGTTTATAAACAAGTGCATTTAAATAATTTATTTGATTTAAACGCATACATAAAAACAAACCAAAAATCAAACGTCATATGTGGATGGCTTCTTTAGTTTTAAAGCCGGGGTACATTGTCCGTACTCGCTAGTGTAATTTTGATTTTCACTAGCGCATCTAGCGGCGGATGGTGGAAGCTTTTTTTGGTCATCGAGGGAATGGTCGTGCCGGGGCTCAAAATAAAGTATTGTTTTCTTCGTTTGTCGATGCAAAAAAGGATGCAATTCGTGCAGATCTACCTTTTACAAAACTTTTCTTGACCAATTTAAGTTAAAAAAATGGCAAAATCACATATTTTTTGAAGCGGTTAAAAATTGTTTGTCAAAATGCTTCGGTCAGCCGCCACCAGATGCGCTAATGAAAATAAAAATTACACTAGCGAGTACGGACAATGTCCCCCGGCCTTAACAGTACTGATTGACACTGACTATAAAGACCGGGGTACATTGTCCGTACTCGCTAGTGTAAAGGTCGGGCTACATTGATCGTACTCGCAAGTGTAATTTCGATTTTCACTAGCGCATCTGGCGGCGGCTGGTGGAAGCTTTTTTTGGTCGTCGAGGGAATAGTCGTGCCGGATCTCAAATTTAAGTTGTTTTTCCATCGTTTTTTGCCATGAAAATGGATGCAATGCTTATAGGACATGTGCATCTACCTTTTACAAAACTTTTCTTGTCCAAATTAGGTGAAAAACATGGAAAAATTACATATTTTCTAAAGCGGCTCCAAATTGTTTGGAAAAATGCTTCGGTCAGCCGCCGCCAGGTGCGCTAGTGAAAATTAAAATTACACCAGAGAGTACGATCAATGTAGCCCGGCCTTTAGAACAGTGATATCTGAACAGTAAAATAAGGAACTTAGCGTATACTTACAATAAACCGGATACATTGATGGAGACGCCTAGTATCTCACAACAAGGAATGTTTCAAATAGTAATAAGTAACGTAATTATAGGCAACACAACACAAAAGCCAATTTCGGATGTAAAACTTAACAGTGATACCCAATTTATGTTTAGAATGATAAAATTTGATTTTTATTGAATGTTTCTGTTTCACACGGCTAGTGAAACGGAGCATAATCCCAATTCCGGACTTACCATCCTATTACATCTTACACATTAGTAGTTTATATGCTCTTTACACTCTAAACGTCGTGTTCCAATGCTTTCCACGCAAACAAAAAAAAAACACTACGACATATTCGACAATATATACTCCATCGCTCACACATCGTTTTCATCGTTTTTTTGATATAATATACATCGTACAGGCTTTAGCGTCTGTCTGTTTTTTTTTAATAATCTTTTATAGTTTGTACAAAACATGAACAACTCTTGTGTACTTTTGTTTCATTATGACTCACTTCCCGCATGAGTGGAGCCGACTGTACTGTACAGCTGTCATACCTCTTATGAGCTTAGATGCTTGCTAATGCGTTGGTATGGTTGAAAGTAGTAGGCTTACGTATAAATTATGTCTTAGCTCACTATCTCACTTTAAATGCTTCATGTTGTGGCGCTGCGCTGCGATACGACTTGTGGTTGTATGTACTATGTGGTTATGGCACCGTCAATGTGTGATACTAACCATCCAATGGAGTGCTTTGCTAACTTGCCATTGTTTCCGATTGCCGCCCATTGCACCATGTAACGCCTAGTTTCTGTGCGTTTCGAAGTTTTGATTGGCATGTATGGGCGTTACCCTGGCTGATGGGGCCCTGCTATTTACTTCTAAAACTCGCAAACTTTACAAAATCGATGATACTTTCTTTAAATTCTAAGCAAAACGCAACAATAAATCGGTTTTAATGTAACAAACGCATCTGTAAATCTACTAACGTCTCGCTGGACGCGTTGTAATAACGAAACAATTCCATTCTACAGTACCACAACCGATGTTTGCTTTTGGATTAGATGGTTTTCCCTATAAGTATAAATATCTCTCTTTCTCTCTATCTGACTGCTACGCTTCGGTAAATCTCTAGTGAATGTGAACAATGTGTTGTTTAAAAATAGTGCTCGAATCTAAGTGTTTTGGTGGATCGGGTACCCGGTGGTGGAGGTGAAAACGGAGCAAAAATTTAACAACTCGAATCCTCGTTACCTACAATACTTGCTTTGTACACGTTTTGGCTCGTGTGTCTAGATGCCATCACTCTCCCAATCGTTCGCCTGTATTTACATTACACACAGTAACACTTTACCCACCTGGCTGAGGTGTGCAGCAACCTTTAGTGTAGCTTATAAATATAGCAACAGATTGGACTGCTGTGAAATTTTCCTTACTAATCGCTTTTCGATTGTTGACTTTATTGCTACGAACAAGAAGCGTTACTACTACTTATGTTGCTTTGCCTTTTTTTATTTACAGCGCTCAAAGTATCTAACCTACACGCTAGTAAAGTTTGGAGATATGTTTTATCAAACATAGCGAATGGCAATTGAATGCTAGCTAACGCTCGACGACGAATGCACCAATGTGCGATAAAGTAAAAACACTCCTTAGGAGTGCGTTCCCAATGGTCCCTCACGGATTTTACTCAATCGCTGGGCAAAACCCCTAAGTGTACCCATCTCGCATTGTGCATCATCCCGCAATAAGCCACGAAATGCAAACGTTTTCTAAGGGGCTCACTTAGACAACGTAGTGATTTTGGACTATGCTTAATGGGGTTTAAACGTTACGTTGCAGCAATGCAATAGAATGCGAGATGGTGACAGCAGTGTGTTTTTGGATAGCGGTTGAGTTGTAAAATCCGTCGGAGCATTCGCTTTGGCAAACAAGATAACGCAAGGTGTACAGTCTTTGTGTTGCAACTGAGCAGAATATGTCCTATGTTTAAAGCGTTATTGTTAGCTAGCGTTCGGATTTCGATTTTATCGATGATATTGGATCTTAAATGTACTGTTACTGGGATAAGGGAATAAACATAACGCATGCAATCGGATTATCAGTAAATCTTAAATCATTGCTTTTACAGGGTAACATTCCGATAGTATGTTCGAGCACTAGGACTCATCGCCTTTCGGCAAGCCAAACGGTAGGACAATCAATCGTACCGTATCGTGACAGCAAACGATTCCTTTATTCACTGCTGTCCGTGGAATGTAGTAAAATAAATATGTGCTACACGCATGGTGATGTTAAATCGTAACGAAACGCATATTGACAAATCATCAGGCAATAATTCATACGCTATGCAAATGATCCATTCGCATGCGGCAGGTTTGGGAAGATGTGTGTGTGTGTGTGTGTGTGTGTGGATGATTTTTTCCCGGAAAGGAAGTAACGAAAGCAACGCAGTGAGGCGGTAGATAAAAAGTATCGAAAATAAATATTGCCCCTAGGTTGCATGACGACGTTCCGTGCATGACTCCCATTGGTTCGTGATTGCCGAAAGCGGTGAAAATATTGATGGATGAAGCGCTTACGATGTTACGATAACGTACCCTGGATAGGTCGATCGAATCAGCTCGTTTATGTCTGTGGTTTGTGTAATGTTGTGCAAGGGGTTTTAATCTTTCGAAAAAGTACTTAAGTCATTTTTGGGATTTTTTGGCGATAAAAAAAAAAACGTATGTAGAATTTTGGTTGGGCTTTTGTACATTAACATATCTAAGGCTATAGGGGCACAGATGGCCATAGTTGGCCATGTTTCAAACCATTCAAATGCTTTTTAGGTAGAGGAACCAGGCGTCTCCATCATCACAAGTAAAGTACCGGGCGTCTCCTTGAGATTACACAACTACCATACGTGAAAGCTCTATCTATCACAGCCTACTAGGTAACCGAGGCTTCGAAGGAGCATCATTAAAATTAAACGGTGAAGCTTAGCAACGAAACCATACATCGGTAGGCATACTTTGATGAATACGGTAAGATTAATTTACTTAAATACCTACTACTGAATTTACTAAAAGGAAATTGTTTAACACTTTAAGCGCCGTGTCATATAAATTCGCATGACGGTTTGGCTCACCGTTCAGCTTGGCATCTGACGCTCAGTGATTCTCTTAAGAACGAATGAAGTAGGAAAGAGAGAACGAGAACGACAAGTACTACGCCGCTTATCGCAATGAAACAAAAGAGTGATAACAATGGCACAAGAAACTGTCGCTCTCATCGCTCTCTTGCCATGCGCTACGTGCTCACTCAAAAACTGTGACGTCAGGCCGGCGGTCAAAGTGTTAAATAGCATGGAGGCGCCTAGTATTTTATAAAATATACATAGCAATGAATTCTTAGACCAAAAACGCCCCAACTGAGATGTGAAATTTTTTAAAGTATGATAAATGTAATCTATTTAAAATAATGTTGTTAAGTAAATAATGCTTCAAGTAACTAAATTTGTGTAAGGGAAATTGTTTGAATATAATGGAGGCGCCTAGTAGTTCACAAAACTTACATTGTATGTTCATGAATTCTTAGGCCAAAACACGCACACGCAATTGAATTGTGAATATTTTAAAAATAAGATGAAAGTTATCTATTTGCTGGAATGTTGTCAGCATATTCCAAAGCGCTTATCGATACAATTTCACCAACCGCAATGTGGGGTACATCGCTCTACAATACGATAGTAGGTACCGTAAGGGAGAACAAAAAAAGCATACGGTGAAAAGCAAGTGTTTCACAATTTCATCGCTCCGAGATGCTTATCGCTCGCTCGCTCGGTCGGTTGGGTGGGAGTAAACGCCAATGATCTGTTTATTGCATATGTGTACCACTTTTTGCCTTTTTCACCCATCATGTTAACCCATCGGCAACATCGCTGTTTGTATCGTCGCAAGCAAATGGTCCGTACCAGAGGCAAACAAAGATCAAACACATTCTTGCACAGCCTTGCCAAGGTGAAGTTGTGCAGTGCAAGGAGTTGAGTGTGAGGGGGATCTCCGCTTACCCGGGCCCGGAATGTTCTGACAGTCTAGTGCCTGGGGGGGAGGAGAACAAGAGTTTCCACCCACGAACGGCAGGCATGGCACAGAGTATCTCAAATCGTTGATTAATAAAAAGGAAATGTGTGTTATTTTGTAAAGCTTGACTTTCGTGCGAGTAGAATATGCTACACTGCTTTTGCAGAAGCATTAAAGCACTTTCATACAACATGAAGCCACCGTATCTTATGCGGTAGGTTGCCACCCGTATCTAGCTTCATCTTTTCCTAAGTAAGAAAAGAAGATAAAAAAGAAAGCTTGCGACACATTTTACGATATTCCACCCGTGATTCCATCGCAGTGCGGGACGTGAGACAAATCCACCAACGAATGAATAGTGTCGATTTTATTACTCCACTGCCGTTCGGGGACGAAGAATCCGAATGAGCAGAAAAAAACCTAAAATAAATACATTGCTTTTATTGCCGCCCGCACTCGAAAACGCACACATTAAGAAGCGATTTTCTGCGCGCGATGCGAAGATTGTTTGATTTCATAAATATTCCAAATAATGAGCCAAGTCACTGCTCGCTGTTACGTTCGGGTCCCAGGTCCCATGCTGCCGTGGGGGGTGGACACATTTAGAAGAAAGCCGACAACAGGGGCGTCGTATCTCACCGCCGTCCCTTCTTGGTGCTTCCCGTGGTCACGATCCGTACGGCGAGCACGGCTGCGCACGGAGCGCACGTAAATGAAATTGGAAATAATGTAATACACATTGTGCTGGGGCGGGGAAAACGCTGGGGTGAAAACAAATGTCGAAACAATTGTAAGCCAATACCGGGTGCTGGGGCCTTCATTTCTGTCATCTCCACCTTTCACCGCACCGGCGCACCACCCACTCCGCCAGCGCTGGGTGGTTTCAGCGTGAATCATGTGCAAACGGGTGTGCGATAAAATCGAGCGAAAAAGTATCTCTTGTGCAGCCGCTGTGCTGTACGTGTTGCGCTGCTGGTACCAGTTCATAAATTGATTTTACGACCGGGAGCGGGCCGAATGATCAGTGCCTGCTGATAAGCCTGCGTTGCCGGATGGAAGTAACAAACGCAACGCAGAAGTTCACCACCGCTCCCCAGAGGAGGGCAAGGAGAGTGAAAATATGACACAACAGTGCACTGTTTGTTTTAATTATGCACATGGGGCGTGAGTCGGGAGTGGTCCCAGCAGAGGTGAGGGCAAATTATGAGCAGCGTATGATGGTTACAGTCGCTGATGGGTGAAATGAATGTTTAATGTGCGCTGAGTTTATCCACAGCAATGGCAGGAGCCTTTAATTCAAGACGAAACGGATCGGAATGAACCAAAGAAAGAGCAATGATTTGATTGAAATGCTGTTGCTGTGCAAATAAAGCATACAAACAAGGTTGAACAGTGACTGGTAGAAAACAGAAGCTTGAATACACACAAACATTGGGCTGATTTTGATCACGTCTTTCTTCTCGAGCGTGTGATGAAACCATACGAAACGTTCGCCAATATTGATATCAAACACAGTGGCATGGCTATCGGACACTATAAACGATAAGCCTCGGAAAGAGAGATGTTAAGCAAGGATACAAAAGAGAGAAAGAAAAACACACACACACACACGCAAACGGAACATGCTGACAGCTCGCTCGACAGCTTCGGCTTTAATCGTAACCGATCGCAACACCAAATCAACCCAACTGAAGCGAAAATGCGATTAGAACGGATGAAACGCAGCAGGGAAAAACTAGTCGACGGACTAGAAAAACACTCGATAATCGAGTTTTGTCCGGTGGAGCCGGCAAAGAGAAACATAACCACAGGTTCGCTGTCTACTATCGCGAACGCTACTCGTGTATCGATGTACGGTCCAGACGGCCGGACTTTGATTGTTTCGCTCGTTTCGTGCTTCAGTTTATCTCATTCATTGGAAGCTTTTTTCCACTAGCACACACACACACACACAGAGACACACCGACACACAATTGTGTCGTAAAATTTTGCATGTGTCTGTCCTATCCACCTCAACTCCTCACGGCAGTGCCTCACACCGACACCTCCTCGGTGTACTTGGAGCGATCGTTCAGATCGATAACGAGCCGCTTTTCGGGCGACTTTTTCTTCTTCGTCCCGCTCGTGCTGGTGCTGCCCACCTCGCCACTCGCCCCACCCTCACTGCCGCCCTCCCCGCCATCCGCACCGTCCCCACCGGCGGTCGACGTTTCCGGCGAGGCGGCACTGTTGCCGGTGCTGCTGCTGCCCTTGCTGCCGTTGCTGCTTTCGCCCCTCCGACTGCCGTGGTTGTTGCGCTTGGTTTCGCTACTACCACCGGCACTGCTGCTACTGCTATTACTACAGCTACTACTACCACTACTGCTATTGCATTTACTATTGATTGCTTCATCCCGGCCGACCGGGTTACCGGGGGCCACCGTGCTTGATTGTTGTTGTTCGTGCTGCGTTTGCACTGCTGTGTCCCTTGCCGGTGGTTCCGTCACGCCACCACAACCGCCACCCCCACCCTGCTCCACCGGCTCCCTTCCTCTCGCTCTGCTCCCCTGGCCCCTGGACCGGTTTTCAATTTCCAGATGCTGCAGCGCGGTCGTGAGCGCGTTCCGCATCAGAAAGTGCTCCTTCAAGCTATCTATCCTACTGCTGTTGTTGGCGTACAATTTGTTAAACTTTTCTAGATTCACCGACCGGATCGTGGCCTCGTCGGTGGCGGGCGCCAGCTGGGCAAGCGTCCCGGCCACCCCCACCTGTGTCTGTGTCGCCTGGCTATCTACAAGGGTGTTGGGGCCGGTGCCCGATGGGTGGTTGTGCCGCTGGTGCTGGCGGACTGGTTGCTGCTGCTGCTGCTGATGTAGCAGATTATCACAAGATTCGAAAGCTTTTGTACTGAACTCACCACACTCGCTGGTGCTGGAGGCACGCTGATGGTGATGCGGGGAAGGATGCATTTGTTGCTGTGTTGAGTTCGGTTGCTGCTGCTGTTGCTTCCGGTGCTCCGCGCTGCTCCTATCGACAAACTGACAGTTGAGCACCAGCTCCGAGGTGTGCTGTTTGGCTTTGTGCAACGGCCCGGCACTCCCGACCGTTGCGTCCTGCCGCCGCCCGCCCGCACTACAGGCACACCCGGAAGCGGAACCGGATTTGACGTGCACTCCACTTATCTTACAATTACAATTAACCGCACTGCCCGCACCGGTGAGCACCCCGGCGCTGGTGGAATTGTTTATCACACTATCGTTGCGCCGGCCGTGCTGCTGCTGCGGCTGTGCGGTGCGGGTCGAGGTGCAGCAGGCGCAGCTGCAGCAGCAACCATTGCTGTTGTTGCGCCGGCCGGTCAGCTCCATCGACCGGGACAGTGGGTCCCGCTGGCCGGCCTCACCGTACTCCTCGTCGCCGCTGCACATGCACTGCAGCTGCTGGTGGTCGAGCCGGAAGTCGCTGCCATCGATCGAGCGGAGACAGTTCGGCCGGGCGAGGTCGGGCACCGCCTCCTCCGGCCCGTCCAGCTCGTCCGTGATGGTGATGCGCGTTTGGGCGGGTAGCGGAACGATCGACCCATTTCCGGGCGGTGCGGTCGTGACCGACCCGTTCGGGATCGTTGCGGTCGTGTTCGTGTTGGTGCTCTTGTCCAGCCGCAGGATGGTGGTTGGGGTGGGCGCTGGCGACGGGATGCCCGTTGCGCCCGATGCCACCGACAGGCCGTCCGGTGCAGCGGCGGCCTTTATCGCTTTCAGCGGGCTGGGCGCACCGAGGGCGGGCGGTGGGCGCAGCGAGGTGGTCCGGCACGCTTCCATCAGGCTGGCGACGGTCAGGATGGCGGCGCCACGCTGCGGGATGCGCTCGTACAGCCGCTGGAGCTGGGTGTAGAGGAGCTTCAGCTCCTCCAGCGCTTCCGTTTCCGTGAGGCGACCTTCGTTCGCTGGAAAAAGGGAGGGCGGAAAAGGATGCTGTAACTTTCTGTGATGATGTTTTTGAATGAAATAAAGTTGAGATTGAATGAAACGCCCGGGGACAAGATGGCTCAATTATTATCGTTGTAAGTTTCATACTCATTTCCCAGGATGTTTGGCCCATGACGGGTCGTATTCAAAAAGGTTCGCAGGAGATAGTTACAGTACGATTGCTGTATGATGTTGTAGAGAGTGCTTTAGACGAAATAGTACAACATTAATAAAGTGTAGCAATCAAGCAGCAATAAAATGCTAAAGATATCAAGCTTAACTATGAAAAATTTAATGTAAGAAGATCAAACCTATACAAACGCCTAACATAGCTCTGGGTAGAGACTATTACGTGAGTGACATAAGTACTCTTTAAGGTACAGAAAATGCCATAAAAAGAAGCAATGTGTTTGCTGAAATAAACAATAGTGAAGTCTCTTCAAAGTGCAGCTTATTTAAGATGGTCTTGTCAAAATGCATTTTGGCTACCTCTGAGATGAATTCTTAAATGGAAAATTTCCTTTGATTTGTACACGCTGTACAGTGCAATAAATTGCATTAGTTTTAGTAATACAGTGAAATCTCTTTAAAGTGAATTTTCAAGGGACTGTCAGCATAAAAGCAGATTCATGTTGAGGAAAACTAATGTAGGTGTTGCTATGAGGCATCCAGGTTATCCACTCTATGGGAAAAGAATGACCAAAATTTTTGTGAACTGTCACCAAAACCTTCATCTTAGAGAATTTCGGCTGCCAAATCGCATATGCAGCTTGAGGGATATATGCCTTAGGGAGTCATTCGTCTTGAAGAGACACAACAAATATGGAATACGAAGGGACGCTCATCTTAGTGAATCTTCACTGCAAAAGCCGGGGTACATTGTCCGTACTCGCTAGTGTAATTTTGATTTTCACTAGCGCATCTAGCGGCGGATGGTGGAAGCTTTTTTTGGTCATCGAGGGAATGGTCGTGCCGGGGCTCAAAATAAAGTATTGTTTTCTTCGTTTGTCGATGCAAAAAAGGATGCAATTCGTGCAGATCTACCTTTTACAAAACTTTTCTTGACCAATTTAAGTTAAAAAAATGGCAAAATCACATATTTTTTGAAGCGGTTAAAAATTAAAATTACACTAGCGAGTACGGACAATGTCCCCCGGCCTTAACAGTACTGATTGACACTGATTATAACGACCGGGGTACATTGTCCGTACTCGCTAGTGTAATTAAAATTTTCTCTAGCGCATCTGGCGGCGGCTGGTGGAAGCTTTTTTGGTCATCCAAGGAAAAGTCGTGCTAGATCTTAAATCTAAATAGTTTTTTCATCGTTTTTTTGACGCGAAAATGGCTGAAATACTTGCATAAAGGCCGGGGGACATTGCCCGTACTCGCTAGTGTAATTTCGATTTTCACTAGCGCATCTGGCGGCGGCTGACTGAAGCATTTTGCTAAACAATTTGCAGCCACTTTAGAAAATATGTTATTTTTCAATGTTTTGTGCTTAATTTGGATGAGAAAAGTTTTGTAAAAGGTAGATGCACATGTCCTGTACGCATTGCATCCATTATCATGACAAAAAACGGTGGAAATGAAGTAGATTTTGAGATCCATTTTGATTTCCAGTCCAGTTTATGTAAAAAATATTGGAAAATAACATGTTCTCTGAAGCGTCTCCAAATTGTTTGGAAAAATACTTCGGTCAGCCACCGCCAGCTGCGCTAGCGACAATCGAAATTACACTAGCGAGTACGGACAATGTACCCCGGGCTTAACAAATTTGATTGGATCTGGTTTATACACAACCTTCCTTTTGTTACCTAATGCGAATGTAACCATCCAATCAAGAATGAAATTTACAAAGAGGAAGTAGTTTCATGCTTCTTCTTCCTCAATAAGATCTAAATAGTCTTGATTACATCGATGCACTATCGAAAACTATTCATGTTGGCTGCTAGAGGTCCTCAGAATATCCTCTGGGCTAAAAGAATACTTCAACAAATATGAACAGCAACATGGGGAACATCACACCCAGCTGCAAAGACACTTGCTTCCTCAAGCCACACTTTGAAGCTGTCGGTAGTCCCAAATGTGTGCTGTTTACTCAACAGGTCGCACTTGAACTTGCCGTGGTATCACCACTAAATCAACTTCTCACCCATAGCGCATTGTTCATAACAGCTTCCGGCAAATTGGTGCGAACGATTTAATTGCTTTCGTAAGTGTTGTTTCGGTTGACTATCATCCGACCGAATGTCATCAATCAGTCTGCCCATCGCAGTGGGGAGGGGCGGCGTGAGGAATATGTTTTCTTCATCCACATTCACACATAGACCTCACAACAAACCTGTTTGTTAGATGGTAGCTCAGCCGCACTAACATTGCACCTCATGGGGTAATACTTCTGTCCGATGAACGATGTCTATTTTTCATGCGTTTAATCAATTTCGGCACAAGCTTCCAATTCCCATTACACACACACACATGTATGGCCATGCAGAGCTTCATCTTCATTACCACCCCGACCCTCTCCACCGTTGGGAATATTATAAGCCGGCGGTAGACTGGTAATGAAAGTGGCTGATCGATCATTCCGGGGGAAGCTTGAACGGGCCTGAATACCCGTCGACCCGTTACGCGCCACCTATAGTGCGTGGAATGTGATAACGATAATTCATTTCCGAAAGGATGTGTCTTCTCCCGGCTGGTTGGATTCGAGTGCTCGCATCCCAGTTTTCCAATACTGCATGCATGGGATGGTGTAGATGGGGCGAGGGTTGAAGCGATTTGTAGAGCACCGATGCGTCTATCCAATGTAAAAGGGCACTTGATCACTGCCAGCGTGCAGAAAAGCGGGTCAAAGTATAATTTCTCCTTCCTTTGTGAGCGGTGGCAAAACTGCACGGGAAGCAGTGGAGAGAGGCACTCTTACACTCACTATTCCTTTGTATTTGGGACCAACCCCCTATCTTCCCCCCCACCCATCCGGTGTGGCCAGTCGTGCAACACGGTTTGCCGAAAAGTGATTTATCGAAATATGCCTCGAGCTTGTATGTAATTGGTTTCGGTTCCGTTATTTGCTTTTCTGGCGGCAGTGGAGCTATAAAGTGGTGTCTGCAGTTGGCTTGCCCATTCCCTGGGTGTCGGACAGACTTGAACCAGAGGATGTGGAGCGCGGGAAAACAAAAGAAAAGCGGGGAGAAAAAAAGAGAATTCTGCTCCAATCGTACAAGTTCATGAAAGGGGATAAGTGTTCTGGGTTACTCTCTCTCTCCCTCTCTCTTGATTGCTGTTCGATGTTTCCTCTCCACGAGCATCCCAGCATGTTACCCGGCACATGCAATTCCCTCCCTAGGGTTCACTACCATCCACTATCCCCTGCTGAGGTCACTGACAAATGGGAGCCGACCCAGCTTTCAGCTGCAACGGGCTTTTTCTTCCCGAAAGATCGTGCTCTCCCAAATGTCCAAGATGTCAAATAGTTTCCCAAATTGAATTTAATGAAACGAAAACAATCTGGCATTGGAACGATGCAAACGCTCCCTCGACCTGCCGGGCAAAGTTTCTAAAGAGTTTC
Organism: Anopheles coluzzii; assembly: GCF_943734685.1. NCBI lineage: Eukaryota > Metazoa > Arthropoda > Insecta > Diptera > Culicidae > Anopheles > Anopheles coluzzii. Next base: position 104,163,816 of record NC_064670.1, on the reverse strand, counting down.
CGTTCACTGCAACTCGTTCGTTCTGCTCTTGTGGCACGTACGCATCGAACACGATTGCTCTGGAATGGCTTTTTAGACAGCAATCATTGCTAACACTATCAAAAGGAATTGCTCTGCTGAACTGTGTGTGCTTTCGTTCTTCCGATTAGTGCACACACATACACACACTAATTCCAATTGGGATTTCCTAGCTCCACAATGCAATACATCAAACGAATCAAACGATTCAAATGGCTCAACATGCGGTCATTTGTGTACAGGCAAACGTTTCATTCCATCAATTTCTCTTGGCACATGTAAAAAACGGATTAAAAAAAACACCCGGAAATGAAAGAAAAAAAAAACAAGACTAACTAACAAGACTAAGCGACAGCACCGCATACTGATACTGACCCATGTTGGCCCCGAGCTGGGCGGTCGACGTCGTGACGCTGCTAGCGTTCGCAAAGGTACGTCCGTGCGAGCGGCTAATAAATTTGGCACCGGATGGTTTGATGCCGAGCCCGGTCGGGTCGTCCTGATGCTTGCCACCGCCCCGGAACACCAGGTACACCTGCGGGGAAAAGAGACGGGTGAAAGAGAGTGGCAAAGTGTAGAGTAGTAATCGGGAATGACATTTCAATGTGCGACGGTGTGAGGGAAGTGCAAGCAGAGCAGACGGTTGTACTTGGAAAGGTGCGATATGCTTTACGATTCGGCTTCCTCGGGAACGGGACGGTTGTATTTACACGGAATCAAATTTGACAGTGAAGTCGGTTGTTTTAGGCGATGGCATAACTCTTTCCTTCTGGATAGTGGCAATCTCTTGAGTGCGTCCGTTTGATTGCGAAATTCATCCGGTGTAAGTGGTGTCTTGCGGAGGGAACGGTTCGGTTGACGGGGGCCGAAAGGTACACAATAAGATGTGGTGCGACAATTCCGTAGAAATTTGTGCTAAAATTACATCAGCTTAGTTTGAAGATTGTTTCCCCTCGTTTGTGAGGAAATAGCATACCTTCGAGCTCTTGAAATGCCAATTCCGTCCAAACATTGCTATTCGCGCTGGCTGACTTCACAATCTCAGTGCAAACCAATAGCTGCTGACTGTTAATTTTGTGCTAGTTCTGGATAATTTTCGAACTCTTTCCAACTCTTCGCCGCGTGCTCTCTAGCGCACTCGCTTCGTCCTGCTACAAATACCACGAACGGATGATTACTGATGGCCTGGGGTTTAATAAAATACTTCCTGGAAATTGTCGACCACACTTGAACAACTTGAGCTGTTTCTGTTGCCTGTGCTAGAAGCACTGGGGACACGAAAAGGCGGCAAAAAGAAAAGAAAACAAACAAACCGACTAGAAAAGAAAGAGTGAAGAAACCCTGCCGCCAGATATAGGACGTGCTTATCTGTTTCGACTCCGACCCGAAACAGGGCCCGTGTCTTACGGGCCATACCGTGTGTACTTTTCATTTAGAGCGATGGGTTTTATTTACCGGATCGCTATCTAGAAGTGGTTCATTATCCTTTTCTCCTAGCAGTTTAGTTTTTGCCGCTCCTTTTCCCATTGGCCACTCCGCAGAAGCTGTAAAAATAGATCGTCGCGTTGGAGCAGCAACGAAGGCAACGAGATGCCGAATAAAAATGGTTGAATTTTAAGCGCTCGTCGCTTGTCGTTGCTTGCCAGCTACCCCAGGATCGTTCGGACGACGATGACAAGTGTCGGGACAGAAATGGCCCTGTTAAGGAAGTTGAGAGGGGGCGTTTTTGTGCGGGGGCCAACGGTGGTGGTCGCTTTGTACGATCCTTTTCTCAAGAGCAATTTCGCAAGAGTGTTGACAGAAGCGCACGGCACAGAGAATGGAAGGTGAACCACAACACAAAGCACAAAAAAAAAAAACAAAACAAAAAACCTCAGGAAAGCGGCTAACGATTGTTTGTCTTAACGACGGGATACATTCGTTTTCGTTTGCGGGTAATGGGTAAAGGCCCACCACTTACACGTGCAAGAAAAGCAATCAAGCAGGCCTCTCTCGCTCGCCTGAAGAACAATGTTTTGAGGGGACCAGGAAAGGAAGCTCGGAGGCAAACGGAAGGAATTGGATAGCTTTTGTTTTACCTTGCTGCCAAAAATCAAAGCCAACAGTAGCGTGACCGTTAGCTGCGTGTGACAGAAAAATATGATGTACAATAAATCGGGATTAGCCGGCGACTGCAGGAACAACCTGAAAGTAGAGCGAGCAAGAGCAAGCGAAACAAGAGAGCAAGAAAAGAGGATTAGAAGAATCGCAATAAAACAGAGGAGCGGTGAAAGCTCTTTTGTAGATTGTTGATGAAAAAGCAAATATTATGTTTTGGAAAAGAAATGGCAAAGAAACTCAAACGCACACCTCCCAGCCAACACAGCTTAGCTCGCATGAAAATGCATTAGTTTGAAGAGTGATAGAAGATGAAAGATCGTAGCAGCAAGATGGGTCTGGGAATTGGCAGAGCTGGTGTGTCTGTGGTGTGACGTACACAGCATGCCATGAAGCGTTATGATCATCAACGCAATCATATCAGTGGAGCGGTGGGCTGGCCTGTGCTTTTGCTCTAAATAGATGAGCTGCTGGAGGAGAGCACTTCTAAATAAGTTCTAAATAAATGATAGTTCTTTGTTTATACTGCAGTGGCTGCACAACGGATTTGAGCTGCAATCCATGCACAGTGAGGGAAATGAAGGACAAATAGTTTGAGTCTCAAGTGACTGAGGAAAAGTGGGTTTTGTTATTTTAAACTTAAATATTTTCCATAATCTGAATCGTTGCTGTGGTTTAGTTTAGAGTTTGTTAATTATTAGTCTTTTGTATTTTACCGATTTTTAAACTTTAATTTAAAATTTAAGCCAGGAAGACATTGAAAAGTAGTCAAAAATAATCCTTAAAAGTCCGAAGTATAAAAATACAACACAAATTTTTTTAAAGAATTTTTAAAGGCATTACAGGGTTTCCCACGATTTATTGGTCAGTTTCCATGATTTTTTGGTGCGTTCCCACGATTTTTTTTATCGTATCCCATAGATTTTTGGTTCGTTCCTATAATTTATTGGTATTTTCCGATTGGATATAAATACAATTGGACCAACGAATTCTGGGAAACGGCCAAAAATCGTGGGAACGCACCAAAAAAATATGGGAACCCACCAAAAAACCAAAACCAACCAATAAATCGTGGGAAACCCTGTAACAATGAGGTTAAATACTGAACGCAGATTCAATGTTATATATATTTTTTACAATAAAATACTCACTGTAATAAACAATTTTAAACATTTTTTTGCTGCAAAAAAACTGTGCTGACGCACTCCGCCATGGCATTTGACCACCGTGCAAAACCGTTCTATTTATTTGATCCTACCCTTGACAAAGGTTTCTCAAAAATAACTTGTTTTTCTTTTGAAATTTGTAATCCAGCCCGCCCGGTTCTTACTGCATCTTTTCTACGACTTCCGGCTGCTGGGACGCTTATCAAAGGAAAAAGGGAATAAAAATCCCCCCGCCCCAGCTCACAGCAGGAAATTTTTACATTTTTCTCACAACTCTCACGAGTGCATCGACGAATCAACAGTGCCAAACAGTGGGATGGTGGTTGTGTATGCATAGTTTTATGGCACTGGGGCAATGGGCGGCCCCGTGGCCTTCGCGTATCATTTGACGGTTCGTGGCGTACAGACAAACGTCTTAATACGTCTCGCTTTTTGTTGCTTCTTGGCTCAGCTTTCTGACACGAATCTGTCACGCTTTTGACCACGCGAATGAGACGACGAGCTGGGGCCAGGGGGTGGTTGAGTGGTCGCGCGAGCAACAACCATCAACAGTGCCCGTGAGCATCAGCACGAGCAGAAGAGCAAGAGCGATTTATTATCCGGCACCAGTCGTTTGTGTGTGTGTGCGAGGGTTATGGCGGGGTTGATTTATTTTACACCATGTTTTGTTTCAGTGGCCCTTTTTTCCACTCGCTCTCTCTCTCACACACTTTGTTAGTTCAAGGCGGTCCGTTTTGTTGCTTTTGTTAAAATTTTGTTTCGTGTTCGTGGGACGGACGGACGGAGCAGAAAACACTTTTCCATCTTTCCATTTAGTGCGGGCAACAGTATTTCATCTCATCCTGCGGATGAGTGGGCATTTGAAGCGTTGGCCGTTGTGCGACTCCAACGCGACCAGGCGCCATCAGCCGTTTCTTCGCGCTCGGTTACGGCTGCGTGCTGGGAAGACGGCAAACCACAGGCGAGAGGAAAGACATGACCAGAAAATGAAATCCCATTTATTTTGACCGGCCACAAGCACCGGATGGCAGCTGCTGCCCGGGCATTCTTGCCGGTTCGGTTGCATTAAACGACGGATGCCGGGGGTGGGTGGGCGGGATTTTGTTGCCTTACGTCAAACCGGTGATGCATGAACCTTTTTTCCTAGAAGCGTACGCTCATAATAGTCGGAATTTTGTGGTTGGCTTTGAGGTTTTGGATGATGTTACGTTTTGGGAGCTGTGAGAAAACTGTGCGTTTCCTACTTTCAGTCAATTTTTGTTACATTTCTTTTGTTTTTCCTTTCTATGGAAAATTTTATAGATTGAAGATAAATATTGTGGTTTTTAAGCTGTAAATTTACAGTCTAGATACTCAGAGGAGCAATCAAATGATTTTACAGCTCCAATTTTAAAGGAACAGTTAATTTAAAATAGTTTCATTTCATTTTCCGTGCAATTTTGCAACCATTTGGGTACAAAAAACGAAACCATAAACATGAATCTTTATTGATTGCACTGTCCTCCACGTTCGCGAACGAAACTGTAGATCGTGCATCCATAAACAGTGCATATTTTCACATCATCTTCGATCAAGATGGATGAAAGCTTTACCGTTCCACGAGCCATATTCACCCGGGGAAGGTTACAGTCTCTTCGACAGGGAGAGCAAGTCTCCGATTCATCATTACACCACCATGGACCCACTCCCTTATTAACGTTCGTGTCCATGTAACGCACGGCTGAAAGTGGCTCCAAGCGCGGCAAGCAACATTCGCCCATAAATACTTTGCACCCTCCGTCTTGAATATCAATGCGATGCGCCCTTATTTGCATAGCGTTCGAATGTGTGTGTGTGTGTGTGTGTGTGTGTGCGTTACCGCTGGCCGTTGGGCTACTTGAAACTGGCCATTAGCCCACGAGATAAGTGCGCGCGACGAGGGGTAGAGTCGAGGCTTGATTTAGTGTTTGCGAAGGTCCTTGTGAAGTCATAAGGTGATGCGGTGTGCTAAGAATGGACATTAAAAACCCATCATCCACAATATGGGAAGGATCGATCGGACAGCCGGGGCTGCTGCTGCTGTTGGATGTTCCGTTTGCCCAAATCCATAATTCCAACACGTTCGCAGATCGGTGCAAGCTCGTATGGGTGTGTTTGTGACCGTACAAGCCGAGATGGATGGAATAGACGGAAAAGATTATCCCAAAAGCCAAACACATCCAATCAATCCTAAGCATTCGATCATATGATGTGGGTTTACTGAACCTATTTCTGTTGCCTCTTTTTTTTCTTGTCAGCTCATCCACAGTCAGCACAGTTTCGCTTTCATCAATATTCAAATCCAGCTCCCGGAATACATTAAACCATTCCAAGTACCATATGAGAGACCAACACACAAACAACCAAAAAAATCTGCTCGGAAAACCTCAAATGACTTTTGCAGCTTTCCGGTTGCGTTCCCGGAACATACAGTCTCATTGTAGCCAATCTGTTGGCCGATTAACTCCATGCTGTTATTCTCATATTCCAGGGAGAACAGCCTTCGTTTGAACACAGTTGTGTGCGTACATTGTGTGTGTATAACACAAATGAACCATACTGCAAGTAACAAGCTTATGAAGAGAGAGAGAGATAGAGAGATAGAGAGAGAGAAAGGGAGTGTAAAATGAAGCAAAAAAGCCATCCCATCGAATCGAACCAATTGCAATGACAAGTGAGGTGTTTAAGGATAATAATTTCCATATTAAAATATTCATTTGCCTGCGACCGACAGAGGCGATCGCAGACAAAAAGCATACTGTTTCTGCCCCTTGCGCTTTTTGTGACCTGCAGAGTATCGATAATGCACCGGCCACATTCCTGCGGCGCGGTGAAAGTCCCCCTCGCAAAGCGGAATGTATAATTAATCTTCACAAAATGGGGTTCGATTTGTGTGACTTCGATTCCGTCTCGGGGGCTGAATAGGGGCTGAGCAGGGCAAATGAACAGTGCAGTTTAAATTATTCATCTGGTTTTGCTGCAATGGCGCAGGGCGAAGGGTGTCGGATGCGTGTGCTGCTACTGGATGGAGGACCGACTGGCCGGAACGTCCGCAAATTAATATTCAATCGAGATTTCCGATGTGGTTTTCTTTTTGCTTTCATTTGAGTTGAGGGTTTACATTCCTTCCATTGGTTCAATTTGTTTTAAAACCAATGTAACAGCAAGTTTAAAGAGGTTTACATCCATTGCTGGATGCTTCGTTTGGCACCAGCAAATGGGAAAAATCTGTTCCTTTGAAACCAATTTGGATGCGTTCAACTTAAGGAAGGAAACATGCATTACTTTTTTCTGTCGTTTAGTTGATATTGGGCCCCTTTTCGTTTTAAGTTCGTAGGCTGAAATTTAACCCTGTCAGCTGTTTGCATTGTATAGCAGTTTTCGATTAGCTATCGAAGTGAGTTTAATATACAGGTGGGCTTATTCCAAAGTGCATGTATTTAGAAGGTTGATTTTTATCGCTTCTGGTTCTGAAAGAATATTTTAAGAGTATTTTGTGTATTCGTCAAGTTACCAGAAGGCCTGTTTGAGCAAAAGTTTTCACCCGTCCTGCCAAAAAGGGACGTTCAAATTTTATTATAACCAACATGCTATGAGATCACCTGGTCTACATACACTTTGATAGTGTATTCCACCACATGATCTCTTTAATACACCTTGGGATAAATGAAAACACCTCAATTGACCTTATCGAGCTCTAAAATCGGGGTGTTCGAGCTATTTCCCTTAAACGGGCACCTTAAACTTCCCTTATACTGCACCAGTTTAAGGGACTTTTAGAACAAGCCGTTTAAAATCGACTTTGATGTGGTTTTTGTTGTTGCTTTCTTATCTATCCTTTAGGAAATTACGTTTTAAATCCTTATTGCTGGTCGTATAATGATTTAATATCAAAAACCACCGAATGTTCACCAAATAACGCCGTACGAATTGTACCTTATGTTTCGCAAAAATATTAAAGAAAATCAATCTAAAACGAATTGTAAACCATCATAATCCAATAGAAAAAGGTCATTCGCTTGCACAAACGAGGTTTTGACGCTTTCTACATGGTTTATTACACGCAAATCACACAATTTTTGGTATCTTTAGCAACGTTCGAGCAATTCATGGTTGACATTTTAAGTGACATTTGCTTGAAATTATTTTTCCAAATCGGCTCGATTAGTACTCGATACGCCTGAAATTGTGGATTTGTGTGTGATTAAGTGTGTTGAAAGTGCCAAGATTTGGTGTGTTCGTAAATTAGACTTTGTTCTTTCGATGGAAGATGTCTGTCGATGGAGGGCTGTCGAGCCCATTTCAAATTCATAGCTTTGGTTTTTAATGAAAAACAAAAACTAATTTTGTGTGACATTATTCTATAAAAATCGGTATTATTTGAGTATAAAATGGCTACCGGACCAACTGTAACGATAGGAAACATTATTTCTGAGTGAATATAGAATAAAGCATCGAAAAAGCCGCATCCCAGTTGATTTTGAAGAACTTTTCTGTAAATTCCCTGAAACTGGGGCAGTTTAAGGGAAGTTGAAAGCTCCAGTTTGAGGAACTTAGCTCGAATTCCCGGTTATTTTTGACGAAAATGTCAGTAGGGTTGAGACGAACTTTTCGAGCACTTCTATTCGAATCTACTTCTAGCTTTGAGGCTAAAATAATCTAGTCCGACAATCGCAGGCTAGTTTTGTGTGTGGTTTTGTATGGAGTGTTGACATGATTTAAGCCTCCAACTGTCAAACTTCATACAAAAAACTAACTAGAATCGTGAAGGGTCCGATTGTTAGATTATTTTTGAATCATAAGAAGCAGCATACAAACCGATTAAAGCGCTTCAATTTATTCTTTTCAGTCAAACAGAGCGTTTAAGATGCAATAAATTAACCCTGATTGTTAAGCCTTTGCTCAGCTTCAAACAAAACAGCTATTGTTTCTTACCAATCTTTTTTGCGCCTGAATATAAAAAAAGCCAAACGAATCCCGCGGGTTCATAATTTCTCGTTCTGCCTCGGAACACCGTAGCATAAATCTTTTAGGCGCTATTTGGTTTGATTAAGTGAGACAATAAATAACGCTATTGATTGCAATTCAGCGTATCGTAAGGCAAAAGCTGTATTAGGTTTTTTTTGGTTTGTTTGCAGGCTCCTCCTCCGCCCATCAATAAAAAAGGTCGGTGAGTGTGTAGACAGCAAGGATGAGAAAACAATAAGGCATGAACAAAAGGGCATGAGAGAAAGAGAGATGCAACAAAGCTAAACGTAAAAGCAAATAACGATTTTTCTTGGAACTGAACAAAAAAAAAAAAAAACTCCCCAACCCTGCAATAACACATAATTCATTCGCCGGGGTAAATGAGGGGGTAAAAGAAATAAGGACCAGACACACGGATGATACTCACATTGACACATTCAGGAAGCAGGTCAGTAGAAATTCGTTGTAGATCGCCATCGATATAAAGCGGCTTTCGTTGAACTCGGACGGTGCCTTCCGGACCATGATGCAGAGCCGGACGCCCCAGGCCAGAAACAGGACCTCCACTGTTTGGTGGTGGTCGTTGTTTGAAGCATGATGGAAGGGGGGGGGGGAGTGGAATTTGTGGTCATATTTTTACCGAGAAAGTAAACACGCACGCGGTCGGTCGGTCGGTTGGTCGTTCGGTGGGTGGAAGCCGGTACCATGAAAAGCCATGAAAAGAAAAGAGCGTACAGAAAGTTAGTGCTTCGGTGGAGAGATTGTAGTTAGCGCTTTTTGTGCGGTCGCTTTCACAATCTGTAACTATACTATGCTGCAGCAATTCGACGCAGCGAGTTTGCTACACGTCGCGTATATGCGAAGTGCAGAAGTGTGCGCAAATAGTGCTTTGAAGCGCTGTTGTGGTAAAAACCAAATCTGTACGCTCGCGCTGAAGCTGTGCGGGACTTAGTTTATAGTCGGAAAAGAAGCGGAACGCAAAAGGAAAGAAAGAAAAAGCTACTGCACGCTGCAGTTTAATAAACAAAACTGAGTGCGCGAAAGAATTTGACCTAGGAGTTTTCTATAAATCTCGATGATGATGCACAGGGCAACAAAAAAAGGGCACCACACTGTACAGGAGATAGTAGAAGATAGTGTGTCGGAAACAAGTTCAAACAAAACTTTCCGAAACCCATCCTCCCCCCCCCCCTCCCCGGGCAGCATTTTCGTACAGTTGTAACCCCACGGCCAGATTGTTTCTTTTTTGGCTGGAAGTTTGGTACAATTTATGAAAGCTGAACTTGATCCGGGAGAAGCCGAACAGCTTTCTGTAATTCACTTTGCTTTGTAGTTTTTGTACTTTTTTTTCTTCATTTTTACCCAGCAGTTTCTTGCACGCGTTGCGCTGCGGCGCTAGTTCAAAATTTGCAACGGAGATGCTTTCCTACCGCTCAAGCACGGTTCGCAGGTATGCACCGACCTTTCTAGAAGCGCGCCGACAGATTTACAGCTGCAACTTCCTGGCTGGAAAGAAGAAAAAAAGGGCAACGGTAGCTTACGCTTGGTGCAGTATGCGCACCCTCCCCAACCTGCCTGCCCATCATGTAGCGGAAGGCATAATATGTGCGCCAGCTGCAAGCGCAGCCAGAAGTTCAATATCGTAGCCGGAACTTTTGCGCGTCGCGTTTCTGGAGAAACACAGAAGACAGAAGTGCAACATGTGCTAGTAATTTAAGCCGTAACATGCTGCTCGGGGGGGGGGAATAGAATGCCTCTGTGCCGTAGTGTAGTGCCGGTGCAACACAATTTTGCCATTTTAGGAAACACACACCAGGGTTTGGTAGTGAAACCAAAAAAAAAGGGCAGTAGAGAAAAAAGAAAGAAAGGTTGGTAAAATAATGATCACTTTTACAAAGTATGTCAGCACAGGCCTTGCTCCTGCTGCTGCTGCTGCTGCTGCTGTGCAGAGTTGCCTGATGCAGTTGCCTTATGCAGGCGGATCGGCGGACACACTCCAGCACACAGTAGAGCCAATAAATATCCTGCTAAGGTGTGAAGATTTATGCCGTTGTTTTTCTTGCACGCCGGTGGTAATGGTAGTGTTAATAGCTGGTGCTCAAATTATACAGTACGGATGCTGGGGAACATCGGAACACCTTCACTTGGCCGGGACGGCAGCCGTTTGTAAGGCAGGGCAAGATGTGGGCAGAAACATTGTGTTCCGGTGTGTGTGTTCACGGGTGTGTTTAAATTTAAACCCCTTTTGAACAACTCCGTCTGCTGTGTCTGTGAAAGAAGAGGCAGCGAGTTGATCGTGTACTATGGGTTATTTTTTTTCCCCGTGTTACACAGGTGTAAAAAACGTGTTCTTTACTAGCTGTTCTTTAACTCAGTTCTTTGATTTGGAAGATAGTTACTACGTTTCACAGTTTTTAGTTGTGTGTTTCAAAGAGCCGTTTAAATTTGATTTTTAGTTTGTATGCTGATTCCCTTTTAAATAGCAACGCTTAAATGTTGCCTCCGATGTAGCTACTAAGCATTAACAAAGTCTTAAAACATTCAATTTTTAAAATGTTTTTAATTGCGAGCTTTGCTACACAAAAATCTTCTACAAGAAAGAAATAAGCAAAACAGCTTTTTCTCGAGATTGGAACTTTGATTTTGAATCTTAAAGTCGCTTCGCGATAAAAAAATAATGAAAATCAATATATTCTCAATATAATATTAATATAACCAATATATTCAATATTACTTCTTCTTGTTCTTTGGCTCAATAACCGTTGTGGGTCAAGGCCTGCCTGTACCACTAGTGGGGCTTGGCATTCAGTGACTAATTTTTTCCCCCCATAGTCGTACGAGTTGACAACTGTGCCACGAGACTGGCTTAGTACTTAACTTAAATTCAATAATTTTAGAAAACCGAGTGTCAACCCTCACGTTACATTTTTCAAAGCGATGGACTTACACTCACACGCTGACACGCTGTCGAAAATTGCTGCCTTAGAGACAAAAATAATTGAGTAAGAGCCAAAATTTAGTAGCTAAGACTGTATGGTATGTAAGAAAAGTCTTAATTTGATTGAACCTATTTGCCAGCTTCACCATGCGGCAGATCTTGGAGAAGATGGCTGAATACAGAAACGACACATACCATCTCTTCATTGACTTCAAAGCTGCATATGATAGCATAGCCAGGGTAAAACTGTACGACGCTATGAGCTCATTTTTCTAATCCCGGCCAAACTGATAAGGCTAGTTAGAATGACTATGAAAAACGTCACATGCCAAGGGTCTGCGCCAGGGGGACGGGCTTGCCTGTCTCCTAATCAACCTGGCGCTAGAGAGGGCCATCCGCGACTCGAGGGTGGAGGCTACGGGAACTATTTTCTATAAGTTAACCCAGATCCTGGCATACGCTGATGATACTTACTTACTTACTTACTTATCCGGCGCTACAACCGCTTTGCGGTCCTGGCCTGCCTCAGGAGTGTCCGAAACCGCTCACGGTCTCGCGCCTTCGTCTGCCAGTCCGTTATCCCGGCCTTAATGGCGGACGCCTCCACGCCATCTTGCCACCTCAATTTGGGCCTACCACGCCTCCTCTGTCCTTGTGGACGGCCTAAAAAGACTTTACGGGCTGGGTCGTCCGTTTCCATGCGTATAACGCTGATGATATCGGCATCATTGGTCTGCGGCTCTCCTATGTAGCAGAAGCCTACCAAGAGATCGAGCAGGCGGCAGAGAGCCTCGGATTGCAGATAAACGAGGCGACGGACTGGCAGACGAAGGCGCGAGACCGTTAGCGGTTTCGGACACTCCTGAGGCAGGCCAAGACCGCAAAGCGGTTGTAGTGCCGGATAAGTAAGTAAGTAGGTAAGTATTTGCCAGCTTAAGATTCTTATTGAATATACCTCCTTGAGCACAACATCAACCCATCTTTTAGAATAATTGATCTCCTTGAAACTTGATCGCTAAGTGATCAAAGGCCTTTTGAAGTAATTGAAAGACTACTACACTCATGAGCTTCAGTAAACGAACTCTGGGAAGTAAGAAAGCCAAATACTTCAGACATCATCATTAATATGCAACTCCCAGCTTTTACTGAAAGGATGAAGGTACCAACTAAATTACTAATTATTGAAACGATTTTTCTATGTAGTAACCCAAGCTATAAACCCATAAACCTAACTAAACACATCCCAAATGCGTAGGCTTGACTTCAAAGTAGCACGAATTCTATGATGCTGAAGTTCAGTGTAAAGAAAGCAAGCTGGATTGGATCAAACAGTGCAAGCTTTTTTCCTAGAATTTGTAGCACTGCGTGAGATGAATTGTTGAATCTTCAGTTTTTGTACGCATCGTACGGCGCCTACACTAAGCATAAAGCAACATCATAAACGGAAACACCTAAACAAGTGCTGCTTTTATTTACTAAACCGTCTGGACCGCAGATATCCATTGAAGAAATCACAAACAAGTCCAGCATTCTAAATACTCATTAAAATTCACCAAATCTACACAAAAAAAACACACACAAAATAACACGTAAACCAAAGCGCAAAACCAAAAAAAAAAAAACAAACAAAAAAAACTTCAAGCTCATTTGCACGATTCAAATTAATCCTATCTGCTGGTCCGTAATTATCGTTTCGTTTTTTTGTTCGTACTTGACTTGTTTCTTCTTTCGTTTCAGTTTCGCAAGATAGAACTGCCCTACATCGCCGACGGCGCTAACCGACCAAACCAGTGTTACACGCGATCGCTGTAAACTTGGAAGAAAGCAAAAACAACAACAACAACAAACACGCCCAACACTTCCGCCGCCGGTCGAAGCCAATTTAACGGGCCAGAACATTTTAATTAATCCCGCGTAACCGGCATTAACACGAACGTCTTTACCGGGAAGGATCTGGGGACTTCGGGGTGCAAAACCGGAAACGCAATTAAGGAGTGAGTGAATGGAGGGGTCTACTTACGTGAGGTGAAGGTATGATCCCACCAATCCGTTTTGCACAGGAACGCCTTCAGATTGTCGGCGGTGCGGCCGACGATCACTACCGGCGGTGCGACCAGCGTTCGGACGAGTAGCGCTATCCCGACGAAACCGCACAGCACACCGATCCGCTTCAGCAGGTAGGCGTCGGTAATTTTGACCGCTTTCGCTGACCGAACACGGAAAATTACCGATATCCTGGAAAGAGGGGTAGATTTTTTTAAAGAAGGAAAATGTTAAGAAAAAAAAGGTATGAAGCGCAAGAGAGAATAAAAAAAGGGTTCGTAGTCAAGGTAGACATTGCGGTTGCATCGTTTGCGGGATTCTTGTGGTGTTGTCTCGTCGCTTTTTGCTGCATTCTTTCATCGCCTCTCTCTTTTCTTATTTCTGATCGATTCTTTCTACCAATTTTCTTATACATTAAGAGCAAATTAGAACTCATCCACTTGTTGCTGCTTTTTCGATTGATTCATCAAGGAAATGCAGTTTTTCCTTGCAGACAATCACTCACAAACACACTCATGAAGGCAATTCATTATTTGCGCTTACTTCCGTTTGCTTCATTCGTGAGCCCACCTGCTTCGGACAGCTCTACCTCTACCAAACGCCTTGGTTACCTTGGTTACGCGCACCGAAACGCGCAGCCCGTGTAAAGTTAATTGTGATTTTGCGAATAACAACGGTCCTGCTGGTGTGGTGGTTCAACTTACCGCCATGTTTTCAGCATCAGCGCTCCGTACGTCAGGGAAAAGCCAATTTCCCGCAACCAGATGCGGGCGGTGCAGGAGTACAGCGACGGGGGCGGATACATCACCACCGACTGTCGAGTCCGGTTTCCGGTATGGACAGTTTCCGCAAGAATAAACACGCGTTTTGCCAACAGTGTGACCGAAGGGGGAGAAAGGTGCAAGCAACAAATTGAACAAGAAAGAGAAAGAAAAACAGAGTAAAGTGAGTGAAAGAGAGCGATTGAAAATGAAGTGCGGTAATGTAATGAAACTTCTCCTGCGAGCAACAACACAGCACAAACCCATCGTAAGCACGTTGGACACGGTGAGTGAAAAGTGTGATTGACTGAGCGATTCTAAAATGAAAGTGTGGGATGCGTTTTATTCCCTGCCCTCTCCCTCCTCCCTCTCTCCCTCCTTGCTCCATCACCACTACCACCACCTCTCGCGGGGGCAGTTAGTTATGTAAATGAAGGTAATTAGTGATTCTGGCGGCGTTCGAATGAAGTTAAAATTAGATTTCCTTTTTAGCTTTCGGTGCGAATATTGCTGCTGTTGTGCGGTTGTTGCTGTATTTCCCCCCCCCTTCTGTTGCAGGTTTCTGTTCCCGGGGATGGGACAAAAGAATGGGGCTGCAACCAATTCCTTCACGCTAGAAAACAACACTCCCGCACAGCTCGAAAACAGCGCTCGAGCCGTGGCCGAGGGAGAAAAAACACAAAATAAATGAATGGGGTGAGCTCGCTGTGGTGGTAGTTTTTAATTTGCTTTTACTTTTATGGATTTTTTTTTTGGTGTGTGTTTTGCTCGTTCCATCGGTCCGGGCGAAAATGAAAATGAAAGCGAAGGGAAGAATTATTTAAATGCCACTGGTGCGATGCGGTGACGGGTCAGGAAAAAGGGAGAGAAAATAGGCGAAGTGAGAGGGCGGGCTGTTGAAAACTATGCCAACCCGAGCTTTGATTTACGTCGATGTGCTTTCGTGGCAGGATCGTGGCCTTCTGTCTGGGCCGGTAAAGGCTTGTCAAGTGGACGTGGATTGTGTGTGTGTGTGTGTTTGCCGAGGACGAGAGTCGAATAATCGTAGCAAATATTTGCACTCGACCAGTGTTTCTTGGTGGTGCATTCCTTTGCCGTGGCTTTTTTCTATTGTTTTCGAGATTCAAGAGAAGACTGGTGACAATTTCCTTCGCTTTTGAAGACACCGTGTTTGAAGAATGAAGTTATTTAAATAGAATAAATCTGGCTGTGAATGGTTTGAATAGTAAAGAATCTTCTGTTATGCTGCTATTTTGAACTGTTTAAGTGAGCACAGGATTAAATAATTATTTTTATATCCATAATACTGTCAACATAGTAAAGTTTTGGTATGAATAGTTCGCGATGCTCGTTAAATTTCAAAATTATAATTAATGGGACAGCAACGAACCCTGAAAGTGGCTCATTAAAAGCGGATTAAACTATCTCATATTGCCCTTTTATCGTGAATCAATTGCTACTATCGAATTTAAATTAGTTTCCTTGTTCAAAAGCTACCGGACTGGGGGCTGACAGAGGAAAACAAAACAAAAATAATCATTTAAACTGAAATTAAATAAAGATATCACATTTCAAAAGGGATGAAAACACAGAAGCAATTGCAAAAGAGGCTGAATCGTATTGGAAAAAGCTCAAAACAAAAACAGGTCACAAAAATGTTCAAAAAAAAGCACAGCAAAAAGTCACCCACCCCCGGCAAACCGGCCATTTGTAATGTAATGAAACGAAAGATTAATGTATTCCTTTGAACGAGCTGGTGTCGCCGGAAGCCTCGCCACCGCTTTGACTGACGACAACAGTCCGCGAAGGGAGTCAAAAAAAAGGACGAAGGAGGAAGAAATAAAAATAAAATTCCCCCCAAATCGAATGGATATTTGAGTATGTTTGCAAAATTAAAACCCCTGCGCCGCGTAGCCCGCGCTCCGCCTGGTCGGCGAAGGGCTTGTGGCACTTACCGTGCAATAAATGCAAAATGCGCCCAATGCAATTACACGCAGCAGCGCTGGACTGGCCGCCCTTACAACCTGCAATGAGAGTGAGCGAAAGAAGAGAAAGGTTGTGGGTGAGTTTCAGTTACGTTTTGTCGTTGTTTTTCTTGACCCTTTTTTTTTTTTTTGGTGCCCACTTGCAGCAAAACTGCACAAATTAAATTTCGTGCAAATTTTGCTCAGCAAATAATTGTACGAATTTAATTTTGCTACCACGTCGTTGATGGTAGAAAAATACACGCTGAAGAAACTAAAAAGGAATAAAAGCTGAATTTGGTTTTGCATTCTTTATATATGGCGTTTTTACTGCTTATCGGAAGCTTTGGACTGATACCCAGATTATGACCATTTTTTTTTAAATGCATGAGGATTGTGGACTTAAAGCTTTTAGCTTTCTGAAACACAGAAGCGGTAGAAATTTTCAAAAAAAAACATGGTTTTTGTTAAACAAGTAATCACATTTAACGTTTCTTCTCTACCTCCTTTCGTATTGCAGCAAACGCAGGTCACAGATGGAAAGGGTGTTAAAAGCTTTATTATTAATTTAAGCAAAAAGAAAATCATTTCACTACACAGACACACATACAGCAGTGCAATGTAGTTCATGGCCGAACCGCACGCATGCTGCATATTTAACACCACCAATCAGCAATTGACACCTCCCGGCTTGCGTCAGGTTCAGGTTGCGCGTTGGTGCGTAGTGCGTATCGGACAAACAAGCGGACGTACGGATCTGTGCAACCGGGAATAAATTAATTCCAAAGCCTCCGCAAGCCGGAGAACCGTGGTCGAACGGCAAAAATACGGTGGCAAGGTACAACCAAATCAAACCACCAAACGCCAAGCCTTTCGCGCGTGTGTGTTTTAATATGCAATGTCAACCGGTGTCGCTCTTCCGCAAAGAATCCAGGGATGCTGAAGGGTAAAAAAATGTAATTTACATTTCCCGTTTTCGTGGAGGAGGGAGAGTAACCTTCATAGCAATTGGGTCAGGGATTTGCGGCCACACGATGACGGGTTTTGCACTGTCTGTTTGTTTGTTCTGTTGCAGGTGCTACAGCTTCAAGTAAAGGTCTGGCAATCGATAGTGAAATGATGACGAGTGACGAACGGTTTATCCGAGCTGACCACACATCCCGTGGTGTGAACATATGTAGGCGCGCGCGAGTGTGGTTTTTTGTGTGCGTGTTGTCGTTGGCTTCTTTTGCGTGTTTGTTTGTGAAGGATCGTGTCTGTAAGCTAAATTTTTAAAGCAAAATTTAAACGCACTGTGGTGAGTACATTAAACTGACTAGCCGTAAGACTTGACCATTGTACCACGATGACAAAAAAAAACCCATTTTATCCTTTTACAGGGTTTTTCTCGATTTATTGGTTGGTTCCCATCAATGTTTGGTGGGTTCCTATATTTTTTGGTGCGTTCCCACACTATTTTGGCCGTTTCCCAGAATTCGTTGGTCCAATTGTATTTCTATCCAATCGGAAAATATCAATAAATTATGGCAACGAACCTATGGGATATCTATGGGATACGATCAAAAAATCGTGGGAACGCACCAACAAATCATGGGAACTGACCAATAAACCGTTGGGAAACCCTGTATTTCCCAACGGTAAAAACACTACCCGTGTAAAAAGGCTCCATTCAATTAATAAACTAAAGTCCACTGTTGAGTTGCGTTTCTATTTCTACGCACACACGGAGGAGGCAATCTCTAAACAAGGCTTGCAGTAAAATGAATCTTTTTTAATCAATTCCGAGTGCGCGCAGTTCCATTGCTGTGTGCAGCAAACAGTTCTCTTTCGCTGACGCAGAACGGCTTAAATTAAAATTATTCACCGTACAGCGTGTGTGTTGGTTTTGCAGGCTATGTGCCCACTTCCTGTACGCTGCTAGGCCCTGCCTACCGCACCACAAATGAAAAGCAAACAAGCATTCTAAATCGGAAGGGCCTCTCTGCGCTCTAAAAACCTCGTTTCCCGACCTACCTTCACTTGCTGGTACTTGAAGGTAAACACGGCCGCTGGTGGGAGCAGCCCGATGACGGCACAGGCCAGCACGAGAATGGACGTACGCATCGGCCAGTTCAGGGCGGCCACGCACGGCGATGCATCCTCGCAGTAGTCGCAGCCTTCCGCACACGGCAGACATTCGTACGAGTTCGGGATGCTGTACGTGCTGTACTCGTTCTGCAGTGACAAATAGACAAACGGATATAGAACAAAAAAGACACTCACCATAAAGTCAGTTTAGAGCCACCAACACTTACCAGCATAAGCTTCTCGTACTCTTCCTCCAGCGTGCTGCCGTTGAAGTACTTCTGCTCGATCGTCGTGTCGGGAAAGTAGTAGCCCTTGCGGCAGATGCACCGGTACGAGCCACGCCGAAAGCCAAGCCCCGGGATGGGTGTACACTGTGTAAGAGGAAATGTACAAAGCAATACTATATTTAAAAAAGCATTTTACAGGGCTTTAAACACAATGTGCACTCCCGTAATGACTGAACGCAATGGAAATAAAAGGAGAAATAAATCGACACGTAAAATAAATCAAGTGCTTCTGCTAAAGCTAGGGCCGTGGGGCCGACAGGGTTTCACCCGGTGGGAAAAAAGAAAGGTAATCTCGCTTTGCAAAGCAACATCAACTTAACGGGAGCGATGAAATGGCGCCCAAATGAACCACGGTTACAAGAAAAAAACGCACCCAAGCAACATTAAAGTACCGGCAACATTGAAACAGCATTAAATTAATTAAAACTAATGAAAGCAATGAAAATTTATCGCTTTCAAGTTCTATCTTTGAGGTAGGGCCCTTGCAAAACCGCCGGCGCCGGTTGAGATGCTGTGATGAGAGTGGGGTAAAAAAAGGTGGAAAATGAAAATGTACGAAAATAAGCCCTGACGCTGTGTGAGCGAATGGGAAGGTGCATCACTGCGCGTGCTTTAATGGGCCTCGCCATAACTCAACCGTGCTTGCTCAAAGGAATTTACGTACGTATGGGTGTAGGGTGGCTGTTTTTTTAGATCGTTTTGCCTTACATTTTCCACTCCATCTGTACCGGTACAAGGGAGGTGGTGAATGAACAAAAACAAACACAAAAAAAAAAAACTGGGAAAAAGCCAGAAAGAGCCTTCTCCCGTCCCGACTAAATTCGGCAACAGTGTGCCAACGTTCCGGGGGTGTATCTGGGGCTTGGAGGTTTGTTTGAAAAAAGAGCAGGCAATGCCTTAAAAATACCATTTTAACGTGATTTTCGCGTTCGCACATGGGGTTAGTGTTGCCCAGCTTTCGGCATGATAAAGCATTGACTTGGGTGCGGAAGAATATTCCTTCCCTTCAAAACAAACAAAAAAGTTCCTAAAAACCTTTCCCCATCCATTGTTGTGTCGAAAGTTAACGGCTGTTTTGAAAATTTTATTACACAAAGCACTACGAAACGACCAAAAAAACGCGAAAAAACAAAGCAAACCCCCTGATCCAACTCGACGTATCTGTATATGTATGGTGCCGTTCAGTGTCGTACAGAAGGAGCAGGAACATTCCTTTGCGGTACTTACCTCGGTCGTGCGCTGCTTGCATTTGTCCGTGCCGGCGAATATGTTGAGCGGCTGCGGTGCCCCCGATGGGGAGTTCTTCTGCGGACACTGATCAATGTCGACGCGCCTTAAATCGATATCGATGCCAGAAGTGCCCCTGCAGGGAAGGGACGGGAAGAACGGTCAGTAAAGTGGCCAGCTGGTTGGTTCAGGCGAGTAACGGGAGCTTTATTCATTCGTTTTGGTACGTGGCTGGAGAAGGTTTTGCGAACGCTAATGAATAAATCGATTTTGATTTTGCTTTCAGTGGGTTTAGGAAGCAACTTTCTCTTTAAAAATGTGTTAAAATTTGCGTAAATTATTCAGCTAAGTAGCAAAAGATGCTTTCTACCTAATCATAAAGATGCAAATTTCTTTAAAAGTACTGAGTAATTATTGTAAGTTTTTGTGTAGCATATCGTTCGAGGAAGTACGTCATCGGCTTCCTCTTTTGTAGAACCCTCTTGCCGGACGTCCATGAAGCCATTAATTTAAATATAATCCACAACCAAATGAAGCTCGACCAGTGCTTGCCAAAATTCGAACCACTCACTGAAATCAATTATTAATGAGAAACAGGAAACATTTTCATTTCCAAAACATTTAAGCCACTGGTTGGGAGCGATCTTCGCCGAACCATTCGACTACCGTTTCTCCGGGTTTTTCCCCAGGTTCACCATCGCGAAACAACTTGCGATGTTAATCTTTCTCAACTTTTCCTACACCAGCTCTAGCTTAATCCATCAGCATCGGGGTATGGTTTTGTACTACCCTAACGAGACGCTGGATGGTTGGCAGGCGCGATTTGCAAATTGGCCAAATGACTACCCTGACAACCGCCCCTGACGACTCGACTGACGCTCGACTGTGCGACAAAACGGTCGCACAGCACCCTCAGACACGCAAGGCAACGATATCAGCAAAGGAACTGGTGTCGAAAGCCCACGCACGCCATAACAGTGGCCATAAGTCAGCGTCAGAATATCAGCCCAAAGCCACTGCCCACTGCTTGGGGGTTTCGCGTTCTGTTCACGGCCGATTGTGGAAAGTTTAATCTGATGAAAGCAAAACAATCGATAAGCGGCAGCTCGGAAGCTCCGTAATCGGATGTGACGATGTGCGGCGCGCGCGCGCGTTTTGCTGAGTGGACCTCCTTAGGGGAGGGCAGCGCAGCGAGTAATCCTATTAAGTTGTCGCTCATTGATTTTTAATTGAACATGAAATGGACCGACGTCTCGACGTGCGAGTTGCCTGTGTGTGAGTGTGTGAGTGGACGTGGGCGTTCTCGCTGTCGACGCATGCAATCGGAACGGGAAGCAGATCTCACGAGACCTTCTAATAAGTGAAAGTAATCTTTTTTTTTTTTTGTTGTCGTGTTGTTACTCTGACGGCCAATTCCGCAAGGAGTTCTCGGTTCTGGGAAAACTGTCACGGTGAAGGTGAAGCTTTTCCGGATTCCCATTCTTGTCCGGTTTCTTTTCCGCTACAGATGGCGAACTTTGCCTGCCCGCATGGACGGCTTGTTTTTGTTGTTTGGTGATCCGTTTGCGCTCAATGCTGTGTCCTACTTTTTCTTTTCTTCGAAAAAGAAGCAAACAAAAACCGAACAGACTTAGTTACCCCGATGAGATGAGAAGTACAGTTACGGAACGTCTGCAACATTATTATTGCTTGTTTTTGGAGGGGCCCGGTTTTCCTTATTTTTCCCCCACTGATTAAGGAGTTCACGGACAACTTCTTGACACCATCTCCAAGGTAACAAAGAGTCGTGGGACGAAGAGTGACTAAACTTTGCCTCCTCGGTGCTGTTGATGTTGTCGATTTTGGAGCTAAAGTTAGCGTTGGACTATTTGCGCTCGCAAGAGAGAGAGAGAGCAAGTTTCTTGCGTGAATGTTTTACCGGCCTTTTCTTCGATTTCCTTCTCGAAGCTGAACGATTTTGATGTAATTTATAACAGCACAAGGTATCGAAAGTTAAGCACCGGGCGAAGTGAAATGGACACAGGCAAATAAAGCCCGATAAGTGTGCGGGCAAGGGTGCGAAGAAACATTGTTCTACATCATAATAAAAGCTGGCACAAAGGTGTCTGGAAAGTTGGGCAGAAGATTTACCAACGCTGATAGGCTCGCCCCAAAACGCCCCATTGATCAATCGTGGAAGCTAACACAAACAAGTGGACCTATTTTCTCGCTTCTTTATTTTTACGCCCTTTCGGTGCTGCACAAAAGATTCCATCAACTGATACGCTTGTAGATGGCGAAACCGATTAATCATCACCGAGCTTCAAAGTGTGGCGTCTTTGAATTATCAAACGAAAAGAAAAAATGTTCACAATTGCAAATCAAAACCGAAAACCACTCTGGAATGGTGATGGTGGAAGGATAAGGATCTGTCGGGGTTTTTTTTCTTTTCTCCACTTTACCTAATGCTCCATTCACTCAACTATTAATTACAGTCAGATAATTAATCTCCCGAGGCACGATCGCCGTTCCCCCTTCCCCCATTACGGGACCAAAAAAAAAAACTGCAAAGATTGTGCCATCGATAAGCGCGTTGATTAATATGCCGAAAAAAGGAAATCGCTCACAGGGCCGAGACGTAGGCACACAAATCGAACGCTCGGTCGACGATCGTTCGGTCGGTCAATGGCACTGGAAACCGCATCCCAGGCAACGGCACTTCTGCTCCAAATCGCATTTGGGAAGGATTTGGGATACGGCCAATGCCTATGGAAGCTATTCCTGCTAAGCGGATTACCGCTTCCACCCACCCAGCGATGAGAAATGTGTTGCCTGCTGTTAATTATAAGAGTTGTCCCGTTACAATGGAGCGAACAAAGGAAGCTAAAACGAAACGAGGTTTGTTTGACATCGAGATTGGATCAGTAGAACAAGAAAAAACACTCCGATCAGAACGTCAGCCTGTGGTTTAGGAGGTGGACCAACCACCTGTAAGGCTGGATCCACCTTCGACAGCAGCTCCGAGTATCGATTCTGCCCACTGAGCCGATTTCGAAAAGCCGGTACAATTTTGACACCCATGCTAGAACCGTGTCGTCCCATTCAATCAATCTTTGTGGTCTAGATCCACCCATTTCCAGCGACTGCGAGCAATTGGGACGAGTATCAGACCACACCCTATTACTTCCAACTCGAACAGGTTCTAACTTAAGTGGTCTCACAAATACCTTGCCTAAGTCTACGCCACTCTGTGCGTGGAGCTTTAGGACGACAGGCACCGGGCACGATGTCTTCGCCAAAAAGTAGGCCTCTCCGACACCGATTTATTGACCACACCGAATGTGTAACGATGAGTGATTTACGGTACTTGACGGATCACGTGTCACCGAACGGGAGTGCCGTCCAAAATTCGGACATTAACGATGCTGACCGGGCGGGCAATGGGCTCAACAAGTCCGAAACACTTGGTGTGGTGTAGGTTCGCCGTCGTAGCCGTTCCCCCAAAATTACCACAATCAATTTTCACTCGTACCAAGCGCCCTCGCACTGGTAGGCTGTTGCTTTTCGAGGCGAAGCTCGAAAGTCCCTGGGTGGAGACATTTTTGTGTGGTGGTGAGACAACTTTCGTTTAGCTAAAATTTCATCATCGAACGTGCACGTTTTTTGTGTGTGTTGCTTTTGCTGTTTCGTGCTTCCTTTCGCTTTGTCAAAGCTTTCGGTCCCTCGTCTCGTCGAAAACGCTGAACGCTGATGAAGATGGAAGAGCGAAAGCTCATTCAATCAAATCCCATTACGGGTTTCTGCACGTTCGCTGTGTTGAGGTGGCGGTTTCGAGTCAGGCTAACCGCAACGTCTCCTTCCCCACCCGGAAGCTGCCAATGTCGTGCCGTGCAGCGGCATAGTCCTCTGTCAAGGGGGTTTTTCGCCCCGCTTTATTACGATCTCTTCTACACAAAGCCCCAGTTAGAGGAAGTTCTTTTTTTCTTCGCATTGAATTTCTTTGCCTAGTTTGTGTGGTGTGTGGGCTGCCCAGCTTGTCTCTAATTTCCCGCACCACCCCGCATCCACCAACCATGCTCGGCCGAGAGTGAAATGGCCTGTACCGAACAATAAACTTTGCTGTGTCCGTTGGAATCCGATTGTCTGTGAAAGGCTGCGAGTGCTGGGGGTGAGGCTGTTGCATCGCCACGCGTCCCAGTGTACCGGTGGAACCGGTGGAACATGATCCCTTTCGGGATTTTTGCGTCCAATACGTCCAGTCCGTTCAACCAATGGCAGAGAACCCCGTATCCCGTTTTTCCGTCGATGGTTTCACCCCCTTTCTCGTGCCGGGCTCAAATTGGACCCATTGGGACATTGGGCGTGAGCGTTGGTTTGGTTAGCGTGGGCGCAGCCAGCACGATGCTAAGCCTTGGCGCGCTGAAACGATTGCATACAACCATCTACAACCACACACAAACACATCCATCCATTGTGTACTGCTGGTTGTGAAGAATGAGAACAAATATTTCTGCGAAAGATGGCAAAAACATAGCGGTCGGTGCTGCGGTCTCCCGCGTCCACTAGGTTTTCCAGTTGGCAGGCTTTTTTTTGCATTATTGTGTGTCCCTGTGTGCTGTGTTTTGCTCGAGCTCGGGCTCTCCTGCTACCATTGAACCGTTGCCATTGAACAATGGCGCTTGGGACGGCGTGCTGTGCTTGTACCGAAAGGTTTTCTTTTTTTGAGGTTATGCCTCGCCCCAGTATCTGTTTCACTTCAAACGGGACGGGATCTAAAGGAAATTGAAAGCTCGGCAATTATTTGCAACCCTCAGCTCTATTAATAATGGGGATGTCGACAAGGGACTTGTACTCGCCAACACCCACAGACACACACACCCACTGACAGACATATCTCGAATCGGCACGTGTCCGAGTGGAGCGGCATGATTCAACCGTGCGCTCGCTAATCGTTTCGCTTTTTTGGGGAAAACTATTGAAAAAGCCGCTCCGATTCCGATCTCATGAGCAGATAATCGAGCGTGCAGCAGGGAAGACCGTCCTTTCCCTTGTTCTTCTGCCCGATTGAAACCGTTGATGCCATTGTCGAAACCGGTGGGGGTTATAATTATGTGGAAGGATGGCTAACCAAGCCACAGGGACAGGCCTGTTTTGTTCGGCTGGGAGAAGAATGAGTAAGAGTAAGCTTTTGTAGCCCTTGCTCTGAGCCGTGCACACATTTGCACATTTTCAGCACGTTTGCAAGGTTGGATGTGAAAACTATTATTTGGTTCGAAATTGAACCGTATCCGTAAGTGGGGTTCGTTATCGAGCGAGCTTTTGCTGTGCTATGTGTCGTGAGCTCACATCGTGGACATTTTTTTTTTCGCCGTGCGCAGGTTTAGTCCGATACAGGCATTCGATTCAAAATCAAACAGCACATCAAGCGAAATGGAAACAGACAAATGGCACCATTAATGCTCACTGGAAGGGGTGGAAAATACTGCTGATAAAGCTCGGCATACGAAATGCTAGTTAATGAAAACACGTAGCACAATAATTGAATGGCAGCCGTGGATGTAGGGGAGAGCAAAATAATACCAAAAAAAAAAACAGCAACAAGTAATTATCGTGGAAGGAAATTGGAATGTTCATCGAGCTACATTGGTTGAGGTGGATGCTAATGGAAACACGTAGCATAAATTAAATGGTACTGAGTTATTGCGAAAAAAGATACAAATAAATGGTAAAAAGGGAAGCAGCTCTGAGGATTGTTATTGTTAATGTCTTGGAACTGCTCTTCAATTATTTTTTTGCAATAAAAGATTGTCATTTTTCGGAATCGATGGTTCACTTCTACAAGTTCATCCTATTCCTTTCCCAAGCTTGTCCCTGTTTCTGTTAAGTATATTAATCTGCTTCCTTCATCCACTTTGGGCACGATTTGCAAATGGGAAGAGCATTGAAATGATAAATGCACCTAGGTACCAATGCATTGCTTTAGAAAGAAAGAAATATTGTGAGTAATGTGTGCACCGTTTGCAATTAATTTCACCGTTACCGTACCAACTGAATGGACTCAAGGAAAGAAAAAAAAAACAAACACTGACACTTACTTGAAAAAGTACGTCCCATTCTCGTAGCCGAAGAAGGGTACCGTGTACGTCAGCATCCAGATATTGCCGCCGCCACAGTCGTAGTACGGCTTTGACCATCGTCCGTCCTCGTACTTGACCGATAGGATTTCGTCCGCCTGCCGTTCGGTGTTGTTGGTGTATACGTGAAAAGCTGCGGCGTGTCCGCGGATCCGAGAAAGAGAGCGAGAGATGAAGAGAAGGAGAAACACATTTCAGGAAAATTAATATTAAATGTTGCTTGGAAAAATTGAATCGCACCAGGAAGCTATTTACGTTTACATTTTTTCTTTCTTGCTGTTGCTTATTTTGTTTGTTTGTTACTTTAATTACTTGCTCTCTCTCTCTCTCTCTTCTTGAGAGCAATCAGGCGAAAAGCAGCAGCAAAGGACTTCCGCGAAATCAAAAACCATTTTCTTGAAAGCTTTTTCCGTATTCCATCTTTGTTGTTACCTTGACGGTGGATTTTTCCCACCCATTTTTCAGTGTTTCCGTTTTACGAAGTAGTAAATAAAATGGTAAGCAAGGTAGTGAATGGGATCTTCGGAGCAGATAATGCTACCATTAATACCGTACTTAGTGATAATGATTGGCTTTGGGCGTATTACGAAGAAAGAAATAGCCATCTATTTTAGAGTTTAAAATGAAAAATAAACAAAACCACCAGTTCAAGAGAAGCGTAACCCACATCCTCGTAATGATACACACGACAACACGCACGCAATCAAACCTAATGATGTGTCATACCGATGCGCTATCAAGCATAAACTTGAAAATTCTCATCGCTATAACAAAAAAAAAGACCCTACCACTTGAAAGCAGTGGGAAGACAAAAACAAACAAAAAATGTCACACAACTCACAGTTGCCAGCGAGCAACTTTTAAATGAGAAACTTTCACTACGTCACTTTTCGCCACAGTAACGCACATCCGCACAAGCAAGCAAGCAGCCAGCGCCGCAAGCAGCACCAGTTGAAGTAGAAGTTTCTTTCCCCGAAACCGTGCCAGAACCGTCAGGCAAGTTCACAGCAAGATTTATTGCGACACTCTGGGCAAGAAACTTGAACTTTACTCGGAAGGTCGGCGCGCCGCCACCGTTGGGAAATTAATCAAACGCGAAAAGACAAGCCCTGTTTTGATACGTTTCGCTGGTGAGTTGTCGTTTTTTGGGTTCCGTTTCCAAGGGTGTTTTCTTCTAGTTTTGAACAAAAAAAAAAAAACGAAGAAATCAAACAAACTACTATTGCCTTTTTTCCGGTCGTGCCGACAGCCCTACATCGAGCTGATCGCCCCCTAGCTCCTCGGTGAGGAATTCCAGGCGAGGCACTGTTACAAACTACGGTGACACAAACCGAACTGGAGTAGCGCTTTGTGTGTGTGTGTGTGTGTGTGTGTGTGTGTGTGTGTGCGGTTGTTGTTGAAGATTGAGGATTCCCACGAACCCATTAGCCTGGGCTGGTGGTAACAAGTTATCCAATGTTGGTCAAATTTTGGTAGACTGGGGCTGGCTATCTCCTTTTGCACTCCTTCTTGCAATTTTGTTTTGCGTGACCTAATCAACCGAAAAACTCCCGCGATGATTCGGGGGACAGTTTTCAATTTTCTTCGAAATTACTCCGCACCTTGATAGTGCCGTTGCGGGGGGGGCTGTCTGACGATTGTGAGACGATTGCAAAGCCTCCAACGACGTGCGATGATTGGGGTTGACGGTTGAGCCGTTGTGTTGTCGAATTGGTTACATTGGTTTGTACGTTTTCTCATATTTTTATTCCGTCGGATAAAAATGCTGCAACACTGTGTCAAGGGTTGCTACATGTCATCGCTTCAGCAAAAGAGCTTCAAGGTGTTTTGTTTGTGTATGTGTGCACATACGCTATAATGCTTGGTTAAAGAGAGTAACTTGTACACTCACACAGTTTCCCAAAGTTTTCGCCTAATTTCCCAGGAACTTCAAACCCACATCACAGACAATTGGTCTATTTTAGTCTGGTTGCGGGTACACTGGAGTTCCAGGGATTATTAAATCACTTTAAAACAAATCCCCCTACAACCACATGAAGACAGGAGCGAAATTGTGTGTGCGTGTGTGTGTGTAATTGTGTAGCGTCTTAATATTTCCTAGAAATGCCTAACAGGAAAATGATAAGTAAGTAGACAAATTTTGCATGTTTCCTTCCCGGAACAGGCTTCTAATGCGCCCAATTCTCAGTAACGTATGGATACTGAGGATATACAGATATGGTTGATTGAGCTTTGCGCTACACACGCATGACAATTTCCGGTTCGCCGGCGGGGCACTGTAATCTCTGTAGCCGCATTACCAGTGCTTGCGGTTTTTCGCCCGCTGTCGATCGCTGTGCTCGTTGCGCTCGTTGACATTTTAACAGAACATCATAATCACTGTACCGGCGTTGGTGTATAAAGCGCGCTTAATTCCCGTCAGTAGATTTTTAATCACATGTACATAAATACACACACACACACACACACACACACACACACACACACACACACAGACTCATGCAGACACACGTAACTCCCGCTTAGTTGCTGTACGTGGTGCTCCGTTTTTTTTGCTGCTGTCGCTGAACATTATGCTAAACATTACCACCCATGTCAACACCAGAGGCAGATTCATTTTCTTCATAACGCGAGGACATGACATGGAGGGAATAAAAAAACAGATCCAACACAGAAACTGGGTTTTTCTCTTTTTGGTTTCAGTTGGTACGCGTTTTTGTGTATTCATTTCTGTTGCGTTCATCCTCATAATGATGTGAAGCTTGTACAAACACAAGGCATACGTTTCCAAAGGGTTCTGTTACTGATTTATTAGTTTGAGATTAATAGTATCCATCTATAATGTTTTCAAAAGTACTTAAACCTTGTTATAAAATTGTCTTTGTATTTTTCACAAAATTTTTTGTAAATGCTATTCTATTCCAAAAGTAACGAACCACAAGTTTTATCAATTTAATTTAATTGGCCATTGTAAGGAACAACATTTTCGCTGCAAAGTCATAAACTTTGACAGTGTAAAGTAAGTCCCGAGAAATTCTACATTGATGATAAAGGTTTATGCTTGCCTTCATCTCTAGCAAGTACGGTGGTAAAAATGTCAAAAAATACGATACAACAGCCAAGGGAAGGACCTTGTTTGCCTGAGCGGAATTTGAGAGGCGGTGCTCATCAACGATGAAGTTAACTTGCTGTTTGCTCCTTCTCGGGTTTTGCTCGGCCCACCGTCGTCTGCGCAGGAGTGCGCACAGTCCCGCAGGCCAACACTGTTCCAACGATGACGGACTCCCATCGAACCTGATCGCTTTGGCTCACTTATCCGGCCTCCGCTTTCGCTTGCCGAATTTTTGCTTTGGTGCGTTCCGGGAAGAGAGCCCACCACTGGATTGTAAGGCGGCTTAAGGATACAACGCTTGCTAAAGGGAAGTGTATGGTTGAAATTTTTGCTAACCCCCGTGTGCTCTTGTCGGTCGGAGGGTAGTGGACCGCTGCCGCTGACAACGGCGACACTGTGTTGATAGTGATGTTGACAGTGTTTGAAGGCTTGGGAAAAATATGTTTGCTGTCAATGTGGAGCAGGATGGGGATCGGGCGAGAGAGGGGTGAAAAGATTCGGTGCTGAATCTGAACCATGCTATCAATGCGGAATATGGTGCCGCCTAACCCTAAGCATGCCTCCGAACACGCGCGCGTTATCACCGAAGTGAGTTGTAATAATCATCTCCAGCGTGTGTGCGTGTGTGTGGTTTGTGTGCTCACCAGGAGAGGGGAAAGAGTGACATGATGAGACGTTTACCATTATATCGTGACTGTGTGTGTGTGTGTAAGGATTGGTCTGAGTTCAGGACATTACAGCTTAAAGAGCCAGATGAAACATCGACGTCGTCCCGGATCAAGGAGGAAGATAATGGGAGCTTTTTTCCACCAACATGTACACCATCAGTGTTGGTAGAATTTTTGATCAAAATCAAGTGTGTGTGTGTGTGCTTTAGGGGAAAGCGGAAGCGGGGGAAAAGACCTATATGGTCGGATTTAGGAAGTATAGGATTTCATGCGCTCATCTCGTCTAATGATGCATTTTGCCACTTTGCTTGTGAGACGTCGCCTGGCTTATCTACTCATATTACGCACACCGCCTTCACCGGCACTGGAAAGAGTGGAACATTATTTGTTACGTTTATTGTACACTCTCACATGGAAAGACAACACGCTAGCAATGACTTTGTAACGATGAATTTGAGATACAATTACAAGACCCTATTGCTATTTGAAGGAGTTTTGCACTTGAACGTAACAAACACACAGCATTTTCCCAAAGCAAACTTGAACCTCAACTTTTGATTGTTGTTTCAAAAACAACTTGATATGCGAAAATACACACACCCACATTGTGCTGACTGCTGACGTCTGCAAATGACGCGGCAACAATTACTTTCCCACCATGGGCCCCATGTTTAGCGGCGGGCGAAAAAAAAACAGGCGATGGGCAAATTTTGTGGACAGCAAAAGTTTGCTTTTTGAAAGAACAATTTCACATTCACCGTTACGAGAAAGAAAAAAAGTTCTGCCCCCACCGGAGCAGCAGCGGCAGCAACAATAGCAGCGGCGGGCTCAAGTTTTGCAACAGTGGCAAGGGTCATTCTGATTTTGTTCTCTTTCTCGATTGGTTCAATATTGCAGAAAAATGGCAACTACACCAAAAAAAAAAACAGCTGTCAATATTGGAGCGTCTTTTACCTTGCCGCCGAGGGTGCTATTGTGGTGCGCTTCGGACGGGGGGTGTGTGATTGCACACACCCGAAACTCGTCGCGTTTTTCTTTTAGTTTTGGCTTATATCGGCCGATGTGTATGCCGGTGCTAAAATGAAACCAATTTCGTACCATGAACAAGCCAATGAAATTGGTACACGTGTCCAATTGTCGACCCCCGGGAGCACAGTTTGGATAATGATCAAACACGGGCGTGACAATTCTACGAAGGCAGTGGCCACTCCCTACTTGGGTTGCATCATTACTGGCATCGAGTGGGACAAACGCGAGGCAGGGTAGAATGCATAACTATACCACTTTTCTGAAAGCTAATCGAAAGCTTCCGAAAAGGCGAAAGGTTATGGTTAAGGGTTTTTTTTTCGTGGAAATTTTTAATTCTATCTTCTTTCCTTACCGAACAACCTTGCGGTGTTGTTCACAGTTTTGCCGAGTACAACGCCACATTCGACAGTGACAAAACTTTGCCCTTCTTTGCCAAACCGGGGGAATTAATATCAATGGAAGCTTATTAGAGCGCGACTAATTGTCTGCCAACGTGCCTTATGTTTTTTTTTTGGCAGTGCCCCAGTATCTCCCTCTCCATGTGCGTTTCCGTGTAATGGGGCTCCCCAAAAACATGGGCTCCACGTGACGTTGGTGCAATTAATTATTTAAATCGCTTTACCAGCGCAAGAGTGAAATATGCTCCAGGGCTAGAAGGCGGCAGGCATCTTCTAGCAGCTAATCAGAGGAATTAGCACGGCACAGAAACTCTCTCTGTCTCCTGCTGTACCACCCCAGCATGAGCGGGCGCCTTGATTTGTCAGCTGACAGTCAATGACGTGGCAGGCTTATCTGTTTGTTTGCAGCCCTGCGAGAAGGCATGAATGAGAAACATTTAAGAAACATCTCGCCACGTAACGTGAAAGATTTCGGTGGAAGAAACGTGCAACTTCCGGCGCTACGAGGAGCACACGCAAAAGGGAAATGTAATTATGGCACGGCTTGAGCGACGGGTGAGGTAGCAAACGCTCTCAAAAGAGGCATTAGTTCAATTAGCACAACCGTATGCTGTCATACCGTCCTGTGAGGAGCAGGAAAGAGTTTTGAGTGCGACACAAAATGGATAAAATACGAACGCTGTGCTTCTGGCACGCGATATTGCTGCAAAGTCGGCCTGTAGCATAACATTCCTATACCTAGCCCTGGGAACCAAAAGGAACCAACAGCAACTCTTGGAAACAGCACTGAAACCACACGAAATAACATCCTGAGGGTATAGTTTTTAGCTACACAAAAAAGGGGGGATTAAAGCATACAACTCACAAAAATTCCGCAAAGAAAACTTACAGCTCACGTAGTGAAATCTGCGATGCGGAAAAACTTCGTGTCGTGCCCCCAAGGTAGGGAGTCTATGCATGTTTTGTTTCTCCGAAAAATCCTATCCCTTCTCAGAGCAAAAAAGGACTCTTAAATCGCTACCGTTTGGAAAACCCGGAAAACCCCGTATTATGACGCGCGTTCGTATTGAATATTTTATCTCTATGCGCCTCCCTGGTTCCCTTCCCAGTTTCCCGTTTATGGGCGATTTTGTTACTGCGGTAAAACATTCGATCGCACAGGAGCGATAAATCCGGCCAAATGCTGGGGTTTTGGGCCGGCGGGGAAGATAATTTTATGTCTATCGGGATTTTACGGGTAGAATTCAAATGTTAAACGGTGCTGGGAGCGTATGGTTCATGTCTTAGTTCGGGGGGCACGGTGGGTAAACTGAAGAAGACCATACGGTCACGAAAACTGCATTGCACTTCCGGGTGGTGCGGTTTGATATTGGGTCGAAAGGGAGCCAAAGTAAGCACGGGTGAAGGTTAAGGACACAAGAGTCTGAACGGCACTCGGTGCAAGAGGTGCAAGAAGTTGAAGCTTTCAACGTTTCCAGCTTTAAATTGGTGTAAATAGCCGTTGCAGTACAGTGTCAGCCTATCGAAATTGGGCTCTCTGGATAGGTTTGAGGAATTTTGAGATTTTCCGTAGCTCTCCAAGCAGGTTATACTGGGTTACACTGGGAACAAGCAATGCAACTGTTATTATTTTGATGATGATTTTTTTCTTCTACAAGCATAGGAATAGGTAATGAAATATCTTCCGAAAATACTTGTAAAATAACCAGTAAAATAAGCGGAAACGGTTCAAAAGCAGACGGTTCACAGAATGACCGCGCAGATGCAGATCGATGGGCGTCGAGGTGTTGTTCTCAGAACGCTGACAGCTTTCCATGAATAAAATATTTATCAAAATAGAAGTAGCTTATTATTTCGCATAGCATGTTGCGGAATATTTATGGCGAAATTAAGTCAAAAGCTTCAGATAAGTCAAGTAGCAGACAAGAAATTACCGACGGAAAGCTATAAGCATTTTGAGCTGAGCAACAAAGACATGAGCAATGCAAAGTTTTGAGAGAGTTTTGTTCAAAGCTTAAATCTAATCAATAATAAGGTTTTTACGCTCTTTTTGGCACTTATCATGGAAATACAAAAAAAAAGAAGCTACTTCTAAGAAGATTCCCTTAAATTGATGTTGTATTTGTACTTCCACGTCCCGCTTTTGCTACTAAAAGCCCAATTTACGTCACTGTTCAAAACAAAGGCCGATACAAACTGAAAACCCTCCAGGCTTCGGACACGACGACTATCCATCGCCAAACAAAGAGCGTCCCTCGAGAGAGAAAGAGAGAGAGAATCAATGTGCGAGTCACAGCAATTGTTTTGCAGTGAACAACATGCCACACGAAATTGATAAAAGCAGCGCACGCCCCCGAAGAATAGTTAATAGATTCCGCAAAATGATTGATGGTAGCGGACGGAGGATTCCTCCTCGTGAATATTCATTCACACAAATCAGTCTTTGGGGCCGACGTATTCGATCACGTTCGACCCGGTCTCGCTACCCTGTGTGTGTGTGTGTATGTTTTTTTGTGTGTTTTTGCTACATCCACACCCAGCCCAGATTGATTCCCCGTGACGCAAATAGGGCTGGAAAAGTTTTATGGAAAACAAAAACATCCAACAAACGGGTCGTGTTGGGAGAGTTTGTAACAGCGCAAAAAAAACGAGGGGCCTAGTGCCTTTCAAGTGCCGCTACCCGCTCGGTGGGAGGATGAGCAAGTGAACAGCACATCAGTGGCATCATCCAATTTACTGCTCCACTTGTCCTCCAGGAAACCAACCAAAAAAAAAAAAAACCCCGGGAAGAATCGACAACGGATTCAGGCACGCAATGTAAGGCGGGCACAAAAAAAAGCATGGCCACTTACAAAACTCTTGTACAGCACTGTTGGGCGCCAAAAACGGAAGACGTTGCAAAAGCACCCACTTCTCAGCATCAACATCGTCATCTTCGGCATGCCTTCTTAAGCGGACTGCCACTCCCCCCCCCTCCCCCAATCGAGTGCCTTTTTCAACCATAATGAGTTAATGGGAAGCTTAGTGGAGCTTTTGAGGTTTTTGGACCACACTTAGGAGCAGTGGGGGGGGGGTGGCGGGTGTGTGGCTCGTTTTTTTTTGTTGCTTCCCACTTTTCTAACAGCTTCTTACGTGCCTGAAACGTTATCCAGGGGGGCGATAGTCCGGGAGCAGAGGGACAAACCATTCACTATCCTTCCTCCTTGGTTGGCTGATACCCGGCCGGTTATAATCAATTTCAAGCTGACTTGCGGTTTTATGGTCAGCATCGTGTTGAGCCTTTTTGCGCTTGAAGTGGATACGGCGAATATAATTTAGAGTGAAAGTCAGAAGAGGTTTTGACGATGCGGGATGGCACACCAAGCACAAAACCTCCCTGTAGTGGAGCGCTTGGGGAAGTGGGTTCCCTCCTTTTTATGCATTCATTATGCTGTAGCAATCCTTCAACGGTGCACCATCATCATGTTGGATGGCAAATTAAAAAAAAAAAGATATTTTATCAAAAAGTAGAAATTCATCGAACACTGCCCCGAAAGGGAGCGCGATTGTAAAAAAAAGCTAACGCCAAGATCTTTAACTAAAAAGCAGCGCAAAAAAAGAAACAATTTTCCAGGAAAGCTTCCCGCCCAACGGAAATGGTCACTTGTTAGACAGCAGATTAGAACGTTTAGCGCTGATTGACAATGAAAAGCGATTTCCACCCGCCTGCCGTTGTGTTAGGGGGTGTTACTTGATGGAAGAAGTGAAAAGCACGAACCAGTGTCGTGTTTCCTCGAGCGTACTAGATGAGTCGAAGGCAACAGTGATAAAAAAAATGAATAAGAACCACGCAAGGCAGAGGCGAAAAAAGCCTCTTTTAATTAATCACCCCATCCTTGCACGGCTTACGCGCTGCTGCTTAATTAGTCTAAACTGTCTTTATCGGCTTGTTGAAAGCTGGGTAGCAGCAACGACATAAAAAACCCTGTAGAAAGGCCTTCTGATTGATTCACAAACAAGTGTCATTATCAAGAAAGTGCGGCCAGAGCGGGGATGCTTCAGATAAACGTGCTGACTCAGTGCCGCTACACTCTTGTGAAGATTCATTCGCGGAACACGGAAGCACTGGCTAAAAGCGGTAAAAGAGGCCATGTTCCATGTTTTTTTTTGTTCGCCTTCTCTCGTTTATTGCACGTTTGCTGCATAGTGAAGGTAAGGTGCACCTTCTAGTGCCTTCTTTTGCTCCGGCTTTACATTAAACGTTATTACTTGTGCAATGTAACGCACTGTCACTTGCAGTAAGTGTGGTGTAGTTTATCTGTTTAAAGAGGAAAAAAATCCTCCCAGTGTGCTCTTGAGCATGAAAAGAGTCCGAGAGAGAGGCCCTGGTTTGAGTCAGTCTTTCAAGCCAAGGCCCAGAAGCATACCGTTGCAACACGGACGCGGAAACATCGTACCAAAGACATGTCAAACCAAGAACTTGCGCGAGTGGCAGCTCAAAGGGAGAACAAAAACGAGTTGGTTTTCTCTAGAAAAGAGCGTTTTACTTCTGTGTGTGTGCTCGATGTCGATGTGTGCTTTAAAAGTACTTCGCTTATTAGATTTTGCGCTCGTGAACGGAAACCGGCATGACGGGCGGGTACGACGATCGATACTGAGGGGTACGTTTGCCGGTGCAATGGAAAGTAAACAGACGTGCGTCGAATGCAGCCGGTTGGCTTTCGTTGTTATCTTTACATATATTGCGTATATTTGCACATCCGGCATCCGGACGAGGGTTTGCCGCACTGTATGAGACATCGTTCCATTTCGCTTGTTCCGTGTCAGTCCCATTGTCAGTGTATATTTAGGATTGTTTTGATTGGAATAAAATGTAAGAAAAAGAAATGTGCAATCACGATGGTCTCGCGTGTATTAAACGAGTTTAGTTAAGTTGCAAGAATGAATTAGATTTATTTGGAGTGATTTTTTACCCTGTTTTTTGACACGGTTCAAGACGTCTCTGAAATAGTCAAGAAACAGTAAAAGCCCAACGGGACACAACTTGCGAGCGCATGCAGATAGGACCGGTTTGCGGCCTTGGCAACTTGAACCGATCTGTCTAGCTTTACTTAACAATAGGGAAAACTTTACGTCTGCAACGTCTGTGTCCCTCTCTTTGGGGGGGCCCCCAAGTCCCAAGTTGCAATCGTGCGCATTCGTAACAGATCTTTGTAACTCTTTTTTTTTTTTTGCTTTTGCTCCACCATCAACCACACTGAGCGTACCAGCAGTTGGTGCAAACCATCAAACCAGAACGGTTGGAATAAGTTTGTGCAGAGTTTTGAAATTGAATAAAGCACAAGATGATGGACGAGAAAAATGAGCTGCCGCAAACAAAGGAGCCTGGGGCCCGAGGCTACTCAAACAACTCAAACCGCAAAAGTAAGCACCGCCAGCTTTAACAGCAGCACTAGCGTCTTGCCGTACTGCTGAAAAGCCGCAAACAATGGACAGCCGTGCGAAGGTAGTGGTTCAGGAAGCACTCAAGCGCAGCTTGAAACCTGGGACTTCCTCCGTCAAGTCCCAAATAAGCCCACCGACATTTCCCGCCGAACGTGGTACCACCGGTGCATCCACCAGGTTGGTCATAAAGTCAGCCAGTCATCTCCTCCACAACGAACACTGCGAGCACAATAACACGAACAACCTTGCTATACTTACATTTAATGTACTGCTCGTTGCGCGCGATGACCTTCTCGGCGTTTTTCCGCGCCAGAAAGAACCATTCCGAGGTGTTGCCCAAGTAGTGGTACTCGAGCGCCAGATCCTTCACGAGCGAGGCGCCCTGGTCCGGGGGCGGCAGCCGGTAGGCGAACGGGCAGAACAGGCCCCGCTTGGCCGGATGCTGGTTCCAGTCGAAGCAGTTTCCGCCGGCAAAAATGTCATCGTCAAACTCCACCATCGACAGGACGGACGCGTGCAACAGGTGCTCGGACGCCTGGACGTCCGCGGACGAGAACTTGAAGATTCTGGGACAGCGCGACGGGCAAGCGGGTCCGATATCCGATGTGTGTGTGTGTGCATGGAAAGAGAGTGCATGGAAAGAAGGAGAGAATGTTAGCGGTGGTGTGCAAAGAACATCTAATTAACTTTTGTGTCAGTCGTGTGCGTTTGTACCGAGCTTTCGGTTTTACTGTCATCCCCGTGATCCAGTAAGCTACTTAATCGCTTAGAACTGCGCTAGAAAGTTCCGACATAACTAGAGACACACACACAACAAAAAAAAAATGGTGAAGTTAAAGCAAAGTCGACGGAGCCTGCCTGATGACAGCTCGTAAACGTTTTATCTAGCAGCTTATCGTTTGCTAGGAGGATGGGTCTTTATTATTATTTTTCTGTTCTTTTTTTTTGGTCGACAAACTCACTTCCAGACAAGGTTAAAAGCTTTCCAATGGTTGAAGTTTGCTGATAAAGATAAACTGTCCGGTGCCGCTCGGACGCAAATAATGTGCGCGGCAAACAAGTTGAAATGACAGCACCCGGGGGTGCGTAACCTTCGTCGTGGCAGGTCTCCGCTTTGTTCGTGTTGTTTTAATGCGTTGTTGAAAACCATTACACTACTAGAGCATTAAATTGAAGTGTCAAAATTCTTGCGGTAATCAACCAATTGAAATTAATCCGATCAATAACTATAAATCCTTTAATAGATGCTCCACGGAACGATCTCTTGTTACAAGTAATGGTATAAGCAAATCATATAAATGTTTAAAGCAGCTCAAGAAAACGATATAATAATCCCAAAATTCTGCTAATCATCATCCTGGATAAAGTGTTAGACAAATTATGTAACAACAGCAGTTTGAAAAGGACTAAAGAACATGAAGTCGCTGCCTTGCGGAAATTAAAAAAATTGAAATGTTGAAAGAAGTGTCATTATGTTTTAATCACCCTCATAATGACTGGAGGAAAAGTTTAAGGCCCGTCTGAAGAACACATCCTTCAGATTGAAATATTTCTCACATTATGAGACCACACACAAATCAAGCACCCAAAAACAAAAAAAAGAAAGAAAACCTCTCCAAGATATCGCACACAACAACGATGCCACCTGAACCCCTCAACCCACTTCCCGCAAGGTGTCTGGTCGGACGGATAATGGGGCCCTCATCTTCAAATCAAGACAAATTGACAAATATTTCACCACAAAACTGCCCACCCCAGAGTGTGCGGGTTCACCGTGTCCCGGCCCAATCCCTCGGAAAGTTGGCCCAAAATTGGACGAAATGTGCTGTGTAATACATTTTCGCCACTCGTTTTTTGTTTTTCTTTCCTTTCGACCATCCCCCCTTATGGAAACCACAAAACCTCAACCCGGCATGGGGTCCGGCTATCGCTCGAAAGTAATGTACCGCCATCGAAACTTTATCCTCCAGTGGTGATGGTGACTTTCTGTGCGCCAAACCAAGCTGCGCCGAGGGTGCCTAAAAACACACCACGCTGGAAAGAACGCTGGCAGGCTGTCCGGATGGGATGTTGGTCCATCAATCGGGAAAAAAGGCTCCGGGTAAGTCCGTCGTTGCCCGATGGGCCCAACCTATTCATTATGCCGCAAGCAGCAGAAAAGCTGAAGCAAAGACGATGCTTTGAAGCATCCATTCCCACCTCCCTCCCATCGCCCAAGGTCCATCTCGATATGACGCGCGCGCGTACCTTTTCTCGCCTCCAGTTTCTTCGATAGCCATCTTCGATGATTGATTACCGTATACTTAGCGAATCAATTTGCAACACTCGGGGCGTTTAATCACTCTGGCTCCAGCTACCCATGGAGCCAATCCCATGGAAAGGGAGGCTTCCTTTCTCTCAAAATTTCACCTCTCCCATCCCATTGAAATCGTAGCTGCCTGGAGAGGGAAAATTAGCCCAAACCCATTAGTGCAGCGTTGACAGAGAGCGTAGGGAAGAAAAAGGTGTTTTTACCCAGCCACAGCATGATGCCAGCACAGCGGTCTGCCGGGAGATGGGATCCTTTTTCGCTCGGTCAAACAACACGTGACACAATGAATTGGCCAACGACGGAAGGGTATCAAATTCTTCCCACACACACAATGACTACAACGACCATGTGTCACCATGAGGGGTAGCAGCTTAGTAAATTCTTCTCCGAATTCGTCCCCCCGGGTTCGTGTCGTCAAATGTCAAACGCTGATGCTGTGCCGGTGAAGGGGACGGTGCTCAAAACAATGGCGCTACGCCAGGCACAAAGCGAACAGTGGAAAAGCGTTGAATTCTTCATTAGCAATCCGATTAATTCCACATTTTCAGCGGGTTTGGGGCGAAGCAGAAGCAGAGAAGTTTGAGGCTTTGCGGCTTTGGGGTATTCGCTCCTTAGGGGAGAGGAGGATAAAAGCTTTTATTTGGAGTGCTCTTTTTCACTGCTCCCGTTGAACAGTGTAGTTCACATTGTGACCAAGGCATGAAAGGGACTCAATAAACAAAGTGTGAACTAGTGATGGGAAAGATGAAGTTTTGCTCTAGATCCGACTAGCTCAGTATTTTTTTGTCGATTCCAGAATCCAGTCTCAGAAATCGTTTCCAGATAGCAGGTTCGGAATCAGTTACCAGAATTTGAGCCGGAATTTTGATATCTGCATGAGTATAGGGTCCTACGGTTTGGGTCCTATGCAGCTACAATTGTCTCGATAGCCGCCCTACCAAAAGCAAGAACCCAAATTTACGATTGTGGGACTGATTCCGGGACTGATTTCGTTTTAAAAACTTTGAATTTCAAATTCAAGAACTGATTCGGTTTTCGGAGCCAATTCTTTTTCCAATTTCTGAGCTTATTGCGATTTCCGGGCTAATTGCGATTCTGCAGCAGATTCTGGCTCCGGAGCCGATTCCGGAGTTCACTTTCACAGTTGGCTTCGGAATTGGCTCCTGAATCGATTCCAAAATAGGAGTCTACTCAGGAATCTGCTCCGGAATTGGAATCGAGTCCAGAATCGGATCTAGCTCCGGAATCGATTATGATAAAATATCAGGATCCGGGCAGTTACGATTCCGAGCTCTCACCACTAGTGTAAATCACATAACAACTAACGGCATTCGCTAAATTTCAGCAAACCCCCACACTTCAATGTGTAGGCAATGAAAGCTAGAACCTCGGGTATCCTCGGGGCTTGGCTAGCGGCTTTAATGTGCCCTGCTTCGATAGTACCATTCATTTGGCGAGAAAAGGTCAGCTGGAAAATGCATCAGGGGTGCGTAGGCAAAAGGTCAGTATGATTACCATAGAGGTCCATAGATTATCTAAATAGCAGCAGACGGACAGTGTAAATTACCTACTAGTATCGCTCCCCACACTCCATAGTTTTGGACCGTTTTTGTGTGTATCAAAAGCCAACCACAGGCCCAAAGCCTTTTCAGCATGGCCCACTACAATGTACGCTAAAACTTTCATTGATTTGTTTGCACGTGTATCCCCCGTAACATGATAATGCCGGACCATTGTTATCTTACTCTCCCTCCCTCTCTCTCTCTCTCTCTCTCTCTCTCTCTCTCTCTCTCTTTCTACCATGGGAATAAATCATTGCACTGGGTTGCACAAGCTGGTCCCCGGTGCGGTTAGTGCAGCCGTGGATTGTAAACTCGTTATGATTTAATTCAAATAACCTTCTTTAAACATTCGCTCGCTCGGTGCGGAGGTTAAAGCTCTTGCACCGTTGCTGTTGTGCTGGACCCCTTGTACAATCGGGGGCTGTACGATACATTACTCCTCGCCCATTGTGTGCCAACAGTGGACGAGCGTAATA
This sequence comes from Anopheles coluzzii, assembly GCF_943734685.1. Taxonomy (NCBI): domain Eukaryota; kingdom Metazoa; phylum Arthropoda; class Insecta; order Diptera; family Culicidae; genus Anopheles; species Anopheles coluzzii. The sequence goes on along the minus strand of NC_064670.1, from coordinate 104,123,169 downwards.
CACACACACAGACTAGTACACTCATGAGCATGCATGAAGAATGGCCATGGAAAAATGGAGCAATGGTTCGACTGCACTTCCATTCTCCCGTTAGAATAGGGCTTTTCAACATGGGGGGCAGCAAGGTTCTAGCTGGTGCGATGTGGAAGCTACCCAGCCGCACTTCCCACTTTGTAACATTGCTGCTGCTGCTGCTGTAAGCTGTTTTGTTGATATTATGATCTGGTCCTTAGTTTTCGCTAAAACTCCACAGGGAGTCAGACTCTGACGTTGGCTTCGTTAATGCGAAAGCGCACGACGATGATGCTGATGATGATGCTGATGTCCTACTCAGCTCGAGCACAGAGACGAACTTGTCGAGTGTATGGTTCATACACACAGAAGTGCTACAACAAAAAAAAAACTGGAATTGTCATGAATGGAGATCATTCTTATCGCATGGAATTGAAGCTGAACAGAGCCCGTCCCGTGCGGTCCGGCGTGCTTATTATTTCAAGTGCTTCCTGGTGCTTGGGCGAATTCTGTGAATAAAAAGCAAAACCCCAGCGTAGGATGTGTACACGCATGTGAGCTCCGCAACGTTTCGCTACCAATGGGGTACCGTTGTGCTATGGAACAAAGCCGGAAGTCAAGGGGACACAAAACTTACTCGCTCGATTCTTTCTCCTTTTTGTGTGTGTTGTTTGGGTTGGGTTTTGTGGTTTGTGACATTGTGGTTTGTGCACGTGGAGAGGTCATGCAACCCCTTTCTCTGCGCTAGTGGTACCAGTTTTGCTCATTTAATGCTGCGCAATTGTGTGCGCGAATGTGAATGCTTTCGTGCATGAAAAAGGGGCTCACTTGAACTGGACTGAAAGCAAATTGAAACTTTTGCATGGGAACAGTGAACCGGTTAAGGTGTAATTCCACAAATGAATACTTAAGGTACAGTACCAAGTCAAGCACTTTTTGAGCTCCAAACAAGCTCAAGAAAAATGTGTTTAATTGAGATATTTCTTACCAATGATTGAATTGCAACAAAGCCAATCGTGATCAATTACCATTTCACGCACAAACACATTTCACCTATCACATACTATAAATCTCCTCACTCGTGCCAATTTGAGCTCAATCATGCCCATTAACATGCATGTAAGTCACGGCATTATGCGAACCGATACTGCTTTACATATCGTTTTAAATATAAAGACATAGGCCACGCAACACTAGACGCAATTTGTATTTCAATTAAATCGCTCCATGCTACCTCACGGCCCCTATTGGCATCCAGGATCCACACCTGGGCCGAACGATCCCTTCCCATCCGAGCCACTTCAACCCTCGGGGGCGTGTGGTTTTGATCCTTCCGCTACAGAGCATGAGTCAGGAAGATTCAAGCATGCTGCATGGTTACGTTCCAACAAGTACGTTCATACACGCACACACCTACGCAGACAAACAAAACTAACGCAACTAACCTTTTCCCAGCAAAACAAAACCATCCACTTGCCACCTGCTCGCCGGAAGATCGGTGAGCTGTTCTTGGGCAAACACACCGACGAACGTTTTTGCGTGGTAACGCATGAGGTGGCCATCATTCATTGCCCGGAACCAATTTAGCTTCCCCGATAGGCTCGAGTGGCTCGATTGACTGCTTCGCAATTCAAACAAAACGGTACTACTGCTACTCTTTCCCACCTTCCTCCTCCTTCAGATTGTCAGACCGTTCTTCTTGCACACTCATCGGGCATCTACAGAGGCATCTGCCGTGCCAGAGAACACGAAATCCAATCATCGATACCGACAAGCATTTTATGTGTGCCGTTTGCAATGGGGAGGGAAGAAGAAGTTGATGGGAGTATGCGTGCGCGCCGATCACAGGAACCCGGAAGGGAAGCAAACAACACACTTCGGCCCCGGCCGGATCGGGTCGGGTCGGAGAGAATCCGAAATTAATTAATGGAAGCACTCACAACCAATTAACGTCAGGTGGAATAGCAATTTGCCCGTTTTCTTAAACCGAATGCGGCAGCACTTCGCTCATTAGGCGAGCTTTCGAGGCAGCAGGAGCTTCGAGCTTTGGGAAGAGAAATCGATGTCATTGTGTTGTCGATCTGTGTGCGTGTGTAAGTTCACCCGTTCAATCCCGAACAAGAAAAAACACACGAGAGCAACAAATGCAGAACACCACCAAGCCACCAGAAGGACGTTTCTTCCAACAGTCGGCATCGCACTTTCACCGATGCTGTACCCTCTGTGCTGTGACTTGATTTTCTCCCATTGCTCTCAAGTGTGCCGTGCTGAGCCGATCGATCTTCCTGGCACTGCCAGCAAGTATATATTCGTCCCAGTAAGCTGTGCTGCGCTCGAGACAGCGGCAAAGCCTGCTCAAGATCAATTCTTTGCAACACTTCATTGATGGTTCGCGATACGGTTCAGCGGAGCGTGCGAACGGCAACCACGGCATGGAAGAAATCAATGGCGTATACCGGGGCTCGGTTCGCTTTTCTGTCACGTCTTTCCGCTCCCACCTCCCCCGCACCCACTCAGACCAGATTAAACGGCACTTGACTTTGGGTGCAAACTGGGAGGGGAGGAGAAGGAAACCGAGTAACGGCAGTTCCAGGTCTATTCTCCTAGCAAGGCTGAAAGGAGGACGTACACGTCTTATGCCTTTATTTGCTGGCAATGCTTGAACGGTTTGCCAATGGAGTGTGTTTCTGTTCCACTTGCCACGGGTAGTGAGTTGGCACTTTGTTTTCGGGTGTTCTGTGGGCAGGGGTAGGGTGTCTTGCTTGATACGCTGCCACATAATGGTGCCGTGCCACACGCGGGATACGCGGGGACGGATGCGCAAGACGGCCACAGCGCTGGGGCGGGTGAGACCACGACAAGTGTGATCGAATGTGACGTATTAGAAGCACGGGCGTACAATCGAATTTCATCCATCTCCGTTAATAAGGTGCGTGTGCGAAACAAGGGCTTGCCCAGGAACCGGGTGGGCAAACCGCACACGCATAGGGGGGGGGGGGGGGGGGGGGTGGCGGATTTTGCGGGGAAAACTGAATTATTTCTTCTTAGCATTTTTCTTCCCCCGAAGCTACAGGTAGGAAGAAGCACTTAAGAAACGGGGCTATTATTTCAGAAGTAAGCTGGTTATGGTTATGGGTGGAAAGGCGAATTAAGTGTTCCACCATCGTCTAGAGCTGAAAGTATGTAGGATGTGAGCTATTAAAGGATATCCATAAATTACGTAACGCTTATGTGTAGTGAGAATTACATTGCAAAGATTTTTAGATCATAAAACAAAAATATAAGTAAAATAACAACGATAAAAGAGAACAGGTCAACGCGTATGAAATATTTTTTGTGTTTAGCTAAGATCTGTTGCAATGGAGGGAATAAGGATTGAATCACTTTTTTTTAACTCGTTTTCAAATAATTATTTGTTATTTGTTATTTATTTATTAAAATTCAACGGACCGCAAGTGGCCCACTTGAAGCGAATTCATTTACATTCATTCATTATAACATAGTCACATTTCGGTCATTCATTTGTCACGCTTAGTCTTAAGTAACATAATTAACATGTAAAAGGTCGCACGACACGAATACTATTTAACAATGCGGTGCGCGACATGTCAGGTTGATGACGATCACAAATGACATTAAACTCACTTCACATACGAATAAACGGATCAGAGGAGCCAAAGCGAGTGCGGCGTTCCTCCACGTCAAGTAGCGATCTAGCTCGGAGCGATCTCGGCGGGACATACATGTTGATTAAAAAAACATTCTATATTCTATGGCTGATTAAATCCATGGTTCTTATTTATGATTAATCATCAGGTCATAACATAGGACGGTACACATATATTGCCATTTTACTGTCAATTAATCACAATAGGAGTTCTAACACCCAGTTGGAACTGCCAGGATATACTGCCAGTTCTGTTCCATATTGGTATTTTAATGGTTCGAATCTCGTTCAAACACCATTAACAGTCTGTGCCCGAGTTATCTATTTACGCGGATTTGGAGATACGCGGAATTTTTATAGTTCATGTGTTGAAAAAATGTGAAATGGAAATTCAAAGGCTGCTAAGTTTTTTAAACGACTTTCAAACCAGAAATACCAAATATTTAGGCCGAAAAATGCGATATTTTCGCGAGCAGACTGCAATTATTATACCTAAAAAATTGTTCTGCATGGTATACATTTCAACACAACATTTATTCTTCTACTTCTTCTTCTATTTAGTATTACGACCTGGACGGTCATGCCGAGCCAAAGAGACTTTCGAGACATATTTAATATCATGTTGCCGGATAGTCAATCCTAGGTACGGGTAAACGGACAATATGTGACTTGAATCCACGATGTTAGTACATACGAATTGACGACTGTACCATGAGCCCTTCCGCTTTATGAAAATAAAAATGTAAAATATATATAATACTAAACTATAATAAAATGTAACTGCTATTAAATAAAGGAATTATTGAAAGCGTTACGCAATTTATGGAAGACTCCTTACAGCGCACTTATAATGAGTGGAACATATTTTTGAGCGCTCGCAATCAATCAGTAATGGTAATAGCACCTCCCATACAGTAGACGAACCATAATTTTCCTCTAAAGGGCTTCCGAAGCGGATGGTTTGCCTTGTGCCTTTGATGATGTGCGGCTTCTGTCACCCAGGCAGCGCATCACAAAATGATAAAGTTTTAATGAAGCACTGATGGAGCCGCATCGTGGTGTACTGCTGTACGTACTACGTACCGCCTACATGGATCAATGGCAACTGCAGCTGCAGCCGAGTTGCCATCGTGATACCGCTTTGAGGCAGTCCATCAGTACCGAACGTCCGAGATTGATACCGGATCCAATCAAAAGCTTCACCCGGGCGATGTGACGATGGCAAAACAACATAACACACGCAAAAAACCATTCATGTAAACCCGTACCAGCCTTGGAAACAACACACTCGACACTGTTGAACCGTGCTGTTTGTGCGCTGCGAGTAGCTCAATTACAGGACCCGAACCTCCACTCACTGGAAAGTGGACGAAAGCAAATTCTCATCAGAATCTCACTGGATCCCCACTTGGATCGGTTGAAATAAATACCAAAGAGAACAAAAAAAAAAAAAAACACTCGTTGGCAACGTGTTTGGCAACGGATAAAAACCTTCCAAAAGGGAGGGCACTTACCTGGTCAGCATGTTCGCCCGGTTGACGGCAATTTCCGCCTCGACGCGAAACCGATCCTGCGCGTACCGGTCGACGACACCCTCGCCGAGGTTGAGCGCGGTGCCGGCGGTACAGTTCGCCCCGAGCAGGTGCTGGCTCTCGACGATCTGCAGGAACTGCGTGACCACGTCCCGGCCCTTCATCAGGTTGCGCCGGTTGTTGCGGCTCGTCTCGTCCAGCTCGCTCAGGTCGGCCTCCTCCATGTGGAAAACGTTGTTAATGTCGGCCGCGTCCGGTGCCTCGGCCGGCGCTTCCTCCTGCTCCTGCTCCAGCTCGGGCTCCTGCAGCAGCGGATCATCGTCCTGCAGCAGCCCGTCGCTGTCGTCCACGTCGCCTTCCGCTTCCTGCTCGCGCTCATCGTCCGCCGCGTTACCGGTGTCAACGGCCGCCGCCGCCGCCGCGTCCGCCACCGGCATGTCATTAGGATAATCCACCCCATCCGATACAACTCTTGACCCTCGGTGCCACTCGTACGGTGAACGGTGGTCCGCATCCATCACACCGGGCGACTGGGTTGAGCCCGGGCTGAGCAGCAACAGCGGGTTGCGGGGAATCGCGTCTAACGAGATTAGTCGTTGATTGGATGCGGACACTTGAGCGCTCGGCGAGCGCTGGACGCTTTTAGCGACCGGACCAACGTCCTCCACCGCCCATGGCAACGCCGGTTTCCGACCAGCTGCAGCACCCGAACTCATCGGGACGGTTATCGCACTGCTGCTGCTGCTGCTGCTGCTCGATTGCTCTTCCGCACGATTGCTGCTGTCAATCGTTGCTGTGTCGGACGGGATGCGTTTACCGGCGTGCTTGCGCACCGCCTGCGTGTCCCGGAACGATGGGACGAGTTCGATTTTCACCTCGTCGAGGTTGTGGTGCGCTTTCAGGTACTCGAGACCCTTGTCGACCGTGCGGCGAATGTTTTCCATTATCTCCTTCTTGATAAGCTTCCGCTCCCGGCCGGTCGGTACCGTGCCCGGGCGTGCCGGCGGTTCCGGCGTCCCGCTACCGCCGAAGCGCAGGTTATCGAAATCGCTTAGCTCAATCATGCGCTCCAGCTCTTCGGACTCGTCAAACCGAATCGTGAGCGTGTTTCCGCGGGAACCACCACCGCCACCACCACCATTCGACCCTTGTTGTGACTCTCTGGCGGGAAGGGTTTCCTCGCTGCCGGACCCGCTGCCCGAGCCGCCCGCATCGTAGTCGAGCAGCGTAAAGTTGTCGAACACTTGCAGGCCCCACCGGATGTGGTCCTTCTCGCTCGAGTGGCGGACCCGCGACCGGCCATGCCGAATGATTAAGTACTCCGAGCTGGTGCCGGAGCAATTAGCCGCGAAGCACGCCAGCGCCACGAGCACGAACTGGCACTGACGTAACATTGTTAAAAGCGGCTGGCTGGCTGGCTGGCTGCTGCTTCCTGCTCAGGCCAGCTCAGCACATTTGCGTGTTTGTGTGAAGCTACTCCACTATGGGTGTGTTTGTGTTTGTGCGCTTGAACACAGCACCGGCACACAGATCAGGGTAATGGCAAGTAATGAAGCAATTCAGGCGTCGTGACGTGTTGGTGTGCGTTGTTTGGGGCCAATTTTTCAGCACCTTTAGCATAGCGCAGAGCACAACCGCTGTGGACGGGCGTGACCAGGGCTTCGGGGAAGCGTATTCTACTAATGGAAAGGGAAGGATGGCGACGAGAACGACGCTTTGGAAGGAAGTCAGGGAAAGAAGGGGATGCTAGTGTAATAAACAACGCACACACACACAAACGAACACTCACACTTTCACACACACAGTTGTAAACAAGAGCCCCAGGGGGGCCGGGTTGGTAGTGATTTCCTGTTGATTCTACGTATTGTTTTTATCACCCCGACCCCGGCATCACTACTGGCTGCATCTTTCTGCCCGACCCTGGGCTGGGCTAAGACCGGCCGTACCGCTTCATTGCCAGCTTCATCGGCAAATCGATCAATCAGGCGCGTAAGCCGCTCAGGGCGGATTATGTTATTGATTTTACCGCGCGCCCTCACTCTCACACCCTCCAACCAAGCAGCACCACTACTATCCACTTTCACCTCACTAATAAAACAAAATCGCTTGTTAGCAACTAGCGGCGCCTACTGCTGCCAGTTGTCAGTAGGAGCAGTTGTCTCTTCCTAGTTGTGACGCTCCTTCAAAGCGTTCCCGTGGTTGAAAGTTATCCTGCAAAGAGAGAGAGAGAGAGAGAGAGAGAGAAAAGAAAAATTAAACAAAACAAGAAAGTGCAATCATGTAATAGCAACAAGCTGCAGGGCTTATTACTAGTAAAAGGGGGTAGTTTTTTAGCTTCATTTTTAGTGCACTTTTTCGGTGTTTGCCTTTGCTCCCCCATTTCAAGCGCGTTTTCAATTTATCATCGTTACATGATGATTTGCCATTCGTGCCCCCCGCGAGTGGTATTCGTTTAACAGATTGAAAAACTTCCCTGCGTATGAAAAATACTTTCAGAAAGCGTCGGTTGCGCAAGAAAATTCAATCAATGTGCCAGCTGTGCACTTTGGGAAACAATTTCTCCGCCCATAACACTATCGCTCCCATCTGACGAGGACGTTACGGCGCGAAATCGCCTGCGTACGTATGGTTTCGATTTGTACTGGCCAAAAATGGTGATTGAGGAGGAGGGTAAGAAGCATTAAAATAGGAAAACTTATAACTTTTCAATCAGTAATAGCGCGATGAAAATGCCAAACTTCTTCAGCTCGCTATTGGCGATAGGAGTCGAATTCTTCGTTGGAAATGATACAATTTTCCTTCCTGCTACATTTTCCCTTCCGACATGAACGTTATCGTACGGCTCACACCTACACACACACAGTACTGCTGTTGTGATTTGACGGGTAAAATGCATTCATTTACGAGCGTGCGTTTTGAATACGTTCACCTCACTGTCGCAAGCTGTCAGCTGCTCCTGTGTTCCTGTTTTCTAAGCGGATCGTTTTTGCACCCCCTCCCCGGGGGAAATGATGGGAAACGGTAGCAAATTTTCCCGAGACACCCGAGTAATATGTGGGTATCGTTTGACACGCCAATTTGTCCGACCACAGCCACCAATCATTGCTGTAATGTAAGCATTTCCATGCTCCTTCCCGCACATGGAGACGCCTGGTGGTTGACACGGGAAATGAGCGGTTTGCGTGCCAAAATTATAGTCTTTCGGGTGGCAAATGGTGAGAAGGAAAATGCTTTCCCACTGTGTGTGTGTGTGTGTGTGTGTGTGTGTGTGTGTGTGATTATATCGGGCAGGTTTATTTTGTAATGAATAATAACAATCTTGTACCACTTCCCCGGAAGAACTTCATGTACGACAATTGCTATTTATGTCAGAGTGAATCGATTGTACAGGATTTCTTGCTCGATTTGAAGCAAGACTGTCGACGGGAAATAATCATTTTCAATTATGCTCCCTTTCCCACTTTCCTCAAACGCAGGATACTGCTGCACTTTGCCAGTAAATCGGCACGGCTAATGGTTTGCACTACTTTCATCCGGCTGCAAATTGAGCCAATGCACACTGTTTTTATTCAGCATTGCGAACAATCATGAACAATCGTCTTCCCTGGGCCACGTGGGCAAACAGCCAAGTCCCCGAGCAGTCTCTCTTGTGCCTTCCCTCCCGTTTGGCGTTGTGTCCCGTCCGTCTACCGAAAGCAAGCTCATCGATTGCAGTGTAAATAAAAGTGGGATTATTGAGAATGCAATGGGCGATACGGTTGGCTCCACACAGCTGCCACTCGTTATGAAATGGGGAAAGGGGGGGGGGAAAGAAATTGAGGGGAAGAAAACAGAAGGACAGTTTCGGGATGGCTAGCTTTGCGGCCCCAAGCAGCAGGTTGGGGAACTCTTCTCCGATGAGCTGTTTTTGTGCTCTTATCGTTTGTTTTTATTTCACCTTTTCTCTTGCAACGGAATATGCTTCTTCATGCCGTGCCGAGGAGCACGAGGATACTCTGGTTTGGTGGGACGGGGATTTGGACAGCTGCTCGCACTGATCCTTCCGGTTGCAAGTGCATCATAATCGAGAACGGGAGACAGTTTGAAACAAGCACCGAAGCACAATAAGCTCTCGATGGGCAGCCATCCGGTTCGACGCCGACGGGTACCATTTCCCATTCCGCATCGTCCGATCGAGACAAAGAAAAGAACACAGAGAGAGCGAGAGAGAATATGAATCCGAAAAAAGAACGAGCTGTGTGTGTCTATAAGACATTCACCAAAAAAATCCCCAGGAAGTAATGATAGGAAAATCGATTTTCCTTCCACTTGTATGTGCGTTCCGTTCCTTGAGCGTTGAAGTGCTTTCCAAACAGTACGGCCAGGGCCATATTTTCCTTTGCCCTTGCCCGGTTTGGACTATTTGGAGAGAAGGCAAAGGAGTGAACGCCGGCAATCCAATCCAGACTGGGGAGAGTGGACGAGGATAAAGAAATAAAGCAAAAAACCGATCGAAAGAAAAACCAATTGAACGTCAAGTTACAGCATGATATTGGTCCGGCTTTCGTTTACCGCCCATTAGCGATATTGAAGCATGGGAAGGAAATGGAGAATAAACTACCACTCACTCTCTCTATCTCTCTCTCCATACAGATACACACACATAAATATATATACAGGCTGCTCAAATGGTGGTGAAGGCTTTATTGAAATTGATCGCTTCATTTTTAATCCTTTGGGGTGTGCTTGTTTCGCTTCACACACTTTCGGGAACATTCGTTTCGATGCGTGAGCTTTCTGGGGAAATCAATGGCAAAGCCTTTCAAACACCCATCACATTTGCAGCCAGCATTTTAGTAGGGAAAGCTTATTTCAATCAAATGATAAACATAAATACGTGAAAGGGGTTTCTCGTGCATTTCTTTGACAAACTGTTCTCCGCAATAGGAATGGCTTGTTTGTACAAATTGGTTCTGCTTTAAAACAATTTTCCTGGGATCGAATGAATGGTATGTGTAAGACCATGGGTGGCATGACGTATATAATAGTCTATCAGCAGACGTTCCGGTTCCCACGAAACCCAAATTGGTTCAAACCGGCTCCAACGAAAACTGAACGCAGTTGGTTCGAGTTGGGGAGTTGGGTCGATAGATGAGGTAGTAAGGATACTGAAGCACTATCATGAGATACGTCAATTGCTCTTATGAACATCATTCATTCAAAAGCCATAGCCAGTCGAAGGAACAGGTCAACCATTGAACTTGGGTTTCGAGTTAATATTGTTAACCTTACGTGACTTACCTTAACCTTACAAGGCGAACGTGAAGTGTCACTAGCGGATGGCACACTTAAAGTCAATTATTCTTTAATTAATTATGGAATGGATCACGGGAAGTTGCACAGTGCAAGAGCTTCGAAAGATGTCATCGCTACATACTTAAGTTGCTTTAGCACTTGGTATACTTAACCGTGACGATGTACTTGTATTGGATGCAGAAAGCAATTCCCAACGTCTTTGAAGTCTATTCCTGCTTGTTCATCAGATTGGAAGAGATTAATCGCGCTGGTGATTATGCGACATTTTTCATATATATGCATAGACTAGTGGTGTACTCTCTGAAGCTCACCCACGACTTTGATCCGACTCCGGTTATTGTTAGTCCGATCGGAATCAGAGTCGGAACTCCGGCTTATTCGGATCCACTAGTTTCGCCCGGATTCGTGTGATATCATCCGGAATCTTCCGGCGTCGGCCGAAGTCAGCTGGAGTCGGCTGAAATCGGAGACGTCCGGAGTTGGCCGAAGTAGGCTGTAGTCGAAGTTGTCCGGAGTAGTTGGCCGAAGTCAGAATTGGCAGATGACGGCCAGTTCAATGTGTTTGTGGTCAGGAATGCGTGCACTTCTCAGACAAGTTTTTTCTTCTACTAAGAATAGCAATTTGAGGACCGGCCCAAATCCGGTCGACTCCAACTTAGGCTGATTCCGGCGACTCCGGATGACTTAAAACGGCTCAGACTTAGGATAACTCTGACTCCGGACGAGTCTGGATGACTCCTGAAGACTACAGACGATTCTGGGCGATTCTGGGATGACTCCGAATCTGGACGACTGCGGGTGATTCCGGAAGGCTTCAGACGATTTCAAACGGCTCTGGGCGGACCTACCTTCCGAAAACGGTTCCGAAAATTCCGGAGCCGGATCGGAGCTAACTCCGGATGTTCACCAACTTTACCCATCACTTGTATAGACATGGCATAGTTTGAATATAGATGAAATATTATGAGCCAAGTTGATTCATGATTAAGAATTTCAACTCTCTTCACTTCTCTTCCTTTTATGCTTCATCAACTATGACAGAAAAATAAAAAAAATCTTAAATAAACTTCAGTAATTTATTTAAACCTTCAAGAGTTTGTTTCAAATAGTGTGTGTAGTGTGTTCAAGCTTCAACTTTGGTCGATAGATTCTTTGCCCGAAGCCTTTAAACTATCAGACAACAGTGTCTAGCCTCCGTGCTACTAACCTTCGTAAGAACTTGATCTTCACTCCTTTTTTCGACAAACCTGGTGACCTTGCGCCCCATGTAAGCCGAACACGTGTGTGTGTGTGTATGTGTGTGGTAAAGCGTATGAAATTACACTCGCCCGGTGTTCGCCCGGGACGCGTTATGAAATTAATTTTCCTACCATTTCCCTCGGTCCAGGCAGGTCAGCCCCGATGTCAGGCGAGACCTGAGAATGATGAAGTTTTATGGTAATGAGGTACCATGAAGTCTCGAAAGGACATCCGGTCTAGTCCAGAGTTTTCGTGGGGACGTTGGTGGGAGCCTAATGATGAACTCATAATGAGCTACAAGGGGAAGGAAGGAAAGAGAGACGGTGCAGACTCCTGCAACAAACCCTCACCGTGCCGTTATAAGCCGTTTATGGAGCAAGAACACACTCACATACACGTACCCGAACAGGCACACACACACACACATAAAGGCAAGCAGAATAAAAAGCAGGGTAGACGCCAAAAACCGATGCCAGTACGCAAGGATGGAGCAGGATCGCTTGATAACCGGTCGGAGCGAAAGTTTAGTTTCATTAAATTTTAATTATCTTTCTTCGCTTCGTTTCGCATTCTTCTCTGGCCCGTCCTGTCCGCCATTCAGTGCCGATGGTAAAGAGAGGGGGGGGGGGAGTTTTGTATCTTTTAGAGATTCGAAGCTCGAAGAGAAGAGGAACTGAGGGAACCGAAGCGAAAGCGTACCGAATATCTATCGACTTAAGCGAAAAACAATTTACTTCTCCCGGTTAGCCGAGCTCATTCGGCAGCAGTGCGAAGGTATTGAGAGGTGGGGGGAGGGAGGAGAAGGGGATGAAGTTTTCCGCCTGGTACCGCACTTGAACCCCGTTCATTGGTTTTCTTTGGCGATCTTTAGCCTTTAGCCGGTCGTGCAAAGTTGTGAACGAGTTAGCGATAGCGCGCGGGTGACTTTTTCCACCGCTCCGCGCCGGCATATCGAAAGCAAAACAACACAACAAGAGAAAAAGTGGAGCAAAATTAATCTTTACCAGATATTTGCCGAAGCGAAAAAACGAAAAAAAAACGAACCCGTCACTGCGCTTCCAAGGAACGAGTGCAAAGCAGGGCAGTACCAACCATGGGCACGTTACACGGGTCGGTTTCGATTAGCGGGAGGTAAACATTGTGAGCCGAGAAACATGATACCATGATGTTGGTTTTGGTTTTGAGTCGATTTGCCGGAGTAAACCTTCCCAGCAGCTTGCCTTCCACCCTTGTGACAATGTGTATGTTTGCAAACGAACCGTGCGTTTTGGGTGGAATGGTAAAATGGTGAAATTAATCAGCATTTTCCCTGCTGTTTTTCGAAAGCATCACTTTTCCATTTTCCCGCACACACACACACATATCACCGACTTTTTGCCTGACAGATTAAGCTCTTCCCCCTCCGGAGGGTTTGTGTGTGTGTGGGATTTTCCAGCAACTACTATAACCCAAACCCGTGTGCGTCTAGCTGTGAGCTGTGAGTGTGTTTGTGTTCGCGCAGTTTTCTTCGCGCTTTTTGCGGCCAAGGCAGCAGATAGCGCGACAAATGCTGACGAAGCGTAATACTCGCGTATTTGTTCGCAAGTCGTGATTTAGCGCTCGCGTACGAGTGAAGAGTTTATACAGCGATGGGTGGGGGGAGGTAGGAGGTTTTCATGGAAGTTGTCACGCAGATAGCTGAGCTTCCGGGTTTGACAGGTTCGGGCAGACCGCGATAAAGCGACCGGCACTGCACAGGGAAAAGCAAGGGTTTGTGGTAAGGGCTGTGAAAACAGACAGACGAGACGAGTTTGGGTAAGCACTACTTCTTCCTGGTATTGCCCGAATTGCCCCAAGCACGGGAGACCGCTGAACAGCTTGAAACCCGTACCGTCTCGGATACCCGTCTTTGGCTCAACGGACGCGTGCATGTGTTTTCCTTTTCGCTACAGTGGTCGGTAGTTCGGTCGGTTCGTCAAACAGAACAACAGCTAGGACAAACCGGTGCGTTTCGGGGTTTTGACTGATTCCGCTCAGCCTCGGGGATAAACAAACCGTACCGTCCAAACCAGGAGTGTTCATTAAAGGGGACAGGCTACAGTCTTAACAGCCGGAACGCTAGCTTTGTTTGAGAAGAGTGGTATTATTGCTAATTTCAAGTGAAATATGAGCGTATGAGGTGATGTTATGAGCACATCTTGTGGACTTATCTTTTAAGTGGGATTGCGTTATGACTTGCTTTTGCTGGAAGGACAAATTGAGCTATGTTGATGATTGTAGAGAATGTATGTAATATTTAGTGTTTGAATTTTACTTGAGTTGTGTACAAAATTTCATGGCAAGCAGTAAGCTTTTGGTGTGCATCGGAAGGATCGTTTTAAGATAGACATATCCTCCCTCCCGAGCTCTTAAGGCTTTTGGGGAGTTCTTGGGGAAAGTCCTGTATTCGATCTCTCCTAGCATTTCTTTGAAGTGTTGGTTCCGCGACATCTCTGGGAACCGTGCATTCATTCGAATGATGTCTAGGCTTCTGGGCGCACATCTCCAGCGCATAGGACAGGTCGAAACGCAAGCATGTGGCTGCGGCCTTGGATTTCACGACATATACTATCTTCTCTGACCTTGCGTGGAATTCGAGGCTGTACGACCCTCTTTGTTGGGATGCAGTCGAACAACTGGGAAGATTTCCTGGTATCCCCATCCGGGATATACTAGCTGGGTCGTACTGGAGACTTTTCCCATCTTTGACTGGATATCATCTTTGAGTTCTGCAGAGGTAACGGTCGTCGGTGTTAGCATGCGCTTTCACATCGGTGGTGTGGATTCCTGGGATGTTACGGAGATGTTAATCCACGATCTTTGCATAGATAAGATCCTCGCCAAGAGCATGAAGAGGTCCTTTTCAAGAAAAAGTTTGCTAAAAGCGGCCAAAGATGCATACTTTCGCTCACAAAAGCCCTGAAAGCTAAACCTGCTAAAGACCCCTGCTACGCTTACTGTACCTTTCAAAACGGCCTGTATCGGACCTGGAATGGATATTTAGCATGCTCGAAGCCTTTTCTTATGATAACCGGAACAAGGACACCAGATTGGCAATTGCAACACAATCTAAACCCCAGCCATTTTTACGAATATACTGCCATCTTTACGAATAGACTAGGATTGGACAATATCTGTAATGTCCGAGTACACCCAGCATAAGGTGTCCTTTCATATTTAACATCTCGATCAGTTACTTCATCAATTGGATTTTTTTCCCATTTCTTGCTTGCATGGTACAAATCCTTTTGGGACCTTGATAGAACCATCGTTTGCACTCGAACCAAACCTTTCCCATGAGATTAATTATCTACTACGAATTGCACCTAATGTTCACTACGATTGCTTCATTTTCGTTCCCTCATACGCCATTTTTTATCCCCAATTACCTACATTAACATAACCCGTCGCATCGGGCGACGCAAATGCACTTTTGATTGCTTGTCAATGTCATGTTTATGTGTAAAAAAGCAACGTATTATCTCATAAAATAAAGCTGTGTCCTTATGTCCCCGGCACCAACTGTTGTTATATATGAGGGAAGGAGCCCAAATACCGATTGTCTCGGTAGTTAAAGGGTGTCTTTTCTTTTCTTTTCTTTGACCCTTGCTTGCCGATCCCTTCCAAGACCAAGGGTTGCTCGCGTTGCTCTTTTTTTTTTTTTGGCTCACAAAGCACACACAGACTACAGAGCGCAAAAGGGGCACAGAGAGACAATAAAACATAATCTCGTACAACCAGGCACGTGTCCGTTCCCTCAACAAATGACCCCCGGGGGACGAATTGCGTGCCTTCACTAACGACGTGTCCCATTGTGCACCAACCATAGCACACAGCATACTCACACACACACACACGCCACATGTACGCCACAAGAATCCTGATCCTCTGCTCTGTTGAGGCAGCAAAGCAGACAATGGGTAGAAACACGAAACGCTCAAAAAAGGAAAATGGTAAAGCGAAGTCTGCAGCTTTATTGCTAAAGAATCTGCAAAAGAATGAAACGACGTGTTCGGGGTTACTATGGCAACGAAGGGTAAATGTGGCGTGTCTGTGCGTATTCGTACCGCTCGCGCTGCAAGCGAAAAAAGCATATCATTTCAGCAAAAGCTACACCGTGAGATCAAAATGCATGCAGATGGCAGAAACATGAAGCAGAGCGAAAGGAATGGTATGTAACAGACAAGCAACGTAAGAAAAAAAAACCCTGCTTTTTTATCAGTGTCCTTTAATGGGCGTTTCGTGCAGGTATAAAATATTCATTTTATGTACTAACTGACACCGGGAGAAAATGAAGAAATTTAAGCTGGAAAATGAACGGAAAAATAAAAACAAAACACTGAAGGAAACCTTTTCGCCACTGTCTAACACACCACGCCTTGCGGCTGTGTACGTGTGCTTGCCCCATGTGTACGTAGCAGCGCAGCATCTGAAAATGTCAAAGTTTTATTCAATCGACTAAACCTCATTAGACACTTTTGTTGCGAGCAACTTTGAATGATGTCGTTAATTAAATTACGTCAATTTATGTTGATTCATGTTGTGCTGAGCATTGCGTGGGCGCCCAGGCCAAAGGAACAAAAGAGGAGGAAGAATAACAAAACACACAGTCGCTTTGGTGGTTTGAGCTGTCAAGAGGGTGGCACACAGTGCGATGGGTGGCGGGAACATAAAATAATACGGAAATAGGCTTAAATAGGCGCCAGCAACAGCATGAAGGAAAATGTGAGCCGTGCTGCTTTTGTAATGTGTTTGCGACTAGAATTTGTTTCATTTTTTGTGACGACCTATTGAGTTGGATCATTTTCGAATGTTAAGCTTCGCGTTGAACTATGTGCTAGTCAGCGATCCTAACTACTGTGTGTATTATATGAAAAATATCTTTTACAAAGCTCCTATCACACATCAAACGGCTTGACCTACCGTCCGTGCTGATGAGCGTGTGCTGATAGCGTTGGCATAACCCATCTGCTCACTTACGTCCTGATTGGACCTTGCTCCCCTCCACATCCGACAACTCATCAACAACTCGTGTCGTGAGCGGCAACACTACACCCAACTAGTATGGCACGTACACTGTATACATGCTCTCTCCCCCCCCCCACCCTTTTAACGTCCCTAATTGGCACGATTACGAAACTTATCCATCACATCGAGCCGATCTTCTGAGGCGCGATGCGAACGCGTCGATAACGTCCATTACTGAATGATACTGCACAGACACACCCGCATGCCGCAAACCACATGGGAGCAGCTGCAATTACCAAAGGGAAAACGTGGTGCGGTACGATAATGAAATCAACCTACTTTTACCATCAAACACACATACACACACACACAAACGGGCTGTTGGCGAGCTGTAGCTGACGGCGCTGGCGAACTTCATAACGAGACCGGTGCTTTTAATAAATAAACAAGTTAATGTGGGCAATCGGGGATGCTTTTAACCCCTTGCCCGACTCCAGTAACGCCAGCGCGAGGGCGTTAAGGGCGATGAAAATGTAATAGTTGCCTACGAGAAGCTGGTTGCGATATTATTTCACGGCCCGGTTCTGATCGTGTCAAGAAGGTGTCGTTTAACTCCTACGGTTTGCGTTGCGTTAGAAGTGGCTGCATTTGAAGAGCGACAGCAGCGGTGTGTCAAACGCACAGTAAAGCTTACGAAGAACCATAGAGCGCAGAAAAGATTTCTTAGTATTCTATTATATGGAACTTAAACGCCAACAAATATAAAGAGGAGCTATGCAAATGTCTGCATCCTGTAGGATGTTGGTGTACGGTTTGCTATCATAATAATTTGGGGCACTTTGTACCCAGGAGGAATGATGATGAGAATGAGATTTTTCACTTCCTACGCGTTGTGATTTAGCCCGGGAATTATTGTGCCACTCTAACCTGCAAACTTCAGCCTACATTATTTCTACCTATTTCAAACTAACGTAAGTTTACAGGGAAAACATGCTTCTACTCGGCAATAAAACAATACTAACCACCGGGTGAAAGCGAGAGTAAACAATTGCCTGCCCCGGAGCAAATCCGGAACCGGAATGGTTTCGTGGAAGGTACGGCCGGCTTTCGGCTGGCCCTTTCCGTTCACACGCACTATTTGCAAATGAATTAAATTGAATTCAACACATGCAATGCGGCAATGGCGCACTCTATTCCATGCTGGTGAGTGCTTTTCAATCGAAATGATTGTGTTTTTCTTTCTTGATTTTTTCTGTTCATTTTCTTTGTTGGTGTAAATGACCCAACCGGCTGTGCAGGACTAGACTTACATCAGTGCTCTGTTGTGCTTTTTTCAGTCCATGCCGCAAAAGGTCGGAAAGGAATAAAATACTTTCTGTTTTGAGTGTCAGAAAGATCCCCCAGCCGAAAGGATCTTTTTTGTAGCAATGGAAACCTTTTCTTTATTTTTTTAGTTTTTTCCATTTTTTAGACATCTTTCTCGAATTTTCTATTAAAATTTCATTAACTATCCTCATATCGTTGGGATAGTCGCTTTACCTTTAAATAGCATATTTTTGAGCTAATTTTCAATCATTTTTAACTGCTGACAAGCGTTCATGGCCTACTGAAATTTACCTATTTTACTTTTTCTGCGTCAGTATAATAAATTCATTCATTTGAATATTTACCAGTACTTTCACTCATACATCTTGCCCTAACAGCCTTTACAGTTTTACAGGAAAGCAAAAGTTCTTACTGCAGTGTGTCCTTTACATCTGTTCACCTTAAATCACACGCCGTAGATGTCGGCGTAAAGCTACATGCTACCCTCTGCGATACAGCATCTGTTTAACGAACAACCAGCTTTGGAGCTGTAACATTTGAGAAGCAACATAAAAATTTAAATTTCAACACCAACACCTACCGCTACTAGTTTACGACGACCATAACAGCCCTACCATCCACCAACAGCAAGGAGCCACGTGAGCATTTACGCAGCAGGCTTGTGTGTGTTGCGCTACAGTGTCGCACAAGCGTTAAGCGTGTCTCGGCCTACTCGGACCACAGGCCGAGCCGTTCCTCTGTGCGACGTTCAGCTAGCCTGCACCCAAAGCAGCATACAGTGAAGCGATAAAGCTAGTGTCAAAAGCGTGCAATCGATAAGAATGTCGTCCACCAGCCCCGTACCGTGATCGATGGGAGGCGAGAAAAGAAAGCAGATCAGATAAGCTGTACATGCATGCAAATCATGGCACACGAAATTGAAATATCTTCGTGCATGGTGTGCAAGCTGCCACGCGTCACCTCCTGCCGAATGGATCAATAAATCGTGCCTCCCCTCCGCTGGAAAGGTCCGCGTGCTTGGAGGTGCTTGCTTTCAACATCGACATCGGTTGTGTTTTTGTGTCACCCCAGCAAACGAGAAAGGGACAAATCCCTGACAAGGAATAATTTTCAACACGTGTTCGTTCGGGTCCGCTTTCCGCACTGCCGCCTTGCTTGCGGGTTGCGGGCTTAGGCGGGTTGAATTCGGGCAAAGCCGAGGCACCGCCTACCGTAGGGGCAAGCGGCACATATCCAGCAGGCCCGGTCGCAGGGACAGCGATAAAAGATTTGAATTTGTCTGTACACGCCCGAAAGACGAATGTGACGGCCATAAAACTAGGGAAGCCAGCTCGGTTTAGCAAATATTCGGAAATCCTGCCCTGCAGGAGGTACAAAAAAGCTTTCCGAAGCAATATACAGAAAAAAGTAGGAAAGCTCTAAAGGATTCCGTAGGATAAAAAAGGGAAAAATCGATGACGAATTCAAATGCAAACGATGAAGACACGTGGAAAATAAAACCATGTTACCTTACACGTTTCCTTACATGGGCTGTTTTTTTGGTTTTTTTTTTCATTCAATTTTCACTCTCAAAGCTTTATTCTTCAAATAGTTGAAGTTGTAAAGCATTCTGGGCATTAAAGCATTGCTGTACGGTATAGGACATTTAGTTTTTTCAGTATGCCATTCTAGTAGTAGTAGTAGTAATGTATTTCTGAGATAATTATCTGAGTTTTACAATGACGATTCGAAATTCGGTAAATAGTGGGTTCAATTTCATTTTTCCTCGCTAACTGAAACTGTTCTTGGCTTAGCTGACTGTAACATAATATTTATCCATCATGGGGTTTTAAACTTGAGTAGGAAAACTGTTTTCATCAAAAACCTACCTCACATTCAAAAGAAAAAAAAAATAATTTTTACTTAACTTACTTACAGTCTAATTCTTAACGTTATGGATTTCCTATACAGTTCAATTTTAAGTTCTTATACTTGATTTAACGTTTTCAATGCAATAGGAGTACTGGGATTTTGGGATTGTGGATTTTAGGTGGTATTGTAGGATTAGACAGGATTTCTAATTATTTCTAATTGTGCCCGTCTAGGTTACTGTTTATGAATCTTGTATTGAATTTTTGAACTATTTTTGCCGTGAATTTTTCGATTGAGGGAACCTGGCAAATTGAATGAAGAGTTCTTGTTCTGAACCATGGTGGTACATTAAGTATTGTTTTCAGAAACTTATTTTGTGTTCTTTGTAGTTTCATTTTATGTGTTTTAGCACAACTGTTCCAAACAGGCGAAGCATATGTTATGATAGGTCTTATTATGGATGTATATAATAATGGCTGGTATTATTGAATCCGTTCGTAGCGGGAACGTACGGCGCTCACATGAAATTCTAGGGATGGCAACACATTTCTTGAGCCCGCTCTTACAACGCCGCTGTGAATAACTGTAGCAACCATCCAGTAGGTTAGGAGAATGAGTGTCGGGACGTACGCCGCCGCTACGAACGGATTCAATAATACCAGCCAATATTTTATTGCCTATATTCAACTTAGATTTTCTATTAATTAAACTATACAAGCTACGAAATACTTTTTCACATTTAATTACAGTATTTTCGATATGTGATTTGAACGTTAATCTCTTGTCAAAAATCAGGCCAAGATATCTTAAGGCTAATTTCCACGGTATATCTGTATTTGAAATTTTGAGCTGTCTTCTAGGATTTTTTCTAGTACTTGTAAAACGCGTGAAAAACATAGCTTCGGACTTGTCACCGTTAATCTTAAGTTTCCATTTTAGGCAATACTTGGAATATACATCAAGCGCTGAATTAAGATTTTTAATAATTGTGTTTGGTCTTTTTCCGGAGGCAGTAATAGCAACATCATCAGCAAATAGGTATTGTACACAATTCTTCATTTTTGGGAAATCAGAAATGTATATATTGAACAGTAGTGGTGAAAGAATGCTTCCTTGCGGCACGCCTGCTCCTGGTGTATAAGCTTCAGAATAGGTGGAATTTATTGTCATCAGTATGCCATTCTCAATGCGATGTTGTGCCTATCGTAAATGATTCCATTTTTTCCAATAGTATCCATCAAACACTGCTTTCGATATTTTCTCATGAACAGCTCAACCATCGAAGCATCGAAGTAAAAAATGTCCAGCAGGACATCAATACGTTGGAATTAGCATCATGTGAGGTTTAACCGGAATCGTATCGGATAAAACCCCCTGACCAGGAGCTGCAAACAAAAACGGGTTTTTTGTGCGGAGTAAAATGCATACCGCTTCCCAATGGCATGGCAGGTTTCCTATTTCATCGCATGTTTTGCAGTTCCGGGAAATGCTTCCTTCCTTCCTTGGTTTGTATTGCATTCCGATTGGAAAGTCGAGCAAAAGCTCGATCGACAAAAAAGGGAAACAAGAATAAAAACCGGAACCAACCGGAGTGTTTACCGGCCGAAATTGATTTCTATACCACCTTTTTCTTCCGATGTCATCGATCCTTTTCGATTGCATTCCGAGGCCACAGCCATGTGGAGGCAGCGTGATGGCAGCAAAAAAAAAAAATCTGGCCTCCTTCCGTGCTCACATTACTACTGCTACACTGCTACTGTGCCTCACCTCTAAGGGAGCGCAAAAAAGGGGGGATTTAGTGAATGGGACCGTACAAAATCAACATTTCTTTTCACTCTGCTCGACCCCGGCGGCGCTCGAGCTTACCGGTGGCCTGATGGGGATCGTTTATTTGAATCAGAGAGCTGATTGGACGGGCCACGGTTGCACGTGTCGTTCGATGGGTCGTGTGTTTTATCAAAAAACACACTCGAATTTGAGGGGGGGGAGGGGTGGAAGTATAGGGGGTGTCCCATTTTTCGATGGAGTCGGTCGGCCGGTATGATAATCCAATAGAATTGAGCATGGCCTTGCAGGCTTGGTGGAACCTGTTGGTTTTTTTTTCTATCGCTTCGGTCGGATGTCCAGTAATATTATTTACGCAAAGAATTTGGCACGAAAAATGGAAGATTGTTTGTGAAGGCTCGCCGTGGTGAGGTGTGGTATTGGTTTGATGATGATGTTTGAAAATATGACATTCTATAAGTCGAAGCAGAAGGTAGAATAATGTTAAAAAATAACAAAAATATTCAAAATGTATTTCCTATAAGGCTAGAAACGCACACTTGAAGCTGCTACTGTGAATTGATCGATAACTTAACCTATGATTCCAATAGTAATTTAAAAAATTGGGTCATTTTCTGTTAAATTTATCACACGAAAATTCCTGTTTTTCCCCCATTTTAATTGTACGTGCTTTGATCGATGTCAGCAGCTGCCAATAACCCATTAGCGCGATAGCTCAATTTGTCATGCATATTCTTCCCCAACCTGTTCGAAACGTGAGAATTCAGTGATGATTTAATCAATGCTCTTCAGTGCAATTAAATGAACCGATGTTTTTTTTTTTGTTCCAACTACCTGTTTCTGTTTCGTTCAAGCTGGTGTCGAGAGCACGTACAATTGAAAAATGTGAAATTGGAAACGCAAAAAAAAATGAAATTGGAGAAAGAAAAATACACATCGACACCCGCATCATGAAGACTCTAATTAGATTAATCGTATATGCTCAAGCGAGCACAAACCAGTGAGTGAAGAGCACTGCAGCGATATAATGAAGTAGCAAGCGATTCGAGAAACAATCCACGAAGCTTTCAGTACCGCGTTCGATTGTAGGAAATGGTGAAAATGGTTTGATTGCATGGAAAGTGTATCAATCTATAGGAAGCATTGAGTGTGTTGCACTGAAAAACGGTGTTATCTCGTTGCGATGGTATCGATCAGAGTGCTTAGAAATGAATACAATACGTTAGTGGTGCTGAAGTTTTTTCAAGCGGTCCTTCATTATATTGAATTCATTTTATGATTATTAATAAATCGTATGAATTTAATGAGACATTCTGTACACATTCCGCAATTCAATGATTTTTTCCTTCTGCAACAATCTGCTTTCCAAATAAAAAAAAATAGATAAATTCAATACAAATGGAGGACGCTTTCAAATTTAATAATAATGTGGAAAATATAATAAATAAATCACAAAATTTTATAATAAAAGTATGTATATTTTGCCATCACAGCATCGCTATAAAAGGCAGCAATCTAATTGGTAACGCTATATACCCCGAAACCATCCAGATTAATAAGGGGCTCCTGCCAACTCACCAAGGCCACCAGTGCTACCAGTGGAAATGTGATACAGTTTCCCGTTTATTCCCTCTCCTCCCACTTGATGTTGAAATCATACGCAAGCAGCCAGAGTCATCTGGCCGGCTAGAAAGCGTAGGAACTTAAACGGAACGCTAAATTATGAACGCGTAAACATGAACCAACCCAAACCAGGGAAGGGAAGGAGGATGAGGGAGAAATTGACGACAGTTGTGAACCAGTGACAACAAGGCTAGCCCTACTCCTACTCGCACCATTATCATTGCAAACCGAACCAACGAACGTCCGAACGGACAGGAAGCGTACACATTTCGATCCGGTTCGAACGCTTTCCAAGGCAAGCGAACTCCAGGCGAACACAATAACAAACGAGTGGTTTATTTACATTTTAAATTTGTCCCCCGACGGGTTGGGGCAGCACTTAGTCTGTCCATTTAATTGGAGCTTATTACATACCCACACACACACACACACACACACACACTTCCTGGAAGTAACGTCGACCGGGAAGGGTTGAATTGAAGGCGTGCAATGTCAGTGGTTGGTAATATTAGCACATTAAGTTAATGGGGTCTCCATCGGACGATGGAAGCATAGTACAAAAAGGGTAGCATTTTAAAATAGCAGAATTTTTAAATGTAGATTAAAAAAAATCATAAAAATTGTCGTCTGAAAAGTCCAAAGCGATTACTATTTTATTTTAAAAATAATACTTTAAACTTTATCTTGTTGTTGAATTAGACAAAACCCATTGAAAAGCCGCTACAAACATTAAACTTTTCCTCCCATTTACATTTAACCAAAACACAACATCACCTTAAAGGCACACTACACAACAATTGCTAAAACAAAGCGTTGATACGCCGTAGAATGTCGCGCTACGGTTACGTTCCCTGGCAGGAGGCACCGCGCTGACAACAACTGCACAGTGAAAATGCTAATTATGGTGCCGCTTCTGTGTCTTCTACGTCTCCCGTATGTGTGTGTGTGTGTGCACGTACGTACGATTCAGCGTGCGATGTAAATTCGACATCGCCAAGCCCGTTTGCATTGTAATGCTGCACCCGCGGCGAGGGGAAATGTGGCTTCGCCAAATTTGACTTGCTAAATGATGCATAACGCCAAACGATTGTGCCAACAATCGGCCACCCGCGGGATCCCGGTTTGGTTTGGTTTGACTGGGCCAATTTTACACCCAGCTGCGCTTAGGACAGGGCAGGCAAGCTAATTTTGCGTGCATTTGGCGCAGGAAACGGTGCGTCGCAATGGTCCTTCAGGGGCTGGAGACCAGGCTCTACCAGGCGTCTCCATTGACGTGCGAGAGCGGGCAAAGTGGGACATTGTGGAAATGGTGTTATATTTTGTGAAATGTTTTAAATTCAGACGAATATAGTGGAGTGTACAGATAAGCAACACCTTTTTATCGGTGTAGCTCATTGTATAATTTGCATAGTTGCGCGACTGTCGGGACGTTTCGCAGTCACACTATCCGTGCTAACGGGCTTTCATACTATTGTGTAGGGATTTCAGCATCTTGATGTGTGTTTTGGAACTTTGTTCATTTAAGTATAGATCTTTGACTGGCTTTATTCAATTATAATTGCCAATCAAAGCTTCAATCAGTGTCTTAAAGACTATCATTCGGTCACAGTTTGGATTTTCACAGAAAGAGCCATTCGTTTCCTTCGCCGCTCATCTCCGCAAACCAAACAAACAAACACACAAACAAACAAACCATCATCGATGAAATAATACCCACTGGCACCATCTTTGGCACCGGTATTGATTTTCTCTTGCGCTAACAATAACAACATGGTGCTCGGTAGTGCTACCCGTAAGCGTCGCGCTCCTCGACGAACTTTCATTTCCGCGTTTGCTGGTTGTGTTTGCTAGAGCTAGAGCGTCGCTTCTCGCCGTCCCACTCTGCCTCCGGGCGCCGTAAACATAACCGTAATATTGATGATAATTTTTATGAAGATTTCATCTGCCTCGTTTCGTTCGCAGCGGCATACCATACCACGTTTACGGCTGGTTTTGGCGGGAGGTGAAAGACACCGTGGCATCGCGTTCGTTAGGTATCCGTGCCACATTCTTCGCTTTAGTTTAGTCGAGTCGAGTATCACCATGGAGGGGAGGTGGTCCAGGATTACCACGGACAGGCTTTGGTCGAAATCGATTACTTCGAGCGCCGCCTGAAGTACCCCGTAATTGGGGCTGTGTGTGTGTCGGAACGAGTGAAAGTAACGACCCATCTTTGGTGGCGTGGGCTCACAGCCAAAAATACACACACACACACACACACACACACACACACACACACACACACACACACACACACACACACACACACACACACACACACACACACACACACACACACACACACACACACACACACACACACACACACACACACACACACACACACACACACACACACCAACATCGAGGGGTAAAGTCGGCTCGGCGTGAAAAGTGAAACCAAACCCGGTCCTTCAAACAGACGTCACGTTCCAGAAGACGCTCGTGTCTTCGGAACGACCCCAAACCTCCGATGATGAACGGTGGTCCAAATTTCGCAAAAATGGTGGTCTCCAGGGAGGCTGGAATTACGCAATTGGAGACGGAGAGCACGATGGGAATGCCAATTGTGCCCCCTGTCTGGGGCTGTGTCGATGTCGATGGCCCCTCGAGCGGTATCGCCTGCGAGTCGTTCGCCTGTTGGGGCGTACGACCAATCCTTTTTCTCGTTTTTTTTTGCGGAGCTACGTTACGTTGCCAAAATTTCGTTCTTCCAGACCCGGGGCGGAAAAGGCGAACAAGACGCCCTTTTTTTTCGTTTTGGGTGTCCGATGCTGCTTCCAACCGTTCGTAATTACACTTCATTGGAATGCTAATAGTGCAGGCCGGTTCGAAGGATGGCTGTCATACTGAACTATCAACCATTTTGCTCACCTTGCCGTGTGCGAACGGTTGAACGGTGTGATCGTTCGTTCGAATGGGACGCCAAAAATTCGATATTCCTTTTTGTGACGGAAGCGCTCGGTCCAGAATTAGGACAATTATGACATTCAAGCGTGTCCGGCTCCTTCCTCAAACGGACGTGAAAGCAGATTTTCGTTTCGTCAATACATTCTTCCAGAAATTCCCTTCGTTTTGTACAATCGATGTTCGTTTTTCCGGTACCTTCTTTGTGACCTAAAAAGCTTCACGTCTCACCCCGAACTTCTACCACCAGAAGGTGGGAAGGGAATAAGTAAAAAAAAAGAAAGAAAACTGGTCAGACCGCATCGTAAAGCGATACCGATTATGGTTACCGTCTAACTTTGGGGGCATTTTGAAAAATCAATTTATTTTAATGCCAACCAACGGATCGTCCGGCCACCAGCCGATTGAGGCACCATAAGGTTGAGCATAACTTATGAATCTCGCATTAAGTGTCGAGGGATGGTAATTTTCACAGATTTTATTTTAGCGAATGGATTGTTTTGTTGCCCTTCCTAAGTGTCGCTAAGGATGTTTAATAGTTTAGATTTGTTCCTACCTTTTTGTGCAAATTGTTTCGTTACCGCCGTTTGACCCCTGATACCATTAGTGCTAAGCAGCATCTTCGAAACTTTGAACCCCTTTTCATTTGCCAACTAGCAGCACTGCCAGGGAGCGCATCTTATTTGCTGTAAGAAGTGGCGCAAAGAAATAGCAAAAAATAGCACAACGAGCTTTTCAAAACTGAGCTGGAGCGATGCTGGATTCGAGCGATAGCAAAAAAATGCTACCAACCCCTAACGCTGACCACCGTTCACGATGCGAACGAACCGACCATTAAAGAGGATAAAGCATTATTGAGGATTGATTGCAATTTATCTAGCAGCGCTATTAACCTTTGGCCTTTTAACGTTCGTTTTCTTCTGTGTGTTTTTTTTTTTTTGTGTATGCTGTTTCCACCATCGACGTATGACCTCGTTCGACTTTTAACGCTGGCGTGTAGGTGTGTGGTGAATGGTTGCGGCTGCTTCGTAGAATTAAGTTGTATAATGTACTGGAGTAGCATATTTATCGATTTGCCAGTGGAAATTTATTTTACAAAAGGTCAATCGCTCGAAATTGAAGATGTGAATTTTACATACTGCAGAAGATGAAGTGGTAGATGACAAGAAAATGTTTGTTTGTTTGTATAAAATTTTCTACAATTCAACAAACCTTTTGAGCTGAAGTTTTGTTCCTTGAGTAAGTTCAGTGACTGTAAATAAAACACTTATTAGGAAACTTCAACAATGTCTATGATCCTAACTTCTATCGCCTGTAAGATTATTTGCTAAAAGCTCTTTCCACTACATGTATCGTAAATTTTAATCAATCCATTGCATACCTTTAGGCGCATATCAAGCAACATTGTGCTTTCTCCCATACAACACATTCAAGTAATGCAGCTTTAATCTCCTTATTTCCTACATTTCAATGCTTTTGTGCCCCTGTTTTGCTCACACTCATCGATTGATTTAAAAGAAAATGACCCAATTCGTCTAATAATTCAACCATACCCACACGATATTACCCCTCGTAAAATCGTAAAATGGAATCGTAAAAAAACCATCCAACGAAGGTACAAATCATGCTGTATGCTGTACACTCGAATGAAGCGAATCATATGCGTCCCAGAGCATGTAAGGGAAAAATGTAATACATCGATTTCATCTTTTTTCCCCTCTTTCTATTAGCGCGCTTCCGTGCCCTCATACTCTCCTCTGTCCCTCTTATGAGTGCACAAAGCCAAAAAGTAGCTCTTCAGTTGTAGCACGGAAATACTATCCTTCTCTGTTCCACCACCAATCTGCTCCGTTCGGGCGGGCACGCTTCAGTTGCACCGAAAGGCCTCGGATTGAGCACCGAAAAAGTAAGTCATCGAACAAGCAACAGATTTCATTCGGTTTGCACTCCAAATTTTGGTACGGGGGGGGGGCTCATTCCATTGAATGTCATGTATTGAATTCGGCTACCGTAACACACCCCCACCCCCAAACCCCAAAACGTTCGCCGTAAAAGAATAAAAACGAAATCGTTCACTCCACGCTGGACGCGGTGACTTCTTAGCTCGCTTTAGTTCGTTTGCAGCCAGCTGGCAGTGGGTTGGGTTGGGTGCCTTTTTTTACGGTTGGTAAACATTTGCTAAAACAATTTCCTGACCGAGTTTTTTGGACTCTGTACCGAAGCGTACGTACGCTGATCAAAAGGTAGACGACACCGCAGCGTCTGCCCCGAATCAAAAGTCATTCGAGCACGAGCTTATTGAAACGGGGCCGGAATGATTTGGGCGAGCATTTGAATGAAATGTTTATCTTTTGCCTTTCATTTCCTTCGATTTGTGACGGATTTTTTTTTTTGTTAGAAAGGCGGAACACAGTTGCTTTGACATAAAATATGGCACGGCGTCTATTTTTCCAGTTAAAAGGCAAGAATAGAGGGTTTTCTGATTTACCTTAAATTAATTCCAATTCGAAGTTCTGGGAAATAAAATGGCCCCAAACGTTGCTTGCAACGCTAAACGCTAAACGGAAGGGGAAAAGGAAATTGGATGGTTTCTAGTGAAAATCGTGTTGCATCGAAATAAAATACAAAACACTCGTTGCTTCCAGAATCTAGCGGTGAAAAACGATGCCCATGAAACAATGAGCATACAACCCGCCTAAAGAAAGGGAATAACCACACAAAAAACCACAATTCTACCGCCAGCTAGAACCGATTTCACCGATGCTCCATCAATCAAATTGGAAAGGTGGAAAGATCAAAGACGCGCTGCTCGTCACCGCGGTAGCGAGACAGGCTGAAGGTAGGAGAAAGCAACTCGCTTTCTTTCGATGGCGGAAAGTTGGACCGAAATCTCGAAACCCGAAATGGGTTTCGGGAGGCATGGCAGCATCCGCTATCAAAAAACCACAAACTGTCACGATTGAGAAGTCGGAATCGAATGTGATTGCTCTAAATACCCTCGGGGCGAATAGAGCCGGTTACCCTTGTGCGTGTGTGTGTGTGTGTGAGATGCCCACATGGTATATGAAGGTACCTTGGTACCAGAAAAAAAGGAGAAATAAAACCGACTGAATGTCAAGATCGGTCAGCTGGATGAAACTGGACGGGTTCGTTTTGCGGGAGAAAAACCATGAAACAGCCACGATATTTTGCGGTTTCCCTCCTCCACCGCTTCACTGTAAGCTGGGAAATGTTGTGATTGATAAATGCCATTTATCCTGCCTTATCCGATAAGAGCTTTTTGCCCATCCACCTTCTCCAACTTCCGCTCCTCCCTTTTCCTCCCCAGGGGCATTTGGTTGATGGGTTTTTGAGTGCAAGCCGGGAGAAAGCAAAAAATCAAACACATTAGCATTTTTGCATTTAAATCTAGCAAAAGCGGATGATGATAAATAGATCAGATAGTAAGCTAGTCAATATAGAAAAAAATGGAAGCTTTTGGGTTTAAAAATGTTGGAATTTAAATTTCATTTTTCAACCATTTCACATTGCACGGAAGTGAATGCTGGAAACAGAAGGAAAAAACATCAAAAAAGGAAGAGTGTTTTTACTGTCCATGAAATGCCCGTTTCACTTGCTGTTTGCATCTCCATTCCTGAGTTATAAAATATCAATAAAAGCTCCGGTGCTCCGAGGGACACGCAGCACACATGCAAAGCTGCCCATGCCCGATTGTTAGTTAAAGCGCCCGCCGGGTTTAAATGGGAGCTGCCGATTTACATAATCCATAAATTTTACATCCTGCACATCCTGTGTGCTGCTGCTGCTCGAAGTGAGATGCACTGCGCATAGACAAATAATCCCGCACCGACACACAGCACAATCGTCTAGCAGTCCAGCTGCGGGCGTACGAAAATTTCGCGTTCGCGTATGTAAATCGCGACGTTCGTGCCCTAGCAAATAAAGAATAAGCTGTGAGCAAATCGTAAAACCGTACCATGTGTGTGTGTGTGCTTTGTTGTGTTTATGGAAATGATTTAGGGAAGCTTATGGCAAAGTAAAGCGGAAGGAGTAATTCAGCTCATGTTGTGCAATAAAATAGTGCGCCAAATGGTATGATAGTTTCATTGATTGAGACTGGTTTTTTTTTAGATGTTCTTACGGGATTTCGAATCATATAAGGGAATAGTTCAATCACTTAGGGGAATGTTGCAAATCGGTAGGCGAATGTTGCATGCAAGCTGTGGAAGTTTGCAATCATATAGGGGAGTGTTGCAATCGATTAGGGGAATTTTGCAAGCGTGCTGTGGAGCTGTCATCAGACTGTGGGTGCCGCTGTAAATACCTCAAAATATTTTCGTCAATCTTACTAACTTATCATGTTTAATTATGGCTCTGCAGCAGGATTTATTTAGTTTATCATGTGTACAGCAGAATCCCACACGAAAACAACTCCAAATGATGTTTAAAAAAAAAACATCATCGGAATCAATTCGAAGCTTTTTACAGCGGCACCCACAGTCTGACGACAGCTCCACAGCACGCTTGCAAAATTCCCCTAATCGATTGCAACACTCCCCTATATGATTGCAAACTTCCACAGCTTGCATGCAACATTCACCTACCGATTTGCAACATTCCCCTAGGTGATTGAACTATTCCTTTACATGATTTGAAACCCTGTATTGTCTCTTACTTCATGCCTTCTTTGGATATGTCGATTTATATATATTTAATGAAATATTTGCCTTATTTTAGGTGAAAATTCGAAATTTTGATCGTTTTATGCTTCAAGTAGCTTTTTAAACTGAACAACAAAAATCAAAAATCATTTTGCAACTACCCACTGAATTGAACGCCACATTAATCCATCCTCTTTAAGCTTGTTTGCGATTTTCCCTGCCTGCGATCGTTTCGAGCCATCATCAGAGGCTCGATTTTTGTCATCGATTTCCCGGAACAACTCGGCTCAAGCAAAAGCGAAATAAAGTTTAATTACGAAATACTTCAGACTGCGATTCATTGGGCCCCGGCTCCGTGAACCGCCCCGAGGGGCCTACTTCAAACCCCAATATAAAACGCTCAATATAGCGTACAATGGGGCTTGCCGTTAGCAGCAGCAGCAGCAGCAGCATATTGCTTTAATTGAAGCCAGCCAGCCATCAACGAATCTGGATTCGGTTTGCTGTGGTTCGCCGCTTGCCGTAGGTTCGAGAAAGACTGCCCCCGGTACCGGAACTGTTCTGCATAATTCCTTTGAACTTACCGGACTGCACGCGGCAGTACGGTGAACCACGGCTGGTAATGCACGGCTGCCAAAAGTGACCAAGGGCGTGGTTTATTGTGGAAGCAGCTACCTGCAAAGAGAGACACGAGACGAAAGCGATAAGCAGACGGACAAAACTAAGCGTACACACGAAAGCAGCGGGAAAACGGCAAGCAAAACGATATGGAAATTGCTATTTTAATACAGCAACAACCGACGATCAAAGGCAAAGGCAACCGTAGGCCCTGAATGCGCCGTTGTCTGTGGCGCCATTCGTTCACGCGGCTGCCCGCCACATTGCCGCTCCCGGTGCCGGGAGAACGAGCTGTACCTTTGCTTGTCTGTAATGATTATTTGCTTGATGCTGGTGCGGGAGGCGAGTTGGGCGGTAAATATCCGCACCCGTGGGAAGGAACCCGGAACGGTGCGCTTGCCTCGCTTTAGGAACGCTCTTGCGGCGGGGCAATTTCCATTTTTATTGGAAAATGCGCCTTCGGTGGCATACTTTTTTGTTTGTCTGGGTGTGTTCTGTTGTGTGTCGGCTGGACACGGGTCATGGAGGTGATATTTCGTAGTCGGGTTTTGAGAAGTACTGTGTTTTCTCCCTATTTTGTGAGCCATCTTCGTGAAAGGAATCATGCGACGTGCCCAGTGTGCCCGGGAGGTAATTTGTTGGTGAAGGTGAAATGATTGAATTTTGCCTTATGCTTTTTACGATTTGCTTATCTTAAGCGATCGTTTAGGCGGGTTTTTTTCTCATGACATTGGAATGAAGCAATGATTTGCATACATTTAGGGGTTGAAATGGTCTTTTGTGTGGTTTCTTTATTCAAATGTTGTTGCGGAGTACAAAGGCATACCTTATGTTTACCTTTTTTTCCTTTCCTTTCTCTTTCAAGAATAGATTATACTGTCCAACAAACAAAAAACCTCAACTCTTCAGCACAAAATTACACAAAAGAAACAATTACTTCATCACACTTCTCACGTACATCCAGTTTTTTTCTCTCCTGAAACTCTTTTACAGAAACTTTTGCTGCAATTTTGCCACGTTGGCTTGCGCAATTTTCCCTTGAAGAATGCCTTGACCACCAGCTGGACCGGTGACGGGAGCGGCCAAAGTAAAAGGCCAAGAAAACAATAAATTTATGCCCTGGAATCACGCTTCCTGGCAGGGCACGTTCTGTGCGCATGTGAAACCATGCTCCTTGCTGCTCCATGCTCCACGCAGTGGCAGTGGCAATGTAGCCCGCGTTTCGGAAATGTCAGCGTAATGGCTTTGCAATTATGCAGCGCTGCTTTGCCGTGCCCCTCAGTTCCATCGCTAATTCTACGCTAGTTTTATCGTATTGCAGCTACGCCGACGTTTGCCCTTATGGCCTTTTTGCTGTGCTGGCCACAGCGCTGCACCTGTCAGGTGGTGCCCGTGCTCGATGGTGGCAAAAGCTGGCAGAATGGTTTCTTCCATTCAGCTACAGAGGAAACTCCGTGGAATGAAGAGTTTTTTTATATTGTACGAGGAGAGCAAAAACAATGAAACGAAATCATTGCAAATGTTCAGCGAGTAAAGTGCGCTGTAGCTTTATCTCTGCCAAACTGTGTGTTCGCCATGTTCACCTGTCCGTCTGCCCAGGAGAACCCTAATTAAACTGCCATAATCGGGCTGAGAACGTGCCCTATGCGCAGTGGTAATTGACCGTGGAGGGTTTGAAGCGTCGAGGATAGGTAGCGAGCAGTTCAGGTTTGATAAGTTGAGTAACTAGATAATTATTCATGACAAGCTCAACGTTTAAAAGCACATCAAAATTCAGTTGTTACCTTCAGATTTGCCTCCAAGCTATCCGTTTTGGTCCATTTACACGTTTTGGTACTTATTTTACACTGTAAATGTCTTTGTGTATAGTATTTTTCTTAGTTTGTGGTAGTTTATTAATAAATTTTCATTTAACTTTGACTATTAAAATTATTGACTACTTTATAAAGATTTATTCATTTATGTATTTAGGTAGGGGAATTTAAGGAAACGATTGATGTATACTAACAAAGCTGAAAACTACGAGTCAACAAGTTAATTTAAGGATGAAACAATAACATCACTATACAAAATTCTACAAAAAAACCCTACGCAATTTGCTACGATAGTTCCAATGCTTAATTCCTACGCTGCACATTTACTACCGGGTATGGTTTGTCGACCGGAACTGCATCGCTTCCAGATCCGAACCAATTATCGTTCTCAAGCCGGAACAGTTCCAGGTGCTGTTCCAGGTAAAGAATAAAATTGGGAGCTATTTCTGGATCGGTATGGGTTTGTGGTCGGTTCCAGGACCGTAATGGGTTCATGATAGATTCCCGAACCAGTATGGACTCATGATCGGTTCCAAGACCGGCATAGGTTCATGATCGGTTCCAAGACCGTTATGTGGGTTCATGATAAGTTCCAGGTCCATTATGGACTCATGATCGGTTCCAGGGTCAGTATAGGTTCATGATCGATTCCAAGACCAGTATGGGTTCATGATCGGTTCCAAGACCAATGCGGGTTCATGATAAGTTCCAGGACCAGTATGGACTCATGATCGGTTCCAGGGCCGGTATAGGTTCATGGTCGATTCCAAGACCGGTGTGGGTTCATAATAAGTTCCAGGACTAGTAAGGACTCATGATCGGTTCCAGGGCCGGTATAGGTTCATGATCGGTTCCGAGACTGGTATGGCTTCATGGTCGGTTCGGAGACCGGTGTGGGTTCATGATAAGTTCTAGGTCCAGTATGGACTCATTATCGGTTCCATGACCGGTATAGGTTCATGATCGGTTCCGAGACTGGTATGGGTTCATGATCGGTTCGGAGACCGGTGTGGGTTTATGATAAATTCCAGGACCAGTATGGACTCATGATCGGTTCCAGGGTCAGTATAGGTTCATGATCGATTCCGAGACCGGTATGGGTTCATGATCGGTTCCAAGACCGATGCGGGTTCATGATAAGTTCCAGGACCAGAATGGACTCATGATCGGTTTCAGGGCCGGTATGGGTTCATGATCGATTCCAAGACCGGTGTGGGTTCATGATAAGTTCCAGGACTATTATGCACTCATGATCGGTTCCAGGGCCGGTATAGGTTCATGATCGGTTCCGAGACTGGTATGGCTTCATGGTCGGTTCGGAGACCGGTGTGGGTTCATGATAAGTTCTAGGTCCAGTATGGACTCATTATCGGTTCCATGACCGGTATAGGTTCATGATCGGTTCCGAGACTGGTATGGGTTCATGATCGGTTCGGAGACCGGTGTGGGTTTATGATAAATTCCAGGACCAGTATGGACTCATGATCGGTTCCAGGGTCAGTATAGGTTCATGATCGATTCCGAGACCGGTATGGGTTCATGATCGGTTCCAAGACCGATGCGGGTTCATGATAAGTTCCAGGACCAGAATGGACTCATGATCGGTTTCAGGGCCGGTATGGGTTCATGATCGATTCCAAGACCGGTGTGGGTTCATGATAAGTTCCAGGACTATTATGCACTCATGATCGGTTCCAGGGCCGGTATAGGATCATGATCGGTTCCGAGACTGGTATGGCTTCATGGTCGGTTCGGAGACCGGTGTGGGTTCATGATAAGTTCTAGGTCCAGTATGGACTCATGATCGGTTTCAGGACCGGTATAGGTTCATGATCGGTTCCGAGACTGGTATGGGTTCATGATCGGTTCGGAGACCGGTGTGGGTTCATGATAAGTTCTAGGTCCAGTATGGATTCATGATCGGTTCCAGGACCGGTATAGGTTCATGATCGGTTCCGAGACTGGTATGGGTTCATGATCGGTTCGGAGACCGGTGTGGGTTTATGATAAGTTCCAGGACCAATATGAACTCATGATCGGTTCCTGGACCGATATAGGTTCATAAACGGTTCCGAGATTGGTGTGGGTTCATGATCGGTTCCAGGACCAGTATGGACGCATGATCGGTTGCAGGACCGGTATGGATTCATGATCGGTTCCCGGACCAGTATGGACTCATGATCGGTTCCAGGACCGACATAGGTTCATGATTGGTTCCAAGACCGTTATGGCTTCATGATCGGTTCCGAGGCCGATGTAGGTTTATTATAAGAACGGGTTCAGTATCGATTCCTGGACCGATACAGTAACAGATCCAGAACCGACATTAGGTCATGTCCGGTTCTTAAACAAGAATACGTAATGTATTGAAGTAAGCATCTCTTTGTTTTGGGTCTCTTAAGGGGTCTTCAGAAGTACCTCATTGTAATTGGGGTTCGAGGTCAATGATTGCTTTATACTCTTTAGAGTAAAGGAGATCTTTGAAATTTAGTTGCGCAGCACTGTAATCTGGCCAAATTTA
The DNA here is from genome assembly GCF_943734685.1 of Anopheles coluzzii. Lineage (NCBI taxonomy): Eukaryota > Metazoa > Arthropoda > Insecta > Diptera > Culicidae > Anopheles > Anopheles coluzzii. Next base: position 104,087,293 of record NC_064670.1, on the reverse strand, counting down.
CAAGTACAGGTGTCCCCCGACATACAACTGTAGTTCGGACCGATAAAATTTCTCAAAGCAAGGCGTAAGTCGAAATATTCGTATGTCGCATATCTATGTCGAATATAAAGCTGAAGAGTCGAAATATATGAAATCTCATATTTTGTTGATAATAATTTTCGATTTTGTATTAATTTTACTCCAAAAGCCCTTTACACGATAAAGATATTCAAGATCGGGTAGTTGTGGAATCGTTGGAAATGTCTGTGTAACGGTTATCAGCAAGAAACTCGAAAAAAAAATCGAACAATTTCTTCACAATGACAGTGAATCGTCGCCACTCGAGGAGGTCGTAACTCGGAGAACGCCTGTATATGCAAAATATGGTGAAATTTTAACTAAAACTGCAAACAATCAGCTAGCCATTTTGAGCCTTCTAAAGTACCTCGTGTTCGAAAAATTACACGACAAAAATATTGCCACCATAAGCTGCCACTGCTATCCGGTAAACAAGTTTGACCACTTTCTGGGAATAAATCAACGCTTTTCAAACAAAAGCAGCACGTGCCCGTCCTGAGCAACTTTCTTCTCTCTAAAGCCCAATCCCTGCAGTGACAGTTGTCCAGCAATGTTTACCTCAGCAGCAGCGGTTCACTCGAATTTCAACCTTATACACCATGGAATAACATTTCTAGGTAGTAGGAAACAAACTCTGGAGAAAATGTAAAACAAGCACACACCAAAATAAAACAAAACTCGTTGCCATGTTGACTAACGCTACAGCAAGCTGTCCTCCTTTTCCCCACAATATTGAAATACTTTTCGGTTAAGGAATAAGTGTTAAAAGAGTAAGCATTTTCCCAAACTAAACGCCAACCAGCTCGCTACACTTAACATTCTTTTAAAGGTGACATACATTCCTTCTAAGTCTGTATTGCTATTTTCGTCGCCTAGCAGAGAAGAGCAAATATAGGTACGCTTAGCGTACGGACTCTACTTCCCACCCATTGGCGATTGGCGGCACCACTTTGTCAAACCGATTATGGTACCCGAAAAACTGCCACCCGAATCTGTCCGTGTTGCGTTGCTCACCGCAATACTGTCAGCGCAGTCGGTAAACGCGGCTTCAAAAATCAATTGACTTGTTTATCGCTCAGCGCCACAGGAGCACCACTTACCAGCCACTTGAGCGAGCGTTTTCGTGGAGCGTTTCCCCCCCCCCCCCCAATGCTTGGCCACCTTCACCTCCAATGTGAATCGAACCGTGTTCAATATGGTTGAACGTTACATCCCGATCGTTTCCCTGCAGCTTGCTGTTTGTTCTAGTGTGCGCCCTGCGCACCATTTTTGGTACAAGCTTTCGGACGCGCTTTCATCGTGCCCCGGCAAGTGACAGAAGAAGAAGCAGGAGGTTCAGAGAGGGGAAAAAAAGACCGAAGCAAATACCTTCTGGTGGAAGTTTTGACACAACACCACCAAACACACCAGCACTTCAGGAAGTCGGTACGAAAATGTCAACCTGTAGTGCACTTGCGTTGACGTGTGTTCCCGTCCTAAGGAGGGAAGCGCCGCACCATCAAAGCATCAATAGTGCTGTTTTTTGCGAACAGCTCCCTCCACTATACAACATCTCACGGGGTTTCCGACACACAAACACACACACACATACCGGACGGGCTTTTGCAGCGAAAGCGCTTCTCCCGATTGTTGCAATGGCGATGGCGTCTTTCGCGGAAAATGTGTCAGATGCATCACCGTTCCGGGAAAAGGGCCAATCAAACACTCGACAATCACACACTGCTAGTGCTGCTGCTGCTGCTGCTGCTGCTTGGCCGTGCAGTGCAGTCAAACGACGTTTTTCAATTTCCGTTTCAGAGCTGCTTTGATGGGGATGTTTGACGGTGCAACAAGTGTTGGCATTTGACTTTTGGTCGTTTTCGTTTTATGTTTTTTTTTCCCTCTTTCCCTCTCCCCTGCCAAACCCATCCTCCAAAGGGACGCTTGTGCAGCTCCGAACCATGGGACATTTATGTTTCGCGTTTGCTTTGCTCCCTCGGCCCTTGGCGACGGGGCGTGCAAGCAAACAACCAGCTTAAACGAACGTAATGAGTTGGGTAATTAATTTTCAGTTTGAAAGGATTAATTTTTTTCACTCAAATTCTCAGTCTTTTTTTTGTTGTTTGCTTAATTACAAAAGTTTCAGTCAATATGGAAACCTTTCGCCGCTTGACAGTAACGCGTAGCCCCGCATGAAACATGTTTGAGAGGGGAAAAACGGAAGCAAAAGTTGCCCGAATGTTGTGCAGGTGTCACATAAATCAAATATTTCCCTCAATGTGGCATCGTCACATTGAAATGGGGGGGGGGGGGAAATGCCGCTTTTCCCCCGGTTTAAGTTTTGACAGGGAAGTGACACAAAAGCTTAGCTCATATATGTACCAAAAAAAAAAAACACCCACAAATACATACCCACGCGTAACAGTGAAGGTACCACAACAAAAAAACAGGCAAACCCTCAAAGGAAAAGCAAGTTTGCTTCACCGTCAAACCATCCGGACGGTTGGTGGTTGACTTCGAAACATTCTTCTGCACTTGGGAGGGGCCTAAGGCAGGTATAAGGCAGGAACATTTGCCAAGCAGCAATCACTTTCAATTTCCTCTTTTTTTTTCTTCTTTGGCGTGGCGAAAATACGAAAGAAAGAAAAAGGAAAACTCTTCTGCTGTTGTGAAACAATTTTATTTTTACTTTCGACCGACCCCTTCCTACAATGCCAGCGTGATGCTGCTTGCTACAGTCGTCTCCCACCGATGTGTGCTATTATTGTGGGATATTTAAAGGAGAAGAAGAGGACAAAAAAGAACACCACCACCACTGACAAAGACACCAACAACCAACGGCTGACGGATGATGAGGTTGGTAAAATACTTTCGGTTCGAAGTTTTACACACGCCATTGCCAGAGGGGACCGGTACACACACACACACAGAGCCACACAGTGCCACACAGAGCCACATGGCAACAAACACTTACAGCAAAATCAATGGTGGCTTTCCAGGAGCGAAAACGCTTTTCCGCGTGACGCTGGCACAATGGGAAGGAAAGGATGGAATTATGAAGCGGAAGCGTGATTGGATGTATGGGGGGGGGGAGGGTTGGTAAAACTCGTACTCCATCATACACGTGCAGTGCATTAGCTTGGTGTTGTGGTTGTGTCGCGGCGTTGTGAGTGTGCCTCATTGTTTGTCGAATGCAATCTGCGGTGCATAATAAGCAGGAATCTCGGCTGAATTTTTCACCACATTGTCACGCAAAAATTCGTTCCACGTGGCTGCTGTGTGTCTGTGTGTGTGCGAGCGACTGTTTGCATGTATAGGAAGTTGAGGAATGCTGTTCCTGAGCCGTTCCAGGAAAATGTTTCGAAGCTTTTTATCCCGGTTTAACGACGTTTTAAGCGCTGTTATCAATAATGGATCGGTTAATGGAATGTTTAAAAAAAAATGATGCCAAAGAAACCATCAATCATGGTTCCGTTTATTGAAGTAGATTGAGGGGGCTTTCTTTGAAGGCATTACGGAGAAACATTAAAGAGGCTTTCACCGTTTTTTTTAAATTTGTTAAAAAAAGTAAAAAATTCTTAATGTAGTATAACACCAACAACTACGCATCAAAACACTAAGCAAAGAAAGTGATCATCAACAAACTCCCGGATGAATTGAACTTTATTTAACCCACTTCACTTAAAGTAGGAAGAGCTATTCCCATGTTTTTTATACACTATTTAAAAACCCATAAAACACCGATCCGAATAAGACAAAACCTGTATCGGATATCCTTTCAAGTGCAGCATCAAAGCAAATGTGATAAAATCTCTTTAAAATTCCGAAACCAACTCTACTCACATCGATCGCCCAACAGCACCGACCCCTTCAACGTATCAACCACCAGTATCGCCTTCCAGCCATAACAGCAAAACAACCGGCACTCTAGCAGAACAGCTTGTCTCGGATGTTTCCGGATTAAATGACACAGCACCCGCGGGTCCGGATGCAAAGGCAAACCGGCGTACGCTACGGGTACGGTTAGGACCCCCGACTTTCTCCCAAGCGACACCCGCGAAACATCCGCGAGTGTCCATTTTGATGTTTCACAGGTTTAACAAAATTGACGGCGAAAGCTCGTAGAAAGTAGTGCACAACCAACACACACACACACACACACAAAAAACCCTTCTCCGATTGGCAAAAGCAAACCGAATCCTTTTGGTGGAAAATGCGAAAAGCATCCGATTTTTATTTCCCCTTGCAGCGGAGGACGCAAGCGGTCCGCATTCGGGCAGAAAGTGATTTTTAATTCACTTAAAAGCATTTCGTGCCAGCAACGTTTTTGGATATTTTTTTCTTTCTTCCCTTTTATGCGTTCACATCGAATTTCGATCGAAACCGATTTGCAGTACTGATGCGCGTTTGTGTGTGTATGTGTGTGGGTTTCAGTTGTGCCGTCTTCAACTGGTGGCAGATGAAACGGATGAAAGAGTTTTAAGATTATTTCTCCCGAAAAGGGAATGTGAATGATATTTTGCGTAACTGTTTGGATAATTGGGTAAGATTTGCGCGAAAAATGTTAAAAGCAGCTCATGTTTTTGGGAATTTTCGATTCCATATCCACAGAATAGCGAGTGAAGCTTTCAGTAGCTATGTCCATGGAAGTATAACCCTTTATTAAGTACAGGGGTTTTCAGGGATTTTTGTAGCTGTAGGACATTTGATTGACTCTTTAATGTGATAGGAGTTGGAATTTATAACACCCTTTTTGGCAAATCCAATAAGAATTCCAACAGTACCTGTCCGAAAAGCGTGGTTTTGAGTCTAATTACCATCATATAAAGTTCACTGCTCGTCAGAAAAAATCAAGGAACTGTCACACCACTATCACCAACAGAACTCCTGAAAAATACTGTAAGAGTTGTTGAAATTTTGACTGTATAAAATGGCCTAAAAGCTCATATGCAATGCATAAATCCAAACAAATCGAAATAAATCCAAGCAAAATACCATAAAACACCGCTCAAACAGTCCAAACGAGACTTCCAGCAAGAAATGTCACCAATGCAATGCTTATCCAAACAACATCAACTTAAACGTACGTTAAAGAATGCGTCACTTCAACCAACTCCACCGCTACTGTGCATTAACCAGCCAACCGATCGGCACCGGAGGATGACCTATGGCCGTGCGGGCAAAAGTGTCCATGGGGCATGGATCAACCACATCGCACCTCACACACCGTGCGGCCACTGAACTATGCCGGCCACAAACACTCTCAAACACGTACACATGCACACACACACACACATACACATACATCACAACTCTCAGCACAACCAGCGGAAACCGGAGAAGTGTTGTTGCCTCACGCCCGACGTTAGGTGCCGGTGCGAAAGTTGAACTTGAATGGAGTTGTTTGAGTGTGTGTGTGTGTGTGTGTGTGTGTGTGTGTGTGTGTGTGTGTGTGTGTGTGTGTGTGTGTGTGTGTGTGTGTAGCACTTGGTGGTTTTCTTGGGCAGAGTAGAAAGTTTCCCATTTGCCTCCACGCTTGAAGCCTTTCAGTAGGCTTTAATGCGACGTTTAAGATACACTCCAGCACTTGAGAGGAATTGCTTGCTGCCGTTGCAAACAAGTGCGTTTGCTGGCATAATAGCTTTGTAGCATAAGGCAAGCACCTCATTACAGTGACATTTTACATCGAATTCAATTTATTACCCTTTTACCATTCCACTCCTTTCACTGGAGCACTGGTGAGCAGTCCCCGGCTCACTTTAAAATCGGCAGCAGCAAGCATGTAAAGCCACCTTATCTAATTTATTCGGCCTCCACTCGTTCGCTCGTCGCTGCAAAAATTGCTTTATGACGATGGTTTGTCTCGTAAAGCCACTGGCTGGTGGTACGTTCCACGCACTACACAAGCTGCTTTAAAATTTGCACCCAAGCCCAATGGAACACACCCATGAAAAAGGGGAAAAAGATAGCCTAAATTTCAACAACAAAAAATCGTGTCTGGTTTTACAGTTCCCACAACCTGTGTACTCTCTTTTGGTGTGCTTTGTTTTTTTGGAAGCCAGCCCAATGTTGTTTTTTCTCTCCCTCTAGCCCTCCGGTTAACGAACCAAACCGAGAGCGTTGCCTTTTATGGGAATGAGTTGCCGTGGCATATGCTACGGTATGAGCGAAGCATCTTCCTTTCCTTCGAGGAAGTGCAAACTCGTTTCGCAAGTATAATGACCACACCAGGGGCGCGGTGAATCGATACTGTGTCTGGGAGCACTGGGGTCTGGGAGGCACTGGCAGACAGAGCCAGCCGGGCTGAAGCTTCATAAATCTTCAATATGTTTGCAAAAGTGTAACAATGTGTACATGGCTGATGTGCGCGTGGGTGAACGGGTGGGAGTGGTGATCGGGTTTATGACCAGACGCGCTAAAGCGCTTGTCGATACTTTCTTGTTTATGGTCGGCCACTAACTTGGGCGGTCGGTGTCGCTTTTCGAATGAATTTGAAGTTTCTGTCTGTCGGAAAACTCGCTTGGTTATGCCGTTGTCTGTTTATGGTAATGTCAGTAGCAAGTTATAAATAAATTATCCTTCACGTTGTAAGTAGCTTAAGTATTAAAGGATGAGTGAAATTTATTTTTTATTCATGTTTTAGGTATTTGTATGTTTATGGAAAAAAGGATAGGCTGATTTCTGTTGAAACAAAAATATATTTTTATTTAATTGCTCAGAATCGCTACACGCGTGGCTCATAGAATGTTTGAATCATGCAGATGCTTGCTTAGTCACTCTAAAGGTGACTTTCATCTAAGCAAATAATTATAATTAAATTTGCAACATATTAGATGTTCTTTATATAAAAAATCCATTAAAATTATATGAAAGCTTAGGCTCTTAACAAACTAGAATTAAATTGTATGACAATGTTTCAGTATTAAGGCCGGGCTACATTGATCGTACTCGCAAGCGTAATTTTGATTTTCACTAGCGCATCTGGCGGTGGCTGACCGAAGCATTTTGCCAAACAATTTGGAGCTGCTCCAGAACATACGTTATTTTTCCATATTTTTAGCTTAATTCGGAGGAGAAAAGTTCTGTAAAACGTAGATACACATGTTTTGCACGCATTGCATCCATTTTTGCAATGGAAAACGATGGAAAAACTACTTAATTTTGAGATCCGGCATAACCATTCCCTGGATGACCAAAAATAGCTTCCACCAGTCGCCGCCAGATGCGCTAGTGAAAATCAAAATTACGCTTGCGAGTACGATCAATGTAGCCCGGCCTTTAGAATAACAAAATTTGATTGAATAAATTGAACTTCATACTCAATATCCATCAAACAACAATACATAAATCTTCAAATATAAGTTTCTTTAAATGTTCAAAAGCTCTACCAAAAACCGTTTAGCTTAAGTTGCGCTATAAGCTATTTAAATGAGCTAACACAATCCCGTAATGACGATTGTTTTCCAATTGCAGCCATTATGATGGAATGAAATTCCAAATTCCCCCTCCAAGCGATTGGCGCCATTTTCCACGTACGAACGTACGCTACGCTGCACGCAAGCAGAATGCGAAAAAAAAAGAATCACTACCAAACGCGTTTACAAGGGGCATCCGAAATAGAGAGCACGCTGCGCCATTTCCGAACGGCGTGTACCGATGAAGCTCTAAATCAATATTACGATTCTTCCACCAGCTTACATAAAATCACAACGTGTAGCCCGTTGGCTACCCATGCTCCAAGTGCCTGCCACAGCGTTTTGGGGTCGGTAGAGCGCGGAACTTACGTAGATACACACTTCACCGTACCGGAACCGTACCGTACCACATCCACACACGGGTACTTCATCATTGACATCGAACCAGACGGAATTTCGAACTCCCGGAAGTCGCTCACTCACCAACTCCGCACGGGGAAGGACTAGTAAGGATGCTTCTGTAGGGGGTGTGTTTGCTGCGAATACTTGAACAGCAGCACCAGAGTGAAAAGCGTACAAATAGTACGTCCAGAGCAGTAGAACGTCTTACCGCCATCACTGTCTAAAGGCTGCACGTAACACGTATGGCAAAAGGGCTCACCAAAACGAAACCAAACGATCCAGGCGAACTGTCGAACGGATCATTCAAAGCGTGCCGTCAGCGTACCGGGAGGCCGTTTCAAATATGCGTGCCTGATCCTGCCCGAAAAGGGGTAGCCTAGTTGGTGTACTTGCTTTTTTGTTCGTGACTTCAATTTCTTCTAGCGAAATTCAGTGTCTGTTCCAAAACGTTCAGAAACGGATTCATTTCCGCTTCGGCATAAACAAGATGCTTTATACCTAGACCTGGCTGCCCGGAATGTGAAGTGATGCTAGTGTACCGGGTGAGTGAAGTGAGCGTGCAATGCAAACCCGTAAAAAGGGATTTGATTTTCTGAGCACATTTACAATCGTCTCGGTGAATGCGTTTTGTGACCAAGCTCTTGATCCATGATCGTAATTTACTGCTGATTTATCGGCATGACGTTTAATAAAGCCGCTCAAGCCAGCAATTGGCAGCAAAGTAGGGTTCGTTTAATAAATCTATCACTCACAAGGTTTTATACCACTAAAGGTAGGGAGTACTCTTACTGTTAGTAAAACATTTAAAGTTATTTACGTTTCCACACATCACCCGAAACCTTCAATGAATAATGTTAATTAAATATTTTTAGTACAAAACCGAGCTGTCTTCGCACATCACCACATCATTGCCTGGCGAGTGTCAAACACTTTAAAACAATTAGCGCAACGCAAATTGAATGTTCACCGGGGGTGCAGCAGGCAAACAGGTGCTTATTTCATCAATGTTAATGCGCATCCATCAATTAGCTGACATTTCAATGAAAAATTAATTAACACGCCATGGCACCCGGAATGCTCTCCATACCGACGGAGTGTATGCATCGATCAAACGGTCGTTTGGTTGACTAACTACCGCTCACAATTTGTTTCGAAACATTCACGCTATGCAGGCATGATGAGGCACACAGTTAAATACCAAAGCTACTAAAAGGAGCAGAATATTCATCTTAAACCATTCGACAAAGGGTAAAAATGGAAACTTTCAGCCAGTGTTTCTACTCTGCTGTACAATGGATGATAGAAAGACGTTTTTCCTATGCATTCCCAAGGTAGGAATGCAATACATTGGGGCGTAGGTACGTTCCAATGCATCACCGAGCACCTTATTGTGCAAAGAAAGTGATAAATTGCGTTTCATTCTTGAAAGCACACATACACACTGCATGACTTTGGCTTCAGGATGTGAGGGAACTTTATCCATCTAAAAACTTGAAAATAAAAGCTCCATTGTGCTTCTTTTCCGTAGATAAAACTGATGATGATGATGATGGTGATGAAAAGCAAACAGCTTAAACATTTCTCAAACGCACTGTATCCGACAGGTCTCTGTGGTGCATTTTTGAAGTGCTGCATCCTGCAACTGTTCTGGCGCGGTTGCGTGCCCCGATTTTTGCTTTTAGCTGTCTATCATCGTGGTGTGGTGCATATTTACACTTAAAATACTGCACCAGCAGGAAGTTTTGGTGATTAATCAAACGTATGATTCATAGTAGGCATGGGCAAAACGATTCTTTTCACCGAACGCGAACGAACTAGTTCGCTCACCAAAAAGAACCGAACGCGAACGACGATTCTTTCGTTCTTTGTTTCATGGGGTTTTTATTCACAAAAAACGCTCGTTGTCTTTTTCATTTACCCACCATAGACGCATACTGTAGCCAAAGAAGTACTCATTCTGCGGTTGAAACCAATAATTTAAAAACATTAAACACTCGACTGATCTGGTCAACACAATCCATCGCAAAACCGACCAAAAACTAGCATGTAAAAAACTAATACGAGCAAAAATGTCTCCTGCATATATTGTACCCCATGCCTTATACACACTTAAGGATTCTATTTTAAAAAAAAACTACTTAAATATGGATCAACATGATGAGCGCAATCAATTCAGTTCAGTTTATTCGCGAACAATGACAAATCCGTTTGAACGGGCTCGATCTATTGAATTGTATAGGTATAATGTCCATACCAACAGAACACAGATCGAACACAAATGAGCCAGTTCGAACGCGTTCGATGAATTCAGTCGTATAGATACGATTTCCACACCAACAGCACACGTATCGAACACTGCTGGACAAATTCGACGGCGTTCGAGGAATTGAGTTGTATGGGTACGATTTCAACACCAACAGGGTACATTTTGATCTCTGACGACCCGTTCGCACGGTGCGAGAAAGAGCGAGAAAGCAATGGCTGGTATTATTGAATCCGTTCGTAGCGGGAACGTACGGCGCTCACATGAAATTCTAGGGATGGCAACACATTTCTTGAGCCCGCTCCTACAACGCCGCGGTGAATAACTGTAGCAACCATCTAGTACGTTAGGAAAATGAGTGTCGGGACGTACGCCGCCGCTACGAACGGATTCAATAATACCATCCAATATGATTTTGCACGTTTCATTACATTGGCTGGTATTATTGAATCCGTTCGTAGCGGCGGCGCACGTCCTGACACTCATTTTCCTAACTTACTAGATGGTTGCTACAGTTATTCACCGCGGCGTTGTAGGACCGGGCTCAAGAAATGTGTTGCCATCCCTAGAATTTTATGCGAGCGCCGTACGTTCCCGCTACGAACGGATTCAATAATATCAGCCATTACATTTATGTGAGCCGTCGAACACTGAACGGAACGTTCGAACGCGTTCGGTGTAGTCAGTTTCTTCCAAAAGTCCTGGTCGTTCTTTTTGCTAAGAACCTCGTTCGTTCGTGCACTTTACCGAACTGTTCGAACGGTGCGATTCTCGTTCATTTTACACATGCCTAATTCATAGTGTGGCAAAAAGAACGACGTTGGTTTTGTCTGTTTTTGTTAGAAACGTTTGCATCTCCCGTGAAGGCACCGATGGGATCGTCTTCACGTTTCAGAGTCTTTTTAAAGCGACAAATGAGTGGTTGATGTAGTTGTGAAAGCAATAAATCATAATTATTATTAAATGGAAAATAGAAGATGAGCAACATTTTTTTTTTGTAATAAAGTTTCACAGCAACATACGTTTTTGGACCACCAAGCTCAGCTGAAACCTGTTCTTCAGCATGATCACAGCTGACTTGCTTACTTCGATTACTTGAACGATTTCAAAACACATTTGCGCAACCCATATACCCAATAAAGCAACGAAAAATTACACATTCATAGAAAACAAGATGCCCCTTTCACTGACACAAACATGCTTCCCCAGCAACGTCATGACTGCAGGCCTTTTGTCGTACCATTTTGTCCCTTTTTTGGAGGGACACGGGGGGGGGGGGGGGGATTTGAAATTGTCAACCTCATTGCAGCTGCACCCGACCAACCAGCTCAATCGCTGGGAAACTTACAAGCGATCATCATACATTGCTTGCATCCCGTCCAAACATGCTCAGACGACGCGGAAGTAAACGTTTGTTCGTGTGTGTGTGTGTGTGTGTGTGTGTGTGTGTGTGTGTGTGTGTGTGTGTAGTACGAAACGCAAAACCCGCTTCCGGAACTGGAAGAAGCGTAACTGCAAGACACGGTCGGTTGCCTGGCAGGAGAGAGTGAAGTAAATCAATATGCAATCGTTTCTGCTGCTGCTGCTGCTGCTGCTGCTGCTCCAAAGTGGTGGCACTATCTGTATGAGAATATGTGTGTATTGACAATTTGAAGCACAAATGGGTATTTTTCATTGATATGAGATTTCGGGAGGCAAAAAGAGAAGTATAGAAAGGAAGGAAAGACATGCAGGATAAAATTGCACCACTTTAGATAGAGCCCGCTGCCTCGCCCGGGCAAGATCATGATGCTTCGATTATTGAGAAACAATGCCAAAAGTGCTGCCGTATATGTGTGTGTGTGTGTAGGTCTACCGTTGCAAAGTGCAATATTGCCATTGTTATCCTGACTGCAGTGCAGTATGCATTTCATTATGCATTGGCCCATGATTATGATTGCATGTGCAGGGGTAGATTGCAAGCCAAAATGGGTAGAACAATGTATCCGAGACAGTCCAATGTGCCGCTACCGTCTCCACTGGATGGATAAAATGCAACCCAGTCTGATTTTACGGCACCACCCACTTGGGAAGTAGAGAGACAGACAGAGAGAGAGAGAGAGAAAGGTAAGCAGGTGCAGCAAACACGAATGACAAACATACAAGGTAATAATACTCTATTACTATTACACTCACAAAACCACCTCCCGCCAACCATTCGCAGCATGGTGGAGCTTACTGTCGAGAATTGCCCGTAGGCAGGGCGCTTTGTTTGAACTTTTAATTGCCTGTGCTGGGCCGTAAAGCAAGAATTATTTCGCAGCCCCATTCGCCCCACGGTAAGATGGATCGTATCGCTGTAATCGCAAACTAACCAGCAGCAAAGCAAGGGGGCAAGTGCAGTTTGAAGGCAGCAGCAGTAGGAAAATTCAATTACACACACCACAAAAGCATGCGGGCAAGCAGTAATGGGGCAGCTCGCAACAGCATGTGTCAGCACATGCCAGTATGTTGGGCTCGGACGGGGTGGCTTCGCTTATGCACCAGTTGGCAAATGAATTTCGAGTGTAAATTGAGCAAAAATGGAAATTTCTAGCTGGGGATAACAAAAAAAAATGCTCCACCGAACGGAAGCTTCCTGGTGCTACAGTTTTTACTTGCAGCTAAAATCGCACTATGCAGAAAGCGTTGGTAGTTGGATCGATTTCATTGGACGTCTGTTCCTGTATGTGTGCAAATATAAAAAGCGAGTGAAAAATGCCACCCCAAACGTGTAGGATTTTGTTTCAATTTCTCAAAATCCTTTATTTCGAGCGGCGAGAGCTTTGGCCGAGCGTTCTGCCTCCGCACACAAAATGGACTGAAATGCAAAGCTGTGTAAAACGCTCGTTTACCGGTGACACACGAGACACATAGCGAAACGTTCGTCCAAAACTGTCCCAATGTGCCTCTGGGCTGTAGGTAACCGTGTGTGTGTCTGTGTCCTGTGTGACTATGGTAACGCGCACAGCAATCCAGTGCTGCGTGAGACAGTGCTGGGCTGTTGGCGAACCAAAAAAAAAAACGACTTTCAAAATAAAAGAGCAAACAGATAAAATGATTTTTCAGCGAAGTATTCCCAATTTTTTTTGGTAGCACATTTTTGCTCAAAAGCTCGCGCAAATCAGTGTGCAAAGGAAGACATTAAACCGGATACATCTCACATCACGGGTGCGCGTTCAGCGTGGTGGCCAACCAACTAAAGGTGAGCAGACAGAGGACATCCGAGACATGCGAATATTTGCCGGTCTCCTTTTTTTTTTGGTTTTTTTTTTGCCGGTTTTATTTTAGTAATCTAGATTCAGAATAGCATTTTAATGTTTGTTTGACGTGGGAGGAAGCAAAAAAAACGAAAACACCACAGTGTGCACGTGCCAGTATTTGTCGTTGCTAGGGCAAGTGAAAATTGAAACGTTCGTACGTACCGTACACGTGCCTTAAAATGGTGAGGACGAAAATGGTGCACCGTCGTGCACACCGTTGTGCTCGTACACACCACCGCGTGCATTATGGTGCGGGCACAATTCAACGCTAAACGGTAATGCCACTACACTGGAATAAGATGAGTACACCACACCAAAACTGAAAGAAAAAGAAACGTGACAGGCTTTTTTCTTCTGCTCGTTGCTGCTCATTCATATACATTGCATCAGACGCAAATCAAATAAAGCATGAAGCGAAGAGGCAAATGTCTCCATTGTGTTGCTTATCAGCGATGAAACGGACGAAACAGAGGCTGCGAGTCAATGTGTGTGTGCTTCTACTACCACTACCATCACCACCACCACCATTCATTCGCTACAATACAATACACCCCTGGGACGGCCTGCTTTGATGGGAAGGGGCAATAGTTTTCACAAAAGCCTACCAGCAGGCTGAGCTACCGGGCGTCTCCATCGAGCTTTGGTGCCGTACTGTAACAGGAAAAATGGCTGCTAACGATGGGCTACCGTTCTGCTGCTGCTGCTGCTGCATATGGAAAACATTCTCTCTCTCTCCTATAGTGCCACTGATATTCGAACAGTGATTTGATGTGAATAGAAACCCCCACCGGAGCCCGGGCAGGCAGGCAGGCAGCCCGAACCAGTGAGCAAAATAAATATAGAATGCATCTTACACGCTCTGCGGATTGCATACACAACGGGCCTGAGCGGTGAAGGTGCGCAGTATGGTAAAGCGCTTACCGATGGCATGGTACCGATGGCAACCCGGGGCTGTTTCCCCCTTTAGTTTGCTCGAAACACGGTGGAAATTGTGCACCGCATCGCATCACGCCCGGGATGACAGGGCTGGGCGGGCCCGGGAGACAGCTGTTGACAGCGCATGATACGGTGCGGTACGGTGTGCAGTTGCAATTTTGTCTTCCTGCTGCCGGCAGTACCATCGGAAGCAAGAATAAATGGCCAAGCAAATTGACTTTATTATCATATTCGCAAGATCATTCGCACAGCGTGTGCCGCCGGTTGCGTCTTTCCGTGCGCGATGATTTCTGTGGGGAATTGCTGCTGCTGCGGAGCACTCTTTCTGTGCGAGCCGTAGCTATTCTTTGAGAATATGATTGCTAAATATTGGTGGAAATTTTGCTGAAGGTCAAAGAAATAGTTTGTAAAAGTAGTAAGTAAGTAACATGAAAAGTTGGAATAATATTTAGCATGCTATAATTGTATAGAAACCGATGTTCAGCTATTGTATGGTCATTCAAAATGCATTATATATTATTATATGTATCTTTTTATTATGTACCATAGAATTTGGAGCTTTATAAGTGTTTGTTATTATTGAAAAGAATCACTTCGCCCGATTGCGTCGGCAAACTAATCAATGCTCTAGCTTAGAATTATGGCATTGTTTCTTCAAGCGGTTCCAAGAAATGTTCAAGACTTGATACACATAAAAAGGCAGCAACTTTTTCAAGATTTCAAGAACCACGAGTGAACCACGATACTCAGGAAAATTCATTTTTCCGACGTATGTAAGCATATTTTGTTCTATCCTTTCCTTCATGACATTGTACACCTTCGCACTAGCCCGCGCGCATCCCGAAACTCCCGAACCCGAACCGAAGAATGCATGGTTGTGTCACCCGTGCTCCAGATCACATGGTTGGAATCTAATCTACCTGATGCGCCCTTGACGAAAGCAACAGCCGTGAATAGTTGTTTGATGGTTGCTGCTGCTGCTCAAGACGTGCCCGAGGTGAACTAAGAAACGCTAGAGCGATGTTGTACGTCCCTTTAACTTTTTTGGACCCCTTTTCACGAAACTGAACGCAATGCGCTGTGTCATTCCACCACAGATGCAGATGTTTGCGTCAAGTGGTTACAATAACAAAGACGCAGCCCAGTTTGGCCGTTACTTCAAATGCTGTTGTTGTGGAGAAATTGTTAAACATATTGTGTCCTTATCTTACGAGGGGAAGGAAGAAAAAACCGCCGCACACATTCCTAGAACATGCATGGCTGCATACTACTGTGGAACTATGGAGAAATACAGCAAAAAAGGATCACAAGATGGAAACAAACATCTACCGTCGGATGCCAACGCAAAGCAGGGCCATCTTTCTGCTGTCCTTTGTTGGATTAGCTCTTGAGACGGAAAAAGCTCAAACGAATAATGCAAAAGCAAACAATTTCTTCCCGAGTGGTGCTCCATCCGCTCGGAGGGTTAAGCAGTGCTATAAGCAGTGCATGTAATACCTTTCTTTTTTTTAGAAATGCGCGCAGATTTTAACATTTTTGAGTAGCACTGCTCAAACAAACCGTTCCATGATCCATATCTTACAAGAGTCCTGAAAATGAAATTTCATCCTCCGTTTTCATCCTCTTCCAATCCATACTATCCTCCCTGTCGTCCATCACGTTAGTTACCGTCTATAAATAGTGCCAATACTGTCCATACCTACTCGATCTCAACAGTCGTTTTCTCCCATTTCAAAAGCTCACTTTCATTCACTTTCGAACTGTCGAACGGCGTGACAGTTATCCGAACCCAGACCCTGCTCACAACCTTTGACAGAGTGCTTTAAAGCTGCCTCCAACCACCTTCGCTTGCAGCGTCAGTATTTTTCCTTCCTCCACAAACACAGCTGGTGAAATAAATCGCATTTTAAGCGCATTATCCCATCAGCGTGTTGTTGAACAAGCTTGAAAGGGTTCACTACACTATCGCCAACCGTCAAGATGATGTGCTTAGACAAGACAAGCTACAGCTACTGCTAGGAGCGCTGCTTATTATTGTACCTCGGTTTATAACTGTCCACCACGAATGGAGCCTCATTACTTATGTAGGCAATTCCGCTGAGTAGCTCCGGAGTAGTTGCCGGAAACCAGCTTCTTAACAGAGTTTATTGCCTTCACCGCCGGCTCCGCCGGTTTGGCGTTTGATTTCGCCTGCTTGGTTTCTTAAGGTACGCTCACGCGAGCGAGCAAACGAGCCTTTTACATCGGTACACCGGATGAAGGCGAGCATAAACTTGCTTTATTTATACGGCACTAGGCAAAGGGAATCTTTTCCGAGCGTCTTTGGCGCGGAGTGCTTCCATTCCCAGGGTAGCAAATGCTGCACGCGTTCCTTCATTTCCTGTGCATCAATTCGATACTTTATAGCGCATAGTGAAACTTCACTTCCTGCGTTCCGATTTGCGAGATGCGGTAACATTCGGCGAACTGTTCGTAGATATTTTGCTGTTGTCGGTGCATTGTTTTGCTTCCGGCTGGAATAAATTTGCCCTTGTTTTGTCGTAACGCAATGTAGAGCCCTTACCCGCAAAACAAAACATTCTTGATTCCCGGTATGTGAGAGCACGCACGTCATAAATGGATGAGCAAACACGTTGGAAGATGCACTTTGCCGTTTGAAGTTTCACATTGATATGCATGTTTCGGGCAGGATTTTAGTATGAAACTCCCCGAATGGTTTTGTGTCAGAGCTGGTTTTTCACGAAATTATCAGTTCGCAAACAACTTTTCTGAGCTATAGTGTACGCAATCTTCTGAGAACAAATGCGGCATACAAGGAGGAAAATGAAGTAAGACAAGGTATTTCAAAGTTGAGCAATGTTTGCCCCAGAAGCCATTGAGAGGAGGTATTAATTTCCATGAACTTTTGAAGCTTTTGTTTCCAATTCCACGTATTGTTTGGTAATTGTTTCCTTCTATCGACTTTGTTGCCTTGTAGAAGGGAAGCACAATACGATGCTAGTGCTATGGTTTTATCCGTAGCGTAATTTTGCGAAACTTGAAGACTGGTAATTAAAGCGAGCTTCCAAGTAGAGCATCACGGCCCAAAGCATCGACTCTTTGTGTGGATTCTTGAACTTTATAATTTTTTTAACAGTAGATGTATTGATAAATCAACCCAATATTCAATCATTATAGGGTTGTCTCTTGCTCATAGAATTTTTCTACATTTATTAAATAATAAATACTACAAGAATGCCTATCTGATGAGTCCTCTTAAGCTGGGTGACTGTCAAAGGTTTCCTCCATGGCAACGAAAAAAAAAACGATAAGCCCTACTTTAGATAGTTATATCGTACCCTTCCAACCAAAGCTAAAAATAGACTTCCCAAAAATATCGGCATTATATTCTTCAAAGATAATTCGAAGCGGTGTTCAAGGAAGCATTAGATAAGCTCCTGGTAATTACTTCTACCATCCGTCTAGAGTAAAGTGGCTTATTTACTGAGAAAAAGCATAAACCACCATCACCATGCCAACAGGACAGCCGATTGTAAACATTGCAAAAACACCCTCACAAACACACACACACACGCACACACGATTCAAGGAAGCTTCCCAAGCAGTGAATCAATTTCTCCGGTGTGGTTTTTAATCCAATAAGCGAATACACGCATCGTATCGCTAGACACTTACTCCACAAAGCGTCCCCACGTCCCAGCGACCGGTCGGCCGGGGTTCATAATTTATCCGATTTGCGCCAGAAAACATCATGCACCAAACTCCTTCTCCTTGTCCTTTTGTGCTTCGGCTAGAGCCAAGCCCCAGAACCGATCAACCTTCACACCCGGCGTGCCGCAGCATCCGCACGCAACACACACACACACACGCAGTACTCATTTCATTAAAATTCAAACAGATTATGGTGAGCCATCCCAAAAGTGATCAGCCGTAACGCGTTGACACGAATGTCAAGCACTGTGCACGAAAACTTTCTCTCGAACCCGCTCCTTCTCTCTCTCTCTCTCACACACACACAACCACGCTCTACCTCTTTCTCGTTCCATCTACACGCTCGCTCGACTAGATACACAATGAGGAAACTTTGTGTGCCTACAAGCAGGGGGGGAGAGGGGATCCCCCAAACCAACCACGCGTGTGTTTGGTGTGGGTGCGCGCGTGTTTGTACCAACCACAACGCAACGGACGCAACGTGACTCACATGGTAAGCGAGTTTTTGCCACTCGCTGCCACCACTACACGGTACGGCAAATATGTTTTGCCCGCGCAGATTCTCTATCAGCACGTCAGCACGCTTCCGCTTCCGTCCCTTGTCCCTTGCGACATCTCTGGCAAAAACTCCTGTCACCCCGGGCGAGTGGAAAGGGGAAACAGGAAATGGAAGCGCCCGGGGAAACTAACACGATGTGAAGGATGTTGGCCAAAGAGTTGGACCCGGCCGGCCGGTTACATCGGCGAAAGTGTAGCCGGTTAGGCCCGGCCTAACTTTGTCATTCTACTGTAATGAAGATGGTGCGGGGGAAGCGGGGGTCCTGGTGAATTCCTATCTCGTGCTTCCCTATCCGACAGTTCGCGGTTGGCCCAAAACCCCTGCGTTCCATCAGGATGTGTAAAACTTTTGTGTCAAGATGTGCCCGTTTCGCAAGGGTTTTGCGCTAAACTTGGGTCACCAAAGTGCACGTCCGCACGACGCACGGCGTACGACCGACCGAGCCATTGGAAGCCACTCGGTTCGAGAAGTTGCGGATCACGGTGATCCTCCTGTCAATGCTGGTCGTCGCATCGCTTTCGCAAGATAAGCCATACAGCCGTACAGCACAAGACGTTGCCATCGTCCTTGCCGTAAGCCGTGGGAGGACACATATTTCGAGCACCTCTATGCCCACTTGTGCCGAACAGGGCCGGCGGACGGGGAGGAGAAAACCTTCGCTTCAGCACAGGTCAAGTTGAGCACACCGTCCACTCGTCCACTCGCCCCGTGAGCCGTGCAAGAAATCGCACAAATCACGACCATCGGAAGATGTGGTCGCCTTGCACGGCAAAACTAATAAATTGCATACTTGAGTTGCGCTGAGCGTAAGGATAAGCTGCGTCCGTGACTGGGGGCAACGGTTTCGCGAGGACGTCCTCGGATGCGAAAACGCCGGGGCGCCAAGGCAACGACCTATGCGACAAAATTATGAAATCGTTAAACTAAATTAAAGTTACGACCGCTCGTCATAACTGGCCACTTAAAAGTTGTGATAAAGCAGTCGCCCGCCCGCGCAACACGGGGGGGGGGGAGCTTTGTGATGAGTGGCAGGGCCACTAACACACGACCATGCGGTGCGTCCGGCCCGGCCATCAGAACCCATCAGGTCCCAGGTGTATCGTAAGGTCGGTTTGGCAAAACGTTCGCTCATCCGCGGACACAAGCAGCTCGATGTTGCTGATGTATGCTCTCGGAAGATAGGTGGAGAGCGTCGTCTGAACACAGGGAAAAAAAAAACACACACACACAGATATCCAGAATTGTCAAGCATTGGCATTTTAATGGCATCCCGTCTACTCGGGGAGAGCTACGTACGCTTTGGGAAAGTTGGGAAGCTTTTTACCCACCCAACTTGACATGGAAGCCCTTTCCCGGGGCTTGCGCTACCTCCTGGCTGCACGATCTCATCATCGTAATCTTCACTGGCGCGGATGAAATGAAAGTCATTAAAGTTGGTCCAGGTCTTCGGGCAAGGATTGCGGTCACAAACCGGATCACAGGCGCTCACAAGCGGTGGGTTTTAATGAAAAATGTATTATCTTGCTGTTGCTCCCGCTAGCTCTAGTGTGGGGCCACGTTTTATGAGCAAGGCTTTTGATGCTGTAAGTGCGATCTTACACCGGTACTGATAAACGGGGTCAGAGCGTTTTACGACCACCGTGTGTGTGTGTGTGTGATGTAGTTTTGCGTTTTTGAAATTGTAATGCCTGGCACTACAATGGAGCTCGATCGTAAAACGCGCGTATGATGGCGCGAGGGCTCTGGTTTATCTTTTCTCCTAATCCTGGGCCGTGAATGGGGTTGCTAGAGATATAAATGTATTTCAATGATAGTTGATAAGAGTGTTCTGTGTGAGGGGGCAGTGCACTTGAAGGCGTGTACACTGCAGAATCTAGGTAATGTAATGTCCGCAAGTTATATTCATGTAGTTGTAGCATATCTGCTATACAGAACTTATTATAATACACACTATCAGCTATAGACACATTCGAAAGCCAAATCACACCATCGCAACACATACACACCCGGAAGAGCTCAGGCCACACCGTTCATATAAACACAATTGTGACACACTTTTCAGGACCAAACGAAACGTACATCATAAGCAGGATCATTTTTGCATTATAACCCAAAGCAGAAACAGTATATGAGTTAAACCCAAAACAGGAACCTAGTAACAAGAACCATCGTTCTTGTCAACAAAAGACAAACGTAACTAGCTGAGTGAAAACAATAACTTTCCAACATACAACCCGGAACCAAAGGTGCGAAACCTTTAACTTCATTTGAGTATAAATAAAATCAACTCCGATCATGGCAGGTCAGATTCGTTCGGACTGTCAGGATAGGACTATGCCCATCCTACATCTATCGACTTCTCATTTAAAGAGTTTAGTTATGTCCCCCTGTCCAAGGTAAGGCCTCTAAACTTCAACGTTTCCAGTAAGGGAAACCTCCTAAAGGTTTCTATGATCGCCTGGACGATCAAGTGTCGAAAGTCCGTTTCGAAACATGGCAATCATCCCAAAATCGAACAAACCGTGACTACCTCAAAACATACCACATAGTGTTTCGTTCTTATGTCTAAATCTGTTTGACATTTGTGGAACCCCAAATCTTCAATAAATATGCAACAACACATTTCAACTGACATCCATAAGTGTTGGCTGTCTTCAAACAGACATCTAATGCTTTAAAATCACTTTGAAACATGTCTCGTTCGCACGAGCGATGGCAACTAATCAGCATACTTTGCTGCTAGTACTTTATTGCCCGTCCTGCTTAGAACAAAACCATTCCCAGCTTCCAGCTTATCCGTCTCCTTGCACTACCAGTACCCTAAACTAAAAGCATTTTGTCAGTGCTAATGCATATGACGCCATTTCCATTCAAATAACGGCATTCTGATCCCTGACACTTACTACAGGGCATCAGACTTCCCTGCATTCCCCTCGCTAAGCTGCCGCGTTACGTTCGCTGCGTTACATGTTTGCCGAAAACTTTCAGCATGAGCGCAAATTTGAATTTTGCGTGACTTTCGACTATGTTGTTTGGTGGCACTTTGCCGGAACGGTCACGCTTCGTTGATTGAGCGCTCCGTTAGCGGTAGCTCACTTCCCGCTTCCCGCTCTAGCTGCTTTTGAGTGGCAGTCCCAGGAGCGTGTGTGCGCGCTCAATGAAGGGAAAGTTGTGTTTTTTCTTCTTTTTTTGGGTTTTGTTTCGTTTGTCATACATCATACTCCCGCTGGCGTTGAATTTCCCGCGGGAAATCAGGGCTACGATGTGCTGATGGCGATAACATTGACTTATGGTCGATTTACACGACGCTTGGGGTTGTGTGTGAGGGCAGGCGGGGAAGCAGGTGAGCAGCGATAGCAAATCATTCCGCTCACTAAATTAGCCATGTTTATTAATGTGTGTGACTTATGAATATGCCGAGCCGGGTTAATGCCGATCGGTGCTGCCAGCTTCGCTAATGGAGGGCTGGCAGTATTTGGAGGTGGAAATGCAAATGCAGTAGTTTATAATCATGAAGCTTTTTTGTTTATTGCAAGCTACCCTTTGGGTGCGATATAAATTAGCTGGCTGTGTTGGATGGAGCATCCAAAAAGGGCTTCCAAGAATTTATTGAATTTCAATATCGGTAGCTGATCTGCTGATCGATCAATCAGGCAGCATAATTTATGATTAATGGAACCAATTTCAAAAACGTTTTCAGTAATTATTTAAGCTCAAAGCGCTCAAGATTAAAGCTGACAAAACATAGCATACATTCAGGCGCTAGTTTGAAATGTGAAAACAAACCTTAAAGATTCAACATCTACTGTGAAATTCACTTCTCTCTCACAGAAATCTAAACAACCATTCGCCTAGTAAGCGTTATGAGCCACCCAATCAACACCACTACAATGTTCAGCCTCTGCCCTTCAGGAACGAAACTAATCGCTCTAGTCAAGCTGCAAGTACGGAGTAAATTTATAAGGTGTCAAACATAAGACACAAAGTGTGAACCATGTAAATCGACATGCAATCACCAAGCCATAGCCACCAGGCACTGCAAAATCCGATAAGAGCAGACATCCTCGAGATCCAGACAAATCGGGTAAACAGTCTCATCCTCAAAATCACTCAACCTGCTTTGACAAACGCTGCGACAACGTTCCATCTCGAGGGACCTGTAGTAGCTGTAAGATAGATTTACGTTTGAAATTACAATTGCAATACCAATTGGGATTTGGCAAGCAGAATTGCATCCTTCCCCCTCCAGCAACCGACAATCGGATCGTGCTGATAGTGTGCTGAAAGGCAAATCAGCTTATCCAGCAAAGCTGCGCTGCACTTGTGCACTCCTAGGTACACTCCCTTGCTGTACATTCTGTCAAGGCACTGATTGCTTCGGGGGATTGTACGCCCCCCGAAAGCGTCTCCTAAAGTTCGGTGTACGTTCCCGCAACGAAGCGCCCTCCATTATGAGCGCTGTATCGAGCTGGGATCGATTTTCGAACTGCGCGACGTGGAAAGTTTCGGGAATTGGAACCAGCATGTTCGTGCAGAGCGCGCGTTATCACAACACAACTATCGATGGAGCGGGAACGGAGCCGGGATGATCTTTTTCAGACCAGCACTAGCCACGGCAGTGCCGCACAGATTAGCGACTCACCCGGCGAATACAAGGCGGTCCAAATACGGTAACATCCGCTACAAACCTCTCAAATACAGACGTCGCACGCAGACAAAGCGGGCAAAACTTTATCGTCTTTTCCTAAAAAGGGCGTTCTGTTGCGGGATGGTACAATGCAAAATTGGAATGAATATTTTCCCCTCCAACGGGGCGAAAACTTTTCCCTGCGGTTGTGGGAACTTACAAGTCACCGCCAGAACAGTGAGCCGCTGCGGTAGGAAATGAACAACTGGCAGCAACGACAGCAACGACAGCAACGGCAGCAACACCAGCACAACTCTGCCCAAAACAGCCAAACAGCCAGAAACAATGCAACACCATCGAGTGCTGCAAAACAAAAAGGGTAAAGCCACTTGGGGGACAAAAGTTTGCCAGCCCCCTTTTGAGTGCTGCAACTGTTTGCAAGGCTTTGTTGCTGTGCTCGGTTTGCAACACTTGTTTATGGCTCTTGTGCTTTCGCTCGCCAACTTTGCAGCCAAACAGGGAAGACTAGAGTATCAGTTTTGTGTTTTATTCATCAATCATTGCCCTCAGGCGCTGGAGCATTTGAAATGTGCACACACACTCACATACACACCGAAGCACGCGTTTGGACCGGTTCTGCATTTGCAATTTAAATGTATTTCACTGTGCTTGATTTATGGCTAGGACAGCAGTTGAACCTGAATGGTGTGTAATCATTTTATAATCCTTTTTTATAGCATCACGCACTTTACAAGCCAAAGCGCACCCTTCCAATCATGTATTGGAAGTGCAAAATGAACGTCAATCCCTTCCCCCAAAGCCACGCTAAGCGTTCGATTCGGTTGGTTTTTATAACTCTATAACTTTTCACGGGGGCTTATCGGGCAGAGAGCAAATAATCGTAAAATCGTCACACCTATCCAGCAGTCACGGGTGTCAGGTGTGGTACCGTTTAGTGTCAACAATATTTTTCCGATTTATGATGCGTGCCGCTTAATGAGCAAACAACACACACACAGTGGACCAAGGCGTGTACTAAGCACTCTCCATCTCTCACACCAAAACTCGTAAAGAAAAATCAAATGACTGTGTTTATGTAGCATGCACACTTACGAACCAAGTTTGCCATAAACGGCACAATGGAAGTAAAAAGAGTGAGAGAGAGGGAAAAACCGGTATATGAGATAATAAATTTCAAGTGTACCATTTAATTGCGATTTGTTGCGCTTTCTATGGTTGCAAAAGTGCCCCCAAAACAGTCCGGGGAATAGATTGCGCCTCCAAACCAAGGCGTGAGGTGTGAAAATAATTGCCTCGATGTTGCTAGCAACGATCCATTCCCCAGCGCGGAATCCCCCAAAGCGCACAAGCTGGCCAAATTATTTAAGTGAAATATTTAGCAAAAATAATACGAGCATATTGGGATTTGCCAATGGTGCTTTGGGTCGTGGAAATGGGTAGGATTTGGTTTTGCAAAAATTGAGAGCATTCATTTGGAGCCGTTTTTTTTTTGTACTCGCTCTTTGTCGCTGAGTGTGGCTCCGCTACCATTTTGGGGGGCATAATCCTTAGCGCAAATTTATGACCACTTGCAAGGACGACCGTTCCCAATGGCTAGCCCCAAACCGGGCTGGTCAACCTGATAGCCCGGTTCTTCTATTTACTTCTATGCTCAGGTGCGTTTTGTGTACGATTCCCACCCAACCGGGAACCGGGTTGGCGGTTTGGCATGTAAATATTTAACGATCTCTTGGGCAGCTCAAAACAACGGAAACAACCACACACACATACAAAATCCTCCACAAAGCTTATTTTGCTTTTCGAGCTGCAAGGGACCTTTTGGATGGCAGTGGGGAGTTTTCATTTTTTGGTACTCTGCTCACATAAAGCCACACACACACACCTACCTCTCGTGCTCATTCCCAACAGCACGTTACAGCGCTGCGAATCGTGTAGGTAAGGACAGGAAGGTAAGTTTAAAAAAAGGGCGACAAGAAGAGAGCCATGAAACGGTGAAATATAAAAATAAGCACGCTCTTCGCTTATCGCAGCACCATCCTCAGTAGGATGATTGTTCGCCCGCCCCCGCCCCCCCTCCCACGCTGTGGGTTCTTTCGTTTAGCTTCACTTACATCACGCATCCGGGGATGGGACTTCTGGGGTCTGCGGGCAGCGGCCAGCGGTTTCGATAAACACGGACGGGCGTCGCGGTGCACGACGTTAACAGCTTTTACATGTCACTTGTTTGATTAACCATCACAAACACACACACACACACACAGGCACACATACATAAGCACTCCGTGGGGCTCTCGTTGTGTGTTGTTGTTTTTATTACTTAGTAAACTACACGCTTTTCCCACTGTCACGGCAAAAGGTTCGGGTTCCAAGGGGGAAAGGTTTTGTTTTTACTTCGTTTAACGATTCCAGCACATTCCTCCGTGTGTCACCTTAATTGAAAAGATAGGAATGGGCATATGAGTGTTTACTGCACACCCGTTACTTTGCTCTCAACTTCTGATCAGTGTAATATGACATTTCATTTATTTTATGAGTTCAAATTGTTTGCATAATTTGCTTATTTATTTGTTTTTTTAATAGTTTTAGCATTTTTTTTTTTATTTTTGACCAAAAAGTAACCAAAAACCAAATTTTAATACCAATCACTAAACCGATTAAATGGAAAAGTTGTATGCCCGCCCCTCCAGCACTACCTATTTGTTCCTCCAAAAGGGATCAAAATTAAATTATATTCCAATATCCTCCAGCTAGTCGCCCGATATCTCAAACCCAGCAGGCACGTGGGCCTTAAGACCGTTCGCCCATGCTTGGCACGGGGCACAGCAAAGAAAACCCCAAAGTAAAAAGGAAAAATAAAACCTTCACACGAATGATGGGCTGATAGATGATTCAATTTGCAATGCACCGCAACACACTGGGCGCCTCCACTCGTCCTTGTCCCTGTCGGCATGGGTCCTCCCACGACGGGCATCGACGGGAGCACCGAAAACACTGGAAATAAAATCAAATCCTACCCGGCTGCTACTAACACACTCCCACACACACACACACACCTCTACACACGCAGACACAAAAGAAGGAGAAGAGGAAATATTACTCCTCCACTGGCTTGGTGGGCCCCTCCCACTCTCGCAACCAGCCAACCCACCTTTTTTATGGTGTAATAAGACTCGGTACACAATGGAAAAACGATTTTCAATGGCAGCGTTGTAAGCGCTGGAGCCGCAAAGGGAAGGAAAAATCTAATCTTCACAAAACCATCCGATCGTAAAAGGTCGTAAGTCGTCAGCGAACACACAGACGCACACGTTCACACAACTACACGCTTATTACATGCGCGTGCACACACACACACACATACATTTATATTCATCCTCAAACAATAGAGCGGAGCGGTCACAGGGCTGTAACACAAGCTCGTAGAACTATTTTTTGCTTGTTTGCAGTGCCGCTCCGCTACCAGGATATTCAACAAATCAAGAGGACATCATCAACACACACCCATATACAGACACACACACACACACACACGAAGGCATCCAGAAAAGCGCACACTTGGATGCGTTTCGAACTTCATTTGTCCTCGCCATTGTACAATGTGCACATTCAACACTTTCTCTGCTGCCGGTCGTCGTACCATATAATCGTGGGCCCGGCACCGACCGCCCTGGCAAACACCTCCCCGTACTACTACTGCCCGGGCACTCAGCGCTGGAACTTGGCGGATCGATTGATTTGCTCGTCCTTGGGCTTGTAAGGGCTTTACATTGAAGCTGTGAGCGCACGGAACGGGAGAAGCGGGCCGGTCGCAGGCCGCGGGCTGCAAACTGTCACCGGTAATCACGTTTAAATCAACACCACTTACACACACTTACACGCGATTGATCGAGCTTCCGAACTTACACTTCCTCTCCGGTGGTGCGACCGAGATGCGGGTTCGATGTTAAAGGCGAATGTTACACCCTTCACAGAATTTGCGGTTTCGATTGTTAGGGCAAGCAAATTTGCTCATCTTTCGCTCCTTTTTTATACACAGTCCTCGCGGTGAAATTGTAAGCATTTTGCCACAAAACTATACGTAAACGAAAGGGTGGAAAGGGATTTCTTTGAGCGGCAGATGAAGGTAAAAGAGCATCCGCTTACACCGCACGTAACACGCGTAACAAACCTTCTCCGCAAACCGAACCGGGGCGAGATACCGGCAACCTCCGGGGAGGTGGGATTTTTTTTTTTTTGTTATCCTTCTTCTTAACGTTAACCGGGAAAAGGATCCTCAGCGCGAGGAGTCGCGCGATCACGTCCACACGTGCGGAGGTTCACCGAGAAACTGAACGCGTCCGACGCGAAGCAGCCTCCTCGAAGCTCGGCGTTCCGAACCGAAGCGAGCATCCTTTCGCGCGTGAGTGACGTTACGCGTAACGCTATACCGTAACGCCTACTCGCCTACTGAGCGGTGGAGCACGTGCACGAGCGCACTCTTGCCTCGTGAGTGACCGTGCTGGCTATTTTTATCGCTCGCCGGGTGAGTGACGGGTGAAAGAAAGTGTAAGTGAAACAGCTGTTGCCGCATTTGCGAGCTTGGGGGGAACAAAGGGGGTACAAAGCGTTTGATGCGAATGTTTATAGTGTATATATTTATGTTGAGGGTTTAGCATTAACCCGCCCGAAGGTAAAGGGGAGAGCCCTATTGCTGTCCGGTGGAATCACAACAGTAAATATGCAGTAAAATAGACTTCCTGATTAGGGATGGAATAAGCAAAACGACTGTCCGTTTTTTAGCCATTTCCATTTATGTTTCCAATCAAGAATGGTTGTGATTTGTTGCAAAAACTTGCCAAAAAAATACACCACTGAACACCCGGGTGGTTTTGTGTTAAATCGGGATTGTGCCACTGCGCGTCGCTATTAATCCCGCTCCCGTGCTCCGCTACAAGACAAGTCGTTAATTTGCTTCATTAAGCTTTAGCGTTTCGGTGCTGCATATTTACGTAAACCGTGCGCTGGTTGCGCGCGTTTTCACGACCACAGCACCAGTCGTTCGGGGTTTAATGCAAAGATTTACTACCTCTTGATCAATAAAATATATGTGTAGCTGCAGCTTTCGAACGCAGGGAGCCACAGTCGTAAACTGAGAGGGGGGGGGGGGGGGGGTGAGATCGCAAATAGTCGAAACGTCTGCATCCCTAATTAGGCCATTTTGCTCGGGACTGGGTCATGAGAAGCGTGATTACACCGTGTTTTTGCTGGTAACATGGTTGAAAAAGTGAGCTTTAAACGCATTACCGATATTGCATTTATGCCACCTTATTTGAAATAGTAATCTTAACACACAAACATGCTGTGTAATGACATTTGTGTGTCTTAAACCACATCAAGAGTTTGATGACTCTCGAAACCCGAATTCCCGACCAAAGCAGCTTTAATGTCATTCTTCCACATTTTATTGCATACATCAAGGCGTATCGTGTTCTATGCCGACACGTCCAACGAACAAAGCGCCTAAATGCATGCAAATAGCTTAACAAAATTGTTCCTCTACCGACTCTCTTAGCGACGGGTAGGACCTAGCAGGAATTATACCGTCTAAATAGTATTTAAATTATGTGCCACATATTCTCTGCAGACGCAATTATCAACAAAATTAGTTTCAATCTTAACAAAGGCCCCACCCTAGGGTAAAACTGATCTGGATGAACAATAGACACAAAGCGAAAGTCGACTGGAAAACGGACAACTCCGATCGCACGCCCGTCGTTTCGGTGCGATGCGTAATTCAACACCTGCACGCTCGATTTACGTACGGCGAACAGTCAACCCGGACCACTTAATGAGCTCTTTCGCATGAAACCATGTGCAGTAATTGATTTGCCGAACCATTGAGTCGCCCTTTAACCGAATCGATCCGGACAAATGGGACGTTATTACGGTGCATTTGGCAACAGCAGTATAGTGTACATGATGATAATTAATACACATCACCCAGTGCATTGGTATAACCTTTCGAGTAGGAGTTTCATCGCACTGTTGCATGCAGACATTTTATGAACACGTAATTCATGAGCACAATTAAAGCTAGTTTTGCTTTTCCATTTAAAATAATTATTTTCTGTCAATAATTAACACAAACAAACACTGTTCATTGAATTGGTAAGTGTGAACATTTGAATTTATTCGAACAAAATATATGTCTGCTGCAGCTAGAAAATTCCGCCTAAAGGTATGCAAAAAAGTGTACATTTTACAATTATGCTGCGGTTCAACGAATTGTCTCTAATATATCAACAGAATTCGATGAAACAAATGATCAAATTCAATTAATTTCGTAACACAAACAGTAACACTAGTGAATATTAAAATAAAAACCATTTTATTGCAAATCGAAATTGCTTTTTCAATTCCCAGCAATAAGCACGACTGCCCTAACAGTAATTCGTGCTACCAGCTGAACGATCAATGCAATTACTTATCGACAATTAAACAACAAACATTAATCACATTTGCACAACTAAACCACTCAACCAGCTCAACCCCCGTGCAAGTTTGCATCCATTTCGGCAGTAAGTAATGTATGCCGCTCCCAAGCCAACCCCCCCCCCCCCCCTACCAGTAGCCAGGACCCACACGGACTTGAAGTGATTTGCTTGTTTCCGGCTCCCATCGAGTTGCTTTGTGATTTCGGGAACAGCATCGACAAGCACTGGGCAAGCGGTGTCCAACAACTTTGGAAATTTAATTAAACCACACCATATTTTATCCCGGGCTCGGCAGCATTGAAAAACTTACCCTGCACCTATATAGTTTTAATTCCAGGTCGGTTTTATTTTGCTCACTTCTGGGGAAGGGAGGAAGTGAGGGTCAGGACAGGAAGCCACCGACTTCGTCCTGTTCTCACTCTCTCCTCCGGTCCACTCACCGATTTACTGGTGAGCTCTAAGCGCCAAACAGTGGCCACTTGTGGAAAGTTTCCAAATTCAGGTGCACTTGCAGCGCTCACCGTTGAATTACCGTTGAGTGCCACTGAGGAATGTGCACTAGTCTGTGTGTGTGTGTGTGTGTGTGTGTGTGTGTGTGTGTGTGTGTGTGTGTGTGTGTGTGTGTGTTTACTTTTTGTTCAATTTCAATGACCCGCTTTTCCCACCGCGAGTGGCAGATCGAAAGCGGCAAAGTGTGAGGTGCAACAACAACGCCAACACAAAAAAAGGCAAATAGTTTTGAATTTCACCGGAACAAACGGCGTGTGCTTTGTGTCGAGCGTTGCCGTAGCATTGAATCCTTCGACTGTTTGTTTTTTTTTTTTGCTATTTTCCCTTTGTTGTGTTGTGTTTGGTAGTCGTGTGAGCTTTTGTTCCCCTTCAGTTCAAGTGTCAGTGCTTCAACAACCAGCTCGGTTGGTTTGGCTTTACCAGTTTGGTGTGTTCGGTTATTTTTCCGGGAAAGCACAACCCAATCCTGACGCTTCGGGTGCTGCCCTGCATAACGGGTGTGTTGGAACGGAAACACAACAAAAACCCGCTTCAGGGATGGCAGTCGCTTCGTTAAATGGAACTGATTGTGGTGATCAAATATTTTACCATTATTGAGTAGCAACTTGTTGGCTGTTGGCACACTGTGTGTTTGTGTGTGTGTGGGTTGAGTGCTTAACGCTTGCAGACCAAACCGTGCCGGGAAGTGCGGTAGCCCAACGTCGCTGTCATGCATGGCAGATGGGCGATGTTTTTTTTTTTTTTTTGGAAGCTGGTTCCGTTGGTCCGAAATTCCATTTTATTCATTTCGAATGCAATATGGCTTAATTACTTCGTGAGTTATACCCGTTCATGTGCAGCACTTCTGGCGTTATTGTTTGTGACCGGTTTGCCAACCGCCAATCGCCGTACTGAAAGGGGTTTGGTGTTTTGCAATTGCTTTTGAATGATATTTCAATGCAATTGCAATGTTGCCTACAATTCAAACAGGTTCAATGATGTTTTTTACGGTATAACAACAGCATAACAAGGCCTGTAAATTTAGGAACAACTCTTTGAAAGCATTATTACCACAGAACTTCGTGGACTAATTCGGTGTTACTTAATTCGTTACATCAAATTTTAATGTTGAGTTTAATCAAAATATTTTATAGCGTATCAAAAATGTTAACTACCATTTCTTTTGATGTTGAATAACCTTCAAATTTTTAATTGGAAAGTTCCTCGTTTGCAGCAATGTTATGCAGCTATACCCATAAAAGATAAAAGTGAAATAAAAACCTTTCAAAGGAAGTTAAATTGCAGTCGGAAATTCGGAAGAAACATCAGCATACACTCTAAATCCCCTTGAGGCTAAGGGCACAGTGCTTTGGAATTGCAACGAGACCACTGGCAATTGAGGTATAGGGCGAAACCGTAGGGAAACCGTTGCTACAACTGCATCCGCCACAAAAAAACACACACACGTACGGAATGGATCTGACGACCTATTCGTACTCCACCGACTGAATCGAACCCATAGCGTGTAGAGCAATATTTCAAAATGGAGCTCTAAAGATGTTTGCTGCGGTCATGTCATATTCTTGTCTCACAAAAAACACACCATAAGCTGAGTTTGTTCTTGAGTTTGCGTTAATTAATCATAACTTTTCATACTGAACGTAACAACATTCAAAACTGTCCTTTGTAGCTGATCTCTTTGTAGCATTATAACAACTTTGTTGGAGGTAGTGGAACTTGCGAGCTTTTATTCTGAGCTTTTATTTTGCATACTTCTGCTATCTACATTTTTATATAATTTGCTTTTTTCTATCAAGACTTGCCACTCACCCAAAGGTATCTTCAATTGACTTTACAGACTAGCCAAACCAAGCAGGCTGTTCAAATACTGAACAGCATCAAACAACTCCGTCTGATAGGGGCTAGACCTCGTACGTAATGCCCAGTAATTCTGCGCTTAGAACAAATATACCACATCCGGGTTGAGCTCAGGATTGTTTTCGGTTGCTTCTCATGATGAATTCATAATTGTTCCGGTCGCTTGTTTGATGCTGCATCATCCCCTCTCCACCCCAACACTTTAGCCCATTCCGAAGCAAACACAAACCATCACAAAACAATGCAGCACAAACAGTTCGCTTTGTCCACAATTGCACCGGATACGAAAACGGAATAATGGTACGCTATTAAAACTCCTCATCTTCCCCCGAAAACTGCACTCCAGCACTGGTTTGCTGGTGGTTGGTGCATTTTTGATGCAATTTTTGTTTTGCTTTCCCATTCCATCCCGTTCGTTTTGCCGACAACACACATCCGGCAAACCAGCAGGAGGGCATCATAGAGCGGATGACATCCGTGTGCTGCATGCTCTTTCGTCTCTTTATGTTTACAACAGTGCATTTCCTGTGTATGAATATCTACGCTTTGTTTACTTTCCCTGGCATTCCAACACACACACACACAAACGGAGCAATCCTTGATGGAGCAGGAAATGCACATGAAAAATAAAGCTCCACACAAGCATTTAACTTTGCCGCGCTTCCATGCCCCTGCCCATGTCCCGAGAGGGGTAGTGGCATGTCGTTGAACTTTTTCATCTCCACACACACAACCAAACAAACGCACATGAAAGCGCACATCATTGCGTATGGCTTAATTTGGCGTTTATTTTTTCGTTCGCATTCTTTCCATTGTGCAAAATTGGTTTACGTGCTCGAAATTGATGCACGCGTCGGTGCATCGCCCGTTTTTTTTTTGTTTGTCA
Source organism: Anopheles coluzzii (assembly GCF_943734685.1). Taxonomy (NCBI): domain Eukaryota; kingdom Metazoa; phylum Arthropoda; class Insecta; order Diptera; family Culicidae; genus Anopheles; species Anopheles coluzzii. The sequence goes on along the minus strand of NC_064670.1, from coordinate 104,054,316 downwards.
GGGCGGTAAACCGCTAAGCCTCTTGAGGTTGACCGCAAAGTAGTGGCGTGGGGCTGTTGTTGTGGTTTGGTTTTCCCTTTATGCTTTTTTGGTTAGATTTCTTTCGCTACTGTAGAAGGGAGAAGGGTTTTTCCCTCACATTCCACCCATGGCACGGCCTTCAGCAATCATTAAGGGTGAAACGGGTGGGCAAGTGCATTAGCCAAACGAGGTTAATGGTTGCCACGATGCACTTCGGTGCAATAGGTCATGCAGGCAGGCAGGGTTTATGTTGCCACACACACTGTAAGAGTAAAAAAAATGAAGGAAGCTTTGAGGGAAGGAGGCGTACAGTGGAAAATTGATTTTCTCGAAACTATTCAGTAGCGTTCAGAAATTTAAATAAAATAAAATTTCAATTATTTTTAAATTATTAGTACGTTACTGAAAATTTCATTAATATTGTGTGGGTTTGTAAATGAATTGATGATAATGATAAACTGTAAAATATACATTCAAAATTTGAATGAAATATGAGTGCAAGTTAAACGTTCATTACAAAAAAATGTTGAAATCGTCTAGATCCTCTTCAGAAAAGCAAGCTTTTCAAGAGCTTTTTTAATAATCAAAACTACTATAAATAATCTTATAATATGTTTGTTTAAGTTATTAAACATATAGTTATTTATAGTTATTATTTTGATTTGCTAACTCTGAATGTTTAACGTTAACAAAAATTAACCTCTACTGAGACCTTCACGTTGTCGATTAAAATCATTAATGTACCACCGCCTTCAGTACGAGCATTATTGTTGTTTGTTTATCTCTCCCCCGTTCGACTCATTTTTCGGATTGAAGGTCATCGCATTTAATTGAGCTCATCAACATCACCACAACATCAATTTGCATCAGCAAGCAGAGATGATTCTATTCCATCAGAGGTGTATAATTTTCCAACCTCACTGCTGATAATTGAAGACAGCGAAGCTACCAGAACCAACCGCCGGCACCTGGAAGTGAAGGCACCGAACACAATTCCGCACTGACGCACGGGCACTGTTCAGTACTAACAAGCAGAACAATCTTCCATCTTGAGAGCAACAATCCAACGCGCCCTCTCTGTCCTCTTGTACATCAGACCACGAATAGCTTAACTCGACACCCTTTGACACCGTTACCCGCAAGGTTCAATAAAACACACACGTGCGCTACGCATGGAAAAGGTGAGATGATATGGCGGTTTTATTCGTCGGAAATAAGCGCACTTAATTTCGTTCTTACCGCAACACGCATGTTGAATGTGTGTATGAATGTGTGTTTTCGAGCGGGTAAAATCGGTTTTAAAATGCCCGAAACTCGTCGAAACGCGCCCCTCCTAAAAGAACCCCCTGCTAGATCGATCACAGAAACAGAAACATCAGTATTTACACAAATTTGCACCGGGGACAGCGTGCTTGTTCAAATTATAACCATTACGTTGCAATCAGCCCGCCGTGGGTATGTTTGGTGCGGCTTTTTAGCCGCATGTAACTTTGCCACTTCCTGCTCCTGCTTTCCTGTGTGGTGTTTCGGGTGGACGGGCGGCACTGGAATGCAAAGTGCAGACCGCAACGCTGACCGGCGGACCAGCAAGTTCGTCTAGTTCTTCTCCTCCAGTTTCTTCTTCTTCTTGCCGTCCGTCTCGTTCGCGCCCTCGGCCTCCTCCTCCTCGTCCACGTTCACGTTGATGTTGCGCACGTTGCTTGACCGTGCCCGGAAGTAGCTGCCGGAACCGGCCTGCTGCAAATTTCCGGCAATACTCTGCACCAGATCGTTGACGGCCTTCAGCGTTTGGATTGGGATCTGGCAAAGGGCGGGAGGAAGAGAGAGAGAGAGAAGCCATATCGTCAGTATGGAGTTCAACTTTTGAGCACAGTGCAAGAAAGCAAAAAAAACCGTTACATTGAATATGTTGTCCAGTATGCTCGACCGGGGCAGGTTAATGTTTGCGCTCTGATTGACAATTTTACCGTCAGCCTGTAACAGAAAAACGACAACCGAAAGGGAGTTCATGTTTGAGGGTGCACTTGGAACGATATGGCATGTGTGTGTGTGTGTGTGTGTGTTGTTCTGGTGTACTTACCGACTCGTCCCCTTCGATGGCGGGACGGGCGCTGCACGGTGGGACAGTGACGGCCAGTGCAAACAGCACCAACGCAACGGCGGCGAAGCGGATGCAGCTGCTCGTGAGCTGAGGGCGAAAGTGTGAGGTACAAGATGGTGGTAGGTTTAATCAATTTATTTGAAGAAGCATGTGCTTTGCTGCTTGGTAAGTGCTTGGTTAGGGTGTTGCTAAACGGTTGCAATGTGGCTTGAACAGATGACAGCTTACATGAATTAATTTAAATACATTTTCTGTAATGTTTTAACAATTGATGTGTTTTCGCTTAATAAGATTATTTGAATTGAATTTCTTATTTATTTTCAAGTTATTTTAAAACTATTTTAATTAATTACTTCGAAATACATTAAAAAAATATAAAGCCCTGCTCACTGGGAACTACAAGCAGTGTAGAAAGAATATATTATGTTACTCTTCCGTAGGCGAATCAAGAACAGTTCTTTTTTAATGTTTTTTTCCCACTCATTAAACTGATTGTGCTTCCGCCCACCCTGGGAAAATTATAGTTAATCAAGTAGTTCCAGGAGCCATCAAACTGAAATAAATGCCAACTGGCCCGTAGAACTGTGCTATCCTGTGTGTGGGTGCACATTTTCTTTCGCCCCTTCCTGTTCCAATTTTATATGTTTTGCGTATTTCACCCAGATTAAGCACAGCTTTAGAACGCATTTGCTTAGATTGGCACATTTCACACCACGCATAAAGAGAGAGCGAGGGGGGAAAGAGAGTGCAGGCGTGATTAGGGGACGCATTCTTCGACACAAGCAGACCACAAGACTACGTGACCGTTTACCAGCGGGCGAGGGGTGTATACATTGAGTCCGAAATGGCTCTGGGACCTCTCGAGTCGGGCTTCAAAATTAAATGATGCTGAACACACTTCCTGTCCCGGTCCGGTGCATGGTGGCCATTTTTTCCGGCCAATTGACTCCCCAGCTCTCCATGGGCTATGTTTGCGTCAGTTTGGAAAATTAATTTCACCCTCTCTCCCCATTTTTTCTCTTCCGTACGAGATACACTCGTCACGTTGGATAAATAAGTGAATGAATGCATCAACAGAACAGAAACAACTACACCTACACCACTGGTCAACCATTGGAGTGGTGAGATTTTATTTAACATTGAGTGACAATTTTACGGTGCTCTACCAAGGATACTCTGCCCGTTCACCACTCGACAACCACACACACACACACTCACGAACAACGAAACCCATGCAGGTTGGAGCGTTGAACAAACCCCGGGAACGTTCCAGTGGTTTGGCACTGCGCATGCAAAAGTTTAGCTGTATTGTAGCGAGTCTGTTTGAATTTTACTTACCGTGTCAATCCATCATGCACGATATAAAATATAAAATAAACCAAAAAGACAAGTAAATCCATGGAAGTACTGGGAACAAACCGTCAAACTATAAAACTCGGCACGGTGGGCACTGTTCGGAATATTTGCACCACTTAACCGTTAGCCGGTTGGGTGAAAATGTCCCTTAATTAATTGCTGCGTAAAATGCTGCGCCAGAGCGAGTGCTGCTCTTCGAAACTTCAAACGGACCGGATGGCATGAGATGTATCTCCAATTGTGCCCACGCTGCGAGCACAACTTTTGGGGTTTGGTAGAATTGGTTCCAACGGAAAAACGCGCCAGAATAAGTTGCATGTATTGTGGTTGCAGGCGGTATAAAATGCCGACCAACCGAGCGAGGAGCGGTGGACCGAGTAGAGGAGTAATATTGTCGTCGAATATGCCTGCACTGCAACGCAGCAATCAAATTACTGTGAGAAATTGTTGGAGCAAACATTTTGCAACGAAAATTTGCGATCGAATGAATGCTTTTCATCTTTGGAAGGAGTGCGTGCCTTTTTGTTCTCGGGTGGGAATGGAATTGCTTATCGCTGAATGGTATGCATCACTGTTGAGGATATACAATGAAATTGTAATGCGATGAGGTATTTTTCAGGAGACAACGTTTTTTCCTTTGGAATGGAATTTTGAATACTGTTTTACTTCAATGCTGTATAAACACATGTTGTATTGTACAGCTCTACAAGCTTTCTAGTGTTAAATCGCTATTTTGAATTGCTTTTTATTCATATCTTAACCATGATCATTCAAAGATATTTGCAAAACACAACAAACGCCACCGTAAGCCATTAGATAGCCGGCATTGGCAACGACGGTTTCTCTCGCATATGGGCAGTCCAATGTATGCCATTCACCCGTACCAGTGGCTCACCGGTAAAGCCCGCGCATGGCACAAGACCATGGCACGATACCGTTTGGGTCGTTACGACTTTACGTAACACCTTTGCGTCCACCGACTTCATCCGTTCCATGTACGGCCTCCGGGGCCAACGATTTGGTCACATTTTAAGATCTAACGCGCAAACGAAAACGGCTGCAAACTGGATCATGACCCAGTTGCAGATTGGATCCAATAATGTCTACACACGCAGGCTGTCCGATCGTGATGATCGTCAGTTCAATGCACTTAACAAAATAAGTAAACATTTGGGCAACCGTTTAGAACATTACGCTTTCTCTCGCACCATTCGACACTCACTTTTCCTTTGTTGGCCATTTTGCTGACGGGATGGTACAATTTGCAGTACAAATAAAGCACAATGGGCGAAACCGCACGTTAGTGACTTCAACGCTACGTCAAGCGGCGAACAGAGGGCCGGTAAATTCAATCTCTTTGTCTTAATCACAACACACACACACCGCACTGTAGCACTTTAGCGTATCTTAGCTTCTGCGCTTGCGAGACCGTATGATACACTGGGTGCGACTGGTTCAGCGACGGGCAGCGAACTGAGCCACTTTGTGTGGCGCAGCAAACGTTAAATTTCGACCATTCGTTTGCAATCTCTGCGCTGCGCTGTCCGGTCCGGTCTCTGGTGCGTTGTGGTGGGATGGTCTTCGGTATAGCTTGCAAGGGCGGAAGGAGAAGCGAAAATGCTCGCGCAATGCGCGTATGCTGCATGAGCCATTGGGTGCTGGCTGGGCGGTGTATGATGCCGCCAGACCGGTATGATACAGTGAGGGAAAAGTGAGTTGGTACAAGCGTTCGATTTTCGGTGGTGTTTTAACGACTGTAGATTTAAACTTTATGCTTGTGTATGTGTTTTTTATATTTATGGATTTAAACATTTCTATCAAAACATTACGTAAATATGCTTTTTTTATTATTTTTTATTTATTAATTTATGAATGTTATGATATTTTCTCACAAAATGAAGAAGCAGTCCAATAATTAAAAAATATAGAAAGGAAATATGGAGTTCATGAATGAAACAGAAATAAAAAGATAGAAAGTAAATGAATTAAGCCAGTCTCGTGATACAGTCGTCAACTCGAACGACTTAACAACATGCCCGCCATGGGTTCAATCCCCGAATGGACCGTACTACCATACGTAGGACTGGCTATTCTGCTATAGAAGGAATCAATAAGTCACTGAAAGCCAAGCCCACAAGTAGTGATACAGGCTGGCAGGGTTTGACCGACAACAGTTGTTAAGCCAAAAAAAGTGTTTGAAAAAAACATAAAACTAATATTTGGCAAAAAAGAGGAGAAAAATAATCACAAGAAGAATAAAAGAAGAAGTACAAAAGAAGCATGGAAAGGTGAAGGACGATAATAAGAAAAAAATAATAAAAAGAAACACATCGCAAAGCACGTACTGTTAACATACAAAAGTATTATTTTTATCAAACAAACCTTATATATTATCTTCAACAATACTTTCATACTCAAACCATCATAATTAAGACTCAAGATGAGGACTCAAATCCAGACAATGTTTGATTGTCTTTGCAAAAAGTTGTATGTACCAGCGCCGTGCTGCACCACTGTCGGAAAGCGCTGGATGCTTTGCACTTGCATTTAACGGTTCGCTGATTCAACTCGTCAGTTGAGCAGCATCGTACAACCCTCAACCCTACAGCTGCCGGCTACTGCCTTCCCCATCGAGCATAGAAAGTGAGAGTGAGAGCTTCGGGAAGGTCGACGGAACAAAAAGAATCGAGGCAATAAAAAATGCACAACCCAGTACAGGCGTTCTGTACGCACGCAGTGCACTGCAAATGTTCAGCCTCGATCCCTCGAGCCCATTCAAGACCAAGTGAGGACCAGTTGGTTATTGCAAGCCTGAAACTCGTCCAAAACGGGTTATAGACTGGTGATGGCGATAAAACAAAAATAAAAAACAATTCCCCGCAACAAGCGGCTGCTGCTATGAAAGGGCTTCAAGCCGGAGTTAATTAACCGGCTTCGATAATGTTCGAGCCGGCGACCGGTTGGTAAGGTCGCGCTGCTAGATGCAGCCAGATAGAGGAAATCCTATGATCAGAATCGAGTTGAGGAACAGAATAAAAACTTGTACTTTTAGGTGTATAAATTGAAAAGTCTTGCTGCTGGTGGGAAGTGGTTAAAGCTACGGGTTGTCACTTGATTGTTTCTGTACAATCACCCATAACGTGCCTTATGGGGTAGAGTAGCTATTTGTCGGTAGTATAATAACACACAAGCATAGATTGAAATAGCAAATTAAATGTCTAATCTAGAGGTACATCGCGTGCAATAAACATCATACCAACCGCGATGGCATTAAAACAAAAACCATCATCAATAAGAGCGCCCTCCCGCAGTATAAAAGCTCGCATGAATCGCACCACACACCGTGGCACGATTCTCATGACACACATGATGAGCAGCTTTGATTAGATTGTGCGTTCATCCAAACGGTCGCCACTGGTCGCATTGCCACTATCAACGCCCCCCAGAAAGGTCAGGTTCAGCCATGTGAAAAGGCCCAATCAACCCGAACTCGGGGTGGCGAGTGATTAAAGCATTACACATGTTTACACAGTTGCATTACACTTTACCCTTGCCCTTTTGCTCGCTCGAAAGGTGTTTTAGTGGCAACAGCAAAACAAAATGCACACCCAAAACAAAAACAAAAACTCACGATATACTAGCGCAGCGGGAATTGGGTCAGCCGGTCTTAAGCAACACCCGGTGCCAGGTGAGCAAAAAACTATCCCAAAAACATTACACATTAAACACAAAAAGTGCTCACCTGAATGAGCAGTTTCTAATCAAGCCCGGGTCACGCAGCTGGACGAAAAATGCTTATTAAAATGGTATTACTTCACCGGCTGGGTGTTAATTAGCGAACGCTCCTTCGTGTGGTTCGGTATTCCGTTTTGCTTTATGCGCTTGGTGCGCACCCACTGGCCTGAGCTGTCGCGTGTCACTTGCGCCACATTCTAACGTGTGTCGTGCAAACATTCAATAAAAGGGAACCGTTCAGGAAGTGTTTTACTCCAGGGGTTTTTGTTGTTGTTGCTGTTGCTGTACTGTTGCTACTGCTATTAGTGGCCGTAACTACTGGGTGCACTAATTTGCCTCCGTGTGTGAGATGTTTAGGGGAATGGATGATGATTAATGGTAGGTTTAAATTTTAGTAGCAAAAATAATACACTTGTGGCAATCTGAAGCAAAATAAGAAATTACAGAAAGCATTAATTGTAGTTGTGCTATAAATTAAAGAATTTCTTCTACACGTCAGCATTAGAGCACTACTGTACGTTCCTGAGATGTGTTAATAGTCTTTTTATATCAATGAAATATAAATGAAAAAAACTCTACATTAAAAAGCAAGATACAAACAGAAACTTACGAGGAAATAGGTCAAATCTCTAAAAAATCAACACATATTTATTGGAAGAAATATTAAACAACCAAATAAGAAAGGAAGTAAGAAACGATGACAAAGAAACAACGACAAATAGATACAAAAACTAATAAAACAAACGTAATTTCAGAGAAAAAAAATACTAAAAATCAATCTAAAATGGTGTAGCTAATAGATAAAACTGCCCTTAAGTGGTAACAAAATGAATAAAATTAGGCTTGACCTTATGAAATTCATCAAACAATAATTTAATTAATCAAATCAATCAAGAGTTTGATCTCTAGCTCAATCACGAAAGAAAGCCAGAATGACCTAAAACGTATTAAAATGGTAAACTGCTTGATTGTGAAGCTTCTACGAAAATTTTATTAAACTATATTGACATAACGTAACCAAAGCATTATAGCAGAAAGAAGGAAGAACGATGCCATTGCCCTGTGGAAAGCAATGCCCTCAGGTTAATTTATGTTTCAGAATGTATCTATCAAACTCAATGCACATACGTCACGCCATACGGCGATGAGTGACGTTGAATTGATTGTGATGTCATTTTCCTATGGTTCTCTCTCTCTGTCTCTTCATTCCACAAAGTGGTTAAAACAATTGACAGCGAATCCCTGTCACAAACACAACCATAATTTAATTCTTCCGGTCGGTCGGTGGTCGGGTCGGTTGGTATGGTCGATCTGTTTTGGCGCCACCCAAAACTTGGTTGAATCAATCCTCTCCTGTCAGAGAGCCTAATGTGCGAAGTACGGGATACGTTGCAATGCTTTATCGACTGTCCACGATCTGCTGCAGCTGTCGACCGCAGCTGCTGCTCAAGCTGGTTAATGCACCTGTCCGCTCACACGAACGTCCGCGCGGGCATTGCGAAAATTGCTTCACTACGCTTGAGCTTCGTTTTGTATGGCCAAACAGTGGTTTAACCATCGGTCGGTCGGCCTCAAAGTTAGACTCATCTCACCATCACCACACTAACCGCTTTCACCCTCGGGACGATGTTACGCTTCCTTCGCGAGCAGTGCAGCACTTCCCATTACCGACGTGCTTCGTGGTCCGGCTCCGAACCTAATTAGCGAGCGGGCTCACCTTTCGACTACTAATTTTCCAAAACAACGGCCTTCCTTTTCGAGCCCCCGGATTCCACCCGGCCCACCCTACTCAGACACGCTAATCCTATTTCATCGTTATTTCTCTCGTGGTCGTTCGGTTTGGATGGTAATGTTGTTATCAGATTATCTCGATTAAATTCTCCACCCCAGGTTGTGTTGGGACGTTTTCGCCGTCCATGTCACGATCACACTGGTTGGATCACCCTGTCGCACACAATTACCGTGCGTCAAAGCGAACACAGCCAAAGCCACGGGCCCCGGGTAGGTTGGGGACCAAAACCACCGACCACCGATACACAAGGGCAACGCGGCCGAGCAGACATGTTGGCGACTTGACGCGAAGCCAGTTTGCGTACTAAACCGTTCTTGGAGCGGAACTAGGCTGGAGATGATTGGCTTACTTTTGGACATTGAGTTAGCCGAGGTAGCAGGGTCGGTCGTGCCCCGTTAAAGTATGGTTTTGATATTTTGTTCAAGGCATCAGCAGATCAAGGCACAACTTTTGTTGTTAAAAGTGATTCGTTTTGTTTTACACTTTGGATGATAACTAATTTTTAAACATTCTTCCCACTGTCTGTAGATTGCGTGACTCACTGACAACACCAGCAACACCTCACGCTAGCGCAATGAATCTAATTAGCAGCTAATTTGTACAATACCAGACGTGGGTTTACACGTCACGAAACGATGAGTACTGCAAACGAACTATGAAATCATTGTTGCTTGCGCCAAATGACGTTTTTGTTGAAGAAATACTTTCCACGGGCACATAAATTAATGAGCTCACGGAAGAGCGAAAAAGCCAAAAAAGGAAGGTCAACACATAAAGAAAATTGATTTAAAATGGTCCATCAATGGTTCTTCAAACCAAAATGTAGGAAAAATGTGCTTTGTTCATGAAGTTGTTGGGCGTTCTAAGCGATAAAACAGGGACGGATCAATTAGGAAAGGACAAGCACTCAACATACCTGCACGAAATCAGACAAGATTGTTTTCGATTTCGCATTTGAAGAACGGTAGGTGTCCTGGCTTAGAACTTCATAATTACACGCACGAGTTGGTGTCCCTTCCAGCTGATCTATTCCGTAAGTGAGTTGGTTCGATCCTTCGCATCCTTCAACATCCTAAAGGTGCCTTTGTCTAATTATAGTTCCCCGGTTCCGTAAACAAAAGGCTTCAAGAAACTGATCCAATTATTTATTTATATTTTAGTGTAATATTGGCCTTAACCCTTGGTGCTTCCAAGTTGGCCCTATCTTGGGCCGATGATGTTAATGTAGTCTAAGATGGTAAGCAATTGAAGCTACTGTTAAAAGATTGGGCTCTGGAGGTCGTTGTCTATCCCCACGTTTCGTATGACATCTTCCAGTGTGATGTTAAAGAGTGAAGAGGAGAATCGGTCTGCATGCCTCAGACTCTTATGAACGATTCGAACGAATCTGACATTACACTGGATACTCTCATCTTGCACTTTGGGAGAAAATTTGCCCTCCTACAAACTCAACGTAAACCCAAGCTGCTGCTTCCACTCCTCCATTAATTCTTCCTGCTTAAATTCTCACGATCAATTGATGCATTGTGACGGTAAACCGACACCTTGACCTAGAAGAGCTTCGACACAAATTGCTTCATTTTTTAGCTATTACAATATATTCTTCTACAATCTATATTTGGTGTAACGTTCTATGCGGACATGCTTACCTATGCACAGGCTTTCGAGACTTAATTCATCACCACGCAGCCGGATAGTCAATCCTTGCTACGGGGGGATGGTCCATTCTAGGTTTGAACCCATGGCGGGCATGTTATTGAGTCGTTCGAGTTGACGACTGTACCATGGGACCGCTCCCAATCTATTCTATAGTTTCTAAAATGGCTCAAAACCCTTTAAAACTATACCAAAATGATTCCAAACAGTGGAAAAGACATTGAAATGTACAACAGGTTATGAAAAGTACTCTCATAAGCATTAATTATTTGTTCTAAAAACGAATAACGTGCATCTCAACCCAAAGCGCGTAGTAAATTATATGCCACCGTAAGCCCATTTGAAACTATCAATACTCATTAAACTGTCAATTATAGAACGCACAATCAAATAAGAGCGGGAGAGAAAAGGACACCAAAACCAAAATGCTTACACCCCGTATTGGGTGAGAAATATTACCATTTTTCAATTCCACACACTCACATACACAAATACGGCACGCAATTCACGCGCCTCCGCCGCAATAAAAGGGAAGAAATAAAAGGGCAAATAAAACATGAAATTTAAAGCGAAAAAAGCTTAACCTCCAAACGCACAACACTCAATGTATCGTTTCCAATGTTCGGCTCGTGCGGGGAAAACACACACAAAAACACACAATCCCATTACGATCAGCGCGCGCGTTCCGCCGCGTGGATTGTTGTTATTTTTTATGAATGTTTTTATTATTTTATTGTCACCACTTTGCGTAAAGACCGCGTAATTCATGGCACCGGTCGTGGCGCTTGCCATTTTGCAACGCCACCGCATCGCCTATTCGCGGGTTGAAAATGGGCCACACGCAAGATGATGAAGCATTGGAAAAGGATTTGCAGGGGTTTTGTGACGCGGGTTCGTTTTGCGCTTCGTGTGTGCAAAGTGTGCGTGTCTCTTTTGCATAATGGTGTTGTACTAGTGACCTCCCCACATACCTCCGGGTAAACAAGGAGCGTAAAAAGGGCGATGAAGGCGATCACGAGTCCGACCGAGAGCCAGCCGCCTGCCAGCATCCCCTATCCGGGAAGCATTATCGAATTGCCGAAGACAAATCATTTTTATTGCACTGAAAAGCCATCGGTGCGGTCGATCCAGTGCCTCCCGGTGGTGGTGCCAGTTGGTGTTAAGCGTGTCGTAGGATTTCCCTTCCAGGCATATGGCCATTTAGCCGGGGAAGGGCTAGCAAAAAAAGGCCAAGCTGCGGCTGGTTATCGAATTATGCTCACACCCGGAAGCTCAATTTTCAATCGCCAAGCTTGGGAGATCCAGCCCGCACCAAACGATTCGATTATTACCAATTGTGACAGTGCGTGTGTGTGCGGGCAAAAGGAAGCCCGGAAAAGTGTGCAAATGTTTTGTCAAGTGATTTTTCCTCCGCACTTTTTGTCGGCTTCCCCCTCTTTTGCGGTTTAACTTTAGACTTTAGGGGCCAGCCATTCGGTAGGGAAGCTTACTCGCATACCGTCACGTCCGCTTTTCCGAAGGGCGTGGTAGTGTAGGCGGTGGCAATGGCAATGGAGTGATTTTATTTGCGAAACAGCTAGCGCGCGCAAAGCGGAAGCCGTCCGGAAGGGTTCCCGTTGGACGATCGAGCGGTTGATGTATTGGCCGTTAGCTTCGCTGCGGGTTATGCGGTTTTATTGGTATTGTTTGCATAAACCGCCACCCCTCCCCTGTGGACAGTGGGTGGAGGTGGGTGGACGAACGCGTATGATGAAATTATGGCTTGGTGGGTTTTCGTGGAATTTTTGTGTGAACGGATTTGTTTGGTTTTTCTATGTTGTACATCGATTGATGAATGAGTTGTGTGAATATCGTTTCGGGTAAATAAACAGAGTGTGTGGAGCAAGTGCATTTTTCCTCTTTAGACCGGCTTTTTTTGGGCATAATTTCGGTAATAAATTGCACGCAGTTTATAAAACATAAGGATAATAAAAGTTCGTTCAAGCAACGATTTGGAACAGACATTTAACAACAAAAGGCACATTTTGATTATAAATATTGCCTTACTACATGAGATTTTGTTGAATTTACGTTATTATTTGTTATTTTTTAGTTAAATTATCAATGAGTGCTTTAAGTAGTTGCGGAGTGGCCAAAAAATGTCATTAATTCTAAGTAGGCAGCTATAATTGTTGAAATGGGAAGTTGTTTACCAGTTCGTTGCTTGCTTGGGATTATTTAGTAACTCATATCATGTTAATTAATGTAGCCGAAGCTAAATGAGTATTTTTATATTTATTTTGAACTCTTAACGCTACAAACAAAAGGCTTATTTCATTTAAAATGTCAATAAAAATTGTTAGATATTTACAACAATGTAACCAACTACTAGCTCTGTTTTTAGCAATTAAAGAGGCTGAACAAACTCCCAACTGGTTTGTTTACTGGGGTTTTTTTACAGGAGTTATCATAGATGTAGGAAACATTCTAACGATAAATGAACTTTATGTGTAGGGAATTGGACTCTAGAGCACCCTTTTTGGACAAATTCAATAACCCTTCCAAAAACGATTCCAATAAGCCCGTCCAAAAACGGCACCACAGCGTCCAATTCCCAACATATAAAATTAACTTCCCATTAGAAAGAGTCGAGAAAATGTCCCACAAATTATGTATCACAATCAATCTACAACCTTAAAATAATCTCCATAGTTTGAATGTTTCCTTAACAAGCAATAATAGGTTGAACGTTTTAATAATAACTTTTTGATGATAACAGCCTCCAAAACGTTCACCTTTGCTCTGTCTAGAATCTTATCCACAAGCAATTACAAACTGCTGTTAAAACACGGTCCCTTAAACAGAGCAGAACAGTAAAACTCATAGCACGCTAATCGTGTGGCTATTACTGCCCCACACAGAAGCATAAGTTTTTTACGACTCATTTGGGTAGCTTTTAGACACAAACACACCCAAACCATTCACCCATCGGCAACCCATTTAGCTTGAACCGAAATGACGTGCTGCGCCATAAAATCAAGACACCGATACCACTGCTTAAACCGATGATGAAGCATTAATAACTTCAACTTTTCCAACGCCCGAATTCCGAAACGAAATGGTTACAATGGTTACAACAAAAGTGAGTGAGGTAAATTATAGCAGTGCGAGCTATTTCGGGAGTTCGGGTGATATGGAATGCTACCCGCCCGGAGTCCCTTCTGCCTTGCTTTTGTTTGCAGGCTCTTTTCTCCATCATCCATATGGCCCCATCTGCATCGGCACGCGGAATCATAATGTGGATTTGCCCTGGCTGTACTACAGATGGACAAGCAACTCATCTCCAATTCACCACAAGCTTCTCACTTGCAATCATACCTCTAAATCGGAACCAAAAAACCCTCCTATCTCGGGAGGTACACACAAACCTGCCGCTTGCGTCACGGCAGAACCTAGTAGAGTATAATTTAATTTATAATACTCTTACATCGGCTACACCTCTACCACATGGGGAGGGGCTACAGTGTTCCTTTCAACTGAGCCGAATGCTGACGGTTGGTTGGAAAAATGGAGCACGGTGAGCGGTGGCCAGGATGGCAATAAATTTTCAATATTTACAATCAAAACTACACCCGTACGGACGGACACACATATCCCAGCTCTGCGTAAGCGTAACACGGAGAAGGGCACTGTAGGATGGATGGGAAGGGAATTGGTTTTTGAATAATTTCACCATAACGAAACAATGACCTCCGGTCGTCCGGATGCGTACTGGGAAGCCACACTCTCCACGCTACCTTCTTCTCCTCCTAATCCAAATCCATTTGTTGCTGGAGCCTGCACCTCCGTCCCATCTCAGGGGGCGGGAGAAAAAGGGTACTTTGTTATTCTTCTACCGGGCAGAGATAGTCAAAAATGGTGTAGCCACAATAAAATGGTTAACAACTGACAACTACTGTGTGTGTGTGTGCCAGTTTTAGGGGCCGTATTTCACTTGCTCGATGTTATCTCCGAACTACACCGATACACCGGCGCCCGCACACACACACACACCTGATAAGTACCCGATCCCTTCTAGAGCATACAAATCTAGCTTTTCTGTATTTCTGTGTAGATTTTCTGCATTTTTTTCCACCTCCCCACCATACACTCTCCTCCACAGCTCAGGACACACAGCTTGTTCATCATCTTACGTACAGCAGGAACGTACTCGGAACGTGTCTGCTAATGGGTACGTAAATGCGTCCAGCACAATCTGTGCCTAAATTTACACCAGTTTATCACTTGAGCGAGAAATTAGCTAGCCTGAGAGCTCTCTGGAAGAGTACGGAGGGGAAGGCTCCAGGGAATATGATGTGGGATTTTAAGTTTTCTAAGCCTAGGAAGAGGATTGAAAGCATGGTACAGGGCAGAGTACGGTAGGACACGGTTAGCCGATAAGCTAGCCCGGATGAAATTCGAATTTCACAGTCTTACACTTAGAGCTTACGGGAAGCTGTGGAAGCAAACACAAGGGTTATTATTATATCGTTTGTGCGTTGGTGGTAGATATAGATTGCAGTGTGTGTGTTTTTTCAATTGTGTTTTACAGCAATAGTAAGTATTTCTATGAGTAAGTAAGTAGTAAGTATTTGTTGAATGAAAATTGAGTACATAAAATTTATTTTTCTTATTTTCATTTAGGTTAATCTTCGTTTTGGATGATTGTATAGCTTTGCATCATGTAGTGTTAGATAGCAGATTTGTTGGTTGAGGACGTACATATGTGAATTAGAGCTTTGAAATAGATAATCTTAAATGGTTTGGATTTCAGCGAAGAAATGAGGAACTCAATGAAGCGTTAAAGCCTACTTCAAGAGACACCCCACTTTAATCAGTTTTTTTCGAGAGTTTTTTTAATAGTTTTTCGTGGTTGAACTTACAGTGTTTTCCAAGTCAGTTTCGAATGTAAACATTGTTTTTCGAAGCATGCAAAATGTTGTTCCACATCGAGCTGACAATTCATTTCCATCACAATAATTTTTAATTTCTACAGCATGATTTTCAACACGACTCAAGCTGGATTGAGTTTGACAGTTCTTTATAATGTATTGAAAATCATGTGTTGAAACTGATATTTCATAAACCATTTGACAGCTGTTGGAAAACATCTAGGATGCGGTGAACAACAATGTTTACATTCGAAACTGACTTGGAAAACCCTGTATATCAAAAGTCCTTTTTTCTGACGCATCACCTTGCTGTGGGTGAAACATAAAAGTCATTAATACTCATAACCCGAACCCAAATATAACATCTTCTATTATTCAATCTCACCCTTTCTGCTACGTTTTCCCGATGTGTGATGTATGTGTTCATCATAAAACAAACTTATGACCATTTTTCCATGCAAAATTCTTTGCGGTATTTAATTACGACCAATGTCCTTGAAAACTTTTATCGCCCCAAACACAAGCAACGGATTACCAAACTCCTTTGTTCTGGGTCTTTAAAGTTTACCATTGTTCAGCATCTTGTATACATTGTGAAGAAATCAAACTTTGGAGAATTAAAGGATTAAAGAACTGCTAAAGATCAACAAAACTTTGAATCCAAATGATCAAACAGACTCTGCCGGCAAACAACCTTACTCATGCGTAATAGTCTATTAGTTTAGAAACATAAACCCCACACAACGCTTGGGAGCGATCCACACACACACACACACACACATTCTTTGCAGCGGCAAAAACCCATTGACACGATTTAATTGCGTTTAAAAATTGATCGAAAACACCAGCCAACTGCACCCGTCGTTCATTATTCAGCTTAAAACCGTACCGTATTTTGTGCTGTAAAACGCAATCCACCTTTGCTAGCGTTGGGATGGGGAAAAAAACTGCACGCTAATGCTTCATACAAAGCTCGGCGGAGAGCCCATCCTCCATCTCTCTCCCCCCTCTCTCTCCCCCCCCCTCTCTCTCCCCCCCCCCCCCTCTCTCTCTCTCTCTCTCTCTCTCTCTCTCACTCTCTCTCCCCCTCTCTCTCTCCCACAGCCTCACTCACCTGAGGAAGGTTAGGAATTATTTATCTGCACAAAACCGGGCCCCGACTAGGCAGCAAAACGTTCCGGCTTAGTGGGGGTTTTGCCATTGTGTGTCGCCAGGCGGGCATTATTACTGCATGGAATATTTCTTCCCATATTTATCCCACCCCGCCCGACCTTGTCTGGAACCTGGCTTGGCTGGAATGAAATTAATTCCTGCTCATCCTGTATGCTCGTGCGATGTGCGGGAAGGTTCTCTGGGTGCGGTTTGTACCTTTCTCCCCCCTTATGCAGTGCAGCGGGGTAAGGTAGTGTTGGAATGCACTCAGAGGTCAAGAATAAAGGATTTTGATTACTAGTGTCCTCACCCCCCCCCCCTCCTCCCTTTAGTCTCTAACCAACTCCCATCTCATCTGTTCATTTGTAGGGACGATTGGAGCAGCGATAAAACCAAACCAGCCCACAAAAAGCTAGAAATTCTCAAACTGTCAACTACTGCTGGTGTTTCTGCTTCAACGAAAGCTCTAACAAAAGGAGAGAAAGAGAGCAGAGAGAGGGAAAGCGAAAAAAAGACGTACAGTACACACATGGCTCACAATGGACAGGAGGTTTATGACATATTTTATTGGAAAACGAGGTTCGATGGACACATGCACGCACATCCATCCGCACCAGCCACCGAACCAAACCAAACCACGTGAGTAATACACGTTTGTTCTAGCTCTATACCACCACATACGGCCGTCCCTTTTTGTACCCTTTTGTTTTTGCCTCATTCGTCTTTCATTTATCTCGGCGCGGGTCACAAAGCTAAGGATGAATTCTGACACTCCCCCTAACCGTCTAACCCATCCCCGAGGACAGCGTGGCAGCACTCCGGGCTTTGTTATCTCTGCGGTAGGTGAATTTTAATGAACGATAGCAGGGTAATCCCTCTTTTATGATTTATTTATGGCTGCAATTTGGAAACGATGTACTATCGCACTGCCAACCCCGCTCTCGGTTCCTGATGAATCCTGGACCGGACGGGCCACCGCACGGACTGTGTCCGCTGCTGAATTGTCCAGCTCTTTCCCATCTTCTTTTTTTTTTGGTTCAGTCCCGCTTCAGTTCAGTGTAATGCGATGGGCCACAACGATGGTCGTTCACATCCGTTGGCATCTGAAATACGTAAGCACCGAAAACAAAGCACACCAAAACAACCCCACTATCAATGCCGGTGGGCAAAGAATGCTGCATTGTGGGGAGCGGCCGGTAAGGTTTTGTGTTTGGTAGACTAAAAATGAATTGTTCTATTGTGATGAGCGGTCGAGAGGTCGAGAGGAAACCGAGTGAGGATAACGGGACAGATTACACAGGTTTACGAGCAGGTTGTGGCAAAAAGTGAATCGACCGAAAGCTGCCAAGTGGCTGTTGAAATTGATGACGAGTTCATGAAACAAGGTGTATTGTTAAATTGATGAAAAAGTAGTTATTAAGTGAGTTAGTAGGTCATTAATTTAATCAAGGAAGAAAGTAAAACGATATTGGAGAAGGTGACTATCGTAAATAATAAATGAATAAGTAAATGAGTAAGAAAAATCCACATTGCATCAAGCACATTTTTAAGTCATTAAATAGCTAATAAAATTAAAGAGAATGAACGACCAAAACCATCATAATATTTATCGAAATAACTCAAAATAAATAAAGAGAAATAAATCAAGTAAAAAACCAATTCAATATACCTCTTTTCATATTGCTTTAAGGAAACATCGAAACGAGTACACATATAAGTAATTAAGAGATTTTATAAGTAACCCAAAGCTAAGATAACCAATTGTAAAATAATTGAAACACAAAGACAAACACAAAACATATGAAAAAATATAAATATGTAATATAATATTTTCAAATAAAACAGAAAATACGTGAAGTGATAGTAAAAATAATTCAGGGAGTAAACAAATTAATAAAAAAATTACTTTAAAAGGAAATAACAAAGATAAGATCATGATTCAAACGCATTCAAGATCTCAAACCCAAACCAACTCTCTGTCAACTATTTTTCGTATGACGAGTACGTTTAATTAACCTTCACTTTAGTCATTAATCTTCATTCTAAGCTCACCCCTTTACTTCCCTTTATTTCTTCTACTCAATAGCAAACTTTCCCAAAACACTGCCCTGAATCAATTTAACGCTCATTTTCGATTCCACCCGTTCCGTCGAAAGATTCGTTCCTCCCACCTCCCGTTCGGTGGAGGGAAGCGGTGCATTTTGTTACGCTTCGTTTCACCTAAGCCATTTGTTACCCATGTTAACCGGAACACCGTGTATGGGCCTTGCTTGCTGAAGGACATTACGCAAGCAGGTTGAAGGGTTTCATCTCGCATCAATTCGGTATCTACCGCGTTTAATAATGAAAAGGAACGCATCATCCCCGTTCCCAAAAGAAAACAATCTTTCGCTTTAAGATCGAAAGCTGTGAAGTGTTTGCCAAACTTTGTTTCGGGACAACGTAATTCTTTTGCATTGACGTACCGGCTCTACACCCCCGGCAGGCAGCTACGATGTGTTTGTTTGAAAACAGTTTGCAAAAGAATGTCAATAACCTATTAATACGCGGCCTCCCTCTCCCCCTTTCTCCCTCCCTCTTTCTTCTTCCTGTACCGTTGGCTGAGTTTTGAAGCAAGCCTACGGAGTAGTTAAGCAAAAGCGACTGAATTTTGCTACAAGTATCGCGCTGCGCCAGTCAAGATTAGCACAACTTTTTTAATATAAACTTTTCCAATTCACGAGTAGCTGGAGAGGGTTTTTGCACTCGCACTTTGGTGGAATCATTAAACAAGGGTTACGACTGACGAGCATGTTACTTATTGTTTTACATTTCAATCGATTTTGAGCCGTAAACTGTGATGTGATGTGGTGCCGAAAACGGACGCAAATGAGGCTTCTGTGGTGAATGAACTGTGCAGGCTGAGCGGTCGCTAGCGGCTTGCTCCACCAAGTGACACAGTTTTGAAATGTCGCTTAAAACCCGTGTGAGCAAGATGATGAATTCATAAAGCCTTTTGCAAAAAGTTTTGTCATTAAATCGTATTTTGTTTTAAATGCTCGCGTTCAAACATGAACCCATGTTAAGCAACTCAACACCGTCGTTTAGTGTCGGCGTGGGAGAATCCATCCTCTTGCTGCACGTAAACCAGCAGTACACACTGCTCACGCACACACACACAAATCGGAATCGCTCCGGAACGCACTCCTGTTTCAATAAAAATTAATTAGAATGTAGAACTTTCAATTGAATGGGTTCTACATTCCCACTAGAACCTTCTGGTGATCACGCTGGAAAACACGTGTTCTTTCGGGCGCGCAAAAGCATCGCGTAAAAGTAGCGCCTGATTGAAATTGATGATCGAAATAACCATTTCGCTGAGCTGCGGTAGCCCACCCGATGTAAGTGTAATGAAAACGCGTTCCATCCAGCCCTAGATCCCCAGCGAGAAGACAGTGGTTGCCTTTTCCTTTTGCACCGTATCGTTTTCTCCTTACCCTCTGCTTTAATAATGGAAGATTGCATTAGCGGAGAAGCACCAATTAATTAATGGGTTTTTTTAGCTAGGTCAAATGCTACAGTAGAGTATGCGAGCTGAACCTTCCGTTGGAATAACTAGCGTAGATTAATATTGAACTACTTGGTGCTGTTACACACATACATCGACTGGGAGTGCGTAGTTGTTTTTTAATAAGGATAAATTTAAGAAATGTTGTCAGTAAATTGTCTTACAAATTGATTGGAAAACATTTATTGAAAAACTGTTGAAACAGAAAGAATGTTAAGATCATCTTAATAATTTAGCAACTGCAATAAAATAGATTAAGAACAATGTTGACAAATAGCGAAAATTCACGCTTGAGGTAATACATATTTGTCCAAAGCTACCGTTCGTAGGATGGCCAACAGCTTACAAACATGTTGCAAAGGATTAGTAGACGATTCAGATTAAGCCGTCCAACTGAAAAAAAGGCAGAAATACCCGTGATTGCTTTGAAATAGAATTTTAGAAGGAAAAATCCTTTTAACATAACCAATAACTCACACGATTTTAACATGACGCCAATAACCATTCTCACTTAAGTGTTTCACTAAGCCCAAGCCTATCCATTTACACCATTCGGTTCAAAAGATGATCATTATTCTTTGTTGGATTATTATTAACGGTTGGAGAATGAAATAAAAATGAAGATAGGTTCTGAATTAAACCATTTGTTCGTTTTCAAATTTAGGAAATAAGCTCTATAGTTGTTTTTCTCTGTATCATGCCTACTTCATGCCACCAGAGCTTATATGTTGGACGTATTAAACGTGGTATACGGTAGCCGAGCCTTATGCCAGCATCACGGAGCATCACAAACCAAGTCCAGAAGCGAGCAAAAGCCCGAGAAATCTATTAACGATCAACCTAACTGCCGGTCTGCATTCTGGTAATGGTTACACTTTCTCCATGGACACAAGACCACCCGAGCAACGACGACGCAGTGTATGCGTTTTTTACTTCATGAAACCAATAACCCATTCGTGGCAAACCCACATTCACAGTTTTCTGGCATCATGCGCTACATCCATGCCGGCCAGGTCTAACACACTTCCGGCAAAGAAAGTCTATTACTCGAAGACACCAAGCGATAGGAGTTTTTGGTGGCAGCAGTAACAGCAGCGAGCACATCCCATAAACCTTGTGCTCTTGAGCATCTGTACCGTACCGATTACATCCCGAGTCCCGGGACGAGACCATGCAGCTCCTACATATCTAATGCACGGCATGGTTTAGCTTCCTCTGCAGCACTGGTCGCATATTTTAAGCGATGCAACACGCACTGACTGGTTGGTTTTGGGGGTGCGATCCATTTTACAATGCTGCTCACGCTCTGTGTGGTCAAACAGGGAGGCAAACGTTCATTTGCAGCCTTAGGAGAATGCGGGGCAAGTAGGTAAGTCAAGGGACAAGGGAGTGAGCACGCGGAGTGAACGATTTGTTTCAGTTGTTCTTTTGCTCTATTGGTGGTTAGTTGTTTTTTTGGGGAGTTTTCGTGTTTGTATTTCATATTGTTTGGAAGAATGTTTGGTTGGTATTTCTCAAGGCTTTTTAAATTTTTCCTTTTTTCCACTTTTTTTGATTATCTATTACCTACTTATTTGTTCACTTATTTTTCTTCTTTTTATAGATAGTCTTTGAAGTTTTGTGTGCTTTTTACCTAAAATAAGTCTTTTTTTCTAATTTTTCCCATTTTTAACGAAATTTAATTCCTTTATTATAGTTTCCTATGTTATGTTTTCAAACCCGATTCTAGCTTTCATGACATTTTCATTCAATTTTGCCCATCACTCGGCGAATGGTAAACTCTGCATTTTTTCATCCAAAGCGCTTTGTGCTGTGTAAATTGCTACAAGATGCAGTCTTGGACGGTGCATCTAGTTCACAATTGTAGGCGAGCTCGTCTGTTACCATTCTACATTGGGCGGCAAAGCACAAACCTTAAATCCTTACTCCATTTCCACGGTTGACTCAACCACCAATGTACCACCACCGTATCGAAACGCACTCGCGCATCAGCATGGGCGAAGCACTTTTTGCTACCTCCGTCAACCAACGGTTGGAGGGGGTGTTTTATCAGCTTTCCTGCCGGCGACAGACAGCCACGTCGTCTTTCGCAGGCATCACCATTAGACAATATTGTTGATATCCCTGTACCACAGTCACGGCACGTGTTGGTGTGTAGGACGATTCCGTGAGGATGGCAATTTGAATGCGTGCGATGTGTGAGCTGTTGAGGTTTACTTGTTTCTGTAAAATCTAAAACGCTTCTTCATTATTCCATCAGAGGCTCCGAACGAGAAAGGATTTCTTTCTACTCACCAGAATGATGTGATAGAATGGGGAAGAGTGATTCAATTCGGTTACGCGGTTACTGTTCTGTTGACCGTGGCGAATCCAGCGCATTCAAAGGCGTCACACGAGTTGAGGGAATTTATACTATCTGATGTATTGTGGCGGTCATGTACGCCGTACGTGGACGAGGCAGAAATTCAGCTCGTACTTCATACGCAGTTACTGCATATTCTCTTCTAGTTGAAATGAGCTGTGGAATTATGACGAACATTTGCAGTGGAAGACTTATTTATTACCGAGATGTCGAATAGACATACGGGTCATGGGGACATTAGAGGAGTATCTAATGTACGACGACCAAAGATGCACTGTGGGATGGGGGGGGAGTCTTATGTATGTCGACAAAAGTTGAGCAGGGGAAGCGAGTCTTTTGTTTGACGACCAAAGTTGCACAGGGGGTAGTCTGTTACCGTTTATTACAACCCAGGCTGGACGCAATTGGAAAACTTGCATGCAAAAGTTGAGAATCCAGATTGAATGCAAGTCTTAAAATTGCATACAAAATAACTGAAAAACTCGCCTCTGCTGGGCCATAGACCCCAGCCGCAAAATCGGGTTTTCGCCGCGATTTTCGACCAAGCGAAAATAAAAATTATGCCATTTGTATGGGGCGAACACACACACACGAATTATGGTTGTTGATTATGGGTGGGAAGATTATGGTAATGACTTCTGTTTCACTCTCGCTCACAGGCGATGATGTTCCGTCGCATTCTCACCAAGTTATTGGCGCAAATCTGTGGTTGTTGCTGCTCTTTCTCGCACGTGAGGGAGTTTTCTTTGTCCTTATTTTTCCCGTGTGTGACATTGGCTGCGAATCTTCTTGATGCGTTAAAGGAAGTTAAGTTAATTAAAGGGTAAATTGTTAGATGCAATGGCTCTGGCACACCAAATGATGAACCAATTCGTGCACGTTTATGTGCCACACTGGACCTAAAGCGTTTTGTGACTAGCATAACTACAAACACAGTATTATGATGTTTGTAGATTTGGGACATATTTTGGTAAACTTTTTATGCGGTCGAGCAACAATTAAATTCCGCATATTGTATACCCTTTAAACCAAACGGCAATCTGCTGCAATCTTTTCATCGTCACTCTGGTGCTCTCTTCAACCAGCGCCCCGACTCATTGAACGCATGCTGTGATGAGACCGGTTCCTACGAGACCGGACGAGATCGATTCTTATCCGGACCATTCCCCAGATAGCAAGAACCGACTATCCAATAGCGTGATTTTAGTAAGGTTAAGAAGTCGTTTCAGCCCTGTCTACAGCATTGTTCGTTACGTCAAAGAAGAAGAAGAAAATGTGTACGGGAGGCTATGAGCTTGCAATGCTGAACGCGGCCTCGATACGTGGGTGATGGCGAAATAACCTGTACAACAAAGAGAGCAGGGAGATGGCAGGGAGCTGTGGGGTCTTATCGGCCACGGGCTGCAATCGCCCAAGTGGTTCCATGAAGCGTTGGTATGTGGTCAGCGAGTGCGCTAGGTAGTTCGGCATTCGCCAATTCGACCCGTGGGTGCAACGAGTTCGAGTCGAAACAAATGAACTGGATCGTTTACGGATGGTTTCGACAAAAAAAGGATTACGAAGGATCCTTTCCTCGGGACCTCACGCGGCCGCTTAGTATGTGTACTGGTTAATCCGCCCGCACTTCACTATTGTTTGCCTTAAGGCTTACGGCAAATACAGTTTACATTTGTTATTCTAAACTATGCTAGCATTATTGAACAGCATTACGAAAGAAAAGGAATGGGAAGGAAAGAAGGAGAAAGGGAGTAAATAAATGGGAAGCTA
This sequence comes from Anopheles coluzzii, assembly GCF_943734685.1. NCBI lineage: Eukaryota > Metazoa > Arthropoda > Insecta > Diptera > Culicidae > Anopheles > Anopheles coluzzii. The sequence continues at coordinate 104,029,917 of NC_064670.1, read as the reverse complement.
ACAAGAGCGGAAGGAATCGGAGGAGCAGGAAGGGTGATAGTCGAAGAGGTGAGATGAGAAGATGAAAACGGGGAGTAGCGTTTACTGTTCCGAAGCGACGATGGGTTCTAAACAAAGGGGGACGAGAACGAAGCGAACTGGAGGGAGCATACAGGAACGGGGAGGACGTACCGGAAGGGATCAACATGCATTTTTTAAGTCGATTTTCTTCCTTCTGTATTGTCCACATTGTACACATCAATCTTATGAGCTGCGGATCGTACAAAGCTTCTTCATCTTTTTCTTATTTGACACAGTAACCATTGCTTTTCTGTCTGCGTCAGCCACTCCTTTCTTCTTCTTGGCGCAACGACCTACGCGGTCATGCCGGATAGTTAGCCGTTGCTACGAGAGACGGTCCATACGAGCCTTGAACTCATGGCGAGCATGTTGCTAAGTCGTGTGAGTTGACGTGACCTGTTACTATTTGGTTTACCCCTAGCGAGATAGGCAGTCCTGGGCCACTAGGATCAAACGGGGCTTGAACGCAGGACGGTCATGTTGTTGTGTTGTGTTCGGATAGCACGACAACGAGGGGCAGCCAAATCTAGCCAAGCCATCCATAAAATGCGGGGAAGCGTAGAGCAGTTTGGCGCGTGAAAGGTCCGGCTGCATCACTGGCATTTGAGGCTCCCGGGGGCCGGTCGCCACAGCCAATGCTCGAACGCAGCCGCAGCGCTATCGACTATGCATGCAGCATAAACGCCACTTGCGCATACTGCGTCAATCGCCAGGACAGCGACGGGCTAGAACACAACTTTCTATGCCATCCTCCAGGCAGCGACATGGCCGCGCAACACCATCCGCAACGATAATGCGTCTCCAAAAAAGGCGAGAGAAGGAGCAAGCCAGGCAAAGCGAGCGATGCGTGCGTCAGCCAAGCCGGGGCGGGTGGCTCCTCAATAACAGTATCGAGCGAGAGGCGGGGGAGACGTTCCTTTTTCTCTTCCGAACAGTAGACCCCGGTAATTAGAATTAAAAGGGTACACTATGGTGGGTAAATCCTAACCTTATTTCCGTTCGGATGGAGAGAGGGAGGGAGGGAGGGGTGGGAGAAGATTGGAGGGTTTGTAAATTATTAAAGAAAAAAATAATGGAAAGACAATATGTGTTCAATGATATCCCTCATTTTAATATTTGACCTTCCGTTGACTTTAACTAAGCATTGGTTGGCTCAACATGAGCGGACTAGTGCATTGAATGATCTTTTGTTTGAATTATTTTTTTTGCAACTAACTGCAACTAACTGCACTAACAAATAACATAAAACCAGTACGAAGCATGCATTCAATCGATCCGGCAAATAGCTCGAACGGTAAATCGATTCCATCCACACGACAACTTGCGCGTTGATCAAATCCAGATTCGAACGACGGCGCTCTAGCCAACGCGCAATGCATCAGCAGCCGAAAAAACGGGAAGGAAAAAAACAATAACCACAAGTCAAGCGCGCGCTCACACAAGGTCAAGCATTCGCCAATAACTGCTGGGAAAACGAAGGAGGTGGGGAAGGACGTCACTGAACACGCGTATGATCTGGTAGAACGGATAAAGAAGACAGCAGATAAGCGATATCACTCCCACCACCATCATATGAACAGCTGGTGTGATCGCAACTACCGACCACGAAGGAGTAAGGGGGAGGGCAAGATTCATTTTTTTCTAGCCGTCCATAAAATTTATTTTTTGTGGCTGCTATTCGATACAACAACCCTGGGAAATCCGCCACAATTTTTGCCATAAAAATCGTCTAAAAAATTCGCTTGGTCGAGTAACCTCTTAAACCGGACGTCGTGTGGACGTCGGGTGGACGTCCACACGACGTCCACACGACGTCCGAAATCTTCAATTTTGCGGCTAGGGGAGTATGATAGAAAGTTCGATAAAAAGAACTTTCAGGATTTTCCAAGTCACTTTCAAATGTCATCATTGTTATTCACCACATGCAAGATGATAATCCACATCAATCAAAGTGCTATTTCATCTCCATCATAATAATTTTTAATTTCTTCATGAAGATTTTTAACACTACTTAAGCTGGATTGAGTTTGACAGTTCTTTGTTGTGTTTTGAAACTGAAATTTCATTTTGAAGCAAATACACCATTTGACAGCTATTGAAAAAGATGTAAGATGCGGTAAATAACTATGTGCACATTGGAAATTGACCTGGAAACCCTGTATTGTATAACCCAAGTCTTCAAAATGTATGCAAAATGAGCAAAAAAATCGTCAGGATTGGAGCACGGATGACGTAAAACGTATTTTATAGTGTTAAATCATTAAAATTTTAAAAACAATTTCATTTTATCGTGCTCTTTTTCCCAATCAGGGTGAGATTTTCAGTACTTTTGCATGCAATTTTAAGACTTGCGTCCAACGTGGGTTAGAAGTTTTTTTTGCCCAGGTATCTAAATCGTTTTCAAGCATCAAACCCAACCCGCAAAAGCTCACTTTCGTCGCGATTTACGACCAAGCGAAAATAAAAAGTTTAGGATTTGTATGGGGCGAACACATGCGTTCGTAAATCGCGGCAAAAGTGAGCTTTTGCGGGTAGGGATGGAACTGGAGATTGAACTTTTAGGGCCTAATTACCGTGCAACCAGACATTCCGCCAAATGGCGTTACGCCGTGAAACCAAAATCAATGACATTTGATTATATTCGAAGAGAATTCCTTATAAAATAATCAGTTTTACGGCGAATAAAGTTACACATTTAACTCCTGTATGTATATGTACACGTACAGGTGCATGATTTTCCTTCAGGTAGGACAGGTCGAGAAATGTGCCGCAGATTTATTGCATTCGATGAATTCAGGTATCATCATCGTTTTGAAGCACCACTTCGTAGCCTTGGCATTCAATTTGGGAAAGTGTACCACGGTCTAGACATACATTGTGCAATCCTGTAATAGTCCCATCGTATGACACACACTGTCTGCCCCACCGAATACTAGGGTGAGGGTGGACTTCACTTGGACAAAATGAAATTGAACAATAATTCCGTATGCAAACCGGCATGAAGGTTGGGTTGTTCATGTGTGTCCTATTCGTATAAAACCCATCCTCAACTCCAACAGTAGCATCAGTCGCTTCACAGCAATCTAACAAACAAATTTCACAAGCCTTTCAAACGTCAGAGTTCCCCACAAACCCCAACAAGCATCATGTCTGCCAAGATTGTGGTAAGTGTCCTATACTCCTTCGAAGTTGTTCTAGTCTAGCATTTAACTCTTTAAATCCATCCCACTCCTTAAGATCTGCCTGGTTGTGTGCGTGTTCGGTGCTGCTTCGGCTGGTGTTGTTCCAGTGGCAGCTCCTCTTGCTGCGGCAGGAGTCGTCGCACCATACGCCACCTCCTACAACGCGCACACCGTCAACCATGCGGTAGCGGCCCCGGTCGTTGCGGCTGCTCCGGCCGTCGTTGCTGCCCCGGCGGCACGCTTCGTAGCTCCGGCTGCTCCTGCTCTGGCATACACTGCTGCGGGACTGCCAGCTTACAGTGCCTACACTGCCGCCGGTCTGCCAGGCTTCGGTGCCTACTCGGCCTACACTGGACTGCCCGCTCCGTACGTGTTCTAAGGCACGCGTTGAAGCATACACATTGGCGAGGACTGAACATTGGGGTTCTGTCGAGAGACTGCTGATCGTTCGTACTGACGCTCTCTTCCTGCATCTATGATCTTTTGTAAATACCGTTCTTCCTTCTTAACTCAATTCTTGTCACGATCAAAATATAAGGCCTTTTTAGAAGGAATGTTCCTAAACATGGACAAATGCTTTACATATCTGCTAAGTGGATCCGAAAACCACCTCTTAAAAGAATTCTTGGCGTATTATTATCGAATTTGCTCCTTCTAGTACTCGTTCACAGAGATCCCTTATAAAGCCAACCCGAGTCGAGTGTCCAAAGTCAACGATAATTGCCTACTCAATTTCCACTAATCTAATCGATGTCGTACACCGACCAATCGAACCATTTTTATCGAACGAACTAATTATGCCTATTATAATAATTAAGCTCAGTGAATTCGCTCACACACACAAACTAACCAACCAGCCATTGATCGATAAGGGCTCAAGCCCCCGAAACCGGCCCAACAGTCACGCTAGGGCTAGGGGTTTTTCTACTCGAGCATTGGCCAACGCTGGCTGACGGTCTGGTGACCTTGTGATGGATCGAAATACTAATTCCAGCTCCAATCTCAAAACCACTGCTCGAAGGTCTGCACCGATAGTGTCAACTCATCGTGTAACAATTATAAACAAGATGCCAAAGATTACGTGACCGAACTCATGCATGTCTTGTACAAACGGGGGCTTATAAACTTTAAGGGCTTTCCTATACCTTCATGCCCATGGTTTGCAAGCAATGGTGTGATTTTATACCACAAAGATGTCCAATCACACTGGCGATGAATAACAACACACCGATGATGGACGAAGATCGTGATTGCAGATCATGTTCTGATGCTCGATCGCGTTCACAGTTTAAAGGTTTAGCTTGGGATAAATCAACCCTACGCCACACCACAGCACCAAGCCCCCCGACTTATCCCAACAGCTGTTGGCGGCGGGTCAAGCCCTTTCGAGCTGACCGTGAGTTATGCTGAAGAGCAATTGAGCGAGCGCTTGCCAAGCAGCTGCAACATCTTACAGAGCGTTCGAAATTTTGCTACACATTTCAGGTCCCGTTCGATCTTTGCCGCCTTTCTGCCCTGCAGGAGCAGACGGAGCGTGCCCTTTAAAAAAAAAGCACACAATGTAGCACACACACTCCGAGTGATATGTGTGGACGGGCGAAAAACCGTACCAAAACCCTATTTGTAGGTCACCGAAATGCACCCGCCATTTGTGTTGTGCAACCCGTGTCAGTCGATAAAATTGAGTTTATTTTCAATTTTCTCCAACAGTTAGCGGCCCTTTTAGGCCGGCAAATGAACGATTATGGGTCGCCCTGCACTCCTGCGACGACCATTCAACGCGTAACGAGCTCCAGCGGCGGGGGCCACGCGAATGACCTTCCGATTCAGAAGTTTAATTTCCTTCCCGTGCTGACCGTCGCCCACGATGGAGCGGTGGAAAAAAAGTGGAAAAGGCATAAATGTAACAGAACGTGATCGTGCGTGATGACGATCGATGATGGAGGGAGAGAGAGAGAGAGACTAATTATCGATAATTTGTTGAATGTTCTTAGTCCGGAGACACACACTACCGGACTTGACTGCTTCAGACCTGCCTGTTCGTGATTCACACGGAACAATATCCTACTTGAGTCATGGCCGTTGAACTATTTTTAGCGCTCGAGTGCAGTTTTCACACGAACTTTTATGATCGATCACAGCGCAGCTTGAAGGAAGGCTGTAGCTAAAGGCTCTTGAGCTTAAGGAAGTAATCTACGTCTCGCCCAACAATTCCATACACGTAAACAATTGTGTCCTTTACGTTTTGTTTTCATTATTAAAAGTCTTGTCCGATCATATTAGGAATTGCCATGCTTTTTACCATCTTTGAGAAGTATATGTTGATTAAATTGTTCTGTTTTATAGACAGACCTTTTAGATGTGTAGAGGGATAAGTTACGAGGAGTCATAAGAGAGGAGTTATTTTTACTTTAGTGTTCTAATAATTTTTAGATTTCATTGGTTATCTTTAGGTAATGTTCGGAGGCTCTCTATATAGAGTTATACGATGATGAAACAGTGACACAGTAAGCCTGAAATCTTCATAAATACGAAGATCATCCTGAAGTATTTTGATCCATTCAAGACCTTGAATTAATACCAACTTTACCGTCGATCATCATCCTGGTGTACTTCAATTGTCCTTCATCTGTGTAATATCTCGTGTAAATGAACCAAAGGATTAATACACCCAACAATCTCCATTCTCACTTCAGCCAATCAGTCCACTTACTGTTAATCCAATGTTGAGACCATTTAGTAGTCGCTATCCATTCATGGCCCAAGACAGTAACTTGTTCCTACACAACCATAAATTAATTCTTTCCACACGTGATTCAGTTCAATTCTTAAGCGCTGTCCTTCATCCAGGTAACAAGATACTTAGCTGCGAGTCGCTTACGGCAAACTGAGCAATAATCTCCCAGAACATGAGTCGGCAACGTAAAGCCGGCACTGTGTCGGCTGCAGGCCAATCAATAAATTTGCTCGCCAAAACGACTCTTGTGTTCTTCCCCGCGAGCAGTTCATAGGTCGCACCGGCCAACCGCAAACTCGCCCAAGTGCACCGATCGCAACGCAACGACCCTTCGAAGGTCCGGCCAAGAACTGTCAATAACCTACGAGGGTTCTATTGCACCGCTCGTTTTGTACACCGGCACCGGGAAAAGTGATCGCGATCGCATACGCGTTTAACTCGCCCGATGATAATGCAAATCGCGGTGCGCCACGCGCTAGAAATTCCATGCAAAAGCTTCACCCAAAGAGTGTGAGCCGCTGCTGCTGCTGCCGCTGCTGTGGGACGAATCGCCCCAGGGACTATTAATCAATTTTATAGCATTCTCATAAATGTTATGAAATGCGTCGCGGCAAGCGGCGGCGTCGTGGCGGCTGGCCGATTGTGATCTCCCCTCAGTCCGAGGCGAGACCGTTGGACCAGTTTCTGCCGAGAATATTGTAACGCTACGAGTATATTCACTACATGTTTGAGGTGGTACCCGGACAACGCTGGTATGTTTGCAGAAAACACACCACCGCACACTTTGAGCTTCGTTAGCTGATTGGAGCACCCTAGCAGTAAAACACTTCACAGTCAAAGAACCGCTGAGAGCTGAGAATATGATTTATCGACTTTACGTCCCACTGCCAGAATCATTCCCCTGCCTCAGCGAGCTTTTTCCACTGCCATCAATGCTTACCGGGTTGCGTAATTGAGCCGGACCGGAGCGATTGCACGTTCTTTGTTTCAATTCGGCCCATTCCATCTGTCATGCTGCCACGTGACACGCTCCAAGTACTCGGCAACGACCTCAAAGGGTGTGTGTGTGTGTGAAGCTAGAACACAAACAACCGTGATCAGTATCGCAGGGTGAGCGATATCGAGTGCCGTTGTGTTTTTTTTTTTCTTCTGTTGGACATTCCACACCGTGCAATTATTGAGCGTCGCAAAGAATTAGGAACAATTTATCATCCCTTTAAAGGTAAATCCTTAACCAGCATGGTGGTGTGGCCACTCACAAGTCATTGTCACCTCCGAATCGGAGTTGGGCGATCGGGGCGGTCCGTCCGATCGCCATATACGCGTGCGTCTATTTGTGGCAATCTTAGATGTGATTTAATTGATCGCGACCCATTCGGACGATTGCTGGTGGCTTTGGTTGCTTGTTTGTAGGAAGTTGGCTTGCTTTGTAGAATGATTCAGCAACAAACACTGTAAAGACTTTCTTTCGTGTTCTATTCAAAAATTCTTGCTCCAATAGCTCCCTCCACAAATGGCAAACATTCCAGACCCAATTAGATCCCTTTCAGCACAAGATCATTTCAATCAAACCAGACGTAAAAGCACGTTATGTCTGTGTGTCGACGGTGTTGCGTTTGTGCGAAGCAAGCGATAATGTCACCCCGCTAACAACACCGAGCAGGTCGCTTTATCGTTGACATGACAGTACTCCGCTCGGGTCGCAAGAGCACTCCACCAAAGTCCCCTTGCGTTTTGCGTTCAGCATAACAAGCACAAGCAGGGAGGCTCGTTCGGCAGGCGAAAAGGGAAGCTCAACCGTTGCCGTCCACCACGGTTACGCTCGAGCGCCCGGGTTTGGGCCCTAAGATGTAAAAGTTGAGCCTGGACGGTGCACAACTCACGCGGCTTACGCATAGCAGCGCGCTGCCGATCACCCGATCCGGCCAATTGAATGCAATGTTGCAATTTACAGTGATTAAATTTATAATAAAGTCTTGGAACGCTGCAGCGTCCACCGTTGGTCGTTGGACAACCGCAAACAAAACGTTACCATTAGGATTTAATTTTGTCAACCCCAATCGGACTCGTCGATCGTGTGTGTGTGTGTGTGCGTGCGGTTGTGGTACAAATCTGTGCACGTACATGATTGGTGGGCGATCGGTAAAAAGGTGACACTTTGCCGTATTTGCATTTGCCCCAGTCCGTTTCGTTTGTATGGTCAATCTGCACAAATTTAACCTTCGCTGTAATTATTTTGTATCGATCGTGACACGCTCTGAAGGTTTCGGGACTATGGAGGATTAAGGATATTTTGCCAAAATGCCTTTAAAACTTTAAATTGTCAACTAAAATAGAACACCGGTTAAGCGACAAAGGTTAAGGACTTTGCACTCAGATAAAGCTACTAGCAACTACTCCCATCTTAAAAAAAGGGAAAAACAATCGTGCTGACAAGATTAACCAAACCATTCGACACCCTTCAAACACAACCTGATCTTTATGCACACACACACACTGCGCATACAATCGCCTATCGGGCGCGCTTAACGATTTGCGCGTACGCTCTCGAGTTGCGCGAGTGAACGCAAGCTTTCACGAATTTATTAGGTGCGTAAGCGCGTCAAGCGCAACACAAAAAATAACGCACACGAACAGATTTATTGGCTGCAGGAAGGGTTGACCGCGTTCACTTACGCACTCACAGGAAGTGGATATAATTTCACATGCTTACGCATGTTGCTTGTTTAGTTTTTTTTTTTTCAAACTGTGTGATCAACTCTCCTTTCCAATACTTTGTAACGACGCTGTATGTGTGTATGTGCAGCTTTTTTTGAATGATAAATATACTTCTGAGAAGATTCAAACTGGTTGCTCTCGGGCCTAGCTGTAGCAACACCCACCTTGTCTGCACCAGTTGACTTCTGCACAAGATCGATCGCGGTGTCAGCGGGTCGAGCAGCGGGCACGAGATGCAATTAACCGGCCAGCAGCCGCGACCCATGCACGAATCGACAGCGTGGCGAAGATCGATCGGTCACGCGAAACCGTTTGCCCGCCTTGTCGCGGTGCCCTTTTGCGCCAGAAGCCGCTCGCTGTGTGCAGGTGACAAGGCGTAAAGACGCTGTAAAGACGGCAGGAAACATGAGACAACCTCCTCCTGTCGTGGTGGTCTCTCCATTTCGGTTCCTTCACATTCAAAATCAAACATCCTGGGAGAGCCTGCAACACACATAAAATCGCCGCCTCGATGAACGTGTAATTATTTAATCAGCATCAAAATAGGAAAATTGTCGATAATTGCTAGTGTGTGGGCCACGCTCCCGGCAAAACGATGGCCATGATGATGGTGAAGGTGTGCTTGTGCTTCTAAGGCAGCTTGTGGCCGGCATCTTCTTACCCCCGAAAAAGTCGAAACACGAGCAAAGAACACGGTAGGAAGTAATGGAATTTTGTGCACACGCTCCTTATACACGCGCTTTGGTCTTCATAACATCCCTCTGCTGTAGCAAAAAATACACGCGCGTGTGTGCCTCTTTGCGAAAAAAACAGCGCCTTTACACTCCTTCTGCCGAAACGGTATGAAAATAAAACTGTCTCAAGGTCGTCGTGCAGCAGTAACAGCGCGATGATTACTGAGGCGCGACCACGTTCACCACAAGGCGTTCTGGGGGGCCGTTTTATTACAGCTGAAGACGCACACACATATCAACTATCCTATTCCTATTCTTTCCTTCCACTCTTCGCACAAAGGTGGACGTGGTTCCGGTCGTGATTTTCGAGCTGAGTAGTTATTTTTAAACCTTTAGGGAATTTCCATTTTCAAACTAACACAAACCGTCTGTACTGCCTGTGATGCACTTTTTCGTAACTCACTGCGGCTGTCTCATTGTCGCCTACGGACAATTGGCCGTGCTTGTACCACACGTTGTGTCGGCTTTGGCTTGTCGGAGGCTTTGCATTTGGAAACTCCGTTGCGCAGGTTACATATCCTCGCCAGCCAGTTATTCATAAAACCGTGCGCTACGACAGTGTTGTGTGGCGTGAAAACAGCGTTTGACTCAAACGGGGACCATCCGTTGCATCAGGTCACGATTGTTTTCTGTCTGTCGGGCTCGTGCCGTAGTGCCGCTGTTGCTTAGGCAAATGGGCCCTCACAATGTGTCATTATTTTAAGTGAACTTATAGACGTGTTTATTACGTGCAAAGTGCGGGGTCGTTCGGCGCTAGCAGCAGTCTGATCTGGCCATGCTACTAGCCGGTGGACTTGGCTCATTGTCAAAATATTGTGTGCGCAAGATGTAAAGCATAATGTTGACATTACCACGAGGAGTCGGTCTCTAAACGAAGGACACTGAATGCTTCTCCTCCTTCACCGATTACATTGTGAATTGTGCAATCGACGCTCGCTTTATGGCGTCCCCAGTGAAAAGGACCATTGCTTGACATTTGATTATGGCCATTTTTCATTTCTCTTTCATGACCATCAATTACCTGACTGCTCCAGTGCATCTCGCTAATAAAAGACACTCATTATGAATTACACCACATTACACCTACATTTTATCAGATTAACATTTGCTGACGACTGCCGCTGCGGCAAGGTTACCAGAAAGGCGATCATTTCACCAACTCAGATCACAGTTGCAAAAACACACGCTAGCACCATGTTCCTGCTGACATTTCGTTTCAGCAGCAAAGTACAAGGTTTTCCGTTCGGCCATAATCCTGAATCCCGAATTCGTTCTATACGGAGCTCCGCCGGCTAATACCCCGTTCCGTTTTGTTTTGCCTTTACTTCAGACCGTTTTACCATTCTCTAGACAAAAGCAGAATAAAGTTCAGTATAATATTACCCTTTCCCTCCCCTTCTCCTCTCCAATTCCTCCTTATCTACCGCTTCCATTTGTGTGCTGATTTATTGGTGTCGAAATGCTCCAGTTTCGACTGCTTTGACATTTTACGTACGCTCGCCTGCAATGCAGGCGGTTCGTCGCTTTACCGCGTGTTGAAGTCTTTCGTGCATTGCGGGCTAAGCGCAGCTAGACGACGATGCGGCCGCTTCAGGTAGCCAGCGTATTGACAACCTGAGTCGGCGTAAATCAACTTGACCCATATTCACCCGCGATCCCTCGTGCATATGTATATGAACCTTGTTTTTTTACCTTCGCTCGGCCACTTCTCATCTGTATCAATTGAAGCCGACTTATTTATCGCATTGTCACCGGCCCAACATTGTCCCTGTGTAATTGCTTCCAACCTACTACCACGTCTAATGTCCATTGCTGCCCAGTTCCATTACGTAACGGGGTGTCTGCATTCCCTTCGTTTCCATCCTTTGAAGTCAATTCTATCGTGCATGACCGGCTCGAGTAGGGTTGGGCGTGTTGGATACCCAACGGTGTCAGCGTCCGTCCAGCGTCAGCTGCTCCACATTGCGATTCTGCGTGAGAGTTCGTGAGAGTGCCAGCCGGAGTGCAACTGCCAAGGCGTCTCCGATAACACATCATGTTCGTACACGCATAACAGCTGGAGTGCGATAAACAAGTCAAGCAAAGCGTTGAAGAAAAGTGCGAAACACCTCCGACCTACGAGACCTATGTGCCCTGACGACATCAGCACTGCTGCTGCTGCTGCTGTGGGCTGATTCATCTGGGCAGGTGTTCGAGCAGTTCGGACCACACTGCTCGAAATGTGTGTGAGTCAACTTTCCTTTCAGCCCCGCAAGGGACGGGGTATGGAACGGGTCGACCGTTCCACTGACCGACCGACCGACCGACCTAACCTAACCAATCGCACACACACTCGCAACCTGTCGCCTGGCGAATCGAATGGCGTGAGCCCTTTTGCTTTCATTGCACGACCCGTTTGCAACCCGGTTTCAAGTTGCATTACAATCCGGTGGCCCGAGCCGACCTGAGCAGAGGGCTACTGCAATCGGAGGCTCGTGGCGTAGCTCCCTATCCTATGCGCTCACAAAAGACGTTTGCCCCCGTTTTGCCCGCGCAGTTTAAATTGTGGCATGACAACGAATTGATTAGTCAGACCTCTCTCTTTCTCCTTCTGTCTGTGTATCTTACGAGTCCCTTCAGCAATGAAACTGTTTTCACTTTATCACATTAATTATCCTTCATTTCGTTCGGGGTGTTTTAGCAGTCAGCATGAAACTCCCAGTGGTTGCCCTTTTTTGGGGAGAGGACGGCAAACAAACCGCCCGCGAGGAGAGTGTGCCGGCACCTTACTCGACAACCCTTCATTATCCAATCACTGCAGCCGTTTGATCGTGATTACCTGCATGAGTTATTTCGATAATGCAACGCGAGTCTTAATGATCGTGCCCGTCGGTGTTGGGAAGCGGCCCGGGCGATCTCTTAATCCCGCCATGGGAAGACATTTCAAAAACCTCGGTGGGCTGTGCAAGATAAAGAATTTCATCGCTCGTGTGATCTCGGATGATCTTGAGGTTTCCATCTTTTAGAAAATCGATCGATCGAAACCCTCCAACCAGTGGCCATGTAATCGCCCAAGCAATTATCAAACCCCGTGTCGTTATTTGCTTTTTTCAAGCCACGTGTCGACTTCCACTCTAATCGATCTAATATCGACAAGTTAGCTGATCGCGGTCCGCCCTAGCAATCATAATCACCTCCAAAGTGGTCTGACTTTGATTCGTCACTTTGTCATTCGATCGGACAGATCGAGCAGCACGATTGGTGAATGGAGAGTGCAATTAATGCATTCGCGTAAATGGTCCGGTTGCTCACTCGCTGTGCTGAAAGCTCACACGAGGTGGCGCGCGGAGAAACAATACGTTCTACGTTGTGTAATGCATGGTTCGCACGCAGCTGCTGCCATGCCGGTCGTTGCAGTATAAGGTCGAAGGTTCTAGCTCGAGGAAGGCTCAAGCTCCTTCAAGTGGACCTAAAAAGACCTCTAACGCCCCTAAACCTAAGGCCACAAGGTTTAGTTGGTGGTTTTAGAATCCGTCAAGAATTAGCTGGATGACTTCTGTAGCAAACTTGAAACATTGTACCCTTTTTCCTCTTGTTCTTGCTGTGTGATGTGGTAATAAAACTCCCAACTTCAGACACAACTACCTGACAGGATTATTCCACTAGACCTAAGCTTTCCGCGCTCCAACTACAAGCTTTTACGACCCAATAACAAGCACCCGATGTGAAGCCGGCACGAGGCAATCAGGAACTAACATCTTACTCCGACCAGAACCAGCCTGCCATCCGGGTCTTGCTCCCGGACTTGTGCTGCAGCACGGGCACAGCCGCAGGCCTTCTATTGCCTCCACAAGAAAGAACGAACAAATAGTAAGCTTTAAGATTTTCCCTGACCTCCGCACCAGTTTCGTACCATTCCAATCGGACGACCTTCGCTGACATTGAAATCATAAATCAGAGCGCACACCGAATGGCGAGCCTGCGCTTTATGGGCACCGTTGTCGCACAAAAGACCTCCCCCGACGGGACGCAAAGGCCACCCGATCTGATTCCATTTTCACGTCCAATCTGGATGATCTGGCCTGCTAGCTGTTGCACACCTGGCGATGGCGGCTGCTGGTGGTGGCGGTGGTGGTGCATAATTGTCGATGCAAATTGCCTGCCTGCACTGTCTATCGGACAACACCGAGATCCCTTCCGAGCCAGCAGTGTACAGCGAGTCGTACTTCGAGGTTGTTAGTTCGCCCCGCTCGAGGGAAGAGTTTGAGTAAGCGGCCTGGCTGACTGTGTTGCTTCCCTTCGCGTCGAAATCAATTCACCCGACACGGGGAGACCGCGGGGAGGACACTTTCGGTTTCGATGGGGAATTAATTACAGCTGCAACAATCAACTGCCACCCCCTTTCCCTGCGTGCCCGAGCCGGATAGATCGGATCGGTTCGTTCAATCGTGCCCGATCTTCGTGTGAAAAATGCACTATTGACACACACTGCGAAAAGGCACCCGGCGGCACCCGATCGAGTGTGCGCGGCCACCGCAAAGCGTGGTGGTACACACTGCATTGCTGCTGCTGCTGCTACCATTTGCTGCTGCTGCAGGACGACAGCAAAATTACACAACCCCACAAGGGCCCCCCGTCAGAGCGCGCCAATCGAACCGAAAGAATCATTCCACGAATTTTCTGACAACCTTTTAGCCGTACCTAAGGGCAGGCGGACTAGCCTCCGCCGGTTTCGATCTGGCGTGGTTCACACATGCATCAGATGACGCTGTAAGCCAGTTTTTCTTCCAATCCCTTCATTGCAGAAAGCTGCTGCAAAAAAGCTAACCCGAATCCGGCCCCAGGTGAACAGTTTTTTTCTATGGAATGTTTCTCTTCTCAGGGTGAGCGAAGCATCCGTTTAAAGACATCCGTTACTAGTCTGGGGACTGATGCGTGATGTCGCAATAGATAACCGTTTAGCACTGGCGCCTCTGGTCGATTGCACACACACGCACGAGTCCGTCGGCATTCTTCGGATGCATCTCGTGGCGATCAATCAGCGCGCGTTTGGGCTGCAAGCGTCCAAGAGAGAGTGTCTCATGTGCTCAAGTGTTACGGATTTATTTTAAACGGTTTCTAGCTAAGAATTCCTAGCGCTCCTTTCTGTTTCACAAATTGATGACTCGTATGGCTAACTGAAGAGGGAGTAAGATTCAAATACAAAACTTTTTATTCATCAATCCTGTCAATTCTGCAATATATTAAAAGTTTCCCCACAATTAGCCTCTAGCTACAAATTATTCGTTTCCCTTCAATGAAATGTATCTAATACGTCTACTAGCCCCTATTCAACCCCTTTCTCTCCTTCGCTCCAATCAAATAATCGCAATCAAGCGCAATTCCTCCATCATGCACCTGCTCATGCATCGTGCATCGTGTGCAAGTGATATAATGAGAGCAATGGGGAAGACTTTATTGCAATCTAATGGTAGCGCTAATGTCCCGCGGAAGCCCGACAGCCAGCACCATCGACACCACCGCTCGAGTGAGTCATTTGCCCTGCCCAGCCTTGAGTGCACCCGCCCGATTCGTCGTATTACCGTGGGAATCGGGTGAGAAAAATGTCAACTGCATCACGACTTCCTCAAAGCCATTACGAGCTCGAGCTATGAGGTAAAGATTCATGTATGAAGCTCGAGCAGCAGGTCCTGTTGCACTTTTCTCAACCGTTTCTGCGATGTCTGCGTGCTCACTGAAAGTGCTTCCTTTTATGCACGTTTTATTAATCAATTACTTGTAACGCTTACAAATGTTCTTTTTATGACACATTTTCCCTAAATAAAAAATACACCTTAAAACACCTGATGATGGTTGCAAGTGATCAGTCGCACGCGTGAATCGACTCGACGGTCGAGAACAAGACGAGGCCGGACGACTCGATCGATCGATCTGCAAACTCCCAAAGCCCAAACCCATTCCATGCCACTAGCCGTGCGACACTGAGAGGTTAAATCAATGGCAATCTGCAGCGTGCCGGTCGGTGTGATCGTGTGAGCAATCCACAGTCGGCAGGAGGAGGGGATCGCTCACTGTCGACCGGCGCGCTACCTTTACGGTCGGCTTTTTGCATCGTGCCCCGGCGTACACCACCCCGATGATATCGTTAGCTTCTCGCGAAGAAGGAGTAACCGCTTTTTTTTTTGTTGCTTTTTGCTTTCCTCTTCGACTCGGTCTAGGCAGCAGAAGCTGAGGCTTCGGGTCGGGTCACTATCAAAATACCCCCTCCGCCACTGTGTCGCAGACATGCCCATGCCACAGCTCCATCTAAGAGACAATCCCTTCAAGCCACGCGAGTCGCGGATCGGCTGCAATTGGCGGGGAGGGAGTGTCGGTTGGAAGAGGTACCCGTGTGTAAACACAACAATCGAAAAGCAACTGTAACCATACGTGTGTGTGTGTGTGTGTGTGTGTGTGTGTGTGTGTGTGTGTGTGTGTATTTGTTGGCACACGCGATCGCTTGTGGCGTTGTGGTGTACTAATGCACTTACTACTCGCGCGTGCGTAAACAGATCGGCAATAGGCGGATCGATGAGAACCAAACGCGCACGAGCGGGACACGACGACGACGGTGCGAGATATCAATTCTTGAGCGACTCGAGCGGCTAGCAAGACTGTGGTGCCTTCGGATTCTGAGGCCCGAAAGGCTGAACAGACCCGAGCGGCACTATAAATAGTCAGACCGGCCAGCCAGAAAAGCATTCCAGTTCCAGCACCTCAAAGTGTAACAAAGCTTCTTAGCCTTCTTCGAACTCTTTCGTTCACAAAACCAACCCAACCCAAACTCAAAATGTTCAAGCTCGTAAGTGTCCTTCGCCCCCCCCCCAAAAGTGTCCTGCCCAAAGTGACTCCAGTGTGTGCATCCTCGTGCTAATCCTTTGGTGATGTTTTCCAATTCCGAATCCATTAGGTGGTTCTGCCCCTGTTCTTCGCCGCCGTCTCCGCCGGATACCTCGGATCGCCGCTGGCCTACTCTGCCCCGGCTTACGCCCACGCTCCGCTGGCCGCCGCCTACCACGCCCCGTACGCTTATGGTGCCCCGGTCGTCAAGACTGTCGCTGCCCCGGTTGCCTACGCCGCCCCGGCCTACCATGCTGCCCCGATCGTTAAGGCTGTTGCCCCGGTTGCCACCAGCTACGCCAACACCTACAAGGTAAGGATCGATCCCGCAAAAACAGGATAAATACCATCGGGTTCGTCGCTTGCTCGGTTCGGTGCGAGTCTTTTGTTTTAAAATCGGTTCTAATCGCATCCTTTTCGCATCGCGTTTCACACCCACAGGTCTCCGTGAAGGCCCCGGTTGCCTACGCTGCCCCGGCCGTCGTGTCGCACGCCCCGGTTGCCTACGCCGCCCCGGCCTACGCCGCCCACGCCTACGCCGCTCCGGCCTACGCCGCCCATGCCTACGCCGCCCCGGCCTACGCTCACGGATACTACCACTAAAGCGGGACGGGCAGTGTGTGACTCCGGGAACGGATGAGATGGAGTCCCACCATTTAGCGCACCAACCATCCCGATGGTCCTGATCCAGCAGCGATTGAGGATGGAGCCGGGTGGTCGGTGTTGCCCGATCGGTGCTGTGCCTTCTCTCCTCTTGCCATTAGGGTTTAATGCATAATCCATTCCGTTCCGGCGAAAGACGACGCAAGCAAAACACCTATCAATAGCTGGAAAAATTTGAGCACACTATGTTGCCACATTTCATCCTCATCTCCCGGCAATGTACAAACAAACAAAAACACACCAGAACTCCCCCATCAAACCAGAAACAAACTGAGTCGAACCACTGTGTACATACGATGTAAATTCACTGTATTTATTACGGAATAAAACTCTACCTATAAAAAAATACAAACAAACACTTGTTTATGTTTCTTTACAACAGCTCCTTTTTGCTCTCCAATCAACTCCCACAGCAAAGCAAAGAGCACCTTTTGTGCTAAACACCCCCATTGCGCCACATTGCGCACCAATTCTCACCCCGCCACGAGTTCTGCTCGTGTTCTCGTAACCTTTTTGGCGGGCGGCAGCTCGCAAATGTCATCCTGCTTGCAAACTGCCAAGCGGCAAATCTAAACCGCCCTTTTCCGGCACGAGCACGGGTCGGTGGAAGGAGGTCTACCAAGCAAGGGCAATGCAACACATTTTAAGAACACAACACATTATGCAATCGACAGAGGCGACAGCGTGACACCGGTGCACCACAGCAAGCGGGGGTGAGCTTGCGTGGGGGGGGGAGTGCTATGACCGATCTCTTTTCCCACCATCATCATGACAAGAGAGGCAAAAAAAATTATACCGTTCTAAGAACTAGCATTGAAACCCCTTCGAAAGGCGTTGGAGGCCGATGGGCTTTGCCTTCTTCGAAACCGGACCCAGCCCTTTTACGTTTGCAATCACGGGTGGCACACGGCTCTCTAATTATCGTGGGGGACAAGGGGCAGGGTCCTATACATGTGGTGCATCGGACGGATCTCCTCGAGGCAGTTGCAAACCTCTGTTTGTGTGCTACCTGTGGCACTAATTTAATTGATCCTCCTGTCCACCAGCCCCACCGGCTGTTCGATCGGTTGGATCGGTTGGTTGGACAATATTTCCTAATCCATCCATCGTGCCGCACACGTTTGACAACTTCTTCGGATTCTGCCCAGTGGGTCACAGCGCACCATTTGTGGGGTTACGGTAGCACGGTTTTGATGCGAGGGAGAGGCCAAGGAAAGCGGTGCTGTTAGGTGCTCAACTCATGGTATTGGTACTCGATCGATCTGACATGCGATACCCTGATCGACCGATCATCATCTACTCCTCCGGCGCTCCGCGCCTGATGGAGTGATTATGTGCCAAACGCACTGCGAGTGATTCACCGATTTTGCACCGTCATGCTGCGATGGAATGTAAGCAAACTGCGAGGATGAGTGAGTGTGTGGGTTCAGCAAAACTGAAGCAAGCCGAAGCCAAAGATGTGCGTCGAAGAATGTTGCGATGTTTTAAGCAATGCAGTAGAAAATAGGATTATGTTTTACTAACACGTTTTTATTAGATTGTAAAAACAGAGCCATGCAACTGATTATTGTTTTTTGTTTGTTGGTATTCAACTGTTCAATCCTATTCTAATTTAATGCAAAATCCTCATCTAATCATCTAATAAGATTACCGGAAATTACATTGAAAGGATAATATTCCAATAAGGATAATGAACACAAGGATTTCTCTTGAATAAGAGCACGAAGACATCTACGAGACTAAACAGAGGAAAGGTTAAAATCGAACAGGTGAGAAGCTTCATTGGAATTGCTGATCATCCTTCATCGTTGGATCATTCTGCCCATAGCAAGGACGGGTGAATCGGGATATACAAGGGAGGGCAGACAAAGCGGAACGTCGTATTTTACAGAATATTAACAATGAACATTGTCTTCGCTAGAATAGAGCGCAATTCCGCAGCTTCATCAATTGCAACAGCTGACAACGTGTAGTACTATTTGGAACTGGTGTATATGATGACCTGCCTTGTCTCTAAATGTCTTGTAAATGCCTTGTTGAGTGCATTACGAGGGAATCGTTTTGCACTTTCTCAATTCTCTCCATGTATGTGCTACCAGCAGGGACCCATATGCAAGCGTGCTCTAAAATCGGTCTAACCCAACAGCAGTACTGAGCCCTCAATCACCTCGGATCATCAAAATCACTCGATAAACGAGATACTTTACCGAGAGTTTGCATAGACTTGCTGACAGTAATGTTGACACGTTCTTTGAATGTTCGATATACCAAGATCTTTCACTAGATGCACTCGCTGAACAAGACAGATCACTCAGGACAGATCAAAAGGGTGACTAAAAGTGATAACGCTGCATTTATCAGTACAGAGTTGCATCCCGTCCAACGAACACCAGGATGAAAACTTATTTAGATGATCTTGAACAGTGGTAGCATCATTAAGAGTGAAGATAAGCATAAAAAATCTGTATAACGTCAACATAGAGACCCCGAAAGCTGTTGAAGAGAGACTTCCAACGTTCCAACTAATAAGACATCAACATGCTTACACAATAATATACAACACGACTATAAAAAGAGCTTCCTGGTGTGACCAAATTGCTCATCTCAATCCAACACGCGAATGATGAACAAACCGTTTATTGGATGAACCACCTCTCAACACCATTTTTAGATTCCAATTTTAGGTCTAGGTAGGTATGCTCCCCACAGAAACTTGTCCTCCCGTCGTTTATAGCGCTTACAAAACGCTCGTTCATTAACATCGTTTTTCGTTATTGAATTGAATCTAATAAATGACCGGCTCGCCTATAAAGCTCACTATCTTTAATTCGCTCATTAGTTGAATCGCCTACCGCCTGATCCAGTCCAGTTTACTCAAAAAGGTAGCCCATTTTTCAATTCCGCAAACAAGGGGCGCACATTTGGGACCAACGCTCCGGTGCAACATTGTACACGTACCATTAATTTGAGCAAATCACTTCGATTCAATCGCAAAAAACATTTCGTGCGACCGCTCACGTGTTGATTCAATTTTCATAAACCACCCAGTCATGGCCGGGCTTGACCATAAATGTACCACTCCCTCCCCTTTCCTCGACCCATTATCGAGCTGAGTGTGTGGAATTGATCGGGTTTTATATGTTTTCCTGCATCTGGGAATGGTTTTCTTTTGCTGTGCTTAGTACTCGCCAAGCTGGAGATCTAATTTTGATTCGTATAAATCCACGTCCAGGTATGGCAAGATTTATGTGTGAGAAAGAACAGCCCCGGCAACTGGAATCCGTTTCGTTTTCATTGAATGAGTAACCGTTCAATGCTCCATTTCGAGCAAAAATGTGGCCCATCGAAGCACGCTGATTTGAATCTCAATACGCAATCACCTTACGCATTACGCGTCCCACATTCAAGTGCGCAAGTGTCACGCTGGTTGCCGCCGCACGGTCGGAAATGCACTTCTCCCGGTCTCCGCCAAAAGAAAGAAACAAAAAAAAAACCGGGAGAAGAAACGAAATATCGAACTCGTAACTTTTCCGAAGTGTTTCGCCAGCAAAAAAATGACATAAATAAACCTCCCCCTATCATCGCTCTCCTTTGCAGGGGCGTCTCAGTCTCAGGAAGGAATCACGATCACGATGCCCCGGCAAATCGTTACGCGACAAACGAAAACGAAAGTTTGCTGCAAGCTTTATTCGTTTTCCTTCGACCGGTTCGATTGATTCATCGTGCCAAATCCACGGTGCAGCTTGGCCTCGTGCCATGCGAGGAGGATCCTCGGTGCAAACTAATTCGCCCGCCTCGTGTCGATTAAAAATGCACTACTTGTCGACGTGCCGTGAATAGTGGCACGCGGCAGCTTGCGCCACCCGTTGCCTGTCTCTCGTCTTTGCTTGGGGACAAAGTGCCAGAGACCGAGACGAGACGAGGCATAAATATTCAGTCGATACACCATTCATAGACACACAGACAGAATCAATGCAGAGTATTCCGTACCGTTGTTCCCTTTCCCGATCGACCAGCGCGAAACAGATGCAGGAAAGCGCGGCGCTTGCATCTGCTATGCACCGATTGTAGAGCATATGTGTGCCACTGGAATGACTCTATCTACAGTGGCAACTTCATAACGGCCTTCCCTTCCTCTTTCGCTCTCTTTCTACTTCTCTTCCTCTCTTGCAACAAAACACAACAAAAAACCGTTTTCCAGCAAAAAAAAACAATGTCTTACAGCGAGCGACGTGACGCTGCGGCCTTGAAAAGGTGTCCGATTTTGAAGGTGGGAGACTTTGGGAGACTTCAGCCACGGCTGACATTGTGTTGTGCTTGTACGAAAACCAATAAAAGAAACGCCGCACAACCGCACGGCTAAGGGCCGGCTATGCACTTATGCTACCGCATTGCGAAAGGTGATCATAAGCGATCAGTATCACCCGCGGCACGGCTTGTTTGTTAGGCGTGTGAAAGTCTTCGCATGAGAGCGAAAATCCGTGCTGTCCAACAACAATACCACACCGCAACACGAAGGAAGGAAGAGGCGGTACAAAAACCCCCAAAACTATTTGTTGATTAATCGCTTCTTGACACCGTCATTTGCATAGCTTAAGACGGGAATCCGCCCTTGCTATCAGCATCTATCTACAGCTGGCTCTTTGCTGCCGGTGTTGATTAAGAAGGAGTGTGTGTGTTTTGGTACATGAATAATGAGCCAGCGATAGCCTTAATGACAGCTTCGGCTATATCTATTGTGCGTGAATTGTTGGCTCTGCTGCAGTCTTGTACAGCAGTACAATGTGTGTTGTGCTAAACTGATTGTGCGGTGTGCTAATTTTTCAATCACAGTTTAAATGATTCAATTTACAATTATTCTATCTACAGGTGTACCTAATTCGTCTATTATACAAGCAATTATGAAATCAATCCCTACGGGTCGGCCCATAATTATTCCCCTCACCACCTAGAACGTCACCATTCATTCTGGGACCGGACATCAGCATCAACAACTTTGCAATGTGCTGATTTTGTTGTCCTTCGCTTCAACGGAATGCAATCAAACTTGCTCGGCTGAATGAGCGAATGACGTTGCAAAAAAAGCGTTATAATAAAATA
This sequence comes from Anopheles coluzzii, assembly GCF_943734685.1. NCBI lineage: Eukaryota > Metazoa > Arthropoda > Insecta > Diptera > Culicidae > Anopheles > Anopheles coluzzii. The sequence goes on along the minus strand of NC_064670.1, from coordinate 104,007,865 downwards.
ACATAATCAACCTGTAGCAGTTGGTACCGTCACCACGATCTAACGGCGTTACGGCGGGAAAATATCATGAGCAACCGGTGGGCTAATGGATTTCCGTTGCGACTTTCCGGTAGCAAAACTGAGCGTCGTTTCCCATTGGTTCGCAATTTAAATATCACAGCTCGAGAACACTCGGCGTTTGAATGGATGGATTTTAATGGCCTCTATTCACCGCCTACAAATGACACTGAAAGAACCAATGCTATCGTTGCCATCGTTTTTTGAACTCATAAATTTTGATTCGACTCGTTTTAGACCCAAATGCTTACGCTGCTCGTCATGATGTGGGAATGATAAAATGGTTTCACAAGCGGTTTGAAAATGGAACGAGTTACTGTTTCGTTTGCTCCATCCAGTGTTCCATTTTCCCAGCTCGATCTAAATTCAACTGTCATAAGTTTAACTCGCTTGTCCACTCTTTAACTGATTACCACGTGGACGATGGACACGTGGTTACATTGGTTGTAGGAATGGTCAAACAAAGCTATCTGTCAAGCTATTGTGCAGTGATTGAACCCTTTTCAAATCTCCTGCTCAACATAAAAAAAGGTGTGAGTTTGTAAGCGGTGGCCCAAAAAACGAAAACTGGTCGCTGTAAATGCGCCCCAGGTGATGTCAAATAAGCACGTGTTTGAATAAATTAGTAATAACTGACATGAACCAATTTATTGCTACCCTTTGCTGTTGTGAGTTTTGTTGTACATATGTAATCAAATCAAAAATAAACAAAAAAACTTTCTCAGCTTGCCGTCAATGTACAATTAAGTTATGAATTACTCAATTATTCCAAATCTCGTTTCAATTCTCGAAACCATTAAAACTACCAGCACAGTTTTCCATAAGGTTTGCAGATCCCATGCACTGTCTACTACAAAGTAGCCGCTTCAGTACAACTAGTGTAAAATCACTAATGCTTCCCTCATTGCATACATTTAGGCGTTTTTCAAAGTAAGGGAAAGCGGGGCAAAATGGTTAGGCGGAGTGAAATGGTAGCATGCATTATTGGCAAATTAAGACGTTTAAAATGATGAGTGAAAAACATCTAATTATAGTGTTAGATGCACATCATTAACATTTCATTGCCTAAGACTTATAAATAAATAAGTTAATAAATGAAATAATTGGTCAAAAAGATGTTATTTTTACCGTCTCGAAAATAAGCTTTCGTAAGAATTTTGCTAGTAACCAGATAAATAAAGAATGAGTTTCCAGACACATGTCCATCATGTATGATTTACGTAAAAATGTTGCCAGTCTAATTTAATTTGAAAAATTTTAAGTTCAAGTTTGTTAAATGTTTTGCTTGTAACAAAATGGTCGGTATGTTTTTGACAGGAGGCTATGATGTAAGCATAGATCGCTGCAATATATCTGTTTTACATAAATAATACAATACAATTTTCAAGACTTTTTATGTTAAAATTTCATTTAATACATTTATATTCGTTGCAAATACTTCTGCTACTATTTGTGTCTCTTGAATAGTACGTTGAAGCATCGATTGCCGTCAAAATATCACAGTAAAGTGGTCTACCCCATGAGATACAGAGCAAAATCCTTAACAATACCATTTTGCTCCGCTTTGCCTTATCTGCTCTTTAGTGCGTTTTCCGTTGCAATACCACTTAAATCGCATTCCACACCAGATGGAGCTGCATCGCCGCGGTGCATTACACTCACATTACACGATGGAAGGGAGCGATGCCATATGAAAAACTGGTTCACTTTGGCTAGCTCTGTGTGTGATACAATCCGGTCCGACACACGTGCATAATTCAATCAGCGCGGATCGCTTCCCCTTAAAGTCACCGCAAAAAAGCCCTTGCGCGCTCGCTCGCGCACACACACACACACAAACACGCAGCACCAGTATTGAACTTGACCCTGGTGTACGAACTGTCGTCCACAGCCCCTCTTGCGCTCTTGCTTGCGGTCTGCCCTGCCCTCCCCAGTTCATTGCTTCGCGGCGCGGAATTGCTTTCGATCGCGCGTCCACTTCTCGTGACTTTCCGTTTCGTTGAGGCGTATTTTATGAGCTCCGCTGTGGTGATGACGTTCGGAGTGTGCGAGTATATGGCGTGTGCGCCATGACGTTAATTACCCCCTGGCCCAACCCCGCACGCCGTTCAATAGGCGTCAGTTTGAGGGGCGTAAGATTTTCCGTTTTTTTACCTAATGGCGATGATTAGTGCGTTGATTTCCACGACCAAACCCAAATCGTCTGGTGGGTAGGTCTTAAGGAAACAAACAAGAAAGTATAGCGAGAGGACACGGTCTGACATTGTAGGATAAGAAAAATAGATCCCACCTTCTCCTCGCTTCGATGTGACCATGATAGGGCGGTTTCTCTATCTCCGAGCGGACCACTGATTGCTGGCGAAGTTCGTAGTCTTGGGCTTCGGGTCTCGTTTGACGGGTTCGTTGGCGTCATTCTAGAGGGCGACGCCGTCTAGATGAAAATGACATGTTACGATAAGGAAATCGACTGGAACCGACGCCGGTCGGTGGTTGCAATTTAATCCCACCCTTTTGATTGAGTATAAACATCTTAATTTTATGATCCATTTATACGTTGCCGTAGTAACTAAGTATGGGCATATACAGGCGTGTGATTAATAGGAGGAAAGGAATGTTACGATTCGATATAAAGAGATAGTACATGTAAAGTGGCGGTCCCGTGGTACAGTCGTAAACTCACAAAACTAAACAACTGATTATGTGGCTTTGTGATATTCTTGATGAAAGTCTCCAAAGGCTGTATAGGCCGCTAAGTCTGCATAGGACGTTACGCCAAGTAGAAGACGATAAGTAGCCATGAACATCCTTTGGAAGGGAATTATTTAGCTTAATTACAAAAATAAATCTACGACCTTGCGAGCCGTCGATTGTTATCCGGATTTTCGCCTCCTCAGTTTTTTTCTACAAAATTGTTGGAGTAAAGCTTTTGGATCATGTTGGTCCATATAAAATCGATGGGACACAGCTGGAGAACGTAGGACCGAAATTCGCCTGATATGATCACTTAAATTTTTATCGTCATTGCTTGCCGCTCTGAAGCCAGTGGACACGATTTATACTTCTTGACATGTTTGTTCATGTTTCTCAGGTATTATTTCACAATTTGGACAGTTGCATCGCCCTCTGGGCCAAGCGAACGCAGCAATGTAGCCACTTGTTCCTCTTCATTTCAGCTTCCTTCGGGAGCCTCAAGTCGCTCTCAGACATCGGCCATTCGAAACTGGGCTTTCTTTCGATGCTCTGATCGTTGTCTAATAGTACCAAGATGTAGTAGATGCCCGAACAGGCTTATATGACGTTTACAAAATGCCGCAAGGAGTTCATTTTAAAGGGTACGAAATGCCGTTCTTTGATCGTGCACGCGTGTTAACGAAGTTGCTTCACTTTTTTGTCCATTACGCTTAAAGTTCGACTGATAGAGGTGTCAAATTTTGTCTACCGTCTCATAGGATGCTATTACTGAAAGTTCGATTAACGTTTCATTAGTGTGGGTAAAGATAAACCCATAAAAAATCGATAATTTTTGTTCATTTTTTAATGCAAACGATGAAAAGTACATTAAGATTTTCATTAAGATCTTTAAATTGAAACATTACGTATTTGTTGATGAAATTTATACCAAGCTTTAAAAACCCTTCCCTGATCATACCATTCACAACAGACATTCCATCAAATTGATGGTGTAACACGATCGATCGTACTCGCGCGACCATTGCGTCTTAAAATTAAAACACACCGTCGTGTAATTGAACCAACATTCGAAAGGATAGCTCACATGGCAGCATAATACGACGCTTGGCGTGATATATTTCATGCCCGCCCGTATGATACCGGCGCCAACAAAAGACACCGATTCTTAAAGACCACACTTGTACTTACAATTCTACGATCACTATTCGCCCTAGCCGTGTCATGTTGGGCGATTTATACCCTTCATCGGTGACACTCTCTTTCTTTGTCCCTCTGGTTACTAAACCCAAATCTTCACTTGTACACGATACATGGGTGCACGCTTGATTGCACTGGCTAGTGTATTTTGATAATTGACCATTACATCACACACTCCTCCCGCGCAAAGGTGGAACACTATTAATTGGAAAAACATTACACCAAACAGATGAAAAGTAAGCAATAAAACACTGAACCCCACTCGTCTCACAATAAGACCTCGTGAAGCCTCGAGGGCGCACAAATGAAAAGTAAATATTTTTCCATTTATCTCATAATCGAGCGCTTTCTACTGCGCAAGGGTTTACCGAAACCCACCCCAAAAGGTGTAGGTGTAAACAATAAAACTGATCCTTTCTAAAACAGTTGCCTAATTCGAACGATTGGCGCGATCAGAACGAGGCTTGAGCCCTGGCACAGCCCGCTTCTCGGTCATGTATGCGGGTCCAGCAAACGGGCTCACGTTATGCAACGCGGATCTTGCATCTGGTGAGCCTTCTGCATGTTTTTGCGCGACCTTACTACATGCATCCACGGGCATGTACCAGTTGGTGGGTGGATTCGCTTTGTTTATGGTGCGAAAATGGTGCTCGCAAAACCTCCGGCTACCACGCTCGCTACCATCGGGTTTCTGCACACGCTGCGGCATTAAATCCAAGAAGAAACATTAACTCCGGAAAGTGGCAATAGGTCAGGCTAACCGTGCACCATATCTAAGATGTACACACGAAGGACGAACGGAGGGAAGTGGGGTCGCAGCTAATAATAACACCTTGAAGCCCTGCACAGGGTCCGAAATTGATTATGATTTATACGCGACGATGGACGGTGCCAGTGGAATGTAATTTCGCTGTCATCCAACGAGGACGTCTTTGACGACGTGCTCGGCCTCGGCGCAAAACACTGGCCGTGGTTTTTCATTTTAAAGCCGAGTGAAACCGTTTATTTTCGCTCCTGCAGCTACAGTGGCAGTTGCGAACCGGTGCCAGCGTATGACTTCATAATCCGTATCGCATCCTGCCAACCGTGCAGGCCGGCGGGTGGTGATCTTGTAATTGCTCTGGTAATGCTAAATCTCTTGTAACTCCCACCTCAAGTGGGTTCTCAGTCAAAGTGAACCAGCCAGGGACAAAATGAAGACAAAAAACACCCCTATCCGATCGATGGATCACACAAAAGCGGACACATACCTTACGCCGTGTGTGCGATTCTTTTGCAATCCTTCCGCGAGAAGCAAATAATGCAAAAAAGCACACACCAGGTACCAGTTTCGCTGCCGGTCGCTGCCATAATGAGTGCGGTGCGCGCACGTAGGAAGCGACAGGCCGGCAAACAGCAGCCACGCTTCGGTGCGTGAGGTATTGAGGTCCGCAACCGTCCGATCTAGTCCGATCGTGGGGCCTCCCGATCGGGCAATATAAATTAACTCTTAATCGTTCAAACCTTCTTGCAAGCCGCGCGATCGATGGACACATTAATTATGGCTGTCGTCAAATGGCAATTCTAACTCGCAACTTTATGCAGTTGAACGACTGCAAATACGGTGCCCCGAGATTGAGGTGTTTATATTTACTGCTTCAAACTTTACCAGTTCTTACTACTTCTTGTTGGATTTTGCCGCTCCAATAGATCCGCTCTTTCGGTTCATTCGGTTGTCCGTTTCGTTGCCGTTCCGTAACGTCTAAAAGCAACGGTTTCTGTTGTAGCGATTTCGAAAATGTCAACCGGAAGTCCCCCCGGACGATCGGATCGGGGGTTGTCGATCGTTATATTTTGCTGCGTACGGTTTGAAGGCTTTGATGTGCTAAACAAAAATAAGACAACAACTTAGACTTTGATTTTGTGTTTTTTGTGTAGATTTAACATTCTGAGCGATCATGGCGGTAGATCGAACAATTTCACATCCGGGTAGATTTGGTCGGTTCGATGATCGCAGCACACAACAAAGCTTAGGTGCCCAAGGAAGTTTAACGCATGATTTGTCCCCAAGAATAGGTTTGCTTTGTTTTTTTGAAGGCTTTTTAGAAATTTCTCGCTACTTCGTAATAAATAATGTATTTACTGCAATAAGCAGCAATTCAATTTGAAATGCGAGCTCCCCAGAAGAACTGCTTTCATAAACGCTAACAGAAATAAATCACCCATGAAAGCTTAAACCTCCACCGCACATAGCGCAGCGCATATCACATATATGGCACACCGCTGGCTTTAATTGATGGTCTGCAATTGTTTGCACACCTTGTCACCTGTCCTGTACTCGATGTCCCCAGCATCACATCTCGAAGGGAACTTGAAAGCCGTCTTACCACGAAACAAGTGCAAAATTATTAAGTGCATCGCTCTACCCCCCCCTTTTTGTATCACTTGTGCACCGAAAACTGGCATCATCCAGCAGCCTTTTGTCACACATAACGCCCGCTCACCCAAGACGCAAGTGCAGACCGCTGCAGACTTTGCGCAGAACACACAGGGTGATCCGGCGAGAGTGATTTAGGAGTACCTCCTCCTCCACCATCGATCATGATCATCTATCTTCACCCGGTTGGGCAATGTAAGCCAGCTTCACTTGGCACAAGTTGTCGCAAGTGCTCCTTGCATTAGGTAATTTTGGATTCTCTCTGTCGCTTGCGATGAAATGGGGCCCGAACGTGACATCTGTCACGGTGCCGTTACGCCGCAACTCTGGCCGTGTCTGACTGTCTGGCCAAATGGACAATGGACACCATATCGGACAACATGTGGCTTGTAGGAGTGTGGTTTTTTTTTACTTTTCTTGATGTCTGACCCTTTCAGGCAGAGAAAATGACCTGTAAATCAGTGACACCGGCGCGTCACGTCAACGGGCTGCCCTTCTGCTCAGGGGCACACTCAGAGTACCTTAGCTCCGGCCCTAAATCGAGATGCAGTAGCGTGACTAATGTGTTTACACACAACCACAACAAGTGTCCAAAATCGCTCGTAACAAAAAGCTCAAAATCAAATTCGAAACACACCACACACCCCGATCGAGTGACCTTCAGCGGGCCGGCGCTCGTTCTGTTTCATTCATTTGTGCAATCGCGTGCGCCACCGTGGATTTAATCCGCTTCATTCACAACTTCATTCTTTGGGCTGGTAGTTGGCGTTAGGAAGTGTGTTAGAGAGCGTAGTGTAAGATAAGAAAAAAGAACGGAAGGTGTAGTTTAATGTTGTTTGTTGTGGCTTGCGCCCGGCCCGAGAGTGAAGGCTGCAACATTTCATACAGATAAGATAGGCGCGAGCACGCGACGAATACATTTAGCAGCTTTACCGTCAGCTTTATCCTGTGCCGGATGCTGCGAGTTCCTGAGCAGCCGGGGGGGCTGGATGGTTGTTTGAGGTGACGATTTGATCTAGCGTTAATGTGATTTCCTGGTAGGAAAGAATGCAGCACGCAAAGATCAAGTTCATAATGATCGTTTGATGGCACACAGTGGTATTTTCAGTATCAATACGATTATGTAAATTGACCTTTCTGTACGATTTCATTATCGTTCCACAGTAAGCAAGCATTCTAGAAAGGTTCATTAAATTGAAAAACACTCCTATGAAAATGATACATACATTCTACTCAACTCAAAGTGAGGCATCCAAGAGCATCTAAAGCTATTTCTTTGTTCTTTGTTCTGGGCGACAGGTTTGGTCAGTGCGAGCCTCCGGCAGGATCCGGTTAAACTGGATTTATGTTCTGGAACATGAGAATCATTATAGTTCGTTTTTTTACCACATACCACAATATACAAAAAAACGAAGCAATCGACTCCAGAACAAGAGCATAGCAGAACATCAACTCTAGTTGATTGTCCGATCAACCGCAAACTTCACTTTTTATCGCAAACGCATGTACTGTGGCTTCCGCGGGCAGAGCAAAATGAAAGCAAAAGGATCTTGCTGTGCTTGTTGGTCTTCTTCCTTCTTCGCTCTCTCTCTCTCTCTCTCTCTCTCACACACACACACACAAAGCCTCACCAGTCGAGCGGCACGGTTTAAACGAATCGAGCATACAAAAGGCTCCCTCCTCTAACTCCTCAACGATACAACAACTCCTTGTCGCAATTCGAGCGAAACCGAGCGCATTGTGAAACTAGATAAACAGATTCAATGCTATTCTTGCAACTTTAGACCACCGAAACCTGTGCATTGCAGCTGTGCATGTGCAATTCGCAACTGGCCAGGCTTTACCACCCGGTAGCATAATTATAAAAAGGAAAAATTGACACTAAAAATAAAAAGCCTTCCCCGTCTGCTCGGCGCTGTGCTTGCCCGATTGTCGGGATTGTCGTGACCGACCGGTTCAAAACGACCCCGGGTGACGAAAGCCGCCAGCCCACCTCGGGCGCATTGTGCGCGAGCGTGATGTGAGGGAGGGGGAGCTTTGAGAGCTTTATTTGCAATATGCTCCACCAAAACGATGGCGAGTGGGTGTTTTGCTCTATGACTGTATTGGGGGAGGGTTTTGCAGTGTTTTTCAGCTCAGTGCCTCCAAAAACTCGATCCCCAACTGTTTGACGCTTCCTGGCCTGAGCCTGACAAGCGAGAACGGCCAACGGTGGTGACCGAATACGACGCGCGTCTACTGCCGTGGCGCGAGCTGTCCCGATGTAAATGAGTTCTATGTATCGTTAACATACCGACCGTTAACGTATAATGTGCACGATTGCGGATAATGTACGCGCCAACATGTAGATCGGTTCGAGATTGGCAAGCCTTCCCGCTGCAGCCTACGCCCGCCTGCGGCTGCTGCTGGAGCGACTAATACGCCACCGGTGGAGTGTTTTCTCGCTTGCTTCCCACCACGAAAGATGGTCATCGGATCGAGCTGGACGGTGGTATACAATGAAAAAAGTAACACACACACATATGTGACGGCTTGCAATTGCATCCTACCGGGAAACTTGTCCACGGTGACTAACCGGTAAGCCGGTTCTCTACCGAGGGCTCGTCACTTGTTGTCGTATAGAAGTTATGCGCATTTTTCCCTCCATATCTCTCGCTGGTGGTGGTGGTGGTGATGGTGTTCATGCTTTTCCTGGTCCACAGTCTCAGAATGCCAGGCCGGTCGGGCGTGCTATAAAAGCTACCACTCGACACCGGGAAAAGCATAGTCAGAATCTAGCCAACCAACAGCGCAGACCTTCTTCTCATTTTTAAAAACCCACAACAATCTACTTAACTCCACATACAAAATGCTGAAGTTGGTAAGTTTGCTAAGCAACGTTAGTAAGCAAGCTTTAGTCAAAGATTATTAAACCGCTTTTTTCGCTCTCTCTCTCTCTCCCCTAAGGTGGTGCTGTCCGCTGTCCTGGCCGTCGTTGCCGCCCGTCCCGGTGCCCTCACGTACTCGGCACCGCTGGCGTACGCTCCGGCCACCCTCATTGCCAAGCCGGAGATCTACTACCAGAAGAGCATCATCGAGGAACCGACCGTGGCGCACGTCGGCAGCCTGGTCAAGACGATCCCGACGGCCGTGTCGCACCAGAGCTCGACCGTCGTGCACAACTCGGCCAAGATCACCGAGCCGATCTATGCGCCGGCCGTGAAGCAGACGCTGGTGTCGACGCCGATCGCCAAGACGACCTACTTTGCTGCCCCGGCGGCTTACGCCTATGCGGCCCCCGCGTTGGCCTATCACGATGCGTACGCGTACCATCATCTGTAAGGCTTACGGAACCTGACGGAACTGAAGTCACGAGAGGGCAGAAGGATTTTGCTAAAGCATTTCGAGCAAGGCTAAGGAGAGGGTGGCAAGTGTGCATACCAGTGAGATTCGAAGAATCGAAAAGGGGCCATAAAGGAGAGGAAGCGGCAAAGGACATTTCTTACAGTGTTTCACGGCAAGGAATGGTACGTTTTCCCTTGTTCATTGTGATTGTTGGTGAAAGATTGGAAAACGGCCAACTATTCCCACCGGATGCCTGCATTGAAATAAAACAAATGTCCTACAAAATGTAATCTTTACTGTGTGACTGTCATTCAGAGATGAGGAGAAAAGGAAAGAAATTTCAAAAATATTAAGCTCTTACTAAAGAATAAATGTACAGAATCTATGCTCCTAAAAGTATGCAATCTTCACTATACAATTATTAAGATGACGTACTTGGACTTATCAAACCTCAATGTTTCGATGCTTAATGTTAGAATGCTCCTAAAAGTATGCAACCAGCACATCAAAACTGTGTAATGAAAGCGTTTGACGTCATAAAACCAGTTTGTCTCGTTGGAAACGGTTGCTCAATTGATGTTGAGGTAAGTTTGTCATTCGTCATTCGTTTCTGAGGACTTCAAATAATAAATTCACCAAAATCAATCTTTACTCCCTCTCTATCACAGCGTCTATCTTAATCCAACAGATTGTAGCCTTTTAAAGACCAAAATGCCAAGCTGTTTAAGCCTCAAATAATAGCAGGTGTTTCCAGCAAGAAAGCACACTCTAATGCTCAATAATGTACGATCAATTTGCATGTTTCTTTGTTTCCTCATTCCAACTAGAACAGCTTCATACATTTCTTCCACTTGCTACAACTACTGGGTAGTAGCTACACCCTCGTTTGACAGAACTGGAGTAAGAACTGGTGCAGTAGAGCTAGCATTCTACACACTCCATCAGAAGCAGGTTTTTTCATTCAGAACTTGCAACCCCACCGTACCTATTTATCGCTTTTCCCGTCCAAAGAACGCGCGCCCCCGGGCCTTACGCATCTAATCAATATTATAATTTTAGCTCATTCTTCATCCACTGATCGTAGCACCTCCGTTGCACCGACCATTTTTTTCAACAACACTTCACGAAATGTCAACCAGCTGCGGCCATCAAAACCAGATTTATGTCCAGCTCCACTGGTTGTGCTCTGTTAATCCTCCACTGGTTCCCGGTTTCCAGTTTGCCCCGTTTGCACAGCTATTGCAGGATGCTTTTGGAACGAATTGGTCTCACTTCTGCGACAGCTGCCCTGCCGGACGGACTAGCTAGTTTTGTGAGTGTAGCCTTTTTATTGTTTTGAAGTGATCTTCCCAGAAGTACCCACCGAATCTGAAGGCTGTGTAACGGAGCAGCGAAGTTATAGCGTTTTGGCACTCATTCCCCTTCGGTTCGCTAATTAGTTTTGGTGCTGTGTCCAGCCCCGTGACCTCTCACTCGCTCCCCCCACGCACGGAGGGTAGGGAATCCCAGGTTCCAGTTGACAAGGGTACGCGCGAAATGTCGTACTGCGATACCGCGCCATAAAACCATGAACTTTAAGCGGTACAACTATTCGTAGCAAAGCAAACCGGTAAGTAACCCCTCCGCTAAACGCAGGGTAATGTAGGTCGGGTTTGCTCTTGTTCCTTAAACTGTAGCGTTGCTGTCAAAAAAAAGGTAGCAAACTGCATGAGAGGAAACGATCCAACAGAGCGCTTCCTCGGCGTAAATGCCATCCTCCGTGAGGTAGAACTACTTTCACGCGCCCCGGGTGATGCCTGGAGATGCCCGCACCAAGGACAACGGAAACCGTTCCCCTTGCACACGAATGAGGAAGATCACGCGTATGGCGTCCACTTTCAGACTCCGGGGCCGGTAGACCATGAGCGCTGTTCGAATCAGTGAACCATTTTTTGTTCTTTTCTTCCTACCACAGAAACTGCAGATCTTCTCGGCTGACAGGAGCGGGATCGACTCCAGTTGCAACACAGAATCTCATCAGTGAAGATCGACCGCCGGAACGGGCAAGACCTGTTGCGTTATTTCGGAAACGCTATAAAACACTCGCGATCGCAGGTAACGCGCTGCAGTTCTGCAGGGAATAGCCGCTGTGTCGTGTAATCGGAACATCAGCTTCAGCCTGTTTTGGGTGTAATGGCGCGATTCGTGCAAGTGGTATGTTTCTGGTTTCACCAAGAGCACCAAGAACGGGTTCCAAGGCTTGTTCTAGTTTGCTAAGTGGTAGATTCGTTCTATTCTTTCCTGCCCACGTTCTAGCTTGCCCTGGTGGCCTTCGCGGCGAGCGCTTTGGGACAGGACGCGTCCAGCGAAGCCAGCACCGTGTCTCCCCAAGCTATCTTCGATCTCTCCGAGGATGACTTCAAACTCTGGATCTCCGGACGGCAACCAAAGGCCTGGGAAGGAGAAGCTTCTTCAAGTGGCACTACAACAACCCCAGCAAGCACTCCGAGAACGACAACGCCCGCATCCGTTTTCCGAACGACATCCACCTCGACGACACCCGCTCCACCAAGCTTCCTGACCACCACGACCTCCACCACCACCACCAGCCCCTTCGATAGTTTCCCTCCGTCCGATGGAAAGTCCTGGTTTGAGGAGGAGGAGGGCGACACGGCGACACCCCGCCCGGACGTGCTCGGCGAACAGTTCAAACCGGCCGGCGAAGACTTTGCCCAGTGGCTCGAGCGTCAGATGAACCGTGTGCAGGAGGTGACGTTCGTTCCACAGACGACCTTGACGGGGGATCAGCTGCCGGGAGCGGGGCTCGTCACCCGTTTGACAACCAACCGAAACCGGATTCCCGCTACCACCTTCCAGCCGGTGACGGACTACGTCCCAGTAACCACAACCCCACCACCACCACCACCACCACCGTCTCCATCTGCACATCAAACCTCTGCTCCCGCCTATCTTCCGGTAGAGCAAGTGACCCATGCTCCTGCAGTCACGATCCCGGCCCCACTCGACCTGCACCAGTGGCTTCGCGATCAGCTGCAAACTTCTCAGCGACTGACGAATAATCTGCTTGCTCAGTGGACACCCGGTGGTGCGATCGTTAGGTCAGATGGTCATCACTACACGCCGAACGCTGTATCCTACCAGTCTTCGGCCCTTATCCATGGACTTCAGGGTGTGTCTCACAGTGGGCATGTGCGTCATGAGCCTGTGGTGGCTGTTCACACAACCGCCACACCGATCCGTCGTGTGTTCTATCCCGCGGGAAGCTTCATCTATTCCCAGCCGGCTCCAGTGCCTCAGTACGGTTCGTTCGTGGGCCACTACAAGACGCCACTGGTCATCAAATACCAGTAAAAAGGGTCGATGCAGTACTGGAGGCTTCTGAACAATGCTCAACAATATGACTAAAAAGCTTACTAATTTACTGGTTGTTGGTGTTCTGTTTTACACGTTTGTATTTTACATAAATTGATCTAATGTTGCTCTGGTTTTAAATAGATCTAACAAAATTAAACAATAATACTTATTTCTATGTTTTCTTCTCGGACCTTTGCTCATAAGTTATGAAAGAATTATAACTCAATTGAGCGTGTGATGTCAAGCAGAGCATAAAAGATGTATATTTGTTTCCAAAACGCTTGGTAAATGAGTAGCCAAGTGGAACGAAGTTTAACACAATGTGTTATTTATATGGCAGGAAACTCTCAAAGACAAGTCTCACGCTTCATAAATCTTTTAAAAATTTTGGAAGAATTTTAATGACTCAAAACCAACCAAACTACCGATGTTTCATCAAAAGCTAATTTTTGCAAGAACCATTCGCATACTTCCTCCTTTCAATTCTTCTCCGCAAGTCATCCTTCCCCATTGGAACGAATCTCCCAGAAACAAAGAGAAATATCACTCAAATATACGCAAAGATTTAAAACATTCGAATCTCAATCGTTTATTCTTCTCACTCGTGGCCACTTCTCTCATCTTTCACCGTAACAATCAAAGGCAAACAAAAGAGAAGCAACCCGTCACCGCAACGGCTCCAGGGTTCCGGGAAAAAGGTATGGACAGTCAGGCGGGGTGGGGGGGGAACCATTTAGTGCCACTGGTTAGCATAGACGGCCGGGGCGGCGTACACCGACGGGTAGCTGCTGACGTAGGCCGTCTTCAGGGGAGCGGCGTACGCAACGGGAGCAGCCTCGTACGAGATGGCAGCCGGGGCAGCAGCATACGTGTAGGTCTTCTCCACCGGAGCAGCATAAGCGTAGGTCTTGGCAACTGGGGCAGCAGCGTAGACGGTCTGGACCGGGGCAGCGTACACAGCCGGAGCGGCGTGAACAACCGGGGCGGCAGCCTGGACGTAGGTCGTCTTCTCGACCGGCGTCGACACGACGGTCTTCTTCACGGCCGGAGCGTACACATCCTCGCGCACCTTGGTGTCGTGCACGACGGCCGAGCTAGTGTGCGTCACTCCGGTCGGGACGGTCTTGACCACGGTGCCAACGTGCGCCACGGCCGGCTCCTCCACGATGCTCTTCTGGTACGAGATCTCCTTCTGGGCGACGAGGGCGGGCGCGGCAGCTACCACGGTCGAGTAGGCGAGCGGGGCCGAGTGCACCAGATGGTGGGCACCGGGAGCGGCAGCGGCAACGGCAAGAAGAGCGGACAACACCACCTTAACCAGGGAAAACAAAGCAAACAACAAACAATTACACACCATATTTCACACCTCACAAATTGGGTGGCGTAATGCGCTCCAGAACCCCTGGTTGAGAGCAACGCCATCCATCCCCACCAAGATCATCCCACACACGAGATCGATATTTACCAATCGGAACATTTTGATTGATTGTTTTTAAAAATGGATTGTTTTTGCAAAAAGGGTGAGAGGTCTGTGTTGATCACTGGAATGAGCTTCGCGGTTGACTGTACCGTTTCCAACCGCCGGCAACGGCTTTTATAAGACGCGATCGACAATTACGACGCGAATCGGTGCCTCGCTCGGATTCGGATCTCGCGCTTCGGCAGGCGGCGCTCTTGTTTCGCGGTTTCGATTTGCCGCTTTTTTTTTCGTTACTCCGAGGATCTCCTTCGGTGGACCGTGGGGCATCGCCATTCCGTCAGCTACCTTGTATGCTGGTTCTATCCACCCTACGAAACGCTACGCACACACAATCACCTTCGGCGGAGCTTTTCGGTGCCGACTCGTTTCCGTATCAAGCGGGGTGTTTATTACTCTACCGGACTCCACCTTTCAGGTTGGTGAACGACAGAAAAAAAACACGCTTCAGAGTAAAGTAATCGTCATTAAAGATTGCGTTTGTTTCGTTTGCGTGTAGTAGGCAGAAACAACAACGCCAAGATCGGTTCTTTCGGGCTTTAGAAGTGGAGGAAGAGAGCTTCAAATCATCAAACGCACAGAACGCACACGCCCAAGAAGGACATGCGCGTACATTATATCTGCCGCAGAGCCGAGAGTCGATCGCCAATGCCCTGGAGGGAATCCGTGGCGAAACACGACTCCCTCAGCGTTACTCCCGGATGCTGGTGGATGCTGCTTTGTAAATGTATTCTCCTGTGTGTGTGTGTCGGTTCCGCCCGTCAGCAAGCTTCCTTTTCCAGGGGTTCGACACGATAAGCGTGTAAGTAGTGTGTTCCGAGCGCACGCGCGCACACACACACACATACACCCGAAAGGCCAAGAATACGTACAACCTGGGCCGTGGGCCGGCATCGTTCCCGAAACCCATAAGAATACACAACAACAAATGTCAACGTCTTCTGGTGTCCGGCGTTTGGTGCCTGCCTGCCCGGGGAATTATCTCATCGTAAATGTCACTCGCCTGTTGCCCCGTAGGAATATGGCGGACACGGCACAAATTTTGTACCAGCGGTTGTCTGTTCCCTGCCGTACGGATTATCTGCTGTCCCGTTTGGGACGGGTTGGGAACTCCAATCTTTTTATCCATCGTAGAACAACAACTACACCCCCTGTGCTTAATTGATGGTTGGACGTGTATGGTTATAAATTAATTTTAAAACCCCTCTGCCATGTTTTGTAGCCTGTAAACATCTGGAGCTGAAAACATGCTGTAAATTCTGTTCTAGGGTCAGTGTTGTAATAAATAAAGTTTGATTTTTTGACATTTCCTGCACAAACACCGGTGATCGGTTGGTTGAAGATCGCGAATGATGAAGATGTCTACTAAATCAATTTGTTGAAACCTTGAAGAAACCCTTCCAGAAAACAAAATAAACTTCGTAAGAATGAGAAATTGAAGTTCTCAATCGTAGGGAGTTACAAAATGCCGAATGGCACACTCAGGAGAAAAGGGACATGCCAGCAATTTTGCTAAAAAAAACTCATGACATTTTAAGCACGAAACGTCCCTTAACCAAAGGTGCACAGTTATGAATGATTTGTTGTACCCAGTTATGACCAGTTTGAGCTACTATTCTAGATGGAGTCTGAGTTCCAATTCCAGCATTATTACCCTTGTCCCTTCGCTAATGGAAATATGAATAAACGTGCGGGAATGCTATTATAAGATTCAAAAAGTTAATCACCTTCTCTCCACTCTGGCAATAAGCAAATAAGCACAAAACCACGAAACCCAATCATTCGGGAACGGGGAATAGTACACCCACCCTTGCTCACCCAAACGAAAGCCCTTTGCGCAGACAGGCAGGTTCGCTCCCTGATGCTCCGACAAACAAAGAGATTTCAATTTCCTGCATCTCGCGCTGCGGTGACTCCCTTCACGAAAATCAAGGACATCCCATGCCGAGTTTACCATTTTTCCTTCATGACTTGTCTCGCGAAACCAAACTGCACCAAACCCAAAAAGTGCAACTGTGTATGTTGAACTCCCAGTGCTTTAAGGACGCCAAAAAGGAAGGTCGCAGCACTCTGTGGAGGACCGGCACGTAGATAGTCGCGCGAGTGCGAAAGGAAAATAAAAAAGAGTGTGTGTGTGAAACCGTAGCAAACATCTCGCCGATACCGCAAAACCCCCTCGTGCCGCACCATGTGCCGCAGTATGTGGAGCGAGCTGGGGGTGGAGCAAGATCCGCGAGTGGCAATGCGCCGAAGAGAGGGGCAGAAAGTGAGCGGTGCCGGTGCGATCTTGAGACTCCTGAGACGGTGACGACGAGCGAGTGTGTGCTCGCGCGCACGCCCGAACCGGATGATGTCGTATTTTTCGTGGTCAACTATATAAGATTGGACCCGGCAGTCCGAAAAGCACAGTCAGCGTTCAATCGTTCAAGCAACCTCAGCTCGGCAAACAACACAGACCTTTCGTGTGTCCCATCTCGTTGTGACAGAACAGAAAAACAGTCCCACAATTCTATTCAAAATGTTCCGATTGGTGGTGTTGTCCGTTGTTCTCGCCGTTGCCGCTGCCGCTCCCGGTGCCCACCTGGTGCACTCGGCCCCGCTAGCCTACTCGACCGTGGTGGCTGCTGCGCCCGCCCTCGTCGCCCAGAAGGAGATCTCGTACCAGAAGAGCATCGTGGAGGAGCCGACCGTGGCGCACGTTGGCACGATCGAGAAGTCCGTCCCGACTGGCTACTCGCACCAGAGCTTCACCCAGTACCACAACAAGCAGGTCGCTGAGCCCGTGTTCGCCCCGGCCGTGAAGAAGACCGTCGTGTCGACGCCGGTCGAGAAGACGACCTACGTCCAGGCTGCCGCCCCGGTTGTTCACGCCGCTCCGGCTGTGTATGCTGCCCCGGTCCAGACCGTCTACGCTGCTGCCCCAGTTGCCAAGACCTACGCTTATGCTGCTCCGGTGGAGAAGACCTACACTTATGCTGCTGCCCCGGCTGCCATCTCGTACGAGGCTGCTCCAGTTGCGTACGCCGCTCCCCTGAAGACGTCCTACGTCAGCAGCTACCCGTCGGTGTACGCTGCCCCGGCCGTCTATGCTCACGATTACTAAGCAACACTGACTGTGTGTTCTAATCGATCCCTTCCCCATGCGTGCGTTCGTGCAAGCGAGAACTTTATTTTTCTCTTGTTCAAACGTTTTTTCGGACTGTTTTTTGTAATTGAAAGATGAGGAAAATAAATTAAACCTTTAAAAAACTGAACGTTTTTACGGCTTCATCGACGGGTTGTTGTAAGCATATATCACCTTCTGCTTGAGCATCGGCATAATTTTACCGACCTTGAAATAACGACATTCACACCCGTGAAGCGTAAATTAAATTAAGCCAAAAACTAACCTCCATCTTACCAGACCACTTCCGGCAGCAAAGGAAATAAAAAAGGCGATCGAAGCACGCCCCAGCTTAATGTGAATCAATGGCGTCGCTTTCGCCCTCACAAGCCCCCGAAGCCCTGTGGTGAACGACACAAACGACAGCAACGACCAAAAAAGCAACGAACCCACGGCACGCTCACCACACCACAATGTAACAAGAGCTATAGCAATTAATTCCTATGTTAACATTATACACCCCATTTTGAACTACTTCCTCATTCCCTTTGTGGGCCCGATCGTACGAACCGCGGTCACAAAAAACACCACTAATGTGCCGTTTTTTTTGTAGTTGTTTTCTTCATGCCATCGCTCTGCCTTGTGATCTTTACGATCTTAGACGACGCAACGCACCAAACCAAAGCGGGATAAAAGAAGACAAACAAACTTTTGGGCAGTGTCCCACGGCCGGAGCATATGGGGCGAGACGACTTCCTAACACAGCAGTCGATCGCTTCAGGGCATGGCTCGCGCGCTACCTGCATCCGACGTCTATCGATCGACTCATTGGCACCCCCGGTCCAAAAGCAGCGTGCGGTAGTGGTGTTTACGCTGTGGAGGTGTTCTACACCCGCCCCTCCCGGTTTCGTTGCAAGCAATAATAACAAATGGCATCGATCAGTTGTCCAATTGAATTTTGACGGCTAAATGGCTTGAGCTAAACCCCGGAGGAGTGCTTTTTACCACCGCAATCGATTAGCTTGATCGAACGATAGGCACCACTGCGGGGGCTTGTCAGCGATCGATCACCATTCAGCCGAATCGTTTACCGAAGAGGAAGTGATGAAAAGGGTCCTCTATTGGGGAGGGGCGGTAAAATTCTATCCCTACACTACCGAGTAAGTGGTTAGGAATAGATTAGATAAAACTTCTTGCCCGTCCTATACACGCTCGTCTAATGATCGCTCATTAAAGGTAGAGCCGCTTACGACACTTTGCGTAACTTTGTGGTCAACCCGCATTCGTACAAAAACAAATTGATGGCAGAAATCGCAGATCACTGCGAAAACACACCTCGCGTCATTTACCAGCGCAAACCGCGTGAGCCGTAATTCCTCCTTTGCCTCGTACGCGCTGTGGTGCCGTAGCGTACACGGTGTTGATCGTGGTACAAAACATTTCGACAAAACGCAATCGACTCAATAACAACACGGCCCAACAACCCCGATCACATATAAGTCAATGCTGCTGCAGATGCAGATCAAACGTCAGCGATCGGAACGACGCGTACCGTAAAAGGGAGCCTCGATGCAGCAACCGGTACGCTGGACAGCTGGCGGAAACCTTGCAGAAAACCTACATTGGCCTCTGTCTTGCGCTAAAGTTCAAGTGCAAGTTTACGCCTGTCCCAAAAGTAAAAGTGAATCGAGTGCTGCCCGGCTGTGTTTTTTTTTTGTATGTAGCTGGAGTTGCTAATGGCGATTTGGTTACGCCGAAAATATCAGAACACGGAGCTAGAAGGAAGTGACTGCAACCAGGATGTAACGAAGAACCCATTAGTTGAACCAGGTAATGTACAGGAGCATGTCTTAACGATTAGATTTTGATTGACATATTTAAACCATGACGACACCCTGAAGCAGCCCGAGCCGGCAATGACAACGAGCATGGGGCTCACAATAAAATCCACCTTTATGGACGAAAATTAACCGCCATTACGCCCGACTACAAATGATCGTCATTTCATCATCGTCACTCAAAACGCTGACTGGCGAAATAAACCAACAACTGCGCGGTAGCTCTTGTTGTGTTAATGTCTATGCTCATGCACATACTTACGGTTGAGACATACACAGTCCCTCAATTTCGTGTTCTTTTTCTTTTGCTTCAATTGAATTTCATCTCTCATGAAATGCACGAAAGATCGTTCCTTTTCAACCCTTTTCTACTCGATACGAAGCGTTCGTCACAACACAACCAGGCTAACCCTGCAGCATCCTACCAGCACCAGCTCACAGCTCACAAAACGCCTAAAAGTATGCAACAACCGTAGCACCACAGCGCCCCTGATACGTGCTTTGCGTCTTTCGGCTACCGTCGCTTTCTTTCCGTTACACTTCACACATTAGTGCTATGCTCCAGTTTTCCGATTTTCAGATGATTTGTTTCGTTTTCGTTTCGCTCGTTAACCTATTACTACCAGCTAACATTAATGTATACACACACTCACACCTGCCTCTTCTTGACCGTATCTCAGAAGACACGTCGTTTTTGGTTCATTCATTCTTAGGTAAGAGCTGGGGCCCCGGCTTGCAGCCGCCACTGTTGTGCAACTGGCCCCGCGCTGCCTTACCGATGACAGTAGAGCTTATTGATTTTCTGTACATCCTTCGCCGAAAAGCCGACGCGCTGGCCCAGCTGCCCACTGTACTTGATCTGCGGCGGAGAGAAGGAAAAGCGCGTTAGCGACCATTACGCAACAAGAAGCCCGAGAGACGCTCATCAGCGCCACGGTGAAGGGAAAACAAAATGGTAAATCAATCAACGGAGCTGACGGGGCCCGGGGCCCGCCCACCCGCCAATTTGCCTACCTTCGGCTCGACCGTCGGTTTGCCGTTTTTGCTGAACGCCGTTCTGGAGTAGTGCATAACGCTGCCATAATCGTACGGCATGCCGAGCGTCGTCGTTTGCGACTCACTTTCGCGCCCAAAGTTGCTGACCAGGTTCGGGCGCACGTTGCGGAAGAAGATGTTCACGTACCGGTCCCGATCGTACCGCGTGTGCTCGTGCAGAAACCCAAGCGCATGCATCAGCTCGTGCACGATGGTGCCCTCCATCTGCAAGCAGCCGTTGCGCTGCAGATTCAGCACCTGCCGGCCACCCATCCGCCCGACCGCCGACCAGCATCCCGAGCTGCGGCCCTCGATCACCACGTAGTCCCGCTCCTTCGTGTGCGGCACAAAGCGGATGCACGTTTTCTGGTGGAACTGCTCGAACGCCGAAAACAGCTTGGTAAGGTCACCGATCGCTGAAAAACACACACACACACACGAACAGCCACAAACCACACACACACACACAAGCACCGTAAGAAAAAGAGCACAATATCAGCAAACATATTCCCTGGGAGGCTCCACTGGGCCTATTCTTTCCCCGGGACTACTACTCACAAAACTCCTCACTAAACTCGTACGGCACTATGCCCTTCTTCCACTTGCTGCTGGTGAACTTGAGCGCATTGCGCTCGATCAGTGGCTGATGGATGTCACCCTCGGCGTACGTGCCGAGCTCTTCCGGGTTGACGCTGCTGCCGTTGTGCGATCGGGACCACGCACGCACCAGCTCGCCGATCGCCGCCTTATCGTGATTGCCGTACAGCGCTTCGCCGAGATGCGAAAAATCAAAATCGTAGTCCCGAATCCGCCGACTGCTGCCGAGAACACGCGCCTGCCCAGCCACTGCACCGAGCAACAGCACCAGCAGCGCCATCTGCCAACCCATCGTCATGCTTCGGAATCGTCTGCTGAAGCGTAGGGGCACAGTCTCTACCCACCCGGCCGGACCGATCGCGACTGAACCGTGCCGTTACGAAAACGCCGGCTTTTAAGTATTGGCCTTAGCCGTCTACGCCAAAGTCCTCCTCCTACCTCGCCGAAGCTGCAAGCAGTAGGCCAACAGACGTCCTCATACCTGCCACCTCCCCATTTTTTCGTACGCATGTTTTCCGAGGCAAGATACGACGATAATGGGGATTGATAGCATCAGGCGAGATAATCAATCCGTTCGCGCCAAACAAAAAAAAACCCTACCAACTCTAACGCGGGCTCTGTTTTGCTGTTGTCTATGTGAGGTTTGGAAATCCTCGCATGCAGTTAGTCAAACACCCCTCCCTTTGCGGGAAAGGAGGGGAAAGTACACTGCGGCGAAAGGTATTTTTGATTACCGTAACATCTTCGTCGTCGTCCTCTTCTTGGCGGGAGAAAAGTAATAGAAGCACTCATATGCCCGAACACAAAGCGCTCGAAACGAAATGCGTTTGCCTGCCAGCCTACCAGGGTGTGTGTGTGTGTGCATCTCATCCAACCCAAACGGAATGGGTGGGAAAACCGACCCGACCCTCTGTGGCCAGCTGCCCAAACATGGACCGTACCAGTGCAGCTCGTGGCTCGCTCTCGCGCATGCCGATGTAATAAGCCGCAGCAGCATGCTCGGCGTCGAGCATGCCAAACTGGATGCTCTTTCGCTCCCGTTTGAAGGCAGCTTTTTGGCAAACGTTGGCTTATTCCCCCCTTTGGCTCACCAAGATCATGTAACCGGTGGGTCATTATTTTGGAGCACTTCGACCCTCTCGGACTGCGAAGGGCTTTCTTCACATTAGCGCACTTGGCGGCGTGTTGTGCGCCTCGCTATCAAACCTTTTACAAATCTGTTACCGACCCCCTTCCCCAACCTGAGAGGCCAGTATTCCCGTTTTGGCGCAGGCACGCTCCACACCACACCATTAAACAATCACATCAAAACACTCATTAGCCCGATATTGTGGGACCCCCGGCACTTAGCACACCAGCGCCCCCAAACGCCGCTCCCATTAGCGCAGCGTTGTGCGCGTTTGGGATAGGTTTCTTGCTTGTAGTGTGCTAGTAGGCCATGCTGCAACAGGTAGCGCGGCATATTCGACTCTGTTGTGCTGGTGGCTTTACCCTCAAGCGCTGCAAAACAAGAAAACTGGAGCACATCTCCGTCCAAGACACACACACACACACACACACTGCCGAACGATTACGTGAGGGTCGCTCGGTTATTGGAGGTTTAGGGGGGCCCCACCCGTTCATAATTAATTTGGTAATTGATTAAAGTGCTCGCTTATCAACGTCGCAAACGCGATGAGGCCACATTGCAAGGTTGCGTGTTGGCCCGATGCGTTTAGTTACACCCATCTCCCATCCGCGCGTGTGTGTGTGTGTGTGGAAAGCAATGCTAAAAGTGTTGAACATTTTTCACACCCTGCTCATCTGCAATGTGCGTACGGTACGACCCACGAAAGGCCACCAGCACGCGGTTGGCTACAAAATATCCCGAGCACGTGTGCAGTTGCTACTGCCGCTGGTCGTGATTTTGGTGCTGGCGTTCCTTAACCCCTGGACAACGCACCGAAGAAAGGACCAGCACACCATCAGCCTTAACCTCTTCACGATCTATGCCCGGCTGCTGGTAACAGTGCTCATTGTGGTGCTGCTGATTTGCGACAACTTTCGGCAACGGTTTCACCTACTCTCGCTACTTCACACCATACCGGGCAGTGCCTTCACTGGGCGGACGGGCAGCCAATTTTCCGTCAAAAAACTACAGCTAGTGATACTACTAATCTGCAATGTTCTCTCCATATCCGAAGCGCTGTACAAAATCTACCAAAGTCGTCAGTATTCGTACTCCCTGGGAGTCTTTAGCGGCGTCCTGGTCGAACATTACATCCTGCTGAACCTGTTGCTTTGTCAGCTGCTTGCGGAAACGCTTTCCAATGCGTACGCGACTCTGCAGCACAGCCTGCGTGTGCGTCCATTTCACGCCATTATCAGTGAGTTGACGGTGCTGGACGGCTGCAAGAACCATCTCTCGGAGGTGATTGGCCTTAAGCTAATCCTTGTGATACTGCATCTCATGTTCAACGTATCGTTCTGCACGTACGACATACTGGAGCATGTGCTAAGCGAAAAACATCTCCGAGACATCACACGATTGTCGATCATTGCGGTACAGGAAACGGTAATGCTGTTTGGGCTGTGCTTCCAGTTCACCATGCTGGATCAAAAGGTAGGCTTTAGTATCCCACCGAATGGATTTAATTACTTCATGCGTTGTTGTTGTTGCTTGATTTAATATTTAACGTCCCTGGCTCAATTATTCAACGTACTTTTCCCTTCCATCCCGTGTCGAGCCATGACGTTAGAGCGATCCATTAGCGCCAGAGCTGCGCCAGTTGCCATCTAGTCGCGCCTACCCGTGCTCGCAGCATGGAGGAGCTGGAGATCCTAAACTTGTTCAATCACTTTCTCGTGTCGCCGGTTCAGCTTCACCGCACCGAGCAGCAGAAATCCAACAGTTACATCTTTCGCAACAGAAACCTCCTCTGGAATACGGCCGTCCTGTCGTCTTTAACGCTAGTCAGCGCCACTTCTGCGCTACTGCTTGTGTTACATGACTTTGCTCAACTGCTAACCACCGTGATGGGTGTCATTACGATGATTCTGTACGGCATACGGCTGGTAGTGGTAGTTCCCCTTATATGTTGGACACTGCTAAACGGCCGCACACTGGTAGACATCTCTAACCGTGCGCTAGCCATCGAACGGCAGTTCGGTTCTGATCGGATCGTACTCATCAACGTGTGGCTCCTCACGCAAACGCAAATCTGTATCGCTCTAGTGATGCTGCTCTTCAACATTGTCGTGCAGTTGTACTACATACTATCCTTTGAAGGTTATCAAAAAGCAGTTAATATTGTGGTTGTGTTTGGATTTTTCGTGCTCGAAACGTTCATCTCCCTCCACCGGGGCTATGTGCAGTTTTGGCCTGCATTTTTAAGCCACCGGTACGCGAAACTAATCAGTCGCGCTGCCTACAAGCACAACCATTCGCTCCAAACCGTCATGGCCCTTGGGAGTGATCTGGAAAGCTTTAAGCGCAAGTGTAGCTCCATCTTTGGGCTAATGCAGCTGCTACACTTGCTGAACATTTTTGTAACGTGCTCCGTTGAGGCGTACATTGTTTTCCACG
Organism: Anopheles coluzzii; assembly: GCF_943734685.1. Lineage (NCBI taxonomy): Eukaryota > Metazoa > Arthropoda > Insecta > Diptera > Culicidae > Anopheles > Anopheles coluzzii. Next base: position 103,983,211 of record NC_064670.1, on the reverse strand, counting down.
TCGTCGATATGGGTCTGGGGATACACTACGTACCTATGAATCTCGTCGCCGCGCTTACGTACGGTGCATCGTTTTTAATTTACACGTACGCGCACAACCTCGTCAACGTAAAGGTAAGTCAACGGTTGGGTGAAGAGGTCCACTCAACACCACTCCTCAAATGCTGCTCAATTATTCAGATCTCATTAACTATCCAGCAGTAAGTGTGCTGGATCATCTCACGCATTTCGCACTACGCCAACGCTCTCTTTAGTAACGACCCTGCTCGGCAAGCAGAATGGATGAGCTACAGTTTCTGAACGTTTTCAATTACTGTTTCGTTTCGCCCACCTATCTGTCGTTCGATATCGAGAACAATCGTTACGATTTCCGCCTCGGAAATCTGCGTGTCTGCTGGAACGTAACGCTGTTGATCGTGCTCGTAACGGTTAATTGCATCGGTGCCACTGTGATGGTGTTAGAATTCATGCAAGACCAGCTCGACAGTGTGATGGGCGCTTGCAACATTATTATCTGCATTATGCGGCTATCAGTTGTAATACCACTGATACTGTGGATTTGGCTGTACAGGCATAAAGTATTAGAAGTTTGTACGATTGCTTTGAATCTTTTACAAGACAAGTCTAAGCTGCAATTCCAAAATCCAACCAAGCGAAATAGTAGATGCCTTCTTTATTGGATGCAGGTCGGCACGATCGTCATCCTGCTGATTGCTGCCGTGGTCGGTGATGTCTACATATGGTGGAAATTTATAGCAAAACAAAAGCTCTACTACATCCTCAACTTAAGTGCATACATTATCCTGGATTTTGTATCGCTAATGCATCTTATGTACACACAATGCTTAGCCTTAGTGATCGCCGATCATTTCCATGAGTTAGCGTGCCGCGTTAAAAACGAACCAGACGAACCCGATATACTTCAAACGGTGAACACCATCTGGGACGTTTTGGAACACTACAAGCAACGTATCATAGCTACGTTCGGCGTCATGAATGTTCTTCATGCGCTGGATGCGCTGGTAAAGTGTGCCGTTGAAACGTACGTCATATTCAGTACCTGGGAAATGGGGTTCGGTTTACTGGGAGCATTTCTCGACATAATTACCCTAACCGTGTACGCGGTCACCTTTTTCATATTCGCGTTCGCGCACGATCGCGTTGAAGTGAAGGTAAGTGCATCAAACTGTTGTTTCAAACATCCTTCGAGAACGTGCCAGGGTAGCTGGAGGGTGTTTGTACCATAAATGTCGTCAATCATGTAGTATTAAGAGAACATTAATAATTAACCCGTCATCGTCTGCTCCAACTTGATCCTTTTCATGAGTTCAGGGGTATCGTATTGGAATATTCCAGCGCACTCTGTTCAGTCACGATCAGTTAGCTCCAACAAGCACAATGCATGCAGAGCTGCAGTTCCTTAACATCTTCAACTATTGCTTTGTTTCACCCACTTATCTTCATTTGGATAGCCTGACCAATCGTTACGAATTCCAGTGCAGAAATGTCTACTGGATGGTAACGCTGTTAGCCGTGCTCGTTACGTGTAGTTTCAGTTGTGCCACTTTTCTCATGTTGGAAATTTTGCGAAACCATCTAGCAAGTGTAATGACAACTACCACCATCCTGCTCTACATGATGCGGTATCTAGTGATGGTGCCACACATAATGTGGATATTACTGTACAGGGGCAGGTTGAAGCATGATTGCGCTTTTGCGTTGAGCATTGTACAGGAAAAGGATAAACGACTGTTTCAAATGCCGAAACTCGCCGATCAAAGGCGAAAGCGAAAGACATTGCAACTATACTGGGTTCAGATCGGCTGCATTGTCGTCTCACTGTTGCTTGGTTCGGTTGTTCAATCTTACACCTTGTGGAGTATCGCATCAGCTAGCAGAGAACACTTATTCGGTTACTACTTGTTTAACTTATTAGCGCTTGTGGTTATGATCTTCATCTCTCTAATGCATCTCATGTATGCTCAATGCTGGGCCTTACTCATCAGCTTTTACTTAGAGGAGTTGGTGTGGATTACTAAAAGCGAGCATTTAGAGTTAGGATCACTTCGAACAGTGATCGCACTCTGGGATGACTTGACATACTTCAAACAACGGGTTGCATCTACGTTCGGGATCATGAATGTACTTCATCTGTTAGATATATTGATAACGTGTGCCACTGAAAGTTACGCTATAATCTATTTCTATGAATTTGGATTTAACCTGCTGGGTGCCCTGTTGAGTGTAGTCATACTCGTCCTGTGTACTGGTGACTGTTTCTTGTTCGCATACGCGCACGATCTCGTTGAGGTGAAGGTAAGTGATGGCAACTGTTTACTTAATTACTAAACGATTACATTTTTGATTCAATCTACTATGATGGCAAATTGACACATCGATTTCTGTTAATGTACCAATTATTTATTAGTACATTATAGTAAATTGCGTTGTGCTTAGTGATATTTCACAAGCAATTAGTACTGATCTAGCATGCATAAGTTCATTACTTTTTCGTTTTGGTCGATATCAACTGAATGAGTTTATGTTCCTTGTTTGAGTGATTAAACATGCCCTCTTCCGTTGGCGCACTAGTAGCACCCGCAGCACACACGATGCACGAGCTGCAGTTTCTTAACATCTTCAACTACTGTTTCGTGTCGCCCACTTATCTTCACTTCGATAGCCTGTGCAATCGTTACGAATTCCAGCACAAAAATGTCTTCCGGAATGTAACGCTACTAATCGTGTTGGTGACGTGCAGTGTCGTTAGTGCCATTGCGGTTATCGCAGAATTTATGCAAACTTCACTGTTAAGTGTCATAGGAGCAAGCTCTATTATTCTCTATACTACGAGGTTTTTAGTGATGATACCCCTAACACTGTGGGTATGGTTGTGCAGGCATCAACTTATAAGCGATAACAACGTTGCTTTGAACGTTATCCAGCACAAACACGCCAAGTTCTATCCAATGCCAGCCAGGCGAAGAACGTTGCAAATATATTGGATTCAAGTTGGCAGCATCGTCATCTTACTTACTGCTGCTTTAGCGGGACAGTGTATCACCTGGTGGGAAATTGTAGTAACACGAAAGGAATACTTCCTTCTCAACGTATGTGCACTGGTTGCACTAGAAATCCTTACCCTAATGCATCGCATGTACATTCAATGTTGGGCCCTGGTTATCGCCCATCATTTAGATGAGCTGGTGGGGTTTGTAAAAAACAATCGTGTAGAATTGCATCTGCTTCGAGCGGCGATCGTTTTTTGGGAAGAGTTGGAATTCTTTAAGCAGCGTGCTACATCCACATTTCGGGTGATGAATGTTCTTCATGTGTTAGATATTTTGATTACATGTGTCGTTGAAACGTACACTATATTTTATGTTTTCGAAATGGGGCTAAGCTTGGTGGATGCACTACTGAACGTAATTACCCTAACTGTGTACGCTGCCACCTTTTTCATGTTCGCGTACGCGCACGATCTCGTGAAGGTGAAGGTAAGTACACACCCACCAACAAACACAATTGTCCACTAAATCAATTTATATTTGTTGATGCAATGCTTCAGGATTGCCAGTTTATCTATCGATGAATATTACTGATTTAGAGAAGAAAACGAAGAATCATTTCACTACCATTAACAATTCAAACACACTAAACAATCATCAATTTCTGTTTCTGCCAGAGGCTTTGTGTCACATTTCGAGAAGTACAGGTAGTCCCCGAGATACACGGTACCTCTTATACGCGGTTTCGGAGATACGCAGTTTACTCAATTTGACAGTTCTTTGAGCAAATTGTACTGATTTGACTCATCAATTGGCAAATGCAACATAAATTCCCTTTTGATCCAATATTACCCTCCACCCGTTTCGATGATTTTTCATTCGATGCGCATTATCGTCGTGTTGCTACTAGAAGTCTGGACTTTGTTGATGAAATACAGTCTTTGTAAGAAGCTACATGTACGCCCCTGACAGTACATGGCAGGCAAATATCGTGGCTTTTGCATGTCGCTCAAGCCACCTGTGCCATCAAGGCATACATGAGTTACTATCTAATACACGCTGGGTATAGTTATAAGGATAGTTTCATGAACTGACTCACCCTTGTCATAAACGGAGGATCATTTATATCCTTTACATTCAAGTATTATGCTGCCGAAGCGAAGGTAAGCTAATGCTTACGAACACCTGTACGTTTACGTCGGTTTGGGTAGCGTGTGAGTATACGCCACAAAGTATGCATAGCGCATCACAAAATATTCATTCGATAGCTAAAAGCTATGTAAGATCAACATTGTTAAATATGCATTGACAGTACGTTGATAGTACTCGCACAACAGCAACGTGATTGCTTTTACCCGCAGTAGCAAGCTGAACCTTGTACCGCGCAAAACGTTGTCCGACCATTCCCATGAATCACTTAAAAGTACTCAACCTATTCAACCACCTCTTCATTTCCCTTGTTTACGTAGACCAAACGCCCAAAGGGCCAACCGTCCGGCGCAAAAATGCGCTCAGAAACATCATTATTCTGCTTGCTACGGTTTCGATTGTTTCCTTCTTTGGCTTGAAGCGCACGTTGACCGACTTTCGCCAAATGATTAGCTCGGTGACAGATATCGTGCATCTGTTGAAGTATTTCATCAACGCTGACATTATGTACACGATCCTGAGTGGGATGTATCAGCACAGCTTAAAGGTGATCGTGATCGTCAACGAAGCGATTGCAATCGACTACACGATGCAACGGGTTTGCACATTGATGAAGAATCGTTTTGCGATACGACACACGCTGCTGAAAATGCTCACCGGTGCCATTATGCTCTTGCGAGGATCATTTTTCCTGATGTACTTGTATCTGCAGTTCCGGTATAATATTTCCTACGAGCTTTACCTAGTGCTGCACGCTAACCTGCTGGTCGAGCTGTCCATGGACCTGCAGAAGCTGTTTCTACTCTATTTCGCACTGTACATGATACAGCGTTATCGAATTTTAGCAAACTTACTTGACCGAAGCGATCCAACTACGATGGCTGTTGTGTTTAAAGTTTTCGAAGATCTTATCACCTTTAAAAAGCATCTATCGAAAACGTTTGGACTGCATCTGCTCGCACTCATACTGCAGACGTTCGTGGCGTGCTCGATTCATGCGTATCTCATCGTCGTAGAGCAGAGACACATTTTCCAACAAATAGCGAATGTGGCTCAGCTCGTGATAAACCTTACCTTGTTCTTCATTTTAACCTATTACTATGATTGCGTTGAGATCAAGGTGGGTGTTGTAGTTCGGGAAACAGATGAAGTTTTACTGTAACAAAAGATAAAAATTAAGTAATATAATTTAAAAGCTTAAAGTTACATAGAGATGTGTTTCATTGTACCTCATTGCAGGAAGCAGAGCTTAAGGATGCACTGAAATCGATGCAATACACAAATCTTAAACGACAATCTCGAGATCAGAAGGTAAATCGTTGTATGAAATGGCCAGTACATACCTGTTTAAAGCTTTTTTTCTGCGCACAGGACTTCTACGACCTCGTCAATCTAAAGCTCATGATGGAATCCCCGAAGATAACCGCTTGTGGACTTTTCGAAATAAATTTGCAGATATTCTATAACGTATGGCCACAGTGTGCAAACAAAACAACCTCCCTTGCATTTTCGATTAACAGACGCTCTTATCTCTTTACAGGTATTTGCCGCCATCATAACGTACATCGTAATATTGTTCCAGTTTCGAGGGTTTGAAAAATCACCATAAAGAGAAACGACGGCCAGTCCCCTTCAGAGTGCACATTTTCGTTTCGAGTACTGTTTACTATACTTCGTCTGCATGATAAGAAATAAAGAGTCTGTTTTGTGATACATCACCCACTTCTAGCGTACAACCGCGAACACAAACAGGAAGAAAATACAAACATGAACCAACAGCATTACCTTTGCTCGCATTTACTTTTCTTCTGATTTGCTCTTTACTACAACCACTCGTCGGTCACACATCGCAAAATAGGAGATTACAGTTCCGGGTGTGATCTTCTTCTATCTGCTGCTGCTGCTCAGTCCCTGTTCAATATTCTATAGATCCGTCAGCCATTTATGTATTTTGCCCACCTATTCGCGCGATAAACACTTTAAAATATATCAACATCTTCACAGTTGTTGCCCGCCGGGGCCAAAAAATGTTTTCCACTCAATTTCAATATCGTTTTCGTTTTACTACACTCCTTCCGCTTCTCTTCGACCGCGCTCCTCTTTTTTGCTACACTAACAAGAAATAGAGGTTTTTGTCTAGCTACGTTAACGATTAGTTAATTTCTTATTTTGTTTTAGATAAATTTGCTCTTGTTTTGTTTATTTTAGAATGACGACATATTCCCTTGCTTCCGACTTTCTCTCTCTCTCTCTCTCTTTTAGTTCGCATTTCGAAAACGAATAATATTGCAACACGAATTAGGGGAACAGGATACTTGCTAGGATTTTTTCTACAAGACTGCTAGAAACGGTACACAGGGGCGGGCCCCATATAAACCTTCTCATTAGCTTTAATGGAAAAACGTACAGAATAAAGATTTCTCCATTCCTGACAGACTCCCTACGTTACTGCTATGTCCAGTGTCCGGATAGGGCGTATGGCGATACGGTTTACTTTAGCGCTAGAGAATCGAAATGCTACGAAACAACGTTTGGAAGATTTTTACTTCGTCCTACTGGTGCGCTGGCGAAACGCTCGGTTCTAGAGCAGTTACTCTTTTCAGAAGGGCGAGTAAACGCGCTTGGTTTTTATTTTATTATTTTGTAGAATTTAGATTGTACTCAGTTCTCGCTGGAAAGAAGGAAATGGAATAGAAAAACTGCCGGAAACCTATCCTGCTTATCTACATATATAAGTTTTTTTTTTGTCGTGTTTTAGCGCAATCGCACCTTTCCAGGCGCCTATTAACATTAAGCTACGGAAACGGTGAGCCTTGGAGCCTAGAGCATGAGTTGTATTACTTGAGAAGAAAACTGGAACAGGAGAATCAGATTGAATTATGTGTTTGATTTTCATTTTTGCTACCCGTGTAGTGCATCCTAATAATCGGTCGGTGCTTCCTGCTCTACACTTAATCGTTTACTCCTTCAAGTTCTTGGGTTTTGAAACAAAAAAACACTTCAAAAGCTTAAAAAACCGATTCCTTAAACATAAAACATCCATTTTCATTTAAATTGACATTCTGCTCCTCTTACCAAAAAAAAAACAAAAACTAAGCAAATAGTGGAATAGTTAGGCCAATACAGTAGGCTCCCGAAACGCTACGACATTCTCAATTCCGTTTGCAGGTAAGTGCGCTTTAAAATAATACAGCCTTGCACAATAAAACCTAATCCTGCCACTTATCACAAAAATCACAAAACAACAACAACAGAACGAAGCTCTCGGATTGACTTTGTTTATGTACAACACAGGACGCTTGCTTCTTGAAAATAGTTCTCCATAATTTGGTTCCACTGTTATGCTAGTGAGCTGATGGTCGCATTTTTCATGTTAACGTTGTTTTCCCTAGCAATGTATTGTGCTACTAAGAACCTTCCAATGGACGACTGTTCGAAGAGCGAGCATAATCAATTCGAATCGAACACCGTACAGTAGGTAAGGGTTGCCATGCTACAGGCCTAGCTTTACTAAACAGTCGACACTCTTTGTTGATAAGTAGTAATTGTTCCTATTTGTTTTTTGTGCACACCGTTTCTGCTTATAGTTAATCACACAGTCTGTCTTGCGTCCGGAACGCGCACGTATCCTTTCCCTAGCTATAGGTGTGCGAGTCTTACGGTTTACAAATATATATATATGGCTTTCAATTATTCTCTAAATATTATACATACATAGTGAGTTTTAACTATCTCTCGTATTAAGATCTTTGAGCGTTCGGTTGCGTTAACTAATTCAAAGACATATCTCTATGCGGGGGTTTATCTTCGATCTTCTGCCCACACTATCCATTACTTGTTTTGGTTTAGATGCTGTCTCACTACGTCCTAGCATGCACAACACGTTTGCGGTTCTTTCGGGTATTTTCATCTCGTGTTGAATGCGTACATGAGCAAATGTATGTTTTACGACAGTGAAAGAAGGGCCGTGATTATGTGCCGATAGTCGACGATCGTTTTAAAACAGAGACAAGAATTCACTAAGAAACGCTCGAGATAGCTACAAAAAACTTTATAGCTTATAAGAAAATCATATACAACAAAATTGCGACAGTAAAAAAGAGAAATTACACGATAACTCACTACATAAAAAAGTAAATAACGGAGTAAAACAAAGATTCAAATAAAAAGCGACTAACAAACCGGAGACGATTAAGAGCAGAAGTAACATCCATTTGCTCATGACACAACCCTCGTGGGTCTTATCACAAGCAGTACGCGGGACTGTTGTCCCTTCCCCGTCGCCCCTGTGCTTGCTATCGCCGAGGACGGACCGCTTCCCACAGCCTATCAATCTCATCCAGCGACAGGTTCGGGTTGGTAAAGAAGAACACCGCCCGGCTCGCGTCCACCCGGTGACCGAGCAGATCGCTCTTGGCCTCGCTGTCCAGATACAGCCCATCCATCGGCGTGATGGTGACGTTCACCTGCTGTGCCACCGTGCCGGTAATGTGCACATCGTCGATCCAGAAGAATGGCTGCCGCTGCGCCTCCCGGTACAGCTGCCAAGCCACATCGGGCGAGTAGAGGATCGAGTACCCGGGACAGTGTGGCGGATAGTACCGGTTCGGGTACTCGCGCCAGCTGACGAACCACTTCGACCGGTGCGTCCGCTTGACGCTCAGCTTCGTCACCAGCTGGCAGAGCAGCAGGTTGCGCTGCGGCACCACCCGCTGCAGCGCATTGTACAGGATCGGCGTGTTGATGAACACATCGTCGTCCGTCTTGAGCACGTACTGTGCGCCCGGGCAGTGGTACGCGAACCACTTCAGCGCCATCACGTGCTTGTACGTCATGTTGCGGTACGCATCGACGAAGTTGCCCTGCACAATGTCATCGTGCAGCCGGGACTCCCGCTCGATAGCGCGCTGAGCGGCGGCACTGCCCACTGCGCCCATCAGAAAGATCAGACGAGCCCGCGCCTCCGGCTGGCCCCACGTCGCCCGGATCGTGTTGCGCTTGGCCAGATTGTCCGGGGCCGAGTGGATCAGCACCAGCACTAGCGGTGGCGACGCACCGCCGCTCCCCGGCGAACGCGTACCCCATAAGGCATCTGTAGCACGCTTAAGGCTACGTCTTCTCCTGCTGCCCGTCGTCCCCGTCCCGCAGTAATCGTGGTTGATGGTGAACTTAAAGTTCTTCAGATCGATCAGACTAGTGTAGTCATCATTTGGCAACGTGTCTCCACCCCACGAACTAGCTAATGTTAACGATGCTGTTGACTGTGTACTACTGCTGCTGCTGCTACTACTGCTGCTGCTACTACCGCTGCTGCCAGCCGTTGGTGCTTCCAGCGATACTAGCTCCGACTCCTCCTCTCGGCCACGCACCCTGCCCCGGCCGCTCCATCGCACTCTGCTCGGTGTGACGGTGCCGCGCGTGCCGACCGGCGACTCAGCAACGGCGGCCACGGCAGCCGCCACCAGCCAGCCGGGCGATGTTTGATTGGTCAGATATGTGCCACTGGTGCCACCGTGGCTGTTGAGCTCTCTGGCTGCGTAACCGATGACGCCTGGTGGCAGTGCATCGATGGCGTTGTAGCTGCTCTCGTCATCGCTATCGTACGGGAGCTTTTGCTCGAGCTCGCGCGGTGAGATCTGCCATATCGTCAGCATGAGCATCAGACAAGCCAGCGCGCCCAGCACTGGTCCTGGCCGGCGCTCCAACATGATCGTGTTATCAGCGACGCCTTGCGGGTGGACGCATTTTTTGATTTCCTAAAAAAAAGGAGAGAATACGAAAGGATTTAGAAACTTATCGAGGTGCATGTGAGCGATATATACTTGAATTACTATCATTTTTGAACAAGCATGGCGTTATTTCTAATTAACGATAGTGTAGTTCTACTCTTTTGTGAAGGGATGGCCCTATTAATTCATCGCACCATCGCACAAGGCTATACAACACAGATAAGCCTACCGCAGGGCTCATCAAGTACCAATTAGTGTTTACTTTTTAATGAGAAACCCTACAAAAATAGAACTCATCGACGCTTGTGTGGCAAGCAATCCATCTTCCTGGGGCTGCACCATCATCATGTGCAATGCCCGACACCCCCCCCCCCCCCCCCCCCCGCGTGTGTTGGTGACACAGTTTGAAGAAAAATCAATCATATGCAGCACTATCGATTGCCCTGAAATGGATCAAGTGTCTCGCTCGTTTCCTCGGCAAGGGAAACACCACATCCCCATGCTCCCGAGTGCTGTGTGTCCTGCCCGGAAGTGTAAAACAAAGGCAAAACTTTCAGCCCTCGTGGACAGGCACGTCGAGACAACTACACTGCCACTGACAGGACAAGGATTTTCCTGCAGCTTTGTGTGTGCGTGTGCTACCCTCACGTAACCGTGCCGTGCTGCAGCTCTATTCAAACACACCGAAGGGCGACGGAAACAATAGCGCGCACCAAACCCGTGGTGGTGCAAGATACGACTGCCATTTACTTGGTTGCGCGAGCGTCAGTTCTTCCCCCAAACCGTTCCCGTGTTTTTTTACTTTCTGGAACTCGTCCCTTCTTGCATTTTGTCCCCCCCCCCCCCCCCCCCCCCCCCGGTAGAATAATGTTCCAATATTCACTTTCATCAAGGGGGCACGCTAAAGCCAGGCGTACATGCGTGTGTGTGTGTGACGAGGGAAGAAGTATCCAGGCCACAGAACGAGCCCCTCCGCAATTACTTAATTGAACCCGCAGCAATTATGCTCTGTGCATAAGAGAGAGAGAGAGCCGCGGCCGAGGGGTTGTGCTTGAAAAGAAGTGCCTGGGCAGGATACACCAGTCCCGGATGCATGCGGCTCAGCCCGTGGGCCCATTGAGACAAGCGCGCGTATATGGTAATGAACGGCCCAGCAGCGCGGGCGAAGTTTTTTGAACTCCGGGAAGTATGCCGAGTGCGCGGCATTCGACTCCTTCACCACCACGCGGACGAAAAGCGCACTACAGTGCACTACAGTGCTTCACACACACACAAAGGAACAGTTTGCTGCTCCCTTTGCATAATGCAGCATGAGTTTCCCTTTACAGCAGAACCAACCAACCTATCAAAAGGGAGTTTTGTTCTATTTAGCGCTGACATTAAACTGAACAGCGAAAAGAGCGGTGCAACACGAGCGGCCCCGCCGGGGCAATTATTGTGTTTTAATAGAGAATAATTACTTCTACCTAACTAACCGAACCAAAACATGGCATGCAATTTTCCACCTCCAAGCACTGTGTTTAGTGTTTAATAACACCCAAACTCCCCGCCCCGATCCGTAACTCAATTGTAAGCGCACCTATAATTTAACCGTTCCTTGTGGCGCCCTCTGTACGGAAAGCGTCTTAAAAACGGCGTTGCTCCGATTTTTGCTTGCGACAGACACAGACTTGCCCTCGCGCAACTAAAGTTGCGTGCATACGTGCCCCAAAGAACGTTCATCACACACACGCATAATGCACCGATGCATAAAGGATTTCCCCCTCGCTTTTCTCCCCGTCCAGACGGTCACACACCAACACAAACCGGTCAATTATGAGCCCACAATTATAGGGCTTTCGTATTTTTGCAAAGGACTCGGAGCAGTCCGTTTTTGTTTGCGGTAAATTCGCGTCTCCCTCTCTCGACTGCAATGTACCTATCCTACCCCCTACTCCCCACCTCCAAGGACAGTATAGGAAACTCCCATACGACGACCACAAGCATGGGGGGAATTTTCACTCGACATGTCTCGCCGCCGTCTGCAATGGCCATGATGGCGATGATGTCGCAACGACGCGAATGACGATGACGGTGGTGTACATACTGAGGGGGGGGGCTGGTGTTTCCGGCGCCAAAGCCCGTCCCATTCAATTGATTCTTCTTCGGGCGGGGAGGGCAGGTTCTTTTTTTATCGCTCGGCACGGTACGGATACACCGCACGATAACTATAATTTGTGGACCCGGGGCTGCTGTTCGTTAGCTCTTAGCCAGGGGCGAGGGTGACGCGCAAGGACGATAGCGGCCATCGGAACAGAAGACAATAACAATACGGCGGCAGTAAGTGACCTGTCTTATGGGAGGGAAATATGATGCCACTGTCATTAGGGTACCATAGGGTTATGCCATGGGACGTGTACGGGTGAAGCGATAGAGCGTAAGGAGAAAGGCACTACACACACACACACACACACACACAAAAAAGCCTCCCCGAAAAGGTCATACAGTAGCGCGCCAGCGCAAGTAATGTTGGCGACTCTCTCTCCATTGCCTCCAGTTGCCATTATTTCTCCATACGTTAAGGCATTGAGATGTTTCATCCAGCACTTGCCAAGTGATAAGCCTTTTGGGTTCAAGAATCAATTAAAGCGTAGAGTACAGGCAGGCGATAACAACATACGAACAGGAAGTTCATTCAAACAATATAAGTATATTGCTTGCTGCAGTTGGCAAGTGCGTCCCAGTTGCGTCCCGGTCGGTCTAATCACCAACGCTGGTCGGCTCTCGCAAACGATGGCGGTGGCACTTCCGGTGCTGTTTCTTGTTCTTTCTGCCTCTTCTGCACCAACAACGTCGCCTTTGGTTTGGTCTGTTTGTGAAAGCAAAAATGTAGGAACCAAAAAAAGGAAGAATTGCTCACGAAACGTCCCGACCCCTCGCACAGTGCCCGAATTGAGAGCGGAGGAGGGAACACAGGAAACTGGGGGGAGGAGGGGGAGGAGAAAAAAGGCCAACAAGGCTAACGGCTAGCAAGGAAAAACAATAACCTGCACACACACACAGTGTGATACAAAGCAATGTGGGAAAAGGGTTAGAGAAGTCACAACCAGTGCTGCAAAATGTCACTGTCAATGTCATAAAAAATCTGACTGAAACAAAATCCATATCAGCGTCACGTAGTCAATTGTTATAATCAGAGATGATACTCAAAACGGTTGGTGTGACCAATACATGATTCATGACATTTTTGCGACCATCGCTTGGTCAGTCACGTAACGACATTTTTTTTTGTTGCTGTGCTCAGTTTTACAAAATGTCACTGACATAGTCATGACAAATTCCGGCTGAAACAAAATCATGTCAGCGTCACGAGCTCTACTGTCATGATCGAAGGTGAGGCTCAAAAAATGTGTGCGACTATCACATGCTTGGTGACATTTTTGCAACCAACTCTTCGTCAGTCACTTAGTCGCGACATTTTCAGTCGGTGATCATCGCGATGGTCATGGAACATGTACGGTGCTGGCGAATTTGACCCGACAGATAATCAAGACAGATAGAGGGAGAAAGCATGCTCAATTTTGTTGCTAAAGCCCACGCGCCAAGGTTATTCCAAGAATGTCGTGATTATCGCCGACAAAAATGTCTTGACCAAGTGAGTGACCAAGAGTTGGATGCTAATCAAAATGTCATCAAGCATGTGATTGATTCTCCAACTGTTTGAGTATCGTCACTGATCAGCTCAGTTGTGTACGTGAGCTGATTTGAGCTTCGTTTCAGTCATGAGTGTTGGTGACTGAGAGTGACAGTGGCATTTGGCAGCACTGTTCACAGTCAGAAAAAAAGTCATGATTATGCTTGCGCCGGCATTAAGCTCAGCTGGTCAGTCAGAGTATCGCGTTGGACACAAGAATTCACATGTCGTGTTCAGCATGTCATGACGCACTTTTATTGAGTATCAGCAATGAGCATCAAGCTACCACCGATATGGTCATTGTTTTCGTTGGTGAAAATCTCGTGATACTCATGACATTTTGCAGCACTGGTCACAACATTTTCTCCGCACGCCAAACACACGCAGGAGCATTTTCCCTCTGCTCGCAAACAAAGTGAAACTGGGGGGGGGGGTTTGGCAAGGATGCATTTTTCATGCTCACCATGAATACATGTGTATATGCACTAATGTTTACTAGGGAACGTTATTAGTTTATTAGTTGATATCACCATATTGAAGGAGCATTTTTTCTCTTGAATTCAATGTCTGCAGCCTTGTGTAAATAAATCAAACGATCAAACCCATTAACCCCATCGTTTTATGCTGCCTTACATTTGCGCTTACCACCCACCGAGTGTGGCACCATTGACTCATCATATTTCAACTCCGTCCGTTTTCCCGCCCTTCGCGATCCTTTTTGCGAACGCTGATGCAAACAAACCCCCCCCCCCTGCAACGACCAACGACGGTTACCTATTTCCTTCAGGCAAGCCTGTGTGCAATATTGAAAAACAGGGGGAAAAACTGTGTTTGTAATTTCTTTAACGTACAGTCCCTTCGTACGCACGGTACGATGGAACCAGTATGTGGGCCCCCCCTTTTCTCTCATTTGCATCCAACCACCCCCCCGGTACGGGTGGCTTCCTGTGGGGCGTCCACAACGTTACATCCTTTGCCACGAGCACAGCACAGAGAATGCACGCTAATGGACCGCAAACAATGTGCCGAAGCACAGAAAAGAATGCAACAACCTTGTCCCTTTTCGCTTCAGGAGGGTCTTGAGCGTCGTCGTCCCTTTTCTTTGCCCTCCTACTGTGAGGGTCTTTGAAATAAAATGCAAAAGAAAAAAAAAACCTCACTGTAATGACACATTTTGCAGAAGCAGAAGGATGCATGAACGTTGAAAATAGCAAAGCACATGTTTTACTCATTTTTAAAAAAAAAAAAGGTTTGTCTGTAGTATATACTAAGGCAAGATGTCTGCTTTCCCTTCATAATCCCCCGCCACCCGATTGGCGCAAAACACAAACAAAGCACGGTAAGCACTCGGTGCTCCTGGGGCATAGGAGGGTAATTGTGGTCGTAACCTCTAAAGTGTCCCGTTTGCCGTAGTCCGGAGAAAGTACAGCTTACAATGTACGCGGCGCACTGATTGTAGGGGTAACAATATCATCGTCTGATTAGCCTCTAGTAGGCAAAGCACGTGGTGGATCTCTCTCTCTCTCACTCTCTCTGTATAGCGCACAGCACGCGTTGAGCGAGAGCATTGGTGAATCTAGTAGGCGCAAAGATCCTACGCAACCGCATTGAACTTCGCCAGATCTATTTTTAACCACACACAAACCGGACGGGAATCGAACCACGCCCGTACTTCACAAACCGACAAAAACAAAAGCCCCTGTGCCGCCAAATGGCACGTAAAATTGCATTTCCTTTCCCATCATTGACAGGGCCTCCGCGGCTCAACAGCAAACAACAAAAGCTGTTCGCTCGTTCAAATGGACGGCGGGTTTTACTGCAGTCAATTAGAGTGGCAATCGATTACTTTCAAGCTGTTTTTATCGTTTGTGTGGCCAGAGATTTTTTTTTCACTCGTCCTGCTCTGCTCTACCAATTCCATTAACTCGCGCAAAGTGCTCTTCCGGGGGGTGATGCTCGGAGGGCGCTCGGCTTGGATGTGATTTCGATAATTGGATTGAAATTACAGTTATCGGCCGGGCAGGCACACTGTGTCACTGTGTGTGGATGAAGCGTTGAAATATGCAAAACAGAAAAAAAACAAAAACAATAAAACGGCAATAAATAATGTGTGCCGTATTAAATTAAAATGAAGCAGTAATAAAAAGCGGAAATAATAGAACTGCGCTTGAAAGCAATACAACGACACCCCAGTGCGGTGGGGTTGTAGTAGAATCAATAAAGCGAAACAAACTGCGCTCGAACGGAAAGCCAAAGCCGATGGATAAGCCACATCCATGCGCAATCATTCGTAGAAGCGTGTGTTAAAGGCGTTTGTTTTTATACATTTATTAGTTGTGCATAAAATGCGCAGAAATAGACTGTTTTTTTGCTCCTCACGCGTGGGAACCGCGATGCTGATGCTCCCCTCTTCACAATCACTGCACCTCACGCTAATGCAGTTTTACCGGAAAACCGCGTACACACAGCGCACACTGCACTAATGCATTAATTGCCGACACATTGGCCCCCACGTCGCCGCTCGCTCGGAAATGTTGCACTTGGCAGAACAGGCAACAAACCCCGTGAAGCTACTCTTCCGAGAGTAAAAGTATGCAAATGCAATGGAAAAGACAAACACACACACTCTCACAGCACACGACCGTCAATCTCCTTGAGGTTTTCCAACCGCTCGCACGCAACGATGATGGATGGGATTGGGATGGAAAACAAACAAACTAACTTTACATAGGAAGCGAGGCAGGAAAAACCTTTGCTGCGATGATCGTGATCTTCGGGTGGCATAAAATTTGCATTGATTAGTGTGTGTGAAGGGGGCTGGGGGCACAAACACCGAGAGTTAGGTGCAACATTGTTGGTCCCACAGCAACTCATCGATAGGGGGATTGGTAGTTCTGCGTTGAGGTAGAGTTTCCCCTAATGCAAAAAAAATGAACGCGAATAGCTAAAACAAAGAACAGCTGCAGCTGCATCAAACTGCAACACTAATCCACACATACAAACATGTTCCTACTGTCCGGGATGGACTCCCACATGGGACCTCCGCCAGAGTGTGTAATTCAAATGTAAGTCCACGCCGGCTTGGGAGAGTTCTTTGTCTTCGGAGGTTGAGTGGGAACACAGCAAAACCGCACCACATGTGTCGTTGCAATTAGGGTGTCTTTGGTAGTGATGTGCTCTCTGGAGCACACCGGAATAACCTGGAGTCGTCCGGAGGCCGGTGCAATCTTGTAAACAGGATTTCATTTCGTTGTGTTTTTTTGTCTTTTGCTTTACACTTCGTACACAGGCATTTGTTTCAAAGGCCGATTCCGGCAGCCTCCAGACGATTCCAGACGACTCCGGACGACTACGGAAGACTTTGGACGACTTCATCTCCGAACGACTCCGGCAGACTCCAGACGACTCCAGACGGCTTTAGACGATTCCAGACGACTCTGGACAACTCTGGACCATTCCAGACAACCCCGGACGACTCCAACTCACGACGACTCCGAACGACTCTGGACGACTCCAAACGATTCCAGACGACTGCAGACGACTCCGGGCGACTTCGGAAGACTCCCAACGACTTCTTATCTGAACGACTCCGGCAGACTCCAGACGACTCCAGGCGGCTTTGGACGACTCTGGACGATTCCGGACCATTACAGACAACTCCGGACGACTCCAACTCCGGACGACTCGGGACGACTCTGAACGACTCTCGCAAACTCCAGACGTTTCCAGACAACTCCGGACGGCTCCAGACGACTTCATCTCTGAACGACTCCGGCAGACTCCAGACGACTCCAGGCGGCTTTGAACGACTCCAGACGACTCTGGACGACTCCGGACCATTACAGACAACTCCGGACGACTCCAACTCCGGACGACTCCAACTCCGGACGACTCGGGACGACTTTGAACGACTCTGGCAAACTCCAGACGTTTCCAGACAACTCCGGACGGCTCCGGACGACTTCATCTCTGAACGACTCCGGCAGACTCCAGACGACTCCAGACGGCGTTGGACGATTCCAGACGACTCTGGACGACTCCGGACCATTACAAACAACTCCGGACGACTCCAACTCCGGACGACTCGGGACGACTCTGAA
Source organism: Anopheles coluzzii (assembly GCF_943734685.1). Classification (NCBI taxonomy): domain Eukaryota; kingdom Metazoa; phylum Arthropoda; class Insecta; order Diptera; family Culicidae; genus Anopheles; species Anopheles coluzzii. The sequence goes on along the minus strand of NC_064670.1, from coordinate 103,965,553 downwards.
CGACTCTGGCAAACTCCAGACAATTCTAGACGACTCCAGGCGGCTTTGAACGACTCTGGCAGACTCCAGACGATTCCAGACGACTCCAGGCGGCTTTGGACGACTTCATCTCCAAACGACTCCGGCAGACTCCAGACGACTCGAGACGATTTAAAACGGCTCCAGACGACTCTGAACGACTCCAGAAGTCTCCAAACAACTCTAAACGACTCCACACGACTCCGACTCCGAACAACTCTAGGCGATTGCGGACGACTTCTAACAACTCCGAACGACTCCGGGCGACTCCAGAAGTTCCGAAACGACTCCAGATAATACTGTGCGAACTTACCTTCCGGAGTCGGATGGGAATCGTCTCCGAATTTTTGCCAACATTACCCATCACTAGTCTTGGCAGTTGCTAGGGGACCTGTTTAGCACTTGCAGACAAGCTGCAGCACTCACCCTATCCACCGTGTGTATAATTAAACTGCAGTTCTTAGAATCAAATAGAACCGCCCAACGACAAGGAGAGGTGTTCTCTTTCTCTGTCCAAGTGGTACAACAAATACACACAGTTCATGCATCGGGTTTGAACAGTTGCTCAAGTGGAACACTTTGTCACTTATTTACGCCTTGTTTTTTTTTTTTTGCCGTGGAAAGGTAAAACAACTTGCCAGCTGGCATATTTAATTTTTAAAACCCTTGTTCAACCAATCAGAAGTCAACTCGTGGTATTGAACGGTATAATTTCCCTTTTATATTTAATAACTTAAATAAATGCTTTTGCCTTCCAATTTTAAAAATCCATTTTATACAGAAATACAACAGAAAAAAAACAATTCTCTTTATCAACGATCGCAGCAATTGATTTGTAGTTTCCCATGTTTATCTACATTACGTACCCAAACGTGCGCCTTGCGCCAACCTTCTCTACCTACGTTTTGCAGCGTACTTTTACGACGCCAAACGATGAACTTTCCACCTTCCGGTTGAATTATGAAGCATGCCACGCCGCGGAAAAACTTTGCAACCGTATCGCCATCACATGTGAGCCCCACCGGCACTCTGCAAACAAGCCGCCAACTACGATCGACACATACGCGCGTCCTCGTTATCATTTACTCAACCCAGCTTTCCCCCACATGCGATGTAAAATATGCGCTGTCCTATTGAACTTCGTGGCACAGAGGAGTTTGGCATTTCTATTACCATGGTTTGCTGTTCGGGCGGGGCTTTTTTATGATTGTGGCAATTGTGGTCGTTGTTGTGGATGAGTATTTAACCCCATTCCATGTTTACCACGTGGTCATTAGCTGCTGCCGCCAGGCACCAGGAGGCGTTTGCCAATCGATAGTACAATCGCGGTAGCGCAAAAATATACAGCCCACGTGCGCAACATATGCCAACCACCGAGACACACACACACGCGCGCGCGCGTATGTGGAGAGAGTATGCTGAAGCAAAAAAAATTAATACGCAAAAACGTGGCTGCCGCGTGCAAGAAATTTCCATTTATCAATCGTTAAATCTAGCGCTCTCCTCATCGACCTTCGAACCATTTTTGACCCAAAGGGACGGCTAAGAGTATATTTTAACGATTTTTCGTCCTGCCACCACTTGCTAGTTGCACAGGTGGAAATTTGTTTGGAGAAGCAACGGGTGCTATGCCACACACACACACAAAAAACAGCTTGAAGGTTCGCCTGAGGAAGGTCAATCGAACACGCCTAATCGCGCACCACCACTAAAACCACTTTTTTTTTTTTTGGTATGGATATGGAGCGCCACCAAAGAGAGGAAGTGCGAGAGGTCAAACCTTATGCTAAGGTCAAAGAGCAAAAGGGGAAAAGAATGTTTTCCCTTTAACGTACGTGTGTGTGTGTATGTGTGTGCTTTATTGCGCTGCTTTACCGAGCATGCGGCGGAAAGCAGCGCAACGTTGGTGTTCTTGGCTTCGATGGAGCCTTCTCCACGCCGTAAGGCTGCCAGAATGGGCGATATTTTGGCAAACGTTTCGCCAGTCCCAGACATTCTGTCCCCGAAATCAAACCGGTAAAAGACTGACTTTTTTTTGGTTTCTTTCTTGTTCGCCTGTGCCTGGGGCCCAGTTAACCCGCACACAACACAGCACCCAATGCATTGGGTTGCGCGCGTTTTGCCCGCCAAAAAAAAAAAGCGAATAAAAACGGTTGTGTGCTTCGAGGAGCACGAGAGCGATAAAATAAATCGCCAGTGCCAATCGTGTTTAATGCCAGAGATTTGGGGTCCAGTGATGAAATCTTGGCAAAAAAAGGAAAGAAAATAGAGCAACTACAAGAACGCATTAAAGTTTCATTGCATGGTGGAACGTGTGTACTTGACAGGCACAAATTAATTGCGGAATTTCATGCCCACAATGATGAATTAAATGCATCAATACAGCAATTTAAGCTGCCCACCGCACTCATCGCTGCATCCATATTGAGTGAGAGAGTGATTTAATTGCTTCCGTCAGTTCCCCCAAAATTATGCAAATTCTCCCCCAACTCTCGCAGGACCCCAAATCTAATGGACAGGAGACTTCATTTAAATCAATCGGTAAACATAGGAAGGAGTAGTGAGGGTTTTTTTTGCGTCCGTGATAATCAAAACCCGTGTGTGTGTGAGTGTGTGCTTGCGGAAAATTGGAACACACTCGTACACTGCCATCCATCTCCACAAACGCCAAACAAACACGCAACGCAACACAAAACCCCATCAGCTGCTCCCCGTCTGCTGCTGCTCCAGAGCATCCAGAGCATTTGGTGACATTTTCCAATTAAATTCCAACATGCTGCTGCTGCTGCTGTCCCTCCTCCCCACCCCGACTGCGGGTAAGGGATTTTAATTTATGCAAAACCAATCTGCCCCTTGTCCCCAGACACTCCCACCACCTCCCAAAAAACAATCCATCCGGTGGTGCAGGCAGGAAATTATATGTGCAGAATTTATCAACAACAACTCTCGTTTCGGCTTCCGCAAGCGCTAACACCACCAACATCATCCGCAACAACAACAACAACACAACAGGTTACCCGGGGGGAGGTTAAGGGGTTAAATAGCTGACAGGCTGGAGAGTGCCTTTACGCTTAGCCGAGATTATAATTCACCCCGCGCCCCCATAAAATGCGGCCATCATCAGGTCTAGGAGCCCAGATGTATATGTGCAGAGATCCTCTTCAATACGATGATGCAGGAAAGTTAAAAACATATCTCCTCCGCCCCCAAAACGCAGGCAGGTTCAAATTTTATGCTAATTTTATGCGCCCAGGGGCAAAGATATGCCGAATGGGTCTTTACTCGTGTCTATAAATACACGCGGCTCGTTGGGGTGTGTGTGACCTCCCCAAACAAACCTTCCATCCACAATGGCATATGGCATATGCCAGCAGCAGCAAATCAGAACGTTCCCATCTACCGTATCCTTAACCGAAAGCAAAGCAAGAAAAGAACTGTCGGATGTAGGGCTGGACTCACGAGCGGAACCGTCAGTCACCGGCTCCTTGTGCCAGCCGGATCATCAGTATGCCGGTCACCAAACAATCACCCATTACCGAAATCAGACACCTTCCGTTTTGTGTTCCGTCTGTCCCATTCTCCTCCATTCCATTTGGCCCGAGCGGCTCACTCGGCTGCCTCACTAACTAATCAGAGGATTACACCACCAAACAGACAAACGATTCTGCTGTCGGCTCTAGGCCTCACATGGACTGCACCGCCGATGTCGCATAACGCTTAGTTTGGGGAGGGAATTTCGATTCTCGCCATGCCGTAGTATAACCGGGGCCCGGGCCCATGAGGGAAATGTTTAAACATATTTTTATGGCTTATTAGCATTGTACACTGTCGGACGAGGGGCAACCGCAACCGCAAGGCGTTGGATTATGGGCAGCATTACCAAAACGACACAGCACGATTGTGCGGCGACCCTAGGGCTGAGGTGAATGTTGATAAGCAATAAAGAGAAATTGCATTCCATCGGACAAACAGGCAAAGTAGTGCGTGTGGTACGGTGGGTTTTGCTTTATGCTTCACGCACTTCGTCTGCTTTTTTCAATATCGGACGTGACACTGGTACTGTGTAGGAACAAAATTGTTTGAGCTTGGCTAGAAATTTGTAAACATCATTATTAAAGAAATGTCTCACCTACAGCAACGTATTACAACGTTTGCATTTAAAGAAATGGACAATATCGTGGATTTTTATGAGTTTATCTTGACCCACTATAAGCAAAAGGGTAAATGCACTTTCAACAATAGTATCCCTAAAGACAGCAGCCAAACAGTGAAGCAACTTCGTCCAGAAGCATGAGCGATCAAAGAACGACACCCCGTAACCTCTAAAACGAACACCGTGCACCAGTTTGTGAACGTCTTATAAGCCTGTTTCGGCATCTACAAGATCTTAGCACTGTTAGACAACAATCAAACCATTAAAAGAAAGCTTGGATGTCGAATAGCCGGCGTCCCTGAGCGACTTGAGGCTCCCAAAGGAAATTGAAGATGAAGACCGTGGGAAAAGTGGCTACAAAGCTGCGTTCGCTTGACCGGGAGGAGGTCGATGCAACTGGTCAAACAGTAAAATAGTACCTGGAAAAACATATCAAGAAGTAGAAGTCGAGTTCACTGGCTTCACAGACGATCATTTTAGGTGAATTTCGGCGGAATCTCGATATGACACGCTATATCCAGCGAACGCCAATCCTACAACCCCCAGCTGCCATGGACCAACATGATGCAAAAGCTCTCACTCCAATAATTTTGTAGCAAAAACTGAGGTGTGTTTGATAAAACATAAACTTTAAACAAGCCTACACGATAACTATTGGAAGGCAGCTCGCAAGATCGTAGATTTACAAGAAAGCTTAAATAATAACCTTTTAAGGGATGTTTATGGAAAGAAATTCTGCAGCCAGCCACCATTTTTTTAAAAGCAAACGTTATTAAAATTGATAAAAAGTAAAGAAACAGAACGAAATAAACTATCCTAGGGGCAAGCAAGCGTATTAAACAACACCGAAGAGCTTACAAACGTAATAATGCATGCAATTTGCATAGTTTTAGGGGTATTTTTTACTCTTTGCGATTGGCTACTAGCAATCTTAATTACAAGGGTTCGCGTTTGTTGCATTTTTAAAGGGCATAATTAAAGAACCTTTTTTCTACTTGCTATCTAAAACGGCAGTCATTATTTCCTGCCAACGACAGTTATTATCATTCTCGTACATAATGCAACGGAGAACAGCAAGGTAATTATTTCAATTGTTTACGGTAATGTACAGCATGATCCACAAACCACCTTCTAAATTAGTCACGGTCCATCCATCCGTCCATTGTCTATCACGACACCCAAATCGCGCGCCACCACCCAGCTGCTTCCCAGCCTTAACCTGACCCAATCACTCAATCATGCAATCATTGGGAGAGCCACCATCCCAATACATTATGGATGGGGCGGAAATTAGAACCGAATGCAGCCGGACACGGCCGACGGCGACGGCGTCTATTACGCGCCAAGACGAAACAATTATGCACAACGCGCACGGTAGCGGGGTATGTATGCCTGCCAGGTCTGTCTCCGAATCGAATTCGTCATTAATCAGTCAGAACGAGAGGGTATACCCGGTGGTGGCCGTATGTTTACAGAGTGCCATTTCATCATCATCATCATCAGCGTCGGACCGGGGAATTGGGGACAGAGTACATTTCGCGCTTCATCAACGTTGACGTGGGCATTAAAAACCCCAAGGACGCATGCTAATGAAATTGGATGCAATTTCCATTCAGCAATTGGAATTGCAGCACCCTTTTTCTTTCCTTCTTGGCTGCTGTTGTTGTGACACCGAGTTGAACCCGTTGTCGAAGAGACGATAAGTGTGTGTTTCCACAGTCGCATTGGAATGCTGTTTGTCCTGCCAAGCTTGCAAAACAGCACAAGCGTGTACGTCGTCTTTGTTTCAAACTATTTACGAATTTCTGCGATTGAATACTGTTCCATGTTCAACCTAGCCCGGATTTTGCCGATATGAAACGTCAGCCAGCACGTTCTTTGCTGCTCCATCACAGAGAACACACTCAGTTTGGGGCGTGCTAAAATCATACCCACCTCCCAAACGACAATCCGATTATCCTCGACGACGACGACGACAACGACAACAAGTGTTGTGTTGTATGTGGGCAGTGAACATGAATCAAACGTAGTACCAAACGATGCCCGGGCACTCATCTCGTGCCGGTGATAAAATGCACCCCGCCACAAAATCTGCTCCAATTATGGGCAAGCGGCCCCCAAAAGTTGGAGAGAGCAGCAGCGTAGACATTATGTTGCCAAATTTGGCTGCTTTCGTATGGTCGGGTCGTGTGTGTGTGTGTATGGTCAAAACATTCGGCAAGATGTGCAGAGCGAAATCGGATGGACGGGAGCAGAACTACATCCTAAATTTTAGAAAATGACGTAAGTGAAGCACCACCCAGTTGGCAGCCAGAGTGTTGCGTCCTATTTGGAAGGATATGATTTGTGAGCTATGCATGCTAGTGGCAGATAGAAACGATGGTATCCTCTCCTGTCCCCATTTTGAAAGCGAGTGAAGGAAAAATGTTCTCACAATGTGTCCTGGCCATTCTGGCACGCCCCAGCTTAAATGCTACAGCAGCTCATCAAAATCTAATATCACAACAGCGACGATAAAAAGCATCCCATAATCGGGTAAAGCATCCCCACATTCGTTACGTTTGATTTCGGTTTCGTGCGATACAATTTAATTACACTCTCTCTACAGCTTGTTGCTATGTTTGGCACTTAGCTCGATGGAACGCGATGCGTGAGTATGTATCGAAAGCGTTCGTACTAGTGATGTGCTCTATGGAGCGCACAGACGACTTCGATCCGACTCCAACTACTGTTAGTCCGATTCCGACTCCGGCAATATGGGAACCATTAAATCCGCCCAGAGACGGAGTCAACTGAAGCCGTCCGGAGTCGCAGTAGTCTCGGTCGGAGTCGTCCGGAGTTGTTCCAGAGTCAGCGTCGTCCGGAGTAAGCCGTAGTAGACCAGAGGCGAAGTCATCCAGAATCGATCCAGAGTCGATCGAAGTCGGCCGAAGTCACTTAGTATACGGGCCTTTGTTTTGATGGCCGACTGAGGACGACTCCGACTCCAGACGATTTCCGAGAACTTCGAACGACTCCGGACGACTCGGACGACTCCGAACGACTCCAGACGACTCCGAACGACTCCGGAGCATTTCAGAGGACTCCGGATGACTTGAAATGACTCCAGACGACTTCGGACGACTCCGGACGACTCCGGACGACTCGGGACGACTGCGGATCAATCTAGACGACCCCAACTCCGAACGTCTCCAGGCGACCCCGGGCTTCTCAGGACGACTCCGACTCCGGGCGACTCGGACGAGTCTGACAACTCTGGACGACACCAAACAACCCTGGAGTATTCCAGAGGACTCCGAACGACTTTGGACGACTCCGGACGACTCCGAACGACTCCGGAGCATTTCAGAGGACTCCGGATGACTTGAAATGACTCCAGACGACTTCGGACGACTCCGGACGACTCGGGACGACTGCGGATCAATCTAGACGACCCCAACTCCGAACGTCTCCGGGCGATCCCGGGCTTCTCAGGACGACTCCGACTCCGGGCGACTCGGACGAGTCGGACAACTCGGGACGACACCAGACAACCCTGGAGTATTCCAGAGGACTCCGGACGACTTTGAATGACTCCAGACGACTTCAGACGGCTCCGGCCGACTCTGAACGACTCCGGAGCATTCCAGAGGACTCCGAACGATTTGAAATGACTTCAGACGACTTCGGACGACTCCGGACGACTCGAGACGACTGCGGACCACTCCGGACGACCCCAACCCCGAACGACTCCAGGCGACTCCGGGCTTCTCCGGACGACTCCAACTCCGGGCGACACCGGGCGATTCCAGACGACTCCGAACGACTCCGAACAACTCCGAATAATGCTGGGAGGACCTACCTAGACGGTTCCAAAATTATCGGAGTCGCATCGGAGTCGACAACGGATTTTCGCCAACTTCACCCATCACTAGTTCATACGTTCGTGTATCGCTTTTATTCGATCAATCATTCGTCTGGTGCTGCTGCTGCTGATGATGATGATGCTACTCGAGAACGCAGCATGTCGGTTCAATTCACACCCCGAACATAAATGCGTCACAAAGTTGCTGTTCAGTCGGCATCCACTCCGCGTCTGCAGCAGACTCCCCTCCTCCCTGAGCGATTGTAATTGTTGAGCATAGAATCAAATGAAAGGGGGCAATTGAAACGGAGAGAATCGACGAGGTTGGGTGGTATTGTGGGTTCATAAAACAGGATACAAAGTTGCAATCATGGATCGTACCAAAAAATTGAGCTCGATTGTACGTCAAGTGGTCAACATAAAACGAAAACAAACACAATCAAATACAATGTTATGTTTCGATTTAAAAAGAGGTAAAATCCCAACCAAACTCTCGTTCGATGTTTTAAGCTATCCTTCCTAAACTTCATCAACTTCAAGATTGTTTACATCGACCGCCCTCGCGCAATATGCAGCTCCAACAAGTGCTCTCGGCACGGTACGGTACACAGGCGTTGGAAATTGAATCCTCCCAGCTGCTTATGCTTACAACAACCCCCCCTTCGATTGGCCACACTGTTGACTGTTTAGCAGCTCCACGACGCCCGGGTAATTAACGGTTCGCAAGGCAACCCGAACTAACAAACAGACGCCGGTTTTTTCTCTAGCTCTCTCTCTCTCTCTACTCCACGTTATCGGCAAAGCGTGCCAAACGATGCTGTGGCTGTGAGGATCGCCCAACAAGCAAAGCTAACAACCAAGAAGCAGTGGCATACGGTCGCTGGTGGTGGCCGGTTGATGGAATGGTTTACTTTCACCACACAACAATGCTGTGTTTGATTATGTTGGCACAGACTAGCCAAAAAACCGCCAATAAAACACACACGCGCACACACGTTCCGCAGATCTTCCTCAACGGTTGGAAAATTGTTTGGTTCATTCCCTCTCTCTCTTTCGCTCAATTCGCGAAGTAATTTCTTCCTTCCACCATAACACCAATCGGGTGGAGAAATTCGGCTACAAATAACTGCTCCAAGGCACAAGGGGCTGGTGGTTCCAATCGCCGCTTGTTGTGGACCATTATCGATACACGATAGAGGATAGCTACCATTCCCTTCCTTTCATCCTTCCTTTCCTCGCGCAGATTTTCTAATTGTGGAGATTTTTCTTTTTGCGCTAAACAACGCCCGCCGGCAGGAGCTTCCCGAAATGATGATGATGATGTTCCGGGAAAATCTCAAAATAGTTTACCGTCGTTTCCAGCTTGGACCGGCGTTGCGAGAGGCAGATACGTTTTGTGCGGTGGATGGTAGAATGAAGCGCAAGCCGAAATAATGAGAGTGCGCCAAACGCACAATATCATTCCGCTGCTCTGAAGGGGGCGCAAAGGCAAAGGTGTAACAACAAAAGGAAGATTGAAAAAAACACCGCCCTGTTTACGGCTACTTTCATCCGTTTGGTTTGTGTGAGTGCAAAACTGTTTAAAAATAAGCTACTGCTGTTTGGAGGTCGATTTTTCCTGCTCCAACCAGTGTTGCAGGGGTAAAAAATTAGTTATATTTTGTACAACTTTACCCGAAGTTATCGCTCCTTTTGCTCGGTCAAACTGAATTAGCTGAATCAGTACGCCACGCATCACCGGCGAGATGCTACCGAACGATCATTAATTAGCGTCGGCATCCAAAACCCAGCTCGCCGCTAAGGGATGGATGTATTAACGCAGTTTTCCACACGAGCGCATCAGCATGTGCGATCAATATGCTGCTCGTTACCGTTCCTGCGGCTGCTGTTGCTTTTTTACTTTTTTTTCGCTCACTCTCACACCCCATGGAGCGAGCGCCTCTGCCCTAACACGATCGTTTCCGCCTGCTGTTGCTCGGCCCCCACCCGGTGGTGATCGTGAATTTTATCGTACCACTTCTTCTTGCCGGACCCAACGAAGGGACTACTGGGTGAAGGATTAGTGCACCCAAGAGAAAGAAAGATAGCAGGAGAGAGAGAGAGAGACTGAGACCATGGAGGCCAAAAAGCAGCACAGGGAGGGGAAATGTTTTATTTTTAACCTTGAATTCAAATCGAACCATCCGACCGCGAAAAGCTAGACACAGGCGGTAAAACACACACAAACACACACTGGTTAGCGTGATTGCGCGGCCAAAGTAGGTGCCAAAACGGTACATTGCACCGTCCTCCCGGGGGGCTCCAAGGTTCTTTTTCTCCATTCCCATCCCACCGCACCACACACCACAACACTCTCTGTTTTCTAGGGCATACAGCACACACAAGGGAGGGTTTTTTATATTAAATTTCCCTCCACAACTTTCCCAATGACAGGGACAGGGTTGCGTGTGATGGCTTTTTATTGTCCGCCGGGAGAGGAGGAGAGGGAGAGAAGATTTATGATTTTTAACCCAGAATTTATTGCAATCACGCAATCACAACGTACGGCGGGGGAAAGAAGAGTCAGAGTCGATGTGCATTGTCGCAATGTACTTTCGGTTCGTTTTTTTTCGCAAGCGAAAAGCAGGAAATTAATCGCACAGAACAAATATCGCACTTAATTTGGGTTTGTTAGAGGCGCACACACACACACATACACAACGCCAAAAAAAGAACAGACGATCGGTTCAGTTCAAGGATTCGTCGCACAAACAAAGGGCTGCACCGTGATGCACCAGAGTCAATTGCATTCGATTGGTGGTTGCTGTGGCTGCTCCGCTATGCAGCAGAGGGTAAATCGAATTACAAAACAAAACAAAAAACCCGCCCTACTCACTGCTAGACAGATAACAGCAGCAACAACAATAACAAAACGGATGATGTAGAGACAAAGGGAGGCAAAGGTGCACATGCGACAAAATCTATAATTAGTGTGGGCTGTGGCATGCAGCAGGCATCACCGGCAAACGGCTGTCGAGTTGATTATGCCCCAACAACACACCACCAAACGGCGCTAAAAAAAGGAAGAGGAATCCTCAACATGCAATTGTGCCGGCAATATGCACCAGAGACCGTGTTAAGCCGCTGCACCATTTTGGATCCTGCGATGGGAGGGAGCGGCAACTGCAGGCTGCAGTTTTGTGTGAGAAAGGTAAAAAGTGTCAAACAAAACGACCCGCGGACGTGTACGTACCCGGACCGCATTTTGCACTTCATTAGGTGATGATTAGGGTGGTTATTGGAACGATTCGTATCAGAAATGCTGGTCGGGGTCTGGTGGATGGTTGGAGCAGGGAGGAAGCCTATTTTAAAATGAACATACACAGTGGTATTTCGTGGCATTTGTTCACTGCATTTTGAGCTAAATATTTTAGCCGCGTATGAAGCAGAGAAGCCATTATTTCTTTTTTAACTTCCAATTACTCTCGCTCTCTTTCTAAAGCTAGCTGTATATCTCGACTATTAAACAAAACAATAAAGTTTACCATTCTTTGTTTGTGTGTTCTAACACTATTCTTCGAGGTGCTTAAAAGTGGTAACGCTTACAATAAAATCATGCCAACCCAATTAGCACAAGCTTACTCCTTCAGTGAGTGCATGACGTCAGCCACAGCTTTGATAATGGCAAGATAATCCCTACAAAGAGGAACAGAAATACCTCATCATCACATGAATTAACGTGGCGTGAGCTTAGTGAGTAACGTAAACCCTTCAACTATACAGACTTCATGATTCACAGCCTTTATTTGTGCATCTTCTTTATCTTCCATGTCAATTCGTGCTGCTTAATTCCTGCTTTTCAATTCCGTTCCTAGACATTTCCTACAAGATGAAGTGGATAGGGATGAACGTTGTGCAAGCAAAATTTGTATAGTATTTAATTTAGTCATCCTGTCACATTTGAAATCTGCAAAAAAGTTCGTTCAAATATCTAGTTCAAATACTAGTTCTGACTGAGCAAGAAGGTTGACTCAATATACTAACAACCACCAAAATATCTATACCAAATAAATCAATCTTTAAATAAATAACATTGCTTCTACAATTGTCTGACTGAGTTCCATAAGCAACAAGGTTCTAATCTTATTAAAATTCAAACAAAATTCAACATTACTTCGTAAAGAGCGACAAACATTCATCACTTTGATTGCACGGTCATTTAGAGTAGTTTATCAGTCCCGAATCTATACTCAGAAGAACGTTTGGGTTCAATCAAATAAGTAAGTAAATAAATTACTTTGCTTCTCAAATAGCTATGCACATAACATAAATCAACATTTTTTGCTAAAGACTTATCAAGATTCAGTTTTTTTTACTTGCGGTTCATTTGATGCATCGCTAGTCGGTCGAAATTCGGTTCCAAGAAGACCTCCCAAGATAACCTTGGGTATGAAGTCTTCGCGACGAAGCGTCCATGGAACCCGCAAGCTTAGCTTATGTAAAAATAGTCACCGTGAATGTTCTGTTTTTAGCAAGAACCACATTTTAGCCGCCAAACGTAGTGCTGCTGCCATGTTTGTTGTACTTGATGTGCGGCGCGCTTGCGACATTTTGGATTTGCTTCAATTCGCCTCAGTTGAACGGTGTGCCAAGTTGTGTTATAGTTAGTTTACTGGGATGTTTCTTATTTCTCCAGTGCTACTGGAGCAACAACAACCAACAAGCAAAACAAACTACTACCAGCACATTCTTTTTAATTGCTTGCTATTGTTGGTACCCCGAGGCTTTATTGTTAATGCGACTGGTGCGTGTGCAGCAGTATGGTTTTGAGAGCGACGCGACACAAGTTAGTTGTCGCCCCGTCGATAACAATCTGATTAAGTGAAACTGGTATGCATAATGAAAAAAACTGGGTTAACGCTCCCCATCACAGCTCGCCACGGCCCGCACCACACACACATCTGGCAGGCTGGTGTATAGCCGATAAGGGCTTTGCAGAAATGAAAAATTCGCACCGAACGCCACCGAATGTTGACTGCAAAAACAAATGAGTCATAGCACATTTTTCTTCAATGATCACTGTTCTAGGAAGCACTCAAAATGAGAAATATGTTCCAATGAGCCCATCCGGCGGTGCATCTTCTTCAACTTTGGAGCACGTTTAATGTAGGTCGCTCAACTAATAGTGACACTTGAAGTGGCAAAATGATATTGCTTTTCATAACATGCCCCTCCCGCCACGTTATCACCAGACGATCGTGTTTGCAAATATCGAAGTGATTCGCAATCTCACCAACACCAGATATGCCAGAACTTGTGTGGACGCAAGCAATTGACGGTCCCATGGCCGTGGAGGGGGTCTTTGCGATTAACACATCGGCAGCCATCAGGGGAATACAAACTACTAAAACCAAACCAAGCTATATTTGTCCCATCATCGTGTCCGTGTGTGTACTACACTTGAAAGCACTCCCTCGTCCAGGCCCAACACGGCACACGGAACACGGGAACGCCGCGGGAACAATATTTCATTCACGGTCAAAAGCATCTCAAGATGGTCGGAGCTCAATGTAAAAACGGGGATCACCAGAAGATATTTCGCGAGATTCACCGGGGCCACTTGGGTGCGAGTAACAACACACTTTTGACTCCGGCACCACCGGACATTCACCCAATCACACAATTCCGCACAAGAAGGGGGGAGTGCGGGGTGGGAGGAGGGCGGGCTCAAACAGGGAACCCACACGGTAAGGAACTCGCGAGCTACACCACCGACGCTAATCAAGACAGCAAAAAGAACACCAACCGAAGACGCATTGGAATGCGAAACATTAAACGAGAAGACGACCACAGCAACCATGACGGCCGTTGAGAGCGTCCCGAAATTCGCGCTACCACTGAGAAAACGCACTCACACAACACACACACACACACACACACACACACACACACACACACACACACACACACACACACACACACACACACACACACACACACACACACACACACACACACACACACACACACACACACACACACACACACACACACTCACGGCCAAGATGTTCGCCCCGAACATGTGGAAGTCATCCGTGCGGGGTTGCACGACGGGTTACGCTTTTAAGTCCGAGTCTTTTTATATCCATAAAATCCACAAATTGTGGTCCAACGGAAAGTTGTTCCAGCACCGAACAGGAACAAGTTTGCTGGTAGGAGAGCTTACCTGTTCCAGCGCCACAAAAATCTGCTGCTGTAGGATTTGTTCTTTGTTTTTGTTTTTTGGCAGCATTTTCCATGTATCTCACACCTATAACCAGTGGCTGTGCTGTGTGGCTGAGAAACATTGACACACTCAGCCAAGGTAAGAGACGGTGCTTTTTGCTTCGTGTTCGTCCCATTATCGGACACGGGGTTGGAGATGTGTTATGGCGGCGGTGGTGAAGGCGCTCCGTGCCATGGAGGTGGTGTGCAGTTGACGGAATAAATTATAACGTCACCGAAAGCGATGCCTATCGTCACGCTTTGTGCCATCCGCGGTCAACAGCAATGACACGAACACCAACAAAGCTAGGGCAATACCTGCCGCCTACTAGATTGCTCAATGTGTTCAGACAACTGTGACCACAGCGCGAAGGCAACCACCCCGCCGCAAAGCGCAAAAGTCACTTTCGACGTGTAGAACCATGCAGCAGCGGCGGCGTATTAAAACGCGCACCAGGTTAATAGGCTGCTGGTAATGCACCAAGCACACCAGGCTCTTCTATTGGCACCAGGACATCGGTATGCTTTCGAGCAGACATATTATGGTTCAGAACTATCGGGACGACGTTAAGGGCTTATCATGTTGTTGTGTGCTTATGTTACTACCTCAACCTGTCAGAACAGTGCGCCGCCCTGTGGTGGCTCGATGGCTTGTGCGCTTCAGATGCCACCCTTATCGTAACGAGAGTTGCCTACACCCAATTCCCCCCCAATGGCACTCGATAACTGACGTACAGCGACAGCTGAGAAACTTGAGTGTATCCCCGAGGCGCTTCCATCCATCCATCAGCTGCACCACCCCAAGTGACGTACAATATTGATTCCACACTTTCCACTTGCAATGGCAAAACAATGTGCTCCAACGAACTGCGCCAAGTCACACCCGTACATCACACACCCCATCGGTCACTATCGTTTGACGATTGATAACGTCACGGGGCTATAAGGGACGACCGACTGACGACTTCGTCCTCCAGCCGGATGTCATTCCCGGGTGTGGTAGGTTTTCCAATGTATCCACACAGATAGCGCCAGCGTATCCCAAACATGCAATCTAGTCATTACAGTGGATGGTTTTTATGCTCACCCTGCATATCCCTCCAGTGGCCACACATACAGACACACGCGAAAAAAGGAAGGATACTATCAATATACATCACCCACAAGTGGCAGAACAGAACCCAATCAAAGGAGTACCACCCGGATGGCGCTGTGTGGCGAACGGGTCAGAACGAATCGGAGAAGAAAGGTAAAAAAAAAAAGAAAAACAGCAAACCACGGAAGTGGCAGCCCTCAGTGTGTCCAGGCGAAAGGCCAGGCTATAAATATACACTAGCCACCCGTTGTTACACTGCCAGATGCGCTCGATGATGCACACGGGCACTCGCCAATCACTGGGGGGGGAGGGAAATCCAATGCTCGTCCGGCACGCATCGGCACTGGCTTGTGGCTGTCGATTCAAACGTTGTTATGCAGCAGCAGCAGCAGCACCACAACACACCACTCGCCGATAGGGAGCAATACAACAAGAGAATAAAAAGACCTAACCACGACACCATGCCACAGCTCAACGTTTGAATGTTACCGGATTGCAAAGGTCGATAGTGAAAAGGTCAATTCCGGGTAACGCGACCAGGTGAACGAGATAGTTTATGTGGGTGTTTTTTTTTCATTCCTTTTTGCTGTCCCAAACTCCCACAATTGCATCCACAGTACGACCTGGCCCAGGTGCATAGTACGACACTACAGGCGGATGGACACGCGAAATTCTAACGATTCCAAACCACGGGCGCCAGCAAGCAATGGATATGCTATTATAGCAGAAGGATTGGATTTATGGATGAATCCTTGCCAATGGATGGTGCCAAACGAGCATATTCGCCAGTGTGGCAAACGTAACGATTGTTGGGAATTTGCACGAAAAACACGGGCTAGCCATTCCAGCCAGAATTCCTGAGGGAACGTGGTGACGCACCGTACGAAGACTGGTGGGATGATTTCACAATTTTGGAGAGCTGTAACCCCACAAAAAGTAAGATTGTTAGCCAGTTAGGAATGATGAATCGCCCAAAAAGCCATATAAAAAGAGCACAGGATGTTGAAGTTAACATGGTTTGCGATAATTAAATTATGGTTATCAGCAGTAACGACCTTTTTTAAGTAAGACCGCAACATGATGATTTCATATTGGGTAAGCTAGAAATGCTTTCACGTAGCACATGGACAATCTTTGGTCGCTTCGTTTCATCTCCGCTGACAGAAAAAAAGGAAATTCCCAGATAATTCAAAACCCTCGATTCTCTGTAATCTTGAACAAGATGTCTGGACATTACTCCCAACTCCCATTTCACGCTTCCAGGGTCCTGCTCAAGCGGCACTTAATTGAGAGAGGATCATCGGGAACCGTATCTCCCCTGATTAGTCTATCAAAGCTTATCAGCAATCGAACCCCAAAGCAATCCCCATGAAACCATTGCAAGCTTCCGTCCACAATCGTGATAAGCAACCCCCTCAAAGCATGGGACCATTTGGTCAATACCGAATACTAATGATTTAACAATCACAGCGAGTCTCGCGGTGTGTGTGTAGGGTTCGTTTGATGCCACCGGGAGGTTCGCCGCTTTATAGATAATCAATCATTCTTCGTTTTCTTTCGCCTAACGATACACGCTGCCTTATCGTTTGATCTTCGTCGTTCGCGTGCTGTCCAAACCATTGATAAGTCAAAATGACACCATTATCGGAGCAGCCGGACAGTTTCGATTGTATTAGCTGTAAACGCGTTTGGTTGATAACATCCGGATCCGGATGCGAAGAAAGCAAGCGAATAAAAACGCATCCGTAGACGCGCTCCGGTCTGTACTTACGAGCACAGACAGCAGCAGCAGCAGCAGCAGCACCATCCATCCCATGTGCCACACGGGACGGGTGTGATAACGGATGCGATTACGGATGTGCGGATTTTCCTCCCACAAACGCGGGCGGGCGGGTGTATTTGCACAGCACCTCCCTTCCCATCTAGCTGACTGTTGTCTTAGCGCGTCTGCCGACGTGCCGGCAGTCAGCCGAAGGCTTGGAAATTGTATTTAAATAACTTTTTATGCCTTTACACACACACACCTCCGGGCACCATTCAGCTCTATCTCTAGCTAATGATGTCGCCCATGACGGGGCCACAGTACAGGGAAGAACGAAACGAAAGAGCGGGAAACATAGTGGGAGACATTGCGCAAACAAGGGCGTACTGTGCACGTTTCCGTCCGACAATAAACTGCTTTTTAATCATCAACGGCTCTAATTAGCACTACAGGGCAGTCGGCGTATGCAGTACGCAGTGTGTGCGTGTTGGGGCAGTGCCTGACTGCTTTTGTGTTAGTTTGTTTAATTTACAAAGGCTTCTAACTAATCAGACTTGGTACGCATGGGGACAATGTTTCAAAAATGCCTAAGAATGCTAAGACACCTACATCACAGCTTATCTCAGTGTAAAGTGAACATAGCAATGACATTTCGCATCGGACAATGCGCTGAACTCATTATCCGAACAATTCATACCATTGATAAACTATATCCCTGACCGGCGAGACATTCCAGGCGCGCACAAAGTTCAAATCGGAGGCCACACACAAAGCAAACGGCTCTTCTCATCATCCACTTTTCATTCAATCGCTTCGATAGAAATTCCTTTCAACCACAGCCCGATTACTCATCGTGATACCATTAACAAAATCGTTTTTGCCCCGGCCTTTTCCCGCACTGTCTTAATAAACTATCGATCGGAAAATGGGTCCATTGGCTAACAATTCTGGAGACATTACCTCTTAGCGAGCGGCCCCGTTATGGTCCAGAATCGAATTGCTCTTTGCTTTCTGTATACGACAACGCTGGAGATAGGGACCAGTAACTTTGTTGGTTGGAAACACAAATGCCTGAAGGCGGGCGGGGAGTGAAAGGCTTCGATGGGACGGACAGACAGCGAGTGGTATAAAAATAGCTAAATTGTGTAGGTCCAATTTAAGTGCCTCGCATGCGTCATCACATTTTAATAGCACCTGCGATGCAGTTCTTACACTCCCCTTGTTCAGGCTTACAACTACACGGTTGTAAATGTTTACACAAGTTTGCCAAAGGAAATGGAAGGCTGTGGGCCGAAAAGAGCCTCAAAGTAAGCCCTTAATTATGTACTTGACAGCTTATTTTTATAACATTGCAACGAGAAATTGCCTAATTGCTGATATAAATCGACATCGGTCAATAGGTTATTTTAGGTTGCCCCTCAAATTAGCCTTCCAAATATGTTGCCTTGAGAATCGAGACGCATTCGTTCCCAACGTTCAGTGACCCAACGTGTCCCAACTGCCGCTAGCAGTGCTTGGCAGACCCTCATATTACGCTTTCGGTTCGGTTCGGTTTTCACTTTCACCCGCAGCCGTGGCAGCGGATGGGCAGAAGCGAAAGTTAAGGTGATCGCCCATTCACTGGCTGTGAAATAAAAACCAACGAGAAACGGTGACAGAAGAAGATCACCAATACATCATCATCCGTCCGAGTGGCGGGAGAGCGGCTTAAAACTTCCACCCGACCGGGGAGGTTGCGACAAGTGCGAAGACCTTCCCTTTACGGTTGATTGAACAACTGCCGATTGAACCTTCCACGAGGGTAGGTAGCGTATACGGCCGTTGTTTCGAGCGACACACACACACACACACACACACACACTTTCTGTTGGTTGTAACGGAATGGAGACATTTTTTATGCTCTCCTTTTTCCCCTCTCTAATCGACACGTGGAACGGTGTAACCGGTTACTGCTGGTGCCAAACCCCGCGCCACGTCTGTTTGCCACCGGAGCTGCTTTCTTTGCCACTCGGAGACGAACGGTAGCGTAAAGAACGAACCCCCCTCCCCCTCCCCCCGGTGGCGCAAGCAGCGAAAAGGAAAGAGAGAAGAGCAAAGTAGAAACAAAACCCCATCACACCCGATCCGACCCAAGGGGCGCGCGGGTGGACCTTCTCCCCCGCGGGTGACCATAAAAGGGGAAAACTAACTTTTCCAACTACAGCGCGGTAACCTGTTGCATCGGGGTTTGCGCTGTTACATCGTACCGCGTGACAGATGACACCAACGAGCCCTGTCTGGGAATTTCTTCCAGCACATGAAGCACCGCTTAGCATATGGTTCTTCTGGTCAATGTGTTCTGAAGAGCATATCCATTTCGTATGACCGAGAGCGTTTGTTTCTTTTTTCTTTCCCCTAAAAATAAAAAGAAACCTTTTTGTGGATAGTTGAGCATCAAGAGTTTTGTTTTCCATCTTAGTGTTGCATTTCTGAGTGGATGGGACCTTTCAAACCTCAACGCTAACATGCGTCAATCATTTCTGTTTAAAAAAACCCCTCTTAAACTATCAAACCTTCCCTTTCTCCCCTTTTTAACCTTAAAACTTACCTAACACGTGAGCAAAAGCACCGTTTGCTCGTCCATTCGCTCGTTCAACTCACTCTGGGCAGTGGCAGTGGTGGTGTTGGTGGTGGTGGACGTGATGCGTGTGATGCTTTTACCCTTCCCTTCAATGGACCTGTTTTCCACCGCCGTAATTGCCCCAAGCCACTATCGTGTGCGAGGTGTCGATACGATACGATTCTGCCTTTGCCGCTGCTGCTGCTGATGATGACGACGCCGGGCAATGATGATTACGGTGCCAATAGAGCGCGCCACACCGCGCAATAGAAAACTGGCCCCCCTGCTGCTGTCGATTTTTGGATTTGATTTTCACGGCGGTTTGTGCGGCCTCTCCTCTTCGCCGCTCCGTTTATCGGTCACTCGGTCAGCAGTCGGCGAGAAACGAAAGGCAAATATTCTGTGGCGGCTATGATGATGATGCTGGTGATGAGATGATTATGGTGAACGTGGTTTTTGTGCCGCCCGGAGGCTTTACTGTTAATGGCGAATGGCGACTGGGTGGGTGATATTAGTCGAAAGAACTGCGCCGAAGGGGAGGGGCAAATTGCGACAGGATTCTGAGCGTATTTTCCACTCACTTTCCGTAAATTCACACAGTAAACACACGAGCCGAGGAACACGGGACACGGAAAAAGCGACACTTTTTATACTAGCCAGTGATGGCCACCGAAAGGTTGTTTGGCGTGGTTTCTTATTTGCACAAACACAAGAAAACAAAACAAAACAACAATACACTTATATAAAAAAAATTGCGAAAAACTAAAAAAACACTTCTTTTTTTTGTAGAGCGCGCCCAAGAGAACGAAGCGTAGCAATTATTGTGTGCGGAGAGACACTGTAGAGACACACTGCATTAAAAATTCAACACTTTCACTTAAACTCTTCCGCAACCCTGGACGGCGAAACCTGTGGAAGATAGAAACGGGTAGGGGTGATGGGTGTGATGATGTTTCCGCCGGAATGGAAGCCATTAGACGCGAGAGAGTTGCACACGGTGGCCAACAGCTGTGCCAACATTGCCAGGTTTTCCATTTAGCAACCCTTCGAAAGGGGAGCAATGGAACGGAGGAGGGAGGAGATTATGCTGATGTTTCCTCCTTAAGGTCCTGTCCTGTTGTTAGATAATCTCTTCGCATAAATTTTGGCCCCTCTCTCTCTCTCTCTCTCTCTCTCCTTCTCGTTCGCTCACTCTCGGTAGCCTATTTCAACCGGGGAGCAAATTCTAAGCACGTCCAGGAAAAAGGGAGTCGTCCTCTTCTTAGGGTAACAGTGTGTGTGTGTGTGTGTGTGTCTGTCCCCTTGACCCGTTTTCGGTTTGCCTCATAAAATCCTTTCAGTGCTCCGGTGCTGTTCCCGCCCGGTTTTTATGCTAATTGCTACACCTCACTACGCATCGCATCGATACCCTCGGTGCCTGAAACGCCAAAAAGGATATTTCTTAAGTATCACTTTCACTCAGGGACAGGGTGGGGGGGGGGGGGGGGGCGTGCACAGGGAATCGAGGGAACATCATCAACGTTGATTGATGAGCCCTAAAAGCATTTGCTAGATTGGACACAATGGACAATTAGCCTATTGAAAACGGAATAGCGGGCGGCGGATGGGCGCTAGTATTAGCCCCAAAGAGTGTCTAATACCTTCAGCCACCTGTCGTCTAATTGCCATGCGTTGCCGGGAAATAGGGACTAAAAAGAGAGAGAGAGGGAGAGACAGAGAAAGAGAAAAAAGTGGTCCTGCACCGGATGCGGATGGATGGGACCGGGGCAGACATATTGGTCAAGGTCTCCAGCGACATCAATTTCGCAACTTCACGCAGCGCGCCGGAAGATCGAAGAGTCTAATCGATTTTTCCTCTCGTTCCCTAGGGAACGATGGGCCACTCCTCATTACTAGGATCTGTGGTAGCTGGATTCCCGTGACAGCAAGCTGAAATGCTTCTCGAAAAAGGGACGGAATGTCACCGATGGACCGCACAGCATCCACCCAAAGCCGGCGACTGATAAAATTTATCACATTCCGCAGCAAGATCGGTCGGCTTTGCTTCATCGCAGCAGCAGCAGCAGCCCGGGCGGCTATCGGGTGGCGTCTCTTTCGCGCAAGGAAAAATCAACCCCCTTCCCGCCCGTTCGTGGAAGGGTGCGAAAGTCATCATCAGCGTGGTCGAATTCGGGGTTCGACTCTCTCCTTCTCTCTTTGCTACAGCTTTCTTCCAGCAGCATCATCGCCGCTTCACGGTTGCGTTGCTCGGTCGGTGGCTCACGGCTCTAACGCGGCGTGTCTGTTGGGTTTTGGGCACTTTTTTGCTGTATTGCTTCTGATAATAGATACATCGTGGCTACACTTGAACATCTTGGGCAGGGTAGAGCACGCATACACGCACACAGACCTAGGAGGAAAAACTACACACTTCAAAACACTGGTTCGGGCTCATTCCAGCGTAAAAGCCGCACCGCGCCTCGCACTTTCCCCAGTTCCGAATCTGATTTCTCGTGCTTCTCCATCTCTTTCTATCTCACACACTTGCCGCACTATCAATGCCCAGGCTGCGCGGGTTGCTAGAGCGAGGCACCACAAGTAGCAAGCCTCGCCAAAGGATCGAAGCAGGCTCCAGGGAGGCTGCAGTCTCGTTCTCGAAGAAGCCTTCACTATTGCCATCGAATTAACCCCACATTCGTCAACCTCACGCAAAAAGGATGGCCCTTGAGCGTAATGGCAAGGATGCAGGGGCAGTGTGATGTGTGCATGCATGTGTGTGTGTGTGTGTGCGTTCCCCTATTTCTTTGCAGCCGGTGTCGTCCGGTGGCTGTGGCTGCTGCTGCCCGGAGCCCGGGATCAACGTCTTGCTTTGCATTCATCTGTCAAAAAGATGCTGCCTCTCCGGGACGCGGCTTTCGGTGCCTGGACTTGCTTGGCCAAGAGCGTCTTTTTTGTTGTTCGTAAAAACTTTATTCCTAGCTTTTTTTTTACACACACGAACGAATTTTGCTCAATTAAATGCCACTTGTAATTATGTTTCACCGCGATAGTACTCTAGAAGCGCACTGCACGCACTACGGAAGAACGGATGGTGAGTATTTATTTAACACAATTTTAGAATTTAGAGAGAAAAAGCACACACTTGCACAAAAACGCCTCATATAAACCGTTGCCAGTAGGTTGCGCTTTGCTTTTAAAGTTATTGCTCCCGTTGGCTGCCGCAGCGAACGACACGCATCCTCAAGCTTCTCGAGAGACTGACGCCGCATTTGAACGCTACCCCTCAAGCTCGGGGTGCACTGCACAGTGGTTATGCAAACGGCACGTCCTGTCCATAATTGCATATTAGTCGCTTCTTTGCTTTTGCAAGATTCAAATGATACCTAGCCGACATGTTGTTAGAAGAGCTACTATTGTATCTGTCTTTTAATACCTTTAAATCCCGATAATCAGCTCTAAGCATCACGTTGCATCATTTTCGATTCCTTACTATTGTAGACATTTATTTTATTTTGACCATTTCTCCCCAATACGCGACCACTGCTCTCCAAACCGTTGCTCCGCTGCGAGAGAGCAGGAATGAAAATGAGAGATTTTTGAATTTCCAAAGAGAGCTCCAAACGTCAAACTGTACCGCTGTAAACATTTCGCAAATCAATTTCGCGTGCCATTTCTTTCATCCCTATTTAGCCAAATATCTTGCCATCTCTTGTTTTCACATTACTGAAACGAGCATCTCTGTGCCTTTATCCCTTTCCCTTTTTTGCACGACATAAGAGATTGACAGATAGGAACGGCACGTCCAAAGAAAACGGTTCAAAATGCAGGGTTAGCATATTTTCCTTGTTTGCTGGTTATTTTTGGTATCAGCTGCCATTATACTGATTTAAATATTGCATAAAAAATGCAGCACAATCCATTGAGCTACGGGGAAAAAAGATAGGCAGACCTATCAAGCGAACTAAACAGTCCTAAATCAACATCAAGCAAAACAGTAAAAAATAATTTATCGCTTGTTTTGTATAAGAGATTTTAACATCCCGGCTTCATTTGTCTCCACTGGAAAGAAGTACAGGCGGTCCCCGAGATACACGGTTAATGGGGACCGAAAACGGCCGCAAAATACCGCGTATCTCGAATTTCCGCGTAAGTCGAATCCCGTGATTTCCAGCTAAAATATCACAAATTTTCGTGTAATTTTGCAAGTAGGGGGCGGTTTTAGTCACTTTATGAATTATTTGATATGATTCTGACTGAATATAACAGTTTTAAACCTTTTGAAATAGTTTTTAACATTCTATCAAAACGAAAATTATTCGGCAATTTACAATGGATGTGTCAAATCAGTACAATTTGCTCAAAGAATTGTCAAATTTAGAAAACCGCGTCTCTCCGAATCCGCGTATAAGAGGTACCGTGTATCTCGGGGACTGCCTGTACAATCCATTCATGCTCTCCAGTATGAATACCCAATTGACATTTTCGAGCACGAATAATCGGGAATTCGAGCAAATTCCCTTAAACTGGAGCCTTAAACTTCCCTTAAACTGCACCAGTTTAAGGGAATTCAGAAAAAGTCCTTTAAAATCAACTGTGATACGGCTTTTTCGTTACTTTCTTATACATCCGCTCGGAAATGATGTTTCCTATCGTTTTAGTTGGCCATGTTCCAATTTTATATTTAAAAATATCCATTTTTCATAAAATAACGTCACACAAAATTAATGTGATATTAGTTTTAAACGCTGTGGAACACCAGTTTTGTTTCGGTTGAGGAGTTCAATATATTTGATGTATCTCTTTCGGAGTTCAGGAAGCGACTAGCGCTGTACATTTATACATGAGTTCAATTCGAGGTGCGCTCACCTCGCGTGAGTTGACAGCAACGTCAGGTTGCGTCATTGGTATTACTGACGGACATTGTATATCCCAACACCCCCGCTCAATGTTCGGAACTTACTAACCCCAAATTCGTTCGGTGTTTTTGAAAAACAGATAGAGGCAAACCTTTCGTCATTATATCAGCGATCTGATCACCAGTAGGAATATACTTTACCAATACTTGCCCTCGCTGAATTTCTTCATGCACGAATCGATGCCTTACGTCGACATGCTTTAGACGACCACTGTCTCGCTCATCCTCGACCACTCGAATGGTTGATTGATTGTCTTCGTGGTAAACAACCGGTAGCTCCGGTTCTTTCTCCAGATCCCGCAACAGCCGCACAAGCCATTTTCCATGACAAACAGCCACACTCAACGCCACTAGTTCCGCCTCGGTTGACGATAACGCAATCGTCGACTGTTTCCTTGTCAACCAGCTTACAGCTGCACTGCATACTCGGAACAGATATCCCGTCAACGAGCGTCGATCCGTCGGATCATTCGCCCAATCCGCATCAGCAAACGCCTCGATGACTGGCGCAGAATCTTTCGCACGAAAAACGAGCCCATACTCAAGCGTACCCTTGATGTATCGGAGTACTCTCTTTGCATGCTTCCAGTGTACCTCCGTAGGACAACTCTGGAACTGGCTAAGATAGCTAACGGACGCACACAAATCTGGCCTTGATGTCAACATTACGTACATAAGGCAACCAATCAGCTGTCTGTATGGCTTGTCTGTACGCTCAGCATCTTCACCTTTCTTCAGCCGAAGATGACACTCCATCGGTGTTGAGACTGCCTTGCACTCATGCATATTGAAACGCAGAAGTAAATTCTCTAGAAAATTTCGCTGACTTATCCGGAGACATTTTCCTTCCACATCGCGTTCAATCTTCATGCCAAGGAATGTTTTAACCTCTCCAATGTCTGACATTTCAAACTCTTTCGAGAGAGATTGCTTCACTGCCTTGACCGCATTAAGCTGATGACCAACAACGAGCAGATCATCCACATAAAGCACTAAGATCACTTTACTGTTCCCAGATCCCTTTATGTATAGGCACATGTCACTCACACTTCTACGAAATCCTAGTTTCTCGACATATCTGTGAAACCTTGCATTCCAAGCTCTCGAAGCTTGTTTCAACCCATACAATGATCGGTTCAACCGACACACAAGATTACTTTCAATGTCAACTCCTTCTGGTGGTGTCATGTAAATCTCTTCCTCCAAATGTCCATTGAGGAAAGCAGTTTTAACGTCCATTTGATGAACCACCATTCTTAAATCATTTGCGATGGCTAAAACTACTCTCACGGTATCCAAACGCGCTACTGGAGAATAAGTTTCAGCGTAATCGAAACCATGTTTCTGGCTGAAACCACGCGCTACTAATCGAGCTTTGAATCGATCTTCATTTTTAGATTCCCCGCGCTTTACTTTGAACACCCACTTGCAAGTGATTGGTATTCGACCATGTGGTAGCTTCTCAAGGGTCCACGTGTGATTTCTTGTAAGAGAATCCATTTCCTCGAGGATTGCAGCTTTCCACTTTTTCCAATCTGCGGACGATTTCGCTTCCGTAAGCGAAGTCGGTACATGATCCACATAGCTTGATGCATTGAATGCAAAGCCTGTGTAGTTCATGTTGTAGTCTTTATGCCATGCAGGTGTCTTCCGTTTTCGTTCACTAAGAACTTTAGGCGATTTTACTTCGAAATTATCTTCACCATCACCAATACAACTACTGAAACTTTCTTCGTAAACGTTTTCAGCCAGGGTTTTATCAGGATCGTCGGCATTTTCGATCGGTTGTTGGGAGACAACATCATCTTCAACATCACTATCACTGATAGGTCCGTCCCAAACCGTACGGATAAGAAATTCGTCACTGTTGCCGTTTGACCGCGAGGATGTTAACAATTCACTCAAATTCGAATTTTCTACAAAATCGACGTCCCGCGCAACAACGATTTTCTTCTCCTCCAAATGCCATACACGATATCCACAAGGGGCATACCCGATAAAAACACCTTTCCACGATTTTGTATCGAGCTTCCTTCTTTGCTCTTTTGGTACATGCACAAACACAACACTGCCGAAGGTACGCAAATTACTTACATTTGGTTTACGATTTTCCCAAACTTCGAATGGTGTCGTTAGATTGCCCAGTGCACTAGCCGGACTGCGATTTACCAAATATGCTGCTGTTTGAACCGCAGGAGCCCAAAACTCTTTACCAATGCCACTGTCACTAATCATAGAACGAACCTTCTCTACTAATGTACGGTTCATTCTTTCACTCACACCATTCTGCTCCGGAGAATATGGAACAGTCCATTCGATTTGAATTCCCTTCACCTTGCAAAAGTTCTTGAATTCACGTCCAACGTATTCCCCGCCGTTATCACAACGTAATCGCGATATACATTGACCGAACTTAGCTGTAACAAAGGCTTCGTATTCCATGAATCGATCCAACACTTCAACCTTTGTGATCATGGGATAAACAACCGTAAAACGACTAAAATCGTCAACAAAACTAACGAAATATCGTTCACCATGAATTCCCACCTGTGGAACTGGTCCACACACATCTGAGTGTATCAGCTCGAGAATACGTTTTGATCTCCTGATTTCACTATTAGAAAACGGTTTCCGCGTCTGTTTTCCTTCGTGACACGCTTCACACACAAACTCGTTACCCGGATTCTTCACATTTGTTTCCATACCATCTACCATTCCTTTGGAGATGATATTTCTCAAATTCTTAGCACTCAAATGGCCATAGCGTCGATGCCACAACTCTAATTCTTTAGGCACACGACCACATGAATAGAAACCCGCACTATTGTTATCAATATCTCGATAAAGCACTAGCTCGTACAATTTACCGCGGCGTTCACCTTTGGCAACGATGCCAGAATTGTTTTCTATTGTAACAATTCCATTTGCAAACAACACTTTCAATCCAGCAGTTTCCACTTTTCTCACAGACAATAAGTTCACTCGCGCTTCGGGAATATAAAGAACGTCTTTCAATGTTATTCCCGTTGATTCTCCGTTTTCCGAAAAAGCAAACAACCTCACATCGCCACACTCCTTTGCAACAATAGTTTCGCCTTCTTTTGCTACTGATATGTGCATAGGTTGCTTCATGAGAACAAGCCTTTTGAAAAGCGACCGATCATTCGACATGTGTTCAGATGATCCGGAGTCGACAATCCAACTTGCTTCCACGAATTCCACAGCGTCGCCACCAAAGAAACACACATCACTCTTCACCAAGTGCGCATTGTTTCCTTTCAGCACTTTTTGTTTGTCTTTTTCTGGACAATCGGCAACCTTGTGCCCCTCGCGATGACAACCGAAACACTTGAACTTTATGGTTTTCTTCTTATTGTTCTTTTGCTGTTTCTTTGTACTGGTCCCTGCAAATGCAGCGTCGTCTATTCTTGTTTCACGCGTTGTACCACTTTCCTTTGAACTGTGCTTGATTTCTTCGTCAAGAAGTCTGCACTTTACAAAATCCATCGTCAAGTTTTCCTCTGGCATAGTTTCTATTGCAGTAACTACCGTCGAAAACTTTGATCCGAGCGTTAGAAGCAAATAGCATACCGTATCTATTTCTTCCAACTTTGCACCGGTGGATTTGTATTCCCTAATCAAGCGATCAAACACAAGGAAATGATCTTGTAGACCACCACTAGTGTGTCGCAACGTCAAAAGCCTTTTCTGCAAGTGAAGCCGGCTTGCAATGCTTTTACGTTCAAACACACGTTGTAACGCATTCCAAATATCTTTTGGAGTCGCCTTGTCCTGGATATACTCCAACATGTCATCACTGATTCTCGAAATCAGCAGGGATTTGCAACGACGATCTTTCTTCACGCGCGATTTGCCTTTCCCTTTCTTTGACACTGCTTCATTTGCGGCATCTTCCGTTGTTTCGTCGAAATCTACATCCGCTTCTAGTTCGATGCAGCATCGTAGCTCTTGCTCTTCCAAAAGCGTTAGCATCCGAAACTTCCACTGCGGATAATTCGACGCGTTCAACAAAGGAACACGTGCCGTTTCACTTTCACGATCCATTGTCTATATTAATCACTCAACTTAACTAGTCAGGTGCTCTGGGCCCATAACCTAATGTGATATTAGTTTTAAACGCTGTGGAACACCAGTTTTGTTTCGGTTGAGGAGTTCAATATATTTGATGTATCTCTTTCGGAGTTCAGGAAGCGACTAGCGCTGTACATTTATACATGAGTTCAATTCGAGGTGCGCTCACCTCGCGTGAGTTGACAGCAACGTCAGGTTGCGTCATTGGTATTACTGACGGACATTGTATATCCCAACAAAAATAACCCAAGTGACATTTGCTCGAAATTGTTTTCCCATATCTGCTCGATTAGTACTCGATACGCCTGAAATTGTGGATTTGTGTCTGATCAAGTGTGTTGAAAGCGCTAAAATTTGGTGAGTTCGTAAATTAGACTTGCTTCTATCGATTGACGATGCCGTCGAGTTCATTTTACACACATAGCTTAGATTTTTGATGAAAAACAAAAGCTAATTTTGTGTGACGTTATATTATAAAAAATCAATATTATTTAAGTATAAAATGGCTACTTGACCAATTATAACGATAGGAAACATCATTTTCGAGCGAATCTAGAAGAAAACAACGAAAAAGCCGCATCTCAGTTGATTTTAAAGGCCTTTTTCTTAATTCCCTTAAACTGGTGCAGTTTAAGGGAAGTTTAAGGCTCCAGTTTAAGGGAATTTGCTCGAATTCCCGATTATTCGTGCTCGAAAATGTCAATTGGAAAGCTTTAGTTTTTCATCAACAAACCATAGCTATGAATGAAAAATTACCTCGCAGGCATTGTCCATCGATAGAGGAACGTTTAATTTACGAACACACCAAATCTTAGCGTTTTCAACTCACTTGATCACTCACAAATCCACAATTTCAGGAGTATCGAGTACTAATCGAGCAAATATGGGAAAAAAATTTCGAGCAAATGTCACTTGGGTACGGACGTCACACGAGGCGTAAACTTTGGCGTAAATTGAATTTCAGTCATACAACCCTATAATCTTTTGACGGGAAGTTTACGATCTCCCATACAAATCTAGCCTAAACTTTTGTCCATATAATATGTAAGCATCTTTATAAGAGTATAAAATAATAAGACAAATTCGGCAAACTCGACCTTCATGTCAAGCCTACAGTGCTGAATTGTCCTACCCCTTGTCCATTTTTGACAGCTCATTTCATCTCGTCGTCATCGCAGTAATAAAAACTAGAAGAAAGCGAACTGGAGTCAAAAGCGCTGCAGAAAAAATTACACGCAGGAGAAGAAGGAATTCGGGCACGGAAAAATCCGACGTAGGCAGTGAAAACCTCGACGAGCAGTGGCCTCGCTGTGTCTGCCCGCAACAGATCAATAGGTGTGTAAAGCGAAAAACGTGGTCGAAATTGTGCCTAAAAGTCGCTTTTGCCCGCTTGCTGCTGCTGCTGCTTCCTTTCGGTCGAAAGTGGTGCATTCGTCGCATCGCGGCTCCGCCACTATAGGTGTGTTTCGTACGTTCCTTGTGTTCCTTCCTCTGCGCGTGCTGTTGCTTGCTGGGCACAGGGAATTTTGCTTCCAACAGTGAACCAGATTGTGCAATTTTGGCTCAATTTCATTGACCGTGTGTTGAAGCTAGCCAGATAAGCTCCGAAGCGAAAAGAGGCGAGCTCTGGGTGTGAAAAGTTTATAGAAGAAATTACTCATCGCTCCCACCACTACCACCACCGCCAGCGCTATCTGTGTCTCTCTCCCTGTCTCTCTCTCTCTCTCTTTCGTCAACGCCACCGCTCTGCCGCCGCGCCCTACCAATCGAAGAGCAGGAGTACTAGATCGGGCCCGTGACAGTTGTGTGTGCAGACAGTGAACAAGTGTCAAACCCCCGGGGCCGTGTCCCAGTCGTCGCTTTTTACACATCGCGCAGAATTTAGGCACTCGTTTAGTTTTGTCTTTCGATTATTTGGTCGTGAATAGATTCATTAGCCGTTCGTATACTGCAGTACGAAAGTACGACAGTTTGTTCAAACAAGCATCATCGGGCATCCGTTTCGTCCGTCCGCCTTTACAACGCACCTACCGAATTATATCTGACCCATTATTCCGTCTTCTGCATCACCTGCAGCACACAACAACGGTGGGTTTTCCGGTGAAACAAATCAGCTAAAGCGGACCCTCCCGAGACGGCCAAAAACCTCTTCCACCCTCCGGATCTACCGCCACCACCAGCACACAGCAGGCTACAGAAACAATGGCGGATGTTGACGATGTGATAAGCGACCAGGACAAGATCCGAATCGCGTCCGACTTCCTGATGCACGCACCGCCCGGCGAGTTTAACGAAGTCTTCAACGATGTGCGCGAGCTGCTGAACGACGATCGGCTGCTGAAGGAGGGCGCGAGTGCCGCCTGCGCCCAGTACAACAAGGACCAGCTCACTCCAGTGATCCTCGAAAACTCCGAGCTGGCCGTGCTCATCACAGAGTTTAACGATCTCGGTAAGTGGCGGGGGGGGCTTTCGATTCACGCGGCGGACACAAAGCCATTGGCACGTTGCAGTATCCCAGAATCTGCCAGTCAGGGGCGCCATTAATAGTTTTTGAATGAAAATGCGATTCACAACACATCCTCTACTACCGTACCGTAGAGTAGGCTGTATATTTTTAGAAATCTTTGTCTCTCTCGCTGCCGGTCCGCCGCGCAGCGCGCTATCGAACAGCAGAGATGCACAGCACTGTCCTTTTCTCCGTCCCGATAGCAAAAGGGAAAAAGCGAAATCAATCTCGAAATTGGGATCACCCGTTCGCCGGCCCCGTTCGTCCGTGTCCTGCACAATGTAGAAGTGGATGCATTTTTTCAAACGTTAAAGGGGAAGAGAAGAAACAAAAAGGCACCAAAGTCAATGCTAGCCGATGGATGGTGGTGGTGGTGGTGCAATACATTGCAGCAGATAGCAAACCTCGCCGCCCTTTTTAAAATAATAGCTCCTCTGTTTGTCGGTTCCATTCAACATAGATTCCAATGTTAAAATTCAGTGCCCGTGTTTGTTATCACAGTGCATAGTATCAGATCGGCACAACCCCGCCCCCCGTCACATTTGCTTTGCAAATCAAACACTCCGATAAGGATTGTGGAAGCCGAGGGAAGGAAGCTTTTCCGATTAGATAATGCCAAAATAAACGCACTCTCCGGCGTACAGATTTATTTCGTATCAATCGCAATTTTATGGACAACCACACCACCACACAGACTGACTCAAAACACTAAAATTGCTCTTTTGCTCTCCTAAATAATAGAAGCAGAAGATACAAAATGGTTGCTTGCTTTTGTGTGCTAAACGTAGCTCAATGGTCATTCAACGATCACAAAAGGGAAGAGGACACCGACCACGGGTCGATGTGTGATTATCACTTCTGCCTCGAAACCTTCATTAATATTAAATCTGTCAGGAAAACAAAAAAAAACGGAGACATTTCAACGATAGCAATCGAAACGTGTTTGCAAAGGCGTAAAAATTGAGTTTGGTAACGGTTGGCTGGCGCGCTGCTACTCTTCTCCTTGGTTTGGAGAAACCCATGCTATTCCCGTGCATTGGGTTTGGTGGTAAATCCGCCAGCGAAATGCGATACGCGATGCGTTAAACAACGTACAAGCTTATCAATTTTGTTTTAAACTATTTCTCAGAGCAAAAGCATTGCAATGTAAACAAATATCCACACACACACGCTCACACACACACACCGCGGTTGATCGATCGGATCGATCGTACGATGACTACATTGTTCACTGTGTGGCCGCTAGTGCTGGTGTGGCCATGCGTCGAGCATGATTCATATGTACGCTACTTCTCCCCCACTACCACCGGTATAATCCACCCAAGTATGGATAGTGGATTGCAATGAGCTCATGCTGCTGCTGCTGCTGCTTTGTCTACGCTGCTGCCTTCCCTTTTGGCATTTTGTGCTCCGGTGGCCTACACACTCTCTTCCCCAAAGCAATGCCGCTCATCTTCAATTATTAAAGCGTGTCCGGATCTTGTGGGGAAGTGGTAAGATTTTGGTTTCGATTCCCTTATCCGGTAGTTGGCAAGGTGTGGAGATGAAAAGGAGGTTTCACAGATTATAGGGGTTTGCAGGAGTTCTCATAGTTGTGGGGGAAAAGAACTTTATGCCATGCGAATTGGACTCTATAGCACCGTTGTTTGACAAATCTAATAGGTATTTCCAAATAGCCTGTCCAATAAGGATGCCATATAGTCAAATTCCCATCATATAAAGTTAACTTCCAATAAGATAGAACAAAACCGTTACGCAAAACACACACTGCTCTCATTCTTCATTTGTTTCCCTGCACAGCACAACAGGCACGAAACAGTAAAGTGCTCGATATTTCCAACTCTATTTGTTTCTCTTTTCACATTATCAGCCTATTCGAAGCTTTTTCCTCCATTTGCTTTTCCGGCGTGTGTGTGTGTGTCCCGTTTGATAACGCACCGTGTACCACACCAGCAAACTGAAGTAGAAAAGAACTTGTGAAACGTGCTTGCAATGGAGTCGTCGTCACTATCAGAGGTGGTTGTTGAATGTCTCTGCTGCCGCTGGAGCAAGCGTGTGAGATAAGAAGAAGAAGAAGTGAGGGGCCACGGAGAATGCGTGTCTGCATTCCTTTCGAACACTAAATGCAACGACCGGGAGCGATAGTGTGTGGCAGATGACGAAGTGACTGCTTTCCTCTGCATTGAATGGGCGGTGGTGTGGCCAGCCACGGTCCGAACTTATCTACGGTTTATTTGGCGCATTGCCACCAATTTTCACCTTCTACACCGAGAGTCATCCTCTACCCGTGCGGCGTCGATGACGTGGAGCGAGGAAGTACGCTTTCACTTTCCTCCACAAATCATAGCGAGGGTGTGGTGTAACATAATAGACCGGGGGGTGGGCGTTTGTGTGCATCTCGTGGTGTAGCAAATGCACCACATCCCTACCCGCTTTGTTTTGAACTGGCAAGTGACGAGAGACGGAGGAAAGATATGAAAATATGTGCTGGACACAGCTGGACCAGAAGGAGGAAGTCCAATGGGGCTATCATGTGCAAAAATTAACTTTAAAAGCATCGCTTAGGGGGGGCGTTCAACCGTTTCGTCGCTTATCTAGCAATGAACGGGGCGGGTAGCAATGGTAAAACATATTCAATTCGATTCATATCTCAACGGTGTCGCTGGAAAATGAATTCATACAATTGTCGGTGTAGCATAAAAGCGGCCATTGGCAATGGAAGTTGGTGTTTTAGCCACTTGCATCGAAAGGCTCACTAAAACAAAAAAACACGTGTCTCTGTGCCTGCTGTGTGCAGCCACATCAATCTCAACACCAAAAAAGGCAATGTGAAGACGGATTTGTCTCTGCGCAGCGCCGGTGAGGCTGCGTACGATGAGACGCCGTACCACGCAAGGCCACCACGGAATCACTCACCCAAGACACGGAGGTGTGGGGGGTTTGTTTGGTAATGATTGTGCGGTTGGGCGACGGTAACGTGTCGTGTGATATATTTGGAAATGAGTATAGCTTGAGGAGGATCTCTCTTAATTGGTACACATAAACAACAACAACAACAAACACCGTTTTTGATGATCAATCACGATCGTGTATTGCAGCTTAAAACGTGATCCACTTCAGAAAATTGCTTTATTTCATCTTATCCAACCTCCGCGGATGATCGGTTTTTTAGTTGGAGCTGATTGGAAGAAGTTGGGTGAAGGAAGTGGAGGAATCTAGTATCCAGTATCAGTCACCATGGGGCGCCGAATGATGTGTAAAAAGATCCGCGGGCATCTCAGCAAGCGCGTTTCAATTTCCGCACTACGTTCGAGCCTCCTCTCCCGATGATGGTGGTGGTGGTTACGCAACGGAACCGCGCAACGGATTATTGTTTGTGGTGCGTAAGATTGCGCTGCACACACGTTTTGCTCTTGTGTGTTGGATGGAACACACGAACGTGCGTGATTTTTCTACCAATTAAAACACCACAAACACACTGAGGGGGGAACGGGACGGGCAGAAGAGTGGAAGAATGAGTATGTGGAAGGGAACCCTTAAGCGGATGGAAAATGTAGCAGATAATTCAATCTAACGAAGAAACTGGTGGGCCCGCGGGCTCGTTGGTTTGTTGGCAGCCCATCTGAGGGAGGAGGGAAGGAAAACTCACTTTTATTGAACGTTTGTTATGTGGCGGTGGTGTGTGGGTAAAATTTGATGTGTTGAGTACGTACGTACGTCCGGCAGCTGGCAGTTTGTAGTGGCGATGGTGGAGTTAACTCGGGGTTCTCGCTTTTATTTGTGCCGTCGATCGAAAGTATATCAAATTACCTTCTACGCCTTTGATTGGATTGGTGGATATGATGGGGTGGAGAGAAAAAAAAAACGGGAAACTAAACAAATACCCTTTGCATGGTCCTTTACCTGAAGCGTTTGGTGAAGCGTTTTATTTGATTATTCCATTCCGATCAATAATGCACACAAAACACAGAACGATGAAAATAGGATTCAAATTGGGAAAGAATCGTTCAACACAAATTGCGAACCAAATGCTATAAATTCTTAATCTTGTTAGATCGGCAAACGTGTTGTTTAATGAGACATGTGGTAACAATTTACTATTAAATTATTATTGTATATATTTATGACCAGTTTGAAATGCGTATGTTCTCCTCTTTCCTCATTCATTCCTGGTCAGCTTGTGTCTTCAGCTCCAACACTCATCAAAACACCCTTGTACTGTGTCTCATTTAGTATGTCCAGTTCGCGTCGATGTTAGCGTGCCCGCTGACACATTCCGTGACATCAGGGCAGGTCACAGTTTCAACCCCAAACCCCAAGCTCTTAATGATGGTCGCCACGAATTGTGTCCCATTAACGCCACTGCTCTTTGACACCTTTTTATGATGGTAATTGTAGTTTTGTCTGGTACCAGTGCCGTCGGGCTCATCCATCATCCAACACCGGATTATCTTATGGTTGTGTTATGGGCAGCGAAATTTGCAACTACTTACAGCCTATTACAATGGCTGGACTGCTGGATACGCTGGAACTAGTTCACGCGCTATGCTTTGTTTTCTATGTACTGGCCCGTCTGCGTATTACTGAAGGACATTGCACTGTTACCACAATTGTATAATTGGTTTATTGTAGCTCTGTTATGGAGGAGACATGGAAACAACACTCTTCTTCCTTCAATTACAGTGGACTGTTGAGTAGTGATGGGATAAATGAAGATTTCGTCGGAATCGATTTCGGCTAGCTTCGAAATTTCGATTCCGAAAAATCGATTCCGGATAGTAGGTCCGGAATCAGTTTCCAGAATCGATTCCAGAATTGGTTCCAAAATCAGAAAAGGCTTCGAAACGGAGTCGGTTTTGGCATCTCCATAGAAATAGGCGTTTAGGGCCAATGATGTTAAGTAGTGATAGCCTCAAAAAATGAATGACTTGTAAACGATCCATTCTCATGGAGATTCCTGGACTGATTTCGCTTCTGAAACTTCTTATTTCAATGCAAGAACTAATTCTCCTTCCGGAGCTAATTCCATTTCTGGAATCAATCTTGTTTCCGTTACCGGAGCAAATTGCGATTCCCAGGCCGATTCCGATTCTGACTCCGGAGCCGATTCCGAACCCGGAACCGATTCCAGAGCCGATTCCGAACCCGGAACGGATTCCGGAGCCGAATTCGAAATCTGCTCCGGAGTCGACTCCAGAACCGGGTCTGGATTCGGTTCCGGATTCGGCTCCGGAATTGACTCCGGAATCGGAATCGGCTCCGGAACTGATTCCGAACTCGGAATCAGGATCGGGTAGGTCCAATTCCGAGCTCCCACCACTATTATTGAGCATACACTGGACCTACTAAATCTATTCTTCTTTCCTTTCTCTCACCCCTTCCCTGTTCCCTGCTGGCAGGTGGTGGCCGTTTCTTCGATCCGCGCACCAAGCAAAGCTTCAAGTTCGACCACCTGCGCAAAGAAGCGTCCGATCTGCAGAACCACGACGGCGACCACACGTCCGAGCAGTGGCGCGCGATGCTGGACATCGAGACGCTCACATACTCCGCCAACCACTACCGCAACGGGTCCTGCTCGGTGTTCGGCCGAACGGTGAACGGGCAGATCACGCTCAACGTCTGCATCGAGGACCACCAGTTTCAGCCGAAAAACTTCTGGAACGGCCGGTGGCGCTCCGTGTGGGCGATCACGTTCCCCGCGACCGGGGGCGGCACGGCCGAGCTGAAGGGTTCGCTCAAGCTGCAGGTGCACTACTACGAGGACGGCAACGTGCAGCTGGTGTCGGCGAAGGACTGCCGCGAGACGGTGCCGATCACGAACGAGGCCAACACGGCGAAGGAGATCATACGACTGATCGAGGAGAGCGAGCACGACTACCAGACGGCAATATCGGAAAACTATCAGACGATGTCCGATACGACGTTCAAGGCGCTCCGGCGGCAGCTGCCCGTAACGCGAACGAAAATCGACTGGAGCAAGATCGTATCGTACAGTATCGGTAAGGAGCTGAAGACGCAGTAAAAAGCGCAAAGCGGGCGCGCTGCCTTCCCCTCCTTTCCCGGACACGTATACACGCTGCAGTCGGCGGGGGCAGTCTGGCCGGGGCCGGTCGGATACGGCAGAACACGCGACATATAAATAAGGAACTAAGGCGCATGTTAAAGGGCAAGGGCGCGCGAAACACGAGGAAAGTTAAAAGGGAATGCGAACTAGAAAAATGAGGCGACAAGGTGAAGCTTTTTTTCTTCTTCTTTTTGTTTGTTAATTTCGTACGTACAAGATGATAGCAAGATCCCTCCCCCCGTGCGCGCAATGCTAATGGAGGTATCAGCATTGGAAGGTTCCGCAGCGAGTGAGAGGGAGAAAGAGAGAGAGAGATCCGCAAACACGCACGAAGGACCAGAGTTCTTTCAAAAACTAGTATTCAAAAGCGCCGTTTGAAGTATGATAAGGGGAAGTAGCGGAGCGATAGTAGACCCCCTACACGATGCGTAACCGTAATCGTCCACGATCGCCTCTCGTGGTGGTTAAGGTGGTTAATGATATAGCGAACCTGTCCATTCACAGACGATACCGATCTCTGCTCGCTGTCTGTTTGCTGCTTTAGATTCGCGTTTAATGGTCCCTTTTCCTGGAGCCTGCTTTTTTTTTTGCGATCGGCCGAACATCTTGAGACGTTCGTTTTCTTTCTCTTTTTTTACCTTTTGATTTTATGAACTACTGTGTAAGTAACATTTGTGAATCCATGAGAAGTAGTAGAACTGTGTTTAGTGAAAAAAGGGGGCGTTGAGCGGGGGGGGGGGGGGGGAGAGAATTTAAAACGATGCATAACACAAACACGTGGAGCACTCGCGCGCGATACAACACCCGCTGGTAGGCAATTTACTAAGAACGAAAGCACACAAACCGACAGACAGACACACATACATCGTAGCGTTACTACAGGAAAAGCGAGTTGGTTAAACGAAACACGGCAAAGCTAAACCGAAGCATGGGAAATAAATATCTTTAATGAAAAAGAATAAAAAAAAACCCACATTAAAACATTAATTACTAATGTTCTTTGGCCCTTTTTCCCATCTTCTTTTATGCAAAGAAAGCACAGTCGTTGGGAGGGGGGGAGGAACTGGTCCTTCCGGTAGTAGTGGGCGCGATCGTTGATTACTTTTTGTACGCAGTTTTGTCATTATATTGTACACCTACCTACCACCCCCCCCCAATGTTCGGTGGCCATTTGTTAATGGGGCAGGTTAATGGGGGGGAGGTACGATCGAGCGCTTCGAATAGAGGGACAGTGTTAGCACGCGAGCTATGATAAGGAACAAATGCGATTTAATAGAGCAAATAAACGTTGAGGAATGTAGGGCACGACGGATCAATCGGTTCAATCCGTTCAATTTGCAAATCAAACCCCGTTAATGTGGTCAATAGTTTATTTGAAAAAAAAAAACAAAAAACAAAGTGCATTAGAATGAAGTGCTCTGACTAAGATGTGTGCACCGCTTTTCCTGCTAAAGAGGGTTTTTCTTGGGTTCTTATAGCTGTGAGACACTTTCTTGACTCTTTCCAACCGGAATTTAACGTTAACGATGGGAATTGGATTCTGTAGAACCCTTTTGGGGAATTTCCGATTGGAAATAGGCGAGAGGTGCTACAAAATCCATTTCATTTTCTCAAAAAGTTCATTTCTAACTAGAAACAGTAAAGAAAGTGTCCCACAACCATGAGTACTTTGGAAAAATTCTGTAAAGTATAGAAGCACGGACGCCACAGAGAAAAAAAAAAACACGCACATTTCCCTTGCAATTTTGACTAAGCTGATAAAAAACAAACATACACCTTGCTTATAATTTAATCTCAAGAGTTACAATACAAATACATGCTTTCGTGAGTGAGTTTTGTTTTCGATGCAAAACAAATAGTGCCACACAGACCAGCAGCACTTCTCAACCTGATGGAACGCCTGAGTAAGAGGAGAGATGTGCTTTGGGGTTGTTTTTTTTTACTAAATGCATTTAAAACGGAAGAATACATACATGTAAATGAGCTAAAGATACCACCGTTTAGAGTGTTTTTGATTTGATTTACCATTTTCGTTGGCGCTGCTATCGTTTGCCCGCAGAGCACGTGGTAGTGATGGTGGAAAAGGTGGCCAAAAAGTGAGGAAAAATCTGAAAACTGCTGGAAATGTGTGTTTGTGTATGAACTTGTCGTGTTTTAGTAGACAAAAGAGAGTGAACGTGAACGAAAGTGGTTAACATTGAGAGTACGAGATTAAGGGCAGCAATTATGTGTTATTTATACTAAACAAATTCAAATGAAAGTAGAAGAGCAGAAAACAGAACAGAAAACAGTTTCATCGAATCGAAAAATGCTAGAGGAAGTAATGCAGTAGTAAAGTAGGTGCAATTATAGAGGTGATACAGAATCAAAGGAGAGTAGAAGAAGAGGAGGGGTAAATACTACTAAAAGCCAATAAAAACGAATGCAAAAAGCACTATAATAACGCTGCCGCACTAACACTCACAGTTACAACAAAAAACAATGGTCAACAGGACATGGAAAGGACAGCCTCCCCCCGGGACAGTGTGGTAGAGGAAGAGCGGACGCCGTACGTATGTGGATTGTTGCAATGAATAAGGGGAGCGGGGGGAAAAGTAATAAAAATAATTGTATATTACTATTACAAAAATATTATATAAATTAAATAAAATTCATACAAAAACCGCATACAACACAACCACAACATCCTCCGCACACAGACACACAAACCCACGTCCACTTCATACGATGTTGCTCGTTATGGTTCGTTATTTAGTGATATCGGTTTCTACTATTTATTAGCTCTACTAACAACAACGATTGAATGCTTTCTCTACTTACGAAACTACCTTAACGAACGAACCCTACTCCTTGGCTTGACTCTCTTCCGCCCTTATCAACAACCGCCGGTCCGGTTCGTTTTTCAGCTCCAGCTCTGCCCGCCTTATCACCCACCGTTCGTCCTGCATTTCCGCCCAGAAGTAGTACTTGCCGCGGGTTTTTGGTCCCCTCACCGGTACAGCAAAGCTATCGATTCTGCCGCCGCCGAACTTTCTGCTTTCCTCTCCGTAATCGAAGCTTAGATCCTTGATCGGCTCGCCGAGCAGTTGTACCGCACCTACGGAATGGGGAAGGGGAGGAATTTGAATGATAAACCACCCGGGAACCGTTCCCAACCACTGCCATCATACCCGGATGAGCTCGGAGCAGTTTGAGCGATTCTTTGTAGTACGGCTGGCTGCGTATTTTGTCCTCCAGCTTCACCTTCATTATCATCGCACAAGTAATCCCACCGATCGCTATGTACGTAGCGGTTTTGGTGAGCGTTTTTAAGGATACCATATTGTCGGCAGCTTCCCACAATTCACTCGTTTTTCTTCTTTACGTGCAGCAAAGCAGAAAAACCGGCAACGGAGTGCAACGCGATCCGGCGATGTTATTGTTTACATCCGATCATGTCATTTTTACGGCCTTTCAGGTTGCGTTTAGCACACCGGGTGCAGTACTTCAAACCAGCTTCTGCAGGGTTCGCTTCATCGTGTGTTCTAAAATTGCATAAACGGTAAAATTGAAAGGAAAGTAGCACTCAAATTACTTTGCTTTCTGATTTCATATACTTAGCATGTTTATTTTCAATATATATATACTTCTTATAGTTTTTGTTGTTGCTGTTTGTTATCACTCCCTCCTCTGTCTAGGTTTGCCTAAATTGTTGTTAAATCAGTTTCAGTTGTGTTCATAATACGGCATACATAACCACGTGTGCAAGTGCTTACATTATCCCGCTTGTTAATTTTTAATCGATTTTCTTCATTCCGCCTTTGCAGCAGAAGACCTGTATCTACTGCTGTCTCATTCATATACGTGTTAGGAGCATGTGTTATTTTTTTGCATGTGCCTTTTGCCATCCCGCACATTAGCACACACGATCTGTTTTGCAATCAATCATCCTCACATCTAGCTTAAATGTAGTAACAACGTTTTTGTTTTGTTTTTTTTTTTTCAACAGTCCGTTACAGGAGCTACGGAGCCAGCGTGCGCAACGACCCATTCGCCCCCGTTCCTTCTTAGAGTAGTGTAGTACGCAAAAAAGGGAGAGAAGAAAACAGTGTCGAAAATACAACAGGAATAATTTGCCACTATGTAATATACCTTACTAAATCAAAAGGGGCCTGGGGCAAATTTGGATATAATAACCTGCCAGACACAAAGGGATGGGATAGGATGGGTGATACCTTAAAACCTAGTTTAGCAAAGCTTACAAAGTAATTATTAACGTTCCGTTTCCACCGCACGCAACTGATATAACACTGCGTACGGCTACTAGAGCTCTTTACACCTACATTTCGCGACGTTTTTTCACAAATTCGATTTCGTGCCCGTGTACAGCCAAAAATTGACTAAATAAAAAGCAGCAACCCCTGTCCAGCTGATCTGCAATGTTTTCAAAACCGTAAACCATCGATAAATTTGATAGGGTTGTGTGTGTGTGAACTGTGAGTGAACCGAACCGAGTGGGCAACGATCATTTCGCACTGAAGTGTCTTTCCCAGCCTGCTGCTGCTTGCCTCATCGAAATTGTCGATGAAATTTCGCTCAAACCACCTCGGACGGGTGGATTTTGTCATACAGCAACCAAAACCAAAAGTGTATGCTCATTCATCCCAGCCAGCCATGCGATTTGCGCTTCCCACCGTTCCCTACAACGATCGTGTGCCATTGATTTTAAAATCCTTCTTCTCTCTTTCCTATCGAACCGCTGAGTATGCAACTGCATTGTTGCACATTTCTTTTTCACCCAAGGGTGCGTGCTTTCAACTTGCCCAACTCTTAGTAAGGGATAATTTGTTTCCTATATAACAGAAAATAAGAAACATTTCGTTATATATATATATATATATGCTATCGCGCGTTCGCTTTACGTCCGATTCATCACTTTTATCCTGCACACCTCCACAAACGCTCCCGTGTGCTCCTGGTGCCTGCAATTGGTGCTCGTGTGTAGTATCAGCTAGCTTTCGCTCTCTTCCTTCCTTTAACATGTAACTCCATTGCTTCTTACTTTCCCCTCATAACCACCAAAACGGCGGGCAACATGGACGTATGGACCAGCGCAGACCAGAGGATTCAAGAGCAAATTGGCGTATTATAAATGGCGCATTTCCTGCCGCTTATTCGAGCACTGGCTTTCGAGGTTTGGCCGGTTTCGCCGCCAATGGGGGCGGTGATGAAGCAGAGCTCGACACTGCCGTGGCTGCTGTCGCCGTAGGCGGCATCGGACTTGTCGTAGTGGTGGTGGTGCTGCTGCTGTTGCTTGCATTGACCTCCGTACTCGTCACCTCTGGCATGGGCGCAGTCTCTTCGTCCTGCTGCTGCTGCTGCTGCTGCTGTTCGGTGTCCCTGCTGCTTGCCGAGACTCCGGTTTCATCGTCGGCCGCTTCCTCGCCCGCCATTGGTTTCGTTATCGAGCTGCTCACCGTCGGCGAGGAGGTCGGATCAGCCACGATCGTCGCTGGGGCGGCGGCTACGTTCGCCGACGGGTTGCTGCTGCTGGCCGCATTGAAACTCAAATCGTTCGCATCGAACAGGGAGGACGTTTCCTCGTCCGTCGTTTGCGATATCGAGGCGGCACCATCGCCGGCCTCCCGGTGCAGATGCTGCTGTGCCGACTGGGGCTGCTGGGTCGGCTGGGTCTGCTGCTGCTGCTGCTCGGGCAGCGAATCTTCATCCGGTTCGACGTGTAGGGGCATTTCACCCAGCTTCAAGTTGCTGTTTACCGAGCGAGAGCTGTTGTCTTGCTGCGCATCGTCGCTACGCTGTCGCACCGCCGGTTTAGGTCGTAAATCTACCAACAACAAAAAAAAGACAAGCCAAAATAAGCAATCACACCCTCATACAAGCAGTCAGCATGCGCCAAAAACCGTACATACCCGCCTGTGAATTGTCCTCCGTAAACAGTCCCATAATTGGATTGGAATCGTCCGAACGCTTCAGCCCGCCGACACTGTCCTCATCGGCACTACCGTCCCCGAGCAGTCCGCCAGCACCGGCCGCACCGGTGCCCCCCACGCCGGACGGCAGCTCCTTCGAGGCGAGCGAGCTCATCGTACCCTGCCCGACGAGATGGTGAGGTATGTGCGGGTTATTGCTCGAGCCCGTCGCTGCCACCAGCTGGCCCGGCATCAGCCCGGCCGCACCGCCCTGGGCCGCGGCAATGGCGGCCGCCTGCGACGGCGTGAGCGATTTGCGCGTCTTTTCCGCCTTGCGCCAGAGCGTGATTTCCTGCTGTTTGAAGTACCGCCGGTCTTCGGTGTCAATTAGCACCAGATTGAGGAAGTAGCGGACCGAGAACTTCTTGTTAATCTCGCGCATCGTCACGGTGAGGTCGTACCCGGCGAGAAACACCCGGATCGGTATGCTTTCACCCTTCACCGGCGACCCGTCCATGATTTCGTACTTGGCGATAATTTCGTTCTCCGTGTACATGTTAGGTCCTGCATGAAATGGGGGGGAGAAGGGGTGTTGGGCGGAATGAAAAACGTGTTTAGTGTATTAGCAAAACAGCGGAATTTGGAATGTGTGTAAAGCGTGGAAAAACAAAAACGAAAACAAAACTCACCCGAACCAGTCTGTTCCCGCTTGATGATGGCTATTTCCATGTGTTTAATCTTAATGCGCACCAGCAGAAAATAGATTTTGCCCACAATCACATCCTTTAAGTGGTACCTGGAGCAAAGGGAGAGCAGGAGACAGGCGTTAAAAAGAAGCATTCTCGTATGAATTCCCTTTTTCCCCTCTCGGGACTCACTTGCTCTTGTTGTACTCGAACTCGATGTGCAAACAGTCCTCGATGCCCACCTCCATCTTGATTGGACTGTTTGTGTCCGGATAGCTCGACAGCGTATGCACAGCAATGTCCACCTCCCGCACGATATCACTCAGCCGGCGCACAATCGTCACCCGCAGGAAGTATCTGGCAGTAGGCAGTAGTAACAGAAAATATCGCATAAATCGTACAGCAAACAACAGCGGCAAGCTCAATGCACTGCAGTTCCTACCGTAATCGAACGTTCGAGCCGACGTACACCTCGTACGGTTTCTCCACGTTCGCAAACTCGAACGGATATGACGTGTTCTGGATGAGGTCGCCCGGCCGGGCCAGCTCGCGCACCAGGCTCAGAAAGTCGTGATGATTGCCCCTATCGTAATACAATTCAATTTGACCTGTAACGAACGCGGCACAGCACCATAACGAAACGATTTAGCCGGGAGAAGAAGTAGACGCTTGTTGTTGCTGCGCGCTGCTGTGTTCGCAAACACACACACACACACACACACACAACGCAGATTCATTTATCGAATGGCGCAAACCCTTGTGGACTGGTTTAATTTGTGTGTATTAATATCTTGGTGGTGGGCTGAAAAGTCAACAAATTGATAAAACTGCCTGCCACTAGCTGTTACAGAGGGAGCGATGATGATGACGTCTGCCGTTTGGCCTAGCTGCTCTGATAAGAATTCTGCGGCCGTGCGAGCT
Source organism: Anopheles coluzzii (assembly GCF_943734685.1). Lineage (NCBI taxonomy): Eukaryota > Metazoa > Arthropoda > Insecta > Diptera > Culicidae > Anopheles > Anopheles coluzzii. The sequence goes on along the minus strand of NC_064670.1, from coordinate 103,920,766 downwards.
TCTCGCCCTATAAGCAAATTGTTTTTTATCCGAATTCCAACAATGTCTGTGGGTGACGAAATGCACCGACAGAAACCAATTGACCGGAATTGATATGTAGGTCTAATTCGCTTTAAAAAGGGTATCGAATTCAACAAAATCAAGTCAAATCTGTTCTGCCCTTTACGCGAAATTGGCACAAACCAGCGTTTGGCGCAAACACATACACACGCCAGCACCGGAACCCTCCCTCCGCGGTGCAGCGATATGACCAGCGACGGGGTCGGCACACGTACACACACACACACACACACACACACACATACAGCGATTGGTGGTGGATCGCTGCGCATCCATACAAATAACGCACAGCAGCAGCGGCGGCGGCAGCTATACTCACCGATAAGCTCGATTTTGATACCCTGGTGTTCCAGCTTGCTGCCCGGTTTTTTGAGCGTAATGTTCACCTTTCCGCCCACCGTTTCGCCGTCGTAGTACAGCAGGTACTTGTCCTTCTTGCCGTCCTCTGTTTTGATTTCCGCCTGCTGCCGGTTTTCGGCCCCATCGAACACGACGTCGATGTCGGCCGACTGGCCAAACCGGAGGAAATTCTAGAAGGCGGAGGAAAAGACCCGGAAAACCATTTAGCATCATTGATCCAGCAGTAGGGCCGATTCGAGCAGTTTGGTAGTGCAAGGCTTACCATGATGATTGGTTCGGTTCGGTTTGGTTTGGGATGGATTTCCCGGTTTGTGCACCACTCACAGTAGGGGGACGACCGCTGTTCGGAGTTTCGGGATCAATTCAGCCAGCGCAGTCTATCCTCCCTAATCACCAATTGACTTTGTGCGGTGCTTTTGTTCTCCCTATCTCTCTCACACACGCACTCTCCCTCTCTTTCTCTCACTCTTCTTCACTCTCTTTCACTTCCGCTTCTTATCACCAGGGGCTCACGGATATGGGCAGTGTAAGCGCACGTTAGTGAACAGCCGGAACCGCACGGTCGCACTGCAATCGATTAAGATTTGGCTGCTGGTTGGTGGTGGGGGCAGAGTGTAAGCACAACAAACATACGGGCCAAATCTAGCACCCCCTACACACACACACACAAACACACACACACGCACACAGGCGCGCACTCAATGCATACAGACGCACACATACACAAACACACACGGAGGCCTCTGTGAAAGCTGTTCGTGCGGAACACACACGGCGGTGGGCTTTACACACTTTTCGCCTCAATTAACGCGGTACGTGACGTGTGTATGTGTGTGTGTGTGTGTATGTGACAGTCTGGGCCTAAAACCAGAACACCACTTCCGGACCCCACCTCTACTGCTGGGGGGAGAATGATTTGATGCGGCTTCCGTTCCCTCCTCTGCTGGGGCAAGAGTGAGTCTGCGGTTTTTTTGTCTCTCTCTCTCGTCTCGTCTGCACTTTTACACGGTGTGAGATGCGTTTTGTTGCCACTTTTCGTGGTGAAGAACACTTTTGCAGTGGGAAAAGGGTAGTGAGTGGATAAATTTCGGTGGAATGCACCACCGCCTCGCCCCACACCAAGAACAGGCTGTGCAACTCTGTTGAGACAAACGACGACAACGACGACGACAACGACGAGGACGACGACTGGACTTGCCCGAGAGGGTTCGCTGGAGCCGATTGTATTATATAAGAACGCGCCGCACACAGCACGCACAATGCACTCAATCCTCGATTTCCTTTCGTACCGTCGGGGAAAGCACTTTTCCCGTGCTCTGGCGAGTGAGAATATTCCCTTTTTTCGACACTTTTCCGCGCCGCTAGGTCGTCGTTCGTGGTGTCTTTCTTCGTTTCGTTCGTGAATCAGTTTTTTTTTGTCCAATTAGCACAAATTGACGACTGCTGTCAGTTTCTGCTTTGATGGCTGCTGTCAAATTCCCAAATGTGAGGGGTAGGACAGTTTACCTACAGATTTACTTTACCGCGTTTCGAACGATCAATTTTCGGATGTTTTTCTAAATCGCTAGCAAAAGAAAAAGAAAAAATCGATTGCTCTGAAAATGTTGGTAAATAGTTCATGAAGAATGTATTTTACAAATGAGAAATGCCACGTGATGATTGTTTTTTTTTTCTTCAAATTTTACACTTAGTTCAACTAAGCAACGGACGTTTCCAAAACATTCGTTGAAAGATTGCGCGCGTGCGATGATGGGGCACACGCACAACTCGCCGCTTCCCCACTTAATCGCTAGGAAAATTAGTTAGCTAACGCAACGGAATACTTCCAGAAAGTATTCATTTGTGCGATTGGAACGCCCGGAAGTGGTTCTCCTTGAAGCCCTTCGTCTGGTACTGGCTCACGTTCGGCACCACCTCATCGATCCACGCCGGATCGATTTCGGTCACGTTGCGCAGATAGTTGAGTCGCGTCGCCACCAGCTCGGTGTAGACGACGACCGGGGGCCGGAATTTCCCGCACACCGCGCTGGACGGATGTATGCGCGCCTTCAGTGCGCTGGTCGAGGTAAGGTACAGGTGGTCCGGCTGCTTCGTGGCAATGTTCGCAAACAGCCCGGTCAGCAAACACTTGGCGACGGGGGTCGTATCCTTCCCGCACGTGCTGCTCGGCAGGTCAAGCGCTTTGCAAATTTCGCTCAGCTGCTCCCGGATCGAGGCCACGTGCGTTAGGTTGCGCTCGTTGAGGAAGTTGTCGAAGCACCAGACCTTCGGTTTGGCCCGCGTCTTAAACTCGTTGAACACGTTCAGCAGCGTGATGTGGTCGCCCGAGCGGTCGAAAAACTTGGAGTGTGCGATCAGCATCTGTTCGCGCTTGTGCACACTGTTGGTAAAGACGTTCTCGCCCGACAGCATCGCGATGATGGTGAGCATCTCCTCCAGGCAGCCGAACTTGGGCGCGGAAAGCAACATCTTGGAGTACTTGGGATCGAGCGGAAAGCGGGCCATCTTGGTGCCGAGCGCGGTCAGGATGGGGTTTTCCACCGAGGAGATCGCATTCAGCGCCTTCAGCTCGAGCAGCCCGCCCACGATCGCCTCCTCCGGCGGTTTGTCGATAAAGTCAAAGTCTTTGTAGTTGACGCCCATCACGAGCAGGTTCAGGATGGTGGCGGCCATGTTGCAGCGCAGAATCTCCGGCATCGTCATCTTTTCCAAATGCCCGTACACTTCCTTGGAGTACGTGCGGTAGCAAACGCCATCGCTCAAACGCCCCGCACGGCCTGTCCGCTGGTGGGCTTGCGCCTGCGATATCCAGGACACCTTCAGCATGTCCATCCCCGTGATGGGATCGTACGAGCGTACCTTCGCGCGGCCACAATCCACCACATACCGGATGCCGTTGATCGTAATGGACGTTTCGGCAATGTTGGTCGCAAATATTACCTTCCGCACGTTACCCGGCGCAGCGTTGAACACGTCCAACTGTTGGTTCTGTGGCAGCGCGGCGTACATTGGATGAACGGCAAGCTTTGGCAGGTCGGGCGAGAAGCTCTAAAAGTGCAGAAAACATCATTAGCGAATGTATGAGAGCATGCACGCGCTCACAGGCGTGTCCTATACCTTAGCCAAGCGTCGCATCTTGCCAACTGTGGCTTCTATTTCTTCCTGACCGGTTAGGAACACCAGCACATCGCCGGCCGGTTGCGTTTGGTGGATCTCTACCACTGTCTTCAGACACGCCTCGATGTAATGCATTTTCTCCACCATCTGGTACACCTTCACCTGGTACGTGCGGCCTTGCAGGTATACGATCGGACAGTCGGAAAAGTAGCTCGCAAAATGGTCACAGTCCATCGTGGCCGACATGATGATCACCTTCAGCGGCGTCATGCGCTTGAGGGCTCGTATCTGTTGCGCTTTCTTTACCACTCCCAGCAGCACATCCGTCGCGATGGTCCGTTCGTGCACCTCGTCCAGTATGATCACGTTGTAGTTGCGCAGCTGCCGATCGGACAGCGCCTCCCGGCACAGTATACCATCGGTCATGTACTTAACCTGCGTGTTTTCCGACGTCATGTCCTCGAAGCGCACCGTATAGCCAACCAAATCGCCCAGATTGGTGCCCATCTCCTGCGCGACCCATTTCGCTACGGTAATAGCGGCCACTCGGCGCGGTTGCGTGATGGCAATCATTTTGTCCCCGTTCAGTCCCGCCTCGTAGATGAACTGTGGCATCTGGGTGGTTTTTCCGCTGCCCGTCTCACCCAGCACGATGATCGTGGACGACTTTCGCACCATTTCCATCAGCCTGCGGATGGGAGGATGGGGTAGCATGAAGCAACAAAACCGCGTGGGAGTGTGGTGTTGGTAAACTTACGATTTGCGCACCGAGTAGATGGGCAACGACAGGCGTTGCTGTTTCGCCTGCTCCTGCTTCATGTAGGAGCGTGAGTATTGATTGCCCAGACTGCTGTTGCGACTCGAAAGTCCGGAATCCATCGTTACGGCCGGGCTTTTCTTATTAATTTTACTGGTTGAAGTTCGGCACGCCGGAAAATAAACAACCCGCACCGATTCCAAAACACGCCGCCTCACAATTGACAGCGTTCGGGGCCCGTACAACATGGCGAGGATTTTTAACGTTCGAATATTGCTGTATCTCGCTCATTTTCTCTACCCTTCCTTTACTTTCCTACAGTGCTCTTTTCAAAGAGTCTCCCACTTCACCAAGAACGCTTCGTCCATTTTTGTTCATATGCCTTTCGTTCACCTCATATGCCGAGGTGTGTTTGTTCTCGCTCCTTGTGTCATGCCATCTCTTTCGCACCTTATGGACGTATGGAAAATGTAAACAAGCTCGGTGGTTGATGTGAATGTGGAGTGAACAATTTTGTCTTACTTTTTACCCTTTTCCATGTCCTTTTTACGTTGCAGATTGTCTATTGATACAGGGTTTTCCGATGGAACTCAAGACCGCGGGACACTTTGATGAATCGGCGGGAGTCAGTCGCAAGACTGCGGAACGATACATGAAAGAGTTGACGATACTGGGATCTGTATCGCAAGACTGCGGCACACTTTTTCGAGCACATTATCGCCTCGCAGAGACATATGGTCTGATCAATACCGGCATTCCTCAATTCCCTCAGCGCCTCAAGGCCACAATCGAATGAAGACATTTCATAAAAATCCACCAGAGGATCAGCTGATGCATAAGCGGAACATGTACGAGAAAGTGAGACGGAGGAGCGCAGATGCTAATGGCACACACATTAAATGGAGTAGCCCGTGGGGTCTTTGAGAGAGAGGTGGTGGAGTAGTGGAGTGTATTTATTTATTTGGCCATTTAATTTTGTCCACCAACACAATCGCACACAAGCGCGAGCTTTTTGTCGATCATCTTGAACCCTCCCTCGCTTGAAACGACTTACAAAAACAATCGCCAGCGAGGAAAAATCGGACGGATTCGGAGCATTGGGGAGCTCGTGAAAACTGGGTTTTGACAAGCATGGTGAGAGTTTATGCGCTAGCGTTGAAATGTTGGGTTTAAAATTACCGTTGATATGTGATGATTTTTGGCGATTAATTGCAACTAGTTTAGTTTGCTGACAGTAAAAAAAATGTTAACTAATTTCAATAGCATTATCACCTCATACAATCACAATTTCTCAATTCCAATAACCAAAGCATCAAACCGCTAGTACCCAAAGTGTCAAATAGTTTTTGTTTCTTTTTTTCCCTCATCGGCCAGCTGTCATTCACGGATCGGGGGGGCAGGTAGCATGCACACACACACACACCTCTGCACGTTCCATTCATTCGCTCGTTGGTTGTTGACTTCTTCTCGTGGCGCACGCTTCGCTCCTGTTCTGTGTTTCTGCAAGCAGTACGTGTTTCAAGAAGTATTAAACGAAATGTTCAATTAAAAGCTTCTAGTTTATGTGCAATCGTAGATAGATTTAGTGCATGGTAGGAAAATGCATGTGTATCTTACATTGGTGATTTCCATATCGCTGGAAAAGCCAATGGAAATGAAGCACTTCCTTCCTTTCGTTTCGTGTGGTGTGGTGTCTTGTGTGTATCTCTTTGCAAAAAAAACCCATCTGTTAGTGCCCTACTTTCCTCAACGCCGAGCATAATTATTCTCCCATTCACGAAAGTGGCCATGAGCTTGCTTAAAAAGTGCATGTGCAGGGCCAATGCAGCCGTGTGTGAACCTGTTCTTCTGCACGTTTTGGCCAAACTGGTGCTGCTGCTGCTACAAAGTGTTGTTTAGAGCGGATTTCGTAAAAGTAGCTGAGCCTGCTTTATGCGCCGTGCCATGTGTTGGTTTTTTTGTTGTTGTTGTTCTTGTATCGCGTGTGCCGTAAGTGCAAGTGGATAATGTTGCAAGCCATGGTCAGGCGCCCGAGGCGAAGTTGCATTAGGCAGCAGATAATTATCTCCTCCTCGGCGGTACTCGTGTACCTACCCACCAAAATGCCTTATCCATGCGAAATGTTAAAACCCAGACAGACAGCGGTTTCGTGTTTCTCGTCGCACCGGGATGGAAAGAGCATGTAGTAGCGCCGCCCTGAACCAATGAATTGAATCCACACACAACCACGGGAACGGTTCTCCCAATCATGTGGCCATGGGTAATTGAATAATCGACTCAAGATGGCAAATTACCACACATTGTAGGGAGGGCAGGCGCGGCAGCAGGCTTCTTCTCCAGCCTTTAACGAGTTTAACTAATTCACAAAAGGAAAAACGAAACACGACATTCTGCAGCTGCAACCCGGCAACATGCGCATCGTGCTGGATAAGAGGAAATGCACACAGAAAGAGAGAAAGAGAGAGAGAGGGAGATAAGTAGCATTGCTAACCTCCTGCACAAATAACTCACTGACAGGACGAAGGATCGATAAAACCATTCAGCTATCTACGCCCCTGAAGGCCTAATTAGAAGCACAACACTTCCTGCGGCATCTAATTCCATAGCTTATCCTTATCAACAATCCAATAGTTCTAAACGATTTCGAAACATTCTATTTAATGAGGCCAGCGACTTGATCGCCTTCTTATCTTTTGGAAGCGACTGCAGGAACAAAACGAAATAACCAGTTACCACCACCTGTTAGCAGCCGCTGTGCAAGGAGGACCGGCGGCAAACGGTTCTTGTTACGAGCGACGCGCGTGTTCGCGCTGTAATCCAATTCCGACTCCGACTCGCCGTTAGGTTATTTTTATCGGCAAACGTGCGACACAACACACAGGCGGGTCGGTTCCATACCAAATGCGTTGCTTCCTCCATGCTGGCAACGTTAAGGACACAAATCCATTTATGCGCTGTATGCGGGGTTTGTCCTCCTTGTCCGTCTCGCGGGGGCCGACGTGAAGTTGATGGATTAGATTTCTTCACACGATGGTAGCAGCCGAGCTTTTCGCACACCGTTTTGAAGCAAAGAGTGTCGAAAAGCACACCCAACAAATGCTGTGGTTGTCCAATTAAATGATTACCATGGCTACGTGTGCCATTGAACCCTGTGATTGATGGCTCGCGGATGGGATAATCGTTCGAGTTGCATGTTCTTCTAATGTTGCCTGGCAACAATTAAATTCTTCAACCCCAATCGCTTTTCCCCCCTTTAATCGTGAAGGAATTTAACCCGAGCGACGATGGTGTGCGGCCAGCTGATGGCCGTGATTTCAGCACCACACACTAACTGTACAGCCGTAGTGGAATCGTTCATTGAAAAGTGAAACGCGACTAGGTGCATGCGCTTAACTAGGTGAGATTTGTTTAACTTGCCTAAAAATAAACACCACTATGTGGCCAAGCGTGCCGTTACATTGTGCAGGGAAAAACGCGGTACAGGTTCCTACTGCAACCGATGGTCGATGGCGCAAAGGCGCAGCTTACAAGAACAGGTGTGTGCTGGTTGGCGTATAGCGCCAAGCATGGCTGAGATTTCGCAACACATACCGAGGCACCAGCCAGCACACAGCGCTCGTCTTAGTACACCGGTAATTGGCGTAATTGAATTTGAATGTCAAGGTACGGGCTGGGTGGGTGCGCGAGAGATATACCTTTTTTCCTCGAAAATAGATGACCTTTCAATAGAGGAATATTTGAAAAGGTGAATGTTTTCACAAAAAAACACAATTTTAATCCAATATCTGGGAGTAAAGAAATATTACTTCCCACGACGTACCTGCTCATACTCATTAATATCTTCTTTTTAACAACTCCTTCGTTTCCCGGGTTTTTTTGTACTATACACCATTTCTGTGTAAACCATTAAACAGGGAGATTCTCCTCTCTCCCTGCGGGACAAAAACACGTATTTAATTACCTTAAACACTCGCGGCGGCATCGCTTTAGGAATTTCCGTGCGTCATATGGCGAGCAGCTAATCAGTGGGCGCCCGCAAAAAAAAGCGCCTCTTGCGCGGGTTCAACACGGTTCAACTGAAGAGGAACTGTTTTTTTTTGCATCGTTCTCGCATTTCACAGCCTGCCTCGGTAAACGAAACTCTCGCTGTGGATGATTTATGATCTCAGCTGCCTTTTTTTCTTCCTTCAATGGATTTATTATGTCTGCAAAATATCTTCCGTACAAGTGTTGCGGCAAAGCGAAGAGCCAAACCGGATTACATACATGCCACAGTGTGGTGAACACAGGAGTGAAAGATAACGCGCTGAAAATGCATTCGAAATTTAGCTCGAAACTCAACCAGCAACCAAGTAACAGTGTTGATGATTGAAAGCGTGCATTTTTATTTGTAAACAAAGCATGATTGTTTATCGCCGCCCGGTCTGATACGGTCGGAGGGGTCAGCATCATGCTGCGGCTAGTCCTCAGGCACGCCATGTGCGTTTGGCGAACACGCGGTGCGAGAGGTTATTATCGCGTGTGTGTGTGTGTGTCGTGGTGTTGTGTCTCGCTTATCTCGCCCATCCCGAATCGGACGAATACGGTCAAAACGTACGAACGAAGGGCATCACGTTACAAAGCACCACATCGAAAATTGTTTATTTATGCTGCTCGTGTATGATGTGTGTAGCTAGCTATATTTTTATAACTTTTTTTTAATTTATGTTCAGCTCGCCGCTCTGTGCGAACCCAGGAACCGGACCTAACTGCCGCAGAACAAGCGCGCGCCACGTATAACATCAAAGATGCAGGATGGTCTCATTTCCCGCGCCGGGGCAGCTATCTGTAACGACACCTATCCTGCCAAGGGATCAGCCAACTACAACGTTCCACCAGTGGACGGAGGAGCGGGTCAATACTCTCCCTCGAAAGCATGTGTCCATCAACATCACCCGACCCGACAGCAGCAGCCGCCCTCTCCGCAGCACACGCCGTGTGGAGACTTTAAGCTCTGCGGGTACGACGGTACTACGATGAGCTGTGGTCCGCTAGGTGATGAGTGTTTACCAAGCAGCACCGGTGGAAGTCCACTGACCGGCCGTACCGGAAAGGCGGACCTGTTTGGTGTGCTGGAGTTTTGGCTACAGCTACGCTACGACCTATCGACGCTACCGTGGGAACAATTGCAAACGATCCAGCTCAAGAACCCCCGTGCCGCACCGGGCTGTGCGTACATTCCGACAAAGGTATGTGTTTGTTTGTTTGTTTGATAAGCACGAAGCATCGTTATCGCAAAAGGATGAAGATCGAGATGGTAGATAACAGTTTACGACCGAGATTACGATAAAGGAATCGCGGCAAGATAGGACGCTTTTTATAGCCTTTTGATAAAACCATCAAGAAAGCGCAAGTGATTGATCATTGCTACCGCTAAGGAATGCGTTGTGAATCATGTTGTTTGTATGAAACGACCTTTACACCCCTGCCACAACATCACGTAGCGATTCTTCAGCGCTTTGTTTGCAACAGCAACTAACAGCTCCGTTTATCTGTCCCGTTCTGTAGGTGGAACACATTGCCAACATAGTCACGCACGGTACCTGGGTACTGCCGTCGATGTATGCCGCCCTCTACCTTTACGGGCGCAGCCACACGCCCGCCCAAACGCTTGCGGCCATCATCTATGGGGCGGCCCTTTCGATGCTGTTCTTTGTCTCGACCTGCTTCCACTGCGTCTGCTACTGTAACCACAATCGGCCGCTGAAGGATGCGCTGCATCGATGCGATCGTGCGATGATCTACATCTTCATCGCCGGCTCGTACTATCCGTGGCTCAGCCTGGGACATACGACCCACCCGCAGATAGTGTCCGTGGTAAAGTGGAGCGTTTGGGTGATGGCCGTGCTCGGCATTGTTTATCAACAGGTAAATTCACATTTATTTAAACATTTTTTATTAATTTTCTGTAAATTAATTGCCGCCTTTTCTCTTGTACAGATGTACCACGAACGGTACAAGTGCCTGGAGACGTTCTTCTACGTGGTGATCGGACTCGGCCCATCGGTCGTGATTGTGCTGTGGGGCCACGAGTTTACCGGTATGGCCGAGCTAAAGTTTGGCGGCGTGCTGTACATTATCGGTATCGTGTTCTTTAAGTCGGATGGGCTATTCCCTTTCGCGCACGCGATCTGGCATCTGTTTGTGGTGTTTGCCGCATCCGTGCACTACTTTGCCATCATGACCTACCTGTTTCCGGACACGAGCAGCATCGTTTCATCCGCGGTGGAAGGTGCAGCGGCCGGTTAAACTGGCAAAAGGCGATGTGGGTGGCTGGCTTTATTCTTGTTCCCCTTTTCCTTCGTTTATCTCACACTGTTTGTGTTCAAAGCCTTTTGATTAGTTAGGTTTTATTAAGTTTTGTACAGCGTAATTGTAAGTAGACTTTCTTTTTGTGTGGGAGCGCGCTGGTGCGATCCGCTACAGCTAAAAGAAGGTTAAACAGAGTGTATACCAAGGCAAAGGAAGAGGACACACGTTTCCTAGAAACGAAATGATATATTTTTAACGCAACATTTTGGTACCCAGTGTAGCCTGGGAACGTGTGGCTAGCGTGTGTAATAGAGAAAGGAGTTTTGGAGGTGTTCAAGAGTGTGTAAGCTACTGGGTGTGTAGCTGTTGGAACCATTTCCTCCCACCTTTTTTGGGTAAAAATCAAACCTGCTCAATTTACTTTTTCTATCCTTACAATTCATATTGTATTGCATATTGTATAAGCATTTCTGTTTTTTGTTTCTGTCGCTTATTTTGTACGCCTTTTTGGCTGGCAATACTCATGAAGCTGGTGAAAGAGGTTTTTGTTTTCGCTTATACAATTCTTTAAGTGCAACAAAAAGGTCGAAAAAGGCATCTTAAAATGATAGAATCGGTGACGGAAGTCATTTCATTGTAGGCATATTAGTGGTTTCTGTTTGTTGTCTTCTTGTTCTGTCTTATTGTGATACTTAGCATGACTAAGAAAAGTTTATAATATTTAATTAGTTTACAGTTTCTTAATTCCTGTCCCACTTCCCGGACCCTCCCCGGTTGAGGAATTGAACATAGAAAATTAATTATTACGTTATTAGTGGTACAAAACAGTTGTCAGTTGTGGCGACCCCTCCCCACAATATAGCAAGCAAGTTTAGTGCAACTCAAACCACCTAAAAATTAAATGGTCGAACAGAAAGAGCTGAATGATGTTCTTTGTATAAGGTGCAATGTTGTAACACAACATCGACGGGTAGATTTGATATTAACGTTGAGAGCGGCTGGACGCATGGTTGGTGGCGAGCATTGCTGCGTTAGAGTAAGCACACCCATACATAGATGGTGATGTGTATCAAAACCAGTGGAAAAGATAGAAGTCTGAATTATCGTTAGGCAAAAGGCTATATGGATACATTAACATATACCAAACACTAAAACAAAAACAACTCGAAGCCAAAACACAGTACCATTTCGTAGTGGTTAGCTTCATCAACTGACTTCTTCATCCATCTAACGAATAATCCAACAAATGTCTCTCTTGAATGCTACATAAAAAATACTCGATAATAGTAACATTAAACCCACCTTAATAGAGTAGAATGGAATAGAAAAAGGTTTTGTTGCGCTAAATGCTGCAACAAATTAAACAAACGATCCCCCATATTTGCTCAGCTTAGAAAACAGAGAAAACAAACACACGTACAGGCACTAGTGGCATATCGGGTAAACATTACAAACAAAACACTTGGATGAAACAAAAAATGATAAGGAGGGAATTGGGAAACAACTAAATCATTAGTAAAACAACCCAAATTTGATACAAAAATATCAAAATGATAAATTCCACCCCAATACCAATGTAGCCCATCGATAATTAAATTAGAAAAAAAAACAAACAAACAATTAAATAGGAAATAGGGAAAATGTTCCGAAAAGAGCCAAATAATTCTCGAATTAAAATAGTTTCTCGATTGTGCATATTTCTTCCAGTCCAGTTGACAACATAAGCTCACTTTACAGGGTTTTCCAGGGGTTTTCATAGTTGTGGGACACTTCCATGACTCTTTCCTATTGGAAGTGATCTTTATATATTGGAAATTGGACTCCATGGTACCCGTTTTGGACAGGCTCCTTGGAAATTCCTGCTAGATTTATTCAACAAGGGTGCTATACAGTTCAATTCCCATTACATTAAGTTTATTTCTCGTAGGAAAGTATCCCACAGCTATGAGAACTCCTGGAAACCCCTGTAAAGATCACTTTCAACTAGAAAACACGCTTGGTGTACACCGTACCGTACAGTACAGTTCAATAGACAATGCAATAGGCCAACATCCGCTGAGTATAAACTGATAATAAATGTTGAAACAAATAGTTTGGAATGATAGTACGAACACAAAAACTAGTTTTCTTTTAGCATTTACGGATTATAGTTTACTCATGAAAGCTCCAAATTAAACGCTCTCTATTACACTGTCCTAACAACAACGTGGCTAACAACGGCTCTTGCAACCTTTAGTGGACAGGACCTTTCATAATTTCATGCAGACGGCGTGTCTGTCGCTCCGGATGGCGGAAAAATGTATCCAACACAAACTCAATCTCCTTGCGCGTGTGCAACGGTGGCCAGAGCGTCGTGATGGCAAAATGGCTGGAAAGAAACGATTGTAAAGAGGGTGATATCAATGAAAGGTTCTCCCTTTTTGGTCCCCCTTTTTGGGGGGCTACATACCGATGGAACCGCATCGAATCGTAGGCCGAATTTTGCATCAGCTCCAGCATTTTCAGCTCGTAGTTGAACTGTTGCTCATACAGCACATTGTTTGCGTGATACCGTTGGCGACAAATGGCCGAGCTGAAAGCGAAACGGGGTTGTTCAATCTCAATCGATTCACACTACTCACAACAAACGCTTCATTTTAAGGTACGCTTAGGGTACGGCAATGCTTACTATGGAGGCTGCAGATTAGTGTAGCTGGGATGTAAACTTTCCTCCGAACGGTTCGGTTTGGGTTTCTTTTTATCGCCCGACTTGCGCTTCGATTCACGGCGCTTTTTGCGCTGCTGGGAGCTGGTCCGATCCATTCGGAACGATGAATTTGAATGTTTTGCAGTACAAAACAAATGGTTCTCTAGTTCCACACTACCATCATCGGTACGAAAGAAGTGCTGTTGCAGAATGCCAGCGCGCTGCTGCTTATTTTACGCCCTGTGCGTTACCCCTGGCGACGGATAGGAGGCGATGAAACAAAATCGATTTATTTAGTTAATGTAGGTCAGCGAACAGGTAGAAACTGAACAACGTGTGATGGTAGTGGGGGAGGCGGTTTGGGGTTCAAACTGTTTCTGATTGACGTGGGCAATTGCTTTCGTTTTCGCAGGGCTGCATTAGTTCTGCCATTACCGACAGGATCAAGTTGCAGCATACAATGCTTTCGATTTTAATTGCTGATCGATTTTATACACCAACAACAGATTGCGGGCAGCGTACCGAGGAGATGGCGGCTACAAGGCGAAATTCAAACAAATATTTTACAGTTGTATTGTAATATTTTTTCACAAAAATATGGGATTGAAATTGGTTTTGATGCTTCCATGCTTGGAGCGCACGTATGCTGCTTCTATTGATGGTCGATACTGGTTGATTATTTTTGGACCAAAGGATCACAGCAAACACTGCCCAAGACACACGACCGAGTGGTTGTCGACAACGTTATGTAGAGAGCGGTGTGGTAGTTTGTTGTGGGCAGTATTTTTTTTTTGTTTTACTCCTGTGCAACTCATCCTGACGATGTTCCGCAACGCTTTTCAGCATAGATTCGTGACAGTTTTCTCGAGCGCCGGAAGCAAACCATTGGCCATCTGGGATGTGCACACGAAAAACGGGCACTCGCGGCGGGTAACCGATGAAGATATCCGCTCCCTGGCCTTCGAACTGATCGGGGTGAATGTTGCGACCACGTACATGGTAGCACCGTGTGCACCATGTCCCTCGCTTTCGATAAAGCTCCCATTTCTGGTGATGTTGGTTAAAAATATGAAAAAGTTCTTTTGCTTCGAGGTTCAGGTGAGCTGGTGGCATTGTTTTTTTTTTGTTTCTAATGTTTTCAGACAAAATATGATCATTGTCCCTCTTTTGCCTAGATCCTGGATGATAGACAATCGCTACGTCGGCTACGCTTTTCCAACTATCAGAGTGGAACGCGCGTGGATAATTTCAGCTCCTGCATGCCCCTATCGTTGACCTGCAATTGGAACCATGTGCAGTTGAATTTGGCCGAGTTTATCAGGCGTGCGTACGGTACCAATTACGTCGAGACGGTTCGGCTGCAGATACATGCAAATGTGCGCATCAAGCGGATCTATTTCTGCGATCAGCTGTACACGAACGATGAGACACCGGCTGAGCTGCGACTTTTCCCACCGGTGCGCCCCAACCGGATGGTGCAGCTGAAGGCACAGCAGAAGCCGGCCGCAATCCCTCACGAACCGATCGAAACGGTACGGCCTCCGACCCCGGTGGATGCGGCGGACATTTCGAACATGTTGGAAAACGAACTGGCCCCTGCCCAGTGCGCTGTTGGAACGGACGGTTAAATTTGGTCGTTGATTGGTGGATGGAAGAAGTTTTTTTTAACGCTAGAATTATACAGTTTTGTACATGATGGTTATCGGGTTAAAATTATTCGTATGATTACAGATGGAGATTGATTGAAAATTCTTCAAAATTTGTAGAGTGTTACATCGATAAGGTAGGGAATAATTTCATGTATCTGAACTGCCTATCTTCATTCATTTAATTGTCGGCTCTTTTCAAACAAACACGTGGTTTTGTAAGCATGTCAGCCTTTGCCGCTATCACGTTGCTCGAGATGTTGGTTTCATTGCCCATGCAGCAAAAGTTCCTCACTATCTTCAACAATTGCATGTTGAAAAATCTGCAAAGAGATCTGCGTTGTTTTTGTCATTTTTTGGTCTACTAATTTCAGAAAGTGTAAAATTTTCTCTTGCCAGAAGTAGGACCCAATTAATTCCGACTAATTTTCTCTCTGTCGTTGAAAAGCGATCCCTACAGCAACCATGACCACTATGATGGGAGATAGACAAGAGGAGCTTTGTTTTTAAAATATATATTTTACTCCGATTTAATGGCAGCTCTAAAGTGGAATCCTTTCCGCATCACGCGCTATACAACTGTCCCTTAAAGCTCCTGAGAAAAAATAAATTTGAAAATTCGTACATTTTCCATGGCGTTGCTTTCCAATGCATAGCATTTTTTGCCAGAATTTAGCCGCTTTGAAGCGCGATTGCACGATTGCCGCTTTTCTCAAATGTCAAAATCGAGCCATGACTGTCAATTGGGATTGCAAATAATCGGCGGCTTGCAGAATTTCCGAACAGCATTTTTGTGCTATTGTACAAAAACAAAAGCACATTATAAAACACCATTTATCAAGAAAATAAATCTGATTACAAAACTGCACAAAATTTAACAAAAACTGCCATCAGCATTCATCCTGCGCGGAGCAAAAATTACGCGCCCATCAAACTGATGACAGCTGCTGTCAAACCCCATACACAGCCAAACTTTCAGCAAAATGTACAAGCAGGTATGGTAAAATGGTTCACAGTTTTGTGTTTTCTGCGTTTAGTTTAAGACCGTGAACGTAAATTATGGAAAGCAGAGAACTATAAAGTACGTAAGTAACAGTGCGACAATCGTGTTGGTTGCTCGGACGCGAATAAAGAGGTGAATTTTAGCGCGTTGACGATAGGAGTTGTGTTGTGCTGTCTGGAAGCAAGCGGAGAAAAGTTTGCTGATCTACGCCGGATTACACTGATGGAGTTAATTCTGGCACAAAAATAGTAAACATGCAATTGTCCCTGTGCGGGGCGGAATTCAATCGAAAAAAAAACATTAAAATCGTTCCAATCGAAAGGGAAAAAGACGCATCTTTATTATTGTGTGACGCTAGCGGAAAAGGGAAGGCAGCAGGTCGAGATGCAGACAGAAACATTGGATGCGTTGTGTGCGCGTTACCTAAAGATGGCGCTAGTGTGGCGACATCGGAATAGAAGCTGCGCTGTGATTGGCCGACTGGCAGGCTGGAGTGAAAATTGGTGAAAATGTGAAATTTCGTGAACAATTGTGCAGTTTGGAGTGAGCAGAGACCAAGAAAAATCACGCACGAGCCATTTACAATCGTTTGTGGCAGGTAAAATGCGGTGAGGATCGTTTGCGAGTAAAAATTAACCCACGGCTTCGGCGCTCGATGGTTGTCAAAATGGCGACCGAGCGCAGCGACCAATCAGCGTCGAGCTTCTATCGGTGCCGTACACGGTCGGAATTTTCCCTTAGAATCGGGGCCTTCGCGTCATGCTCTGCAGAAGTGCGTCTTCTGTGAGCAAAGTCGGATCGAAAAGCTAGCGTTTTAGCGGAGCGAGCCAGCAGCAAATCGAGCCTCCGTTTGGCTGGGAAAAAGGAAGAAAATTGCCACTATTTTGACATGTGTCAGGATGGGAATAAAGTGCAATAATAAGGTGACAACAATTTAGTGGCTTGGAAGGCAAATTAGCGTACCGCGTAGCCGGGGAAGATTAGTTATCGCGCGGGGAAGGTAGGTTTTTTCGCTCGCCATAGTTAATAATGCCCGTGTGGCAGAAAAGAGTGCGCTGTGTGTGCTTGCTGCTGCTGCCGCTGGTTACCCTGGCAGTGTTGGACTACTAGTGAGAGAGCGAAAAGTGAAGCGCTGCTGCTGCTGGTCGTTTGGAAAATTCGATGTGTCTCCCAGGTGTGTTGTGCCTTTGTAAACTGCAGTTTGCACTGGGCAGGTTTGGTGAAAATGCATTTACGATACGGCAACGGAAGTGGTGAGGAACATGGGGCGGAAATAACCCTCCTACCCGCTGCATGTCTCAGCAATGTTGCAGTGAGAGGAGGACGCTTGGGCAAGTTTCGATGGGCCGCGAATGAGATTAGAAAAGAACCAAACACGCAGGGTAATTCCGTTCGAAGTGAGAAAGGATTCGGTTATTTTAAAAGGTTTCAAATTGTGTACTGTAAAAAGCACATGTTGTCGCTAGGTAATAGAATAGGCTAGATAATGGTAACAGCGCGCGTCACAGAGCAAAATCTCTACCAAATAGCATTATCTTTATGTTCGACTTCTGTGCTACTTGCAGCTATGCTGCATACATTCCCTGGCTGCGGACATCAATGTTTATGTCTTATTTGTTATGTTTTGTTTTTTTTTTCTTTCTTGCAGGCCTTCGATGCGAGTGGTGTAAAACGAGAATAGAACCTAAAATCGATGTGCTTTGCGCTAAAATCGTTTTCTAATCGAGAAACACACGCTTCGTTCCGGAGACGTCAGGAGGAAATAATCGAAGCATATAATCGCTCGGCGTCAGCTATAGCCCGGCTATGAACACTTTACCGATGCAAAGTTAAGGGAAAAAGAAACCAAGAGAACAGCAGCAAGTTCGCCCGCGACATTTTGCATCGAAAACGCACGCACGAGAACCACACACACACACTCACACAATGACGGGACGTCAGTCCAATGGGCCGGGCGGCAGCGCGTCCGTCGGCAAGCGGAGAGGCCGGCCCCCAAAGACGGCCACCATGGAGCGGCCCAAGAAGTTCCAGTACCATCTAATGAAGAAGCCGAAATATTTGTGCAAGGACGGGCAGGATGGCAGCAGCAGCACGCCGTCGGCGTCCCGGGCCTCCTCGCCGCACGGAAGCGAAGAGAGCCGCCCCTCGACCTCCCGGAGAACGCCGGCCGCGAAGGGTACGAGAGGCCGAAAATCAACGCCGCGCGGCCGCCCGAGCGGTCGGGGACGCGGTGGACATAACAATTCGTCGGCAAGAAAAGGTAAGTGCGAGAGAAAATGGTTCTGGCTAGTTTTTTTTTTGTTGTTGCGTATGTCCAAAAACACACGCAGAATATGCTTCCTTTTCTTGCATCATCATAATCGCTCCAAAACACAACAGCAGCAGCGTACGCGAAACGGGTTTCCTTCTGTTTGTGCGCGGCGCGACGCCGTTGCGGCTGTGTGCGTGCGTGTGTTCGTTTTCCCTCCATTTTTTCGCTCCCACGGCTGAACCTTCTTTTTGACAGTTGTTGGTTGTGTAGAGGGACGCAAAGGCGCAGAACGAGAGGGGAAGAGAGAATGTAAGGGAAGGACGCGCAGTCCACCGTCTTGGATGGATGAGAATGGATGGCGGGGAAACTTTGTTTTGATGAAATTCCCTTTTAAGTTACTTTTCTTTCTGGACGCCACTTGTCATCTTTTGTCTTTTTTATTGTTGTTGTTATTGTTGTGTTATTGTTTTTGAAAAAAATAAGAAGAATGGAAAGAAAAAAAAAACATTTGATGTGGGATTTGTCTAAGAGTAAACATTTTTGATGGTCGTTTTGCTGTTTTATCACCCAAAATATTGGATTGCCAAAACGGTCTTTAGCCAAATTGTGTAATGTAACAGAGAGTAAAAAAGCAAGAGAAAGAAGAAGAAGCAGAAAACTGATGCAATTTATTAAACTCTTTTGCTGCAGCTTACTCGTACCATGATTCGGAATATCATTACGGTTCCGACTTTGGCGACGACAGCGACAAGAGCGACCTCGACGATGACTATCTGCGCTCGCCGAGCGACTCGGACGACAGCCTCGGGCACGAGTCGGATAGCGATTTCTCGATGATCAGCTCGACCGGCGGGGCCGGCATTAATGGAGCGCTCTATCTGAAGGATCCGAGCCCCGACCCGATCTGGCTGCAGGAGCGCGAAGTGCCCCCGCTCGAGCTGCCGGAATCGTCACAGGATCTGCTAGTGCCTACGGACATCGTGCTCAAGTGCACGTCCATCTACGAAATCATCCGACGCTTCCGGCACCAGGTCCGGCTGTCGCCGTTCCGCTTCGAGGACTTTTGTGCGGCGATCTGGAGCGAGGAGCAGAGCAGCTTGCTGACCGAGCTGCACATCATGCTGCTGAAGGGCATACTGCGCGAGGAGGACTCGCAGCAGACCCACTTCGGGCCGCTCGATCAGAAGGACAGCGTGAACATTGCGCTGTACCTGATCGACTTCATCACGTGGCCGGAGGTGCTGCGAAGCTACATCGAGAGCGACCCGAGCTTGGACCAGGCAGTGCTGCGCATTCTCTCCACCACCGAGTATCCGTACGTGCCGGCCGAGGATCGGCTGTACGTGCTGCAGTTTCTGACGGACCAGTTCCTGATAACGACCCAGGTGCGGGACGACGTGATGCAGGAGGCCATCCGGTACGACGACCACTGTCGCGTCTGCCATCGGGTGGGGGAGCTGCTGTGCTGTGAAACCTGTCCGGCCGTGTTCCATCTGGAGTGCGTCGAGCCGCCGCTGGTGGACGTGCCGAAAGGGGACTGGCAGTGCAATCTGTGCAAATCGCACAAAGTGTCCGGCGTCATTGACTGCATCTCGATGCAGGAAAAGCAGGGCCTGCTGTCGCGGCAGGAAATGCTCGGCTTCGATCGGCACGGGCGAAAGTATTGGTTCGTGGTGCGCCGCATCTTCGTGGAGAACGAGGACTCGTCCCAGGTGTGGTACTACAGCACGGTGAAGCAGTATGAGCTGCTGCTGTCCAAGTTGGATCCGGACGAGCTCGAGGCGGAGCTGTACCAGGAGCTGGATCAAAAGTATCGCGACGATATCGTGCGCCAGATGACGCTCACCGAAACGCTAACCAGCCAGCACAAGGGTTCGAAGAAGTCGTACTTCGAGGTTGACAATCAGCGCGTCAGCAAGTTGCTGGACCACCAGCAGGACAGCAACAGGGAAGGCGCCAATGCGGCGGACACGGAGGAAGGGTCGGAAAACAAAGAGGCTGAGGAGGGTGCGGGCGAGAAGGGCGCGACCGGAGAGAACGGTGCCGAACCGGGCAAAGAGCCGTCGGCATCGGATGAAGCCGCGGCAGCTGTGAAGGAAGAGGACGGCACGCAGCAGGTGAACGGCGGCGGAGGCAGCAAACATGTGACACGCTCGAAGACGGGATCGCTAACACCACGAACGTTCAATTTGGATGAATTGAAAAAGAAAAATCCAAAGGATGAAGCTGCTGGTGGTGGTACTGCCGGCAGCGTTTCCTCCACCACGACGGCACAGGATGGAATTGACCGTTTGACGAGACAGAAGGTAACGCAGCTGTCCAACGGTACGCTCTACTTCAAGCTCGGCATGGAGAATGGGCACAAAAACTACGTCAACCAGTACGCCGTCCATCCGATCGCGCTGAACAAGCCGCAGCGCAACGAGGAGCGCGACAAGAAGCGGCACCTTTCGCACAAATTTTCCCTCACGCCGGTGTCGGAGTTTAAATGGCTGGGCGGTGGGCTGTACGCCACCCAGCAGCAAATCATCACGACCATCCGGCAGACGCTGCTCGCGCTGGAGCAGGCGGTCGCCACACCGTTCATGCATCACAACTGGAACCGGCTGCGGAAGGTGTGGATCAATGCGATCGGCGTGTGCACCCGGCCGAACGAGTTTGCCCGGGCGATGTGCATGATCCAGGCGTGTCTGCGCGGGGTGGTGTTCGCTAGCGTCTGGCACGAGCAGCTGGGCCACACGAAGATGTATCGCATCACGCTGGCGGAGCGGGAGGAAAAGAAGAAGCTGGAAAAGCGTGAAAAGCGCGAACGTGACGACGAGGAGGAGCGCAACCGGACGGCCATTAATTTCGTAAAATATTCGCTCGGGCTGAAGCACCAGGTGTGGAAGCAGAAGGGCGAAGAGTATCGCATCCACGGGCAGTGGGACTGGATTTGGATGGGAAACGGGCGCCGAAAGAAGACCGTTCCCGGGCGAACGACGAACGAGGCGGCCCACGTGGTGCTGCCAGTGCTGCATCCGGAAACGCAGCAGCGAAAGGTGCAAAAGCTGGACTGGCGGTCGTACGAAGCGCTGCAGAAGTGTCGCGCGGTAAAGACGGAGCAGCAGCACCAGCCAGCGCTTGCTGCGGTCGATTATCTGACCGACATTGATTCGCTGAACGAAAAGCTGCTGCAAAAGCTGCATCAGATTGAAACGTTCGCTGTGCCGCAGCAGTACAGCACCGAGATTGATGTGTCGCGCGCACTGTCCACACCGCAGGGACGCATCCTGTATCCCAAGGTGGGGCGCAAATGTCCCCTGCTGGAGGGACTGCTGCAGCGGCGCATGAATCTGCGTGACGCGGAAGAGCAGCGCATCAAGCTGGCGAAGGAGCGGCAGGACGAGGGGCTGGGCGATGAACCGGCCGTCGTGTCGAAGGACGCACCGTCCGGCGGCAACACGACTGTCATAACGGTGCGTGTGCTACCACCCAGTGAGTGCATCGAAAAGCAGCTGCAGCGTATCATCAGCAGTCGGGGTGGACAAGTGGCCGGCGCTAACCTTAAGCCGCACGTGACCGCATATCAGCAGCATCTCCGCAATCGACAGTACCGAGAGAAGCTGCAATCGTTGGTCAACCAGACGCAGGAGCTGCGCGTGCAGTACCACTACGCCAATCGAAAGACGGCCCAGAACCGCTGCTACTCGATTGGATGCAGCATGGCTAACAGTCCTCCAACCATGGCTTGCTATTCGTCACTGTGTCGGCAGAAAGCAGCACTAAAGGCAAAGCTGTTTGCGCTGCTGAAGCAGATGCAGCTGTTGGAAATTCAGCACAACAGCACAATACAGTCGGCGACCGCTGCTGGCGGAGCGGCCGCAGCAGCAGCGGCGGCGGCGGCTCCTTCGAAATCCATCCTGGAGCAGAAGCTGACGGAAGCGAAGAAGGAAAGCTTTGAAAATTTGCTTACCAACTTTTCGGTCAATCTGTTCAAGTCGCTGAACGACGATTTGGAGCGATCGAAACGCACGCTGGTGGAGTACGACGCCGAGCTGCTGGACAAACTGACCGCCGAAGTTGCACCAAAGCTGGAAGCTTCCGCTGAGGAAGGTGTCACGGTAAAGGAAGAGCCTGATATGCTGGCGAACGCCTCCTCCTCAGCCGCCGTGCTGGATTGTGCCGATGTGGTAAAGGAGGAGGTCGTGTGCAGCACCGAGGACAATGCGATGGATAGTACGGCCGCGATGCTGGACGTAACTACAACGCCGACCGTTGAGGACGCGAAACCGATGGACGTGGACGAGGGTGACATTTCGGCCAGTGGCATTGCGCTGAACGAGAACTCAAACTCAAACTCGCTAGCGTCGGACGTATCGAACGGCGACGGCAGTCGCGTTACACGGGGCCGGGGCCGCTCGTCGCGGTTAGCGATGAAGGCCAGCGAAGAGGCGGCCATGGCAGCGGCTACGAGCGCGTCGAAAGACACGGGCTGCGCCAACGTTTCGCCAGTGAAGCCAAAGGAAGAGGAACTGCTGCCGGAGAAGAAGCTTGCGGTGCTGATTCCGGTTAGACCGAACCGTCGATTCGCACTGCCTTCGCGGAGCGTGAAAAAGGAAGAGGCGGAAGAGAAGGAAGAAGCACCGGACGGAAGCGTGCGCGTGTACTCCGTCAGCAGCACGAAGGGTCGAATTTATCTGAAGAAATCTCTTCCACCGGCGGTGAAACCGGCGACCGGTTCGGGCGCTGCCGGCGACGGTGGTGGCAAACCGAAAGCGGACACTCGCATTCCCGTCCTGGGAAACGGTAAGCCACGGTACCCGGTGGTCAATTACTTCCGCACGAAGAAGGCAGGCGTATCGTCGATAATGGTGTTGCCGCGCGGTGAGCTTTTCAAGCTGGCCAAACACGGCGGCCGTCTGCCGGTGTCCGGTTTTCATCATCTGGCCAAAACGAACACCTCCGTTTGGCCCTACCCGTGCTCTCGGCCACTGTTTAAAACGTGCTGGCTGTACCGCAGCGTCAACCTTACGTCGCTGTCCGCGGTTGGCTTGCAGTTGCGCATCCTTTGGACCTGCCTGCGGTGGGACGATATGGCCATGAAGCCGCTGACGGCGGATGGCAAGCATCAGGTGACTACGGAGTCGGAAATCATGTCCCTGGAGCTGCTACGCCACCGGCATGTGGGAATGTTCAACGAGCGATTGCAGTATCTGCGCCGAAAGGTCGTCATTCCGCTGGAGTTGCCCAAAACGGTGCGAGGTAAGTTTATTCCGTTTGTAGTTCTTTTCCGTTCAAACCGACCATTCACTAATCATGTGTTAATGTGTTTTGTGCGTACAAAAATTTAGCGGAGGTACAATCGATCCGCTCGGGGCTGCGTAAGCGTAAGCGTGCCGAATCGCCCCAGCAAACCGAACCGCAGGTGTCGGAAGAATGGATCGACGAAGACAAGCTGGAGCTGTGGGAGATAAAGCTGTACGGCGAAAAGCAGGAGAAGCTTGCTGCCGCCTCCGCACAGCCGGTGACGCGGAACAGTACCGGCAAGCTGCCAGTGAACAACCGAATGGCGGCGGATTCCTCCTCCAGCGCGTCTCCCGGCGGTGGTGCCCAGTCGAACAAATCGTCCGCCTCCGGCGGCAACAAAGCATCGCGCGACGAAATTAACGAAAAGATGGAACAACAGTTGCGGCTTCAGCGGGCAGCGCATAATCAAAAGCGAGCGATGGAATTGAAGCAAGGTTTGTTTGGCCCTTTTTTTTTTGGCGTTTGATTGTTAAGGCCGGGGTACATTGATCGTACTCGCAAGCGTAATTTCGATTTTCACTAGCGCATCTGGCGGCGGCTGACCGAAGCATTTTGCCAAACAATTTGGAGCCGCTTCAGAAAATACGTTATTTTTCCATTTTTTTTACTTAAAACGGAGGAGAAAAGTTTTTTAAAACGTAGATACACATGTTTTGCACGTATTGCATCCATTTTTGCAATGAAAAACGATGGAAAAACTACTTAATTTTGAGATCCGGCATGACCATTCCCTCGATGACCAAAAATAGCTTCCACCAGCCGCCGCCAGATGCGCTAGTGAAAATCGAAATTACACCTGCGAGTACGGTCAATGTAGCCCGGCCTTTAAGGCCACTTTACCAACGAGATTTTGCTGTTATGTTCTTTACAGAAGGTAGCACCACTCCCAAACCGGCCGGAGTTATTCAACGCAAGATTTTGGTAAAGAATGCGGACGGTACTACAAAGATCATTCAGCAGAATGTGGCGGCTCCGTCCTCTAGTGGTCAGCAGCAAACTGCTACGACACCGAAACCGGATGGTCCACAGAAGGTTCAAATCATTCGTGGCCCTGATGGTAAGGTAAGCGTCCGTGGGCTGAATCCGGGCCAACAGCTGATACAAACTCCGGACGGCAAGCTGCACGTGCTAAGCAGCAATCCAAATTGTGAGTACATTTTGTTTTTACGCACGCTACATACTGGCAGTTCTGGGAGAAAATGATGTTAATTTACTTCTCGGCGTTTCACTTTGCGCAGCACCCAAGCAAATGATAACCAAGATAGCACAGAAGATCGTAAAGGTTGGCCCAACAGGGACGCCCAGCACTTCGGCGGCCACATCAACTGTTACCAGCGGGGATGCCAGCAATCCATCGACGCCGACGCAACACATACTGAACAAGGGAGTGCTGGTGCGTAATGCTACATCGACTCCCACGGCCGCTGCAACTCCGCAGCAGCCAGTCAAACAGGTGGTCCAACGTCAGCTTTTGCAAAAGGTATGTGTTAAGAGCAAACAGTACGATTACGTGATGAACAGTCGCAATATTTGAAAGTACGAGTGATTTATTTAATTTTCTTACCGTTCTGTAACTTCAAGGTACAAACATCAAACGCGACAACAACCGTGCAGAACGCACAGCAGATCGTATCGCCGGCAACGCAGAAAATAGTGATCAACAACCAGAGCACACTGCAGAAGGTTATTACCAGCGGCGGCCATCAGCAGCTGTTGGCCACCTCTACGCCGGTACAAAAAGTGGTAACATCGAACCTGCAGCAACTGCTACAGGGTACGCAGCATCAGGGCGGCCAGAAGGTGATCGTTGAACCGACGGCAGCAGCAGCGGCTGCAGCTGCAGCCGCAGCCAACACGAGCACGGCGCAGCCAACGCTACAAACCCAGAAGGTGCTGCTTGCAACAACGCCCGGCCAGCCGACGGTCACCAAACAGATACTGATACAGAACGCGGGCAGCGCTGGCGGAACGCCGCAACAGATCATCATCAACCATGGCGGCCAGAAGATGGTGCAGCAAATAGTGGCCTCGCCTGGGCAGCAGATCATGATCGGCGGGCAGCGAATCATCCTGAACAGTGGGCAGAAAATCGTGAGTAACACCCCATTACAGATCCAAACACAGCCGGCCGTTGTGTCGATGGCCGGTGGAGGCCAGCTGACGACAACCGGAACGGTGCAACAGATTCAAAAGGTGCAGCAGATCGTGACCGCTGCGCAGCCGACTATTGCGACAGCAACGCTACAGCAGCAGCAACTACAGCAACAGCAACAGCAGCAGCAGCAGCAACAACAGCAGCAGCAACAGCAGCAACAGCAGCAGCAGCAGCAGCAGCAGCAGCAGCAGCAACAGCAAATACAGATTCAGATCCAGCAACCTGCCAGTATGCAAACGATTGCCGCGGCGTCTCAGCAACCGCAGCAGACGGTGGTTATCAACCAGGCGCAAAGCCTTGCCCAGCAGCTTTCTAGTGGTAAACTACAGCTAGCTACTGTGGGCGGGCAGCAGGTATTGTTGCGGCCGATTAGCAATAATCAAGCACAGGTAGTTGCACATCTGAAGACACTTCCAAATGGTACTGCACAAATTATTCCCGTTGGTAATCTAACCGATCCTGCCCAGGCCCAGCAGCAGCAGTTGCAGCAGCAATTACAGCAACAGCAACAGCAGCAGCAACAACAGCAGCAACAGCAGCAACAACAATTGATTCAGCAACATCAAATTCTTCAGCCTGCTGTACAACAAGTAATGCAAACAACTTCGGACATTAATAGCGTCGTTCTTCAGCAACAACAGCAGCAGCAACAACAGCAGCAACAACAGCAGCAGCAGCAGCAACAACAACAGCAACAACAGCAAATTAGCAACTCTGTGGAACAATCGCTATTGCAAGGACAGCCGCCAGGAACGGTCATCAAATGTGTTACGGCACAGGTTGTGCATACAGGCCAAGGGCCGCGGATTGTCTTGCAGGGATTGCAAGGCAGTGATTTTACGCCCCAGCAAACGGCACTGGTTCAACAGCAGGTCAAGCAGCAGCTGCTTCGAGGTAAGTGTGTGGAGTGCTGAAGCATATGGAAAAAGCGTATTATTGTTAAAAGTGATGTATTAATATTTTTCTCTTTTCCCTCTCTCGCTATTTCTCCCACTTCCGCTATTCAGTTCAAGAATCAAACGGTCGTCAAGGTGGTATGATTGGTCCAACGAAAATCTATCTCGCTATCCAGCCAGCACAGAACACGATGGCGACGGCCGGTACAGTTACCAGCCAGCCTCCGCCACTGACGCCCGTGCAGATAAAGCATGACGGAACAGGGACGCCGATACAGATACACCATCAAGTAAGTCGCTTTTAGGCTTCAAAAGCCCCACTTCCCACCCATTTCATGCTCTCTCGCCCGCCCTACTACCCTTTACGTCACACTGAATTGTTCTTACCTAATATTCGGGGTTAACATTTGCTAAACCAAAAAAGAAGAGACCGACGGCGCGGTACACACAATGAGTTCAATCACACGGACATCATCAAGATGCTGCTGCTCGGCTGGAGAAGCAAGTATGTTTGGTGTTTGCAGATGGCATCTTAATGGGCGCCAATCATGCCTAGATAGGCTAGAGGTTTTCCATGTGTATTTGTTAGTTCTACGTTATACTATTTTGACAAACCTTACTGGTATTAATAACTGTTCCCCCTGCCTGCCAACCCATGATGAACTCCCTTTTTTGCTCTGATTAAGTAATGAGACGATAGGACGAGAGCCGCGCGGCATTAAAACAGAGGGGGCGTGTGTTTGTTTTCTATGATTTGTATGTGCAAGTTAACATTATTAGCAGAACGTCCAATGGTGACATGCGTGCAGCAAGTGCTAGGGCATTTTTTATGATTGTAAACTACTTGTTTTTTTAGATTGGTTTTTGTTTGTATTAATAAAATAGGACCTTTGACACGACGACCGGACGACGTTTTTAGGATTGGCGAATAATTTAGTTCTGGAAATGGACATTACTGTGTTTCTTCAATGCATAGGGAACATTCATTCCACGACCGCGTGGTGTTGCAATATAATATCAATAAGCTCTTCGCCCTTCTTTCATTTCCACTAACAAGCATGGGTGGCCCTTTTATTCAATATTGTTGTGGCGTTTGCGTAACAATCGAGCGAGCAACGATGATAACATTTCCAGTGAAGATATTGGCTTTAATGCATGCTTACATGGTGGTTGATGATGATGTTGTGCATTGATTGATTTACCAGTAGTTTCGACAAAGACGACCAGTGCGGGGTTAGGTAATGTAGGCAAGGAATTTGTGTATTTTAATGGACAAAAAATGCAAGACTCGTGAAATAAGAATAACCAAACGACTACAACTCGTACCCTCGTAAGTAGGTTTTTTCTCATAGAAAAACTAACTAACTATTTTAGCACATTGTCAAACGATAATACTGTCACTGCGGCTTTACGAGATTTTTCAAGCTGTTTTTGGACATCACAATCGGGCAGAAAACAGAACGATTACCATACAGGAGCTTAGGTTTACTCTGGAACGTTACTGTAGGGTACGTTTCCATGTTGTGTGTGTGGCTATAAGCACATTAGCATAGCACGATAAGAGATCGAACCTACTTTTGGACTATAATCTACCTTGCCTTTTTATAATGGGCTGGCTTTCCGTGACTTTTTAGTAGTACTTGTTTTAGATTTAGTCTGTACGACTGTTATGAACGTCGAAGGGGGAGGTACAAGCCTTCCACACTTCTAATTTTTATTGTTAGTTTGATTGTGTATCGGCACAATTTCGGTTGTTGCAATGACTGTTTTATTTGCAAGACATTATTTTCGAACAAATTCCTGAATGTTTGCGTGGTTAGTAGTAGGTGGTACCCCATACACACATAAATACTTCATTAAATACTTCTTCAGTGTGGAAGAACAGTGTAAACATGACAACACCCATTTGTGTGGTGGTATATAGATACCTAAAACACTCAATTTCCTAATTACATAATGCTTAGAGTATTAGACAGAGAGCAAATAACGCGCGAGACGACGGTGCGTTAAACAGTGTTGCGATAGTAAGCAGGAATTAAATTCGACGTATGGACGGCCGAGTCAACGTCGAACGGAGTTCGATTCCCATTCGCAATACAGCCCGCAACAGGGACTGAGTCTCCAGTTCCAAGTGGTAATCAATTAAATCAACCCACTGCTGCTCTTCACTGGATCGAACACAGCTAAGCATTGCATAGTGTCTTGTCGGTTGGTAATGCACTTATCGGTTGTATTGTTGTTACGATCATTTGCACAATTCCTTTAATAACACACTGTGCATTCCTCACTGCGTATGTTCTATTCCATCTGTAATGCATTATGTTGTGGCTTCGAACTGAAGATGCAACGGGGGGGATGTTCCAGTGCAGTGGCTTTTCTGTGATGCATTATTGCAACGACCAAAGCAATGCTCTGTTTTAGTTTCCTCCCTATAGAAACGTATAAGCACCGCATCGAACCAAGAGAACAATTTATGAGATTAAAGCGTTGTATGTACAAGATAGATATGTACCTTTTCCAACCATGAAGCACATCAACGAAGAGAAATTAAAAGTATTTAACAACCTTCAGTTTAAACACATTCCTTCAGACAGAAGTCTTTGGTATTTTGCAACTGTATTCCTTATAACATATAACGTGTTTTTTGTTCTGTTTTGCAAAATATTATCACTTCAGAGCCAGAAGTAGTATATATGGGTATTATTTATATACCATCAACATTATAAAGATACTAACACAGAACACAACTACACTACCATAAGGAATGTCTTGCCTTTGTTTTAACGTTATACTAATTACGTGTCGGGCTTCGAGACCTATTATAATCAGTTTTGAATGGTTTATACTTTAGTTGTACGTACCGATTCGGTATTATCTTGCAAACGTCTCTCAGTGTAAAAGGCAAATGCAACTGTATTTTGCTTGCCCCTCGTGCTCTGCTCTCTTTCTCTCTCTCACACACACTCTCTTCAGTTATATATGAATATGTATTAACCTATGTAACCCCGAAGCTCAACATATTTTGTTGAAACTGTTCTGAAACAGAACCTCCTAAAGATATGCGCCCATTTAATATAACACAATTTAAAAACAAAACAAAAACAAAAGTTGTACATTGAGTCAAAGATAAACAAAGTAAGCTAAATCAATTTAAGCAAACTGTACTGTAAATATTTCCCTTAACAATAAGAGTAAAGCGGGCGCTAATGGGTTTCTTTACGATATTTCTCATACTACATAACCGGAGCGCGTGTTTTGTAACGAATGAGCAAGAATGATGAGAGAGGAATTATTTGTAAGTTATCTGTAATACACAAAATACGCTCAGTAGCAGTGTGTGGTAGTGAAACGCGCGCGAATCCATTATAGCAGAACGGCCAGTTGACTTCTCGGCGCAAGGTGGTAATGAAGGGTGAATGTAGAATTTTTACACACGTGTGTTTTGAAAATCCGTGCTGTGTAAAAAGTTAGTAAGACATATAAACAAAACAAAAAGAACAACATCAACAAAATCCGGTACAGTTTAACAAAACATAAATGATTTATGATTTTGCCTATTGTAAGAAGAAAAAGAAAGCAGTCGAGAGAAAACATAATTAAACCGAATTGATTACATATATTCTAGAGGAGAACTAATCAATTGTCGAGAAAATATTAAAAAAAAAAATACAAAAACACAATGGTAATCAATAAAGAACAAAGAACGCTAATAAAAGTATATCTGATGAGCAAGATTAATAGAAAACAAACAAAAAAAATCTCGAAATCTACTCTCAACTATGTTCCCGGTGTGTGCGTGTGTGTATGTGTGCGCGTATGTATGTGGGTGTGTCGTTCATGATCTACATGATGGATTTAGTATATTTGTTTCTATTGTTTATTCCTCTTCCTTACCTCTATGTTGCACCAATTTTATCTATTGCTAAATTAGTTTGTGCTTCGTAGTAGAACCTTGGCAACATCTAAATCTTATATGTATTTTTACTTTAGTTGTACCAATCTTTTGAAAACCGTATTTTCACGCCGCACACCGGTCTCCGAGCCAATACTAATAACAAAAAACCCACTACCCCAGCGATTTTGTTGGTTGTACAATCGTAAAAGAACGCAAGGTAGCTAACAAGTACAACATGTTTTACCAAGAAAACTACACCCCTACCTTTAATCTCTCTACTATCATTAAGCGGAAAAGAGGGGAAGTCGCGAAGTATGCGAAGAAAGGAAGCCACAAGCTGCAACCGAAGCAGGAATAATGTACGCAATTCTCCTTTATCCTTGTCTTTAGTGCGTTGGTTAGAATCGGTTATAAGCATATTATACATACGTTAGGGCGACGGGAATGTGTGAGGTGCGTTGTGCGTGTGTGTATGTGTGTGCGTTGTGTCACGAAAGAGAGGAGTAGTCGCGTGGTTAGGTGTCTTAATTGATAGAAGTCATGGCGGCAGCAGAGTCAAAGCGCCGCCGTTCGCCGGCTGGCTGGTACACGTGTTGACCAAAGACCAAAAAAAAAAAACCAGGGAAAACGAATGAATGAATAACAGCGGGTGAAATAGAGATAAAACACAATGGCAATAGACAATGTTGTTGGCGGGCAGGGTTTGCTTTCTCTCTCTCGTCTCTCAGATCTTTCTACTACTGGCACACCGTTCCTGATTGTATCTTATTTCTCCACCACCCCCCCCCCCCCTTATTTTTTACCGCAAGGCTATTATTAAAGGCCCGCAGTGTGTAATGCTAAAAAGTAAAATGCAGCTAAAGTTATTATTCACTTCCTTTGGTACCTGGTAACAAAGCAGAAAAGCGAAGAAATAAGAACGAATTTGAACAAAAATTAAGTGGCCATAATATACACCTATATATCCACACCACAGTTTGCTACTAACTTAAACCACATTTCCTACGATTTGTTTTTTTGCAGTGTGTGTGTTTTTAAATTGACTTTTCTTCTAAACCCCCATGGTGTTTTACATTTTGTTTTTATGTTGGTGGCATTTGATATGGCTAATATTTTAATATTGCTTTTGTTTGTTTTGTTGTTACTTTCTGATTTTATTATTATTTGTTTTCTTTCCTATTATAAGATTTACTTGTTTTTTTTATTGTTTTTATTTAACATCTCACAAAAGAGTTTAAACATTTTTATTAAAGCATTAAATTTTTAATTAAAGAGTCATTTCTCTTTTTTTTAACACCTTTCGCCCTTCCCAGCCCAATTCTTCCCACCGCTACTCCCCCTCTCCCCGTTTTGCTCCTTCTTCTTCCTATGTGTGCGCGTCCGTGTGCTCGCTTTTTGATCGCAAATGAGAATCAGTACAAAGACCGGCAATAATAATAATATCAATAATAATAATAATGGCAACAGAAAGCGAATCTAACGATCCGAGGAAGAACAACCTCTGCATTTCCATCGATCTCCGACCCACCACCACCCCACCCACCCTCTCAATTGCTATCAGTTTAATTTGTCACGCGAAATCAAAATATTAAAAAAAAAAAAGGATAAAGGAATGTTTCGAGATTACAAACTGCTGCTCTGTTGTAGGTTTAGAATTCACCCACTATTGAGTTATAGAGAACGGCAACCGCAAATAATATAGGGCATTCTCGCTTCGAACAAACATTGAACGAATCTAAATGATCAGGATCACAAGCACATATTATTCATAGGGACAGTAGTAGTAGGTGTGTTGAAAGGAGAGGTTGTATGTCGATGTGATGTACTCATCATCGACTCTGGAAGGTTCAATGGTTTTCCTTTTCCAAAACGTTCCATTTTTTATGTTTTAGTAGAGACCTTTTTAGTTCTTTTCATTTGTACCACTGATTTTTAATTTGGTTGTTTTTTTCTCTCTTATGCATAAATTTGTAGCTCTGCACCTAATTTATTTTTATTTTCCGTCCAATGGCATTTCTACGCACCTTTCTAGCCAAAAACGGGTGTTAAGATGGGAGAAGCTAAGAGGCGTTAGATCAATCACAATGCAATAATAGTGGAATGAAGTTAAAGCATTAGCTTGAAACTCACGTGTAGCGTCGTAGATTTGTGAAGTGTATGTGATTTAATACATTTGGGACCATTCAGGGGATAGAAAGAAGCAGCTAGCGGGCAAGAATCGCCAGAAGCAATGCGTTTTAGTAAGGAAGGAAGGACTTAACTAATCATTTCCAATTGGCAAAGCTGTGGCTACCTTTCCATATTTTGTACACCTTTCAATTTCCGCACTTTGTCCTTTTAGCTGGATGCATATCTTCACCACAAACGAATTCCCTCTTGTGCAAGAAACTGCGCAAACTGAGCATGAGAATAACGTGAAGTATCATTACAGTAAAATGCACCAACTACTCTATCTTCCTATTGCTCTGTCTGGTTCATTCACGTAAATTGATCATTATTGCTGCATTCGGCATTTTGCTGATGTCCCCCTCCCCCTCCCCTCTTCAATAGTAAATATCCTTCAACAAAGTTTTGGTCGGAGATCGGTGGAGTGTGCTGTGGTGGTGGTGGTGGTGACGACACCGGGGTAGGATGATTGTGTGTGTGAACAAATGAAAGAAAAGTTGTGCTCCTCGTTATCAAAAGTATCGCTCTGTTGGATGCTGCTGGCTGGCTGATGCCGCCGCCGTTGAAAGAATTAGGTTTGTAGATGATTCGATCATTTGCGATGAAATAAGCGAAAACATGGGTGGTTCAACCTTGCCGAACTGAGGAACGGTGTTACTAATGCGGTCACAATTCGTTACCATCACCGCGTGTGGTCGTACGATTGCGTTTTGTTTTGTTTCTTTCTGGCTATCCTTTTCCAATAGGATAATGCGACGGAGGAAGGTGCTGAACTGGGCATGCAAGAAGCTGGCACTCTCCCCAACACTGCAACGACGATACCTGCTGCTGTTCCGATGATTCAAGGAACAAACAACCCTAGCTCGGCCATCGATGATGGAAAGCCCCGGATCCTGTCGAACATCATCATAAATGGGGCCAACAATGCATCCGTGATAAACCCGCTGGTGAAGAAAGAGCTGATTCAAAAGGTCAGCAATAATCTGAACAAACAGCAGCAGCAGCAGCAGCAGCAAAAGATGCAGCAACAGAATGTGGTGCCGGCAGCAGAACCGGAAGCAACCGTTGTGGCAACATCGGTCGTTGCTCCGCCGCAACAGGATGCAGCGGACGAGGCAAAGGAAAAGGAAGGAGACCTAGAGGAGAGCAACGAGGGAAAGGAATCGTTCGTAGTGACGTCGGATTACATTCAGCAGTGTAAGTTGTTCTTGTGTCCTTCCTACTGTGCCATCTGTATCGATTTGCAGCATAATGAGACAAATCTTGTGTGTTGTCCACCTTTTGTAGTGATCAATAATGCCCGCAAGCAGGGCAATAATCCGCCGGAGATCGAGGAAAAACTGCTGAACCTGCAGCGCTACCACGAGAAGAACACCAAGACGGAAGATCGGTCCGATCGTACGATTGCGCTGCAGCACAACTACAGCAACATGACCGGCAATCGGAGCGAATCGCACAGCAACAGCAGCCGCACGCGCAAACGTCCGACGCCGCGGGCCGAGGACGATGATGACGAGTGGCAGCTGGATACGCCGAAGCGTTCCCGTCCCTCGAAGAGCACCTCGTCCGCTGCCGGCGGTGGTGTAAGTACGCACCTCAGCCCGGGAGGCAGCAGCCGGGAGAGAAAGCTATCCAACAACGAGACTCACGGCAGCGCCGCCGCCAGTTCGCCGAACAAACGGCGAGCAGGAGCTTCAAGCCATCAAACGCAGCACCAGTCACCAACAGCAACGATGATCGTGACATCTTCTGCTGAAGGTAAATCGGACTCTCCCTCGACCGGACGCAATAGAAATGCGGAAAAGCGGAAGCAGCAGTCGTCTGCTGGCGCGAATTGTGATTCTTCGGGCACGGCTGTTTCACCCCAGCAGCACCAACAGAACCCTCACCAGCGGCAGAGCAAATTACAGGTATGTTGTTCTCGTTTTAGCGCGTCTGGTTTGATGATGCAAACGAGTGTCCTTTTTCCAAGCAAGGAAGAGGACTTGGCACGTTTTGCATCGTGTGAACATTCTTCCCACATAGAAGCTATTTTTGCTCCCACGTTCTTCCCCTTCTTTTGTCGCCGTTGTCCTGCTGTTTTTTTTTCTTTCTCCCTCGCCTTGTTTTTAGCTATTATTTACTCTGTAAGTTGCTGCGGTGTGTTGCAGCAAATGTTTATTTCTTTCCTCATTTCTGATTCCACACCATTTCCCATACACCGTGGAACCAGTTGCAGTTTGTCTTTTAAGCTTTATATCTTTATTTCACTATTTATTTATTATTATTACGATTACTAATTTGCCTGTGTCCCAGTCTTAGCATACGCAACACAAAAAAAAAATACCGAAAATAAAATCCTTATTTCTGTGTGTGATTGTTCTTTTGCGCTAGGCACAATTGAATCGTCACAAGGAACAGTTAAAGAAAGATATTCTCAAGAAACGATCTCATCTCGAAAAGGAATTGCAGGTACAGATACAAAAGGAACTCTCCGTCGAGCTGCAGTCGGCTTCCGGCACCACGAACATCCGGGCGGCATCAGCAGCAGCAACCGGTGGTGGTGGTGGTGGTGGTGGTGGTAGAGTGATGGTGACCACAGCAGGCACTACTGCGGCAGCTTCCTTCCAGCAGCAGGAGCAGCAGCATCAACAGCTTCAGTCGCCCTTAATGGCCGAGTCGAGCCTGACCAATGCGGACGAACACGAGGAGAGCGAAAAGCTGGTGCCGCCCGGTCGTGGAAGCTCGAAGCAAACGACGGATAAGAGTTCCTCCACAGCGTCTGCAACCACCACATCCAGAAGAAGGTAAGAGTACCTGCTGCTGTTGCTGCTTGTGAAAGCATTTGCCGCAAACAAATGTGGGCTTAATCGTTTCCTTCCAATTTGCACAGAACAATCGTTAGTGGTGCTAATGCCGCAACGAAAGAACCGACCGGAGCGGCGGCCTCCGCTAAACGGGGCCAGAAACATGCTACCCCAGCGGCAAAGTCCGGAAACGCTCGAT
Organism: Anopheles coluzzii; assembly: GCF_943734685.1. Taxonomy (NCBI): domain Eukaryota; kingdom Metazoa; phylum Arthropoda; class Insecta; order Diptera; family Culicidae; genus Anopheles; species Anopheles coluzzii. The sequence continues at coordinate 103,885,209 of NC_064670.1, read as the reverse complement.
CGTCGGGTGGCCGTGGTGCGGGACAGTCAAAGCGGGGTGCGAAAAAGAATAACAAAGCCCAAACGC